>NC_044322.1:62962031-63570104 GCF_007399415.2 Gopherus evgoodei
ATGGAACTTGAAAGAGTGGGGACAGTTGTCAGGGTCTTTTGGGGAAAATCCCCGAAAGATCATAGAACTTCTAGAAAGATTGTTTTTAAGTTATAATCCTACTTATACGGATGTGGATCAGTTGTTAAGTAGAGTTTTGACCGGAGAGGAACGTAGTAGATTGTGGATGGCAGAAAGGACATGGGGAGATAGCAATGCAGTTAATCTTACTTGGATGGATAGGCGGGATCTGGCCGCTGGCTGGAATCCCCTAGACTGGACTCAGCCAAGGCTGACTCAGCTGCGAGCAGATCGAGAGCGATTGTTAGAGAGACTCAAGGAAATGGCTCGCCGCTCGCCTAATCAGGCTAAGTTCATGCAGATTCGGCAGGAATCTGATGAGCTGCCCAGAAAGTTCTGGTCGAGGCTATTGGAGGGGGCCCGAATGTTCACTCAGATGGATCCTGAGAGAGAAGCAGACCACCCTACTCTTATTTCATTTTTTGTGAATCAGTCGGTGCCCCCTGTAAGGGATTACTTCTTAAAGTTTCGCCCTGGTTGGGGAGGTGAGTCAGTCACTTCAGTGTTGGACGTAGCTGATTTTGCCTGGGAGAAAGAAAGGGAAAGTAGTAAAAAGAAAGAGAAAAAGGAAGAATATAAGCTGATGGCTTTAGCTTTTCACGGCGGTGTTCGAGGCAAAGGCTGTGGCTGTGGCAGGGGATTCCAGAGTGCTCGGGGACGAGGGTCCTAGCGACCCCAGCCATCAGGAAATTGTTTTCAGTGCGGACAGCCTGGTCACTTTAAACGTGAATGCCCCTGGGGACGCCCAGAGGGTCTGGTTGCATCCGCAGATGCTTACACAAGTGAGGAATACACCCCTGCACCACCAGCTCAGCCCATTCCCCAGGCCTGGATCAACTACGGGAAACAGCAGCAGCCGCAGCAAACTCAGCCTCCTCAATGACGGTACCCCGGGGGCGAAGGCAAACAATGTGATGGTCTTATTTCCTTAATGTCTTTAGCCGGATCCTTTCTCACTTTCTCCCCTCCCAGCAAAGAGCCTTGTTTAACCCTTTCAGTCCAGGGACTGCCTGTCTCTTTCCTCATTGATACTGGGGCTACTTTCTCTCTTTTAAATCATGCCCCCTCTCCCTGGCTATCCTCTGAGGTTAAAACTGCGACTGGGGTGGAGGGCAACCCACAGTCTCTGGAACTCACTTTGCCTTTGAATGTTGTTTATGCTGATAAATGTTTTCCTCACCGTTTTCTTTTTTCCCCAGCTTGTCCGATCCCTTTGATGGGCCGGGATTTACTCTGTAAGCTTGAGGCTACTTTAACCTGCACTCCTGAAGGGGTAGGATTATTGATGACAGTGTTAGGAGATTCGGCCCCTACTCAGGGTAATTGGGAACCCCCCCCCCTCTCTCCCCTGACCTCACTGACTTGCCTTCAACCCTCTGGGGAATTTCTGACACTGATGTTGGCCTGCTCCTTTCGGCAGAACCCGTAAGGATTCAAGTGAAGCCTTCCTTAACCCCCCCGTCAGTCCCTCAATGCCCCCTGTCGCTGGAAGCCCGGGAGGGCATCCGCCCCATTATCGAGGGATTCATTGCACAAAAGCTAGTCCGCCCTCAGCGCACTCCCTGTAACACCCCTATACTGCCTGTAAAAAGCCTCCTAAAAAGGACGGAGACCCTGTTCGCTGGCGCTTTGTACAGGATCTACGAGTTGTTAATCAGTATGTGGTCCCTCTTCATGCAGTAGTTCCTGACCCAGCTACTATCATCAGCCAAATCCCCTGGGATGCTGAGTGGTTTACTGTTATTGACTTAAAATCAGCTTTTTTCAGCATTCCTGTGCACCGAGACTCTCAGTATCTCTTTGGTTTCACCTGGGAGGGACAAAGTTATGTCTGGCAACGACTTCCTCAAGGCTACAGAGACAGCCCCACGATTTTCAGCCAGTGCCTCCGCCACGACTTGGAAGGTTTCACCAGTCCGCAGGGATCCACATTGGTCCTATACGTAGATGACATCCTATTAGGTAATCACGAAGAAGCTGCCCTCCGCATCGATGGTAAGGCACTTTTATTATACCTACACACCAGAGGCCACAAGGTAGACCCTAAAAAGATTCAGTGGGTCTCACAGAAGGTCCGATATCTGGGCTTCCTGTTAACCCCAGAGGGAAGACAGATGGACCCAGCCCGCATAAAGACTATTCAAAACTGCCCTCTACCGAACACCAAGAAACAACTTCGAGGTTTCTTAGGATTAATTGGCTTCTGTCGCCCCTGGTTGCCGTCCTGCGGGGAGTTAAGCAAACCGCTCCACCGACTCACTGCTAACCTTGCTCCTGACCCTTTGCAGTGGTCCCCGGACACTATTCAGGCCTTTCAGTTACTCAAGGACAGTGTGGCCTCCTCCATGTCTCTCCGCCCCCCCAATTACAGCAAACCCTTTCACCTTTTTGTCCACGAGAGGGGCGGAATTGCTAGTGGTGTCCTTACCCAGCTGAGCGGGCCCCACCATTTCCCGCTTGCTTTTTACTCTCAGCAAATCGACCCTGTCGCTCAGGGAACCCCATCCTGCACCCGGACTCTGGCAGCAGCTGCCCTGCTGATCACAAAGGCAAAGAGCCTAACCCTGGGTCATTTTACCACGGTTTGGACCTCTCATGCCTTGTCAGCCCTTCTGCGTAGGGGCACAACCCAAGTCTTTTTGGCCCATCGTCAGCAACAGCTAGAGGCCGAACTCTTAGAAGACACTAACCTAATTTTTGAAAGGTGTGGACCCCTTAATCCAGCTACCTTGCTTCCTGACCTGCCAGTCCTCCAGGATCAGCACGACTGTGTGGAAGTAGTTTACAGCATCTTACAGATAAGAGACAACCTGTTTGACGTGCCACTGGACAACCCCGATTGCATCCTCTTCTCGGACGGAAGCTCCTTCTATGTTGATGGCAAGCGTTTCACTGGTTATGCTGTCACCTCTGAATGGGACATTCAAGAGGCCGCCTCACTGCCAGGCAACTGGGGAGCCCAAGCCGCTGAACTCTATGCCCTGGCCCGAGCTTGCCAGTTGGCCGCTGGTAAGACCGTTACCATTTTTACTGATAGCAAATATGCTTTTGGAGTTGTGCATTGTCATATCCACCTCTGGAAGTTTCGAGGTTTCCAGACAGCTGCCAGTAAACCCATTCAGCACCTCCCCCTCATCCACAAGCTTTTGGACGCCCTCCAAAAACCCTCTGTCCTGGCTGTAGTTCACTGCCGGGCCCATACTAAAGATAGTAGCCCCGTTACCCGTGGGAATGCCCTGGCTGACGCCTCCGCCAAGAAGGCTGCCACCTTACCTTTAGCCATGCCCACATTGGCTATTGCAACCTCCTCCTTTACTCCACCGCACCCCGTACCAGTACCCGCTGCTGAACTACAATCATGGGAAAGCCTCGGGGCCACTCTGGTCAAAGGGACCTGGCTTATGCCAGATGGCCGAGCCTGCCTCCCTCGCTCCACATACCCCGTGGCAGTTCGCTGGCACCATGATAAAGGGGGTCACTACGGCACGCACGCCCTCGTGGACACTATCGCTCGCTTTTGGTATGCTCCAGGCATTCAACCCTATTGCCTATCAATAGTGAAAGCATGCAGCACATGTCAGCGTAATGGACCTGCTCCGCCTCTTAACAAAATTAAGGGTGGAAGACCTCCGCCTGCTGCTCCATTTCAACATCTTCAAATTGACTTTGCAGATATGCCAAAGGCTTTTGGGAAAAAGCACCTCCTTGTTTTGGTTTGCCCTCTGACTTCCTGGGTCGAAGCTTTTCCTACTGCTAATTGTACTGCTGCCACAGTGGCGAAGATTCTCCTTAGAGACATTGTACCCCGTTTTGGCATCCCTGTTGTGCTCGACTCAGATCGCGGACCTCACTTTACTGGTCATGTCCTTGGCCGTTTAGAACAAGGACTGGGCATTTCACACACCTTTCATACACCCTACCACCCCCAGTCTAGCGGGAAAGTTGAGCGTATGAATAGGGAACTTAAGTTTACATTGGCTAAATACTGTCAGGAAACAGGATTAAAGTGGCCTCAGGTACTTCCCTTGGTCCTGTTTCACCTTCGTACTCGCCCAACCCACGCATTGGGATTATCCCCCTTTGAACTGCTTTATGGACACCCCCCTTTCAAAGGCGGGGCGCTACCACGTGCTGATGTTTCACTATTGGGAGGGGATCATATGACCGCGTGTCAGTTTCTCTCCCTACAGGCTCGCCTCCGTACCCTTTGGAAAGCCTCGCAGTTTTCCCAGACCGTGCCGCTGGAGGAACAGATCTACCCGTTCCAACCAGGGGACTTCGTCTGGGCCAAAAAGTTCGTTCGTGACGACACCCTCCAGCCAAGGTTTACTGGACCCCACCAGGTTCTTTTGACAACCCAGACTGCAGTGTTCCTGGAAGGACGCAAATCTTGGATCCACCACTCCCACATCAAGCCAGCCGTAGTGGACCACAGTGACGGACCAGCAGCTCTTGTCACCACTGAGGACACTGCCTTCGACCAGTGGACCAGCTTACCTCTCTCAGACATTAGACTTAAATTGACTCGAAAAAAAATGAGAGGACCCTTTATTCTGACAACTGTATTGTTTTTTTTTATGCTTTTTTAGTTTATTTTCTGCTTATGAAGATAATGCTTTTATTAGATATTCCCACGAGGTTAAAACTCGTATTTTAGGAAATAGAAGTGATTGCTGGGTATGTACTCAATTTCCAGTAAATGCAGCACAGGGACTCCCCTTCACCCCCATTCCCCTAACCACTGCTAATATGACTTGGATGCCACCGACTAGAATAAAAAATCCAGTCCAACCCAATCTTACATGGGACAAAACAGGAGTGCCAATTAACAAATATCTCAGGGTAACCAATCAAACAGGATCACTGTGTTTTGTTAAAGAAAAAGGGTCAACTTTTGTGGGAACAAGTAAATGCAACATATATTTTAATGGCACCGCCTTTAGTAAAAATCTTAGCTTCAAGCCTTGCGCATCCCACTTATCCCATATGTGGATCCCTCACCCCGATCCAACCTTTTCAACTTTTTCATGGAGGGGCAAGTTTTCAGAGTCAGTTTTTAAAAAGCCCTGCTCAGATCTCAAGGGTGTCCAACTAATTGTTAAAGGATACACAATTGCCTTCTACAACTGCTCAAGCAGTACTACACTGCCCTTTGAGGACAACACTACCAAATTGTGCCTCTGCAGTTCACACAACGACCCCTCTGCGTTACCAGAGGAACAGTGGTACAACGGGTGGTGGGTTACCTCCTACTTTGAGAAATGGAATACCCAAAACGCATTATATGGAACATACTGGGTGTGCGGGCCCAAGGCTTATTATTTTCTCTCCCCTGATTGGGCAGGGTCATGTTATTTGGCATGGCTAGCACCGCCTTCTCGCATCTCCCTCACTCCCCCTCATTTTCCCCACGTTCGTAACATCCGTGAAACTGACAGAGATATTAATCTCCGTGATGGTTTGTCCTGGCAGCGGTGGGCTGGTCACACTAGCTTGAAGGGTGCTATCATCCGTCTACAGGGACTATTAGAATCTTTGACCAATGAAACTGCAACCCTATTTGAAAATCAGGCCGGGGAAATGTCCCAGCTGCGCCAGTTAGCTTTGCAAAACAGAATGGCTTTAGATATGATGTTAGCAGCCCAGGGAGGAACTTGCGCCCTCATAAATGAAGAATGCTGTGTTTTTGTAAATGACACCTACTCTGACACTTTTCAACGTACCAAACACCTAAGGGAAATGGCTAAAAACTACTCCTCTGGCCAGCCACCTTATGATTGGTGGGGAGCCTTATGGAATTGGCTGCCCGGACTTGGGTGGGTTAAAAACCTCTTGGTGGGTGTTGTTGGGGCCATAGTAGTCCTTATAATACTGTGTTGCTGTATTCAGTGTGTCCCCTCCCTCATAAACTCATGGAAGTCAGTTTATTCTTTTCCCACTTCAGCTAAAAGCCTTACTCTCTTCGAATTGGCCCAGGCTGAAATTGCCAAACGGCCCTTGAGATCTTGAAATAGGATGTAGCTTTTTGATTAATAGTTATCTCAAAGCTACAAATGGAGGAATGTTGGGTCTAAACTTTTGGTGAACTTTGGGGAGCCAAAACACACCCAGACTGGCCGTCTCTGCATAATCCTTTCTGAACCCTTTATCGAACAAAGCACTGACCTGCAAACTACTCATGACACCCCCTTTCTCAAGTAGCCATTAGCCTTTATCTCTATGCATTTACTTGTTAAACTTGCTTTTCCTGTAAAATCTTGATTGATTATGCATGACCATTATCTTTTGTTAATCACTTTGTTTACTTCTGTGTATAAATATTGATGCTCACCCCTAATAAAGGGGCCACACTTATTCTAAAGCTTTTGGGATAGTGTGAGCCCGTTGATCAACGCATTGGTGTCTGGTCTCTGACAGAATTGTGTGCCCATACCAACTCCGCACGAACTCGGGTGCTGGAGAGGTGAGTGAGGACTTGCTTTATTACCTAACATTACCACACAACTCTTTATAAGCAAGCACACAAAGTTTCTTAAGGTGAAACCCTTGCAGAGAAAACATATTAAAAACAATAAAATAACCTACATACATGTTGATAAGATTACCAGAGATCATTCCGCAACTCCAACAAGGGCTCTGGTAGGCATCCATCCTTCATACCCCACAAAGCGGTTTTCCTGTGGTTACTAGTTCATGACAGTGTTAGCTCAGAACCAGAACACCCATAAAGAGTTCCGTCTTTCCTTTGTATAATGTGGGCCTTTGATCTTCAGATTCCATGAACAGATAATCAGTAAACAATAGTCCTCTCCTCAGGGACTAGCTTCAAAAGGACTTTGCATAAATGGGTTTTTGCATAAATGGAGGTGGGAAATTTACATTCACTTCCCTCTTGAGAGATTACATATAATCCCGACCCATAATAATACATAAACCATTAATTCATTACAGTAGACCCCAAAGCCACTTAAACTTAATTCAGTAAGGTCTCCCAAGGATATGGAAGGAAATTTCCCTACCTGTCACTGAAATGTTTGTAAAAAAAATTTTAGAAGTCTCATGTTTTTAACTGCTCATGTGCAAATGTCTGTTTTTTAAGTGGTAGTATAGCAGAACAGAAATCCTTACCATCTGATTTATTTCACTAATCACAAGTAAACCACAGAGTTCAAATTATGACATTGGTCACCAATTTATGAGTAAACTATACACAGTGATATTTCTTTTAAAAAATATGCAGAACTGTGATTCATATATAATGTTTTGAGAGCACAAAAAAGGTTATTCTGAATAAGCGATTTCACACAGATTAGTCACTCACATGCAGTTTAATAACTTGGCTCCAGTTATTCCCTTGCTTTATTGGCCATACATTGAAGCTGGCTACATACTGGCAAGTGGACTCACCAACTCATTACATGCTCAGCAGGGACCCTGCATTCATACTTAGGTTGCTAACCTGTGCATAAGTCTGTGCTACCATATATTCACTACTGTCATTACCCATACTAGCTAGATGAAAGTTAACACAGGTATGCCTACCTCTGCTACAATCACATCATAATTGTCAGTGTAGATATACCCTTACATAGCACTCTGCTTGTCTTTCTCAGCAAGGAACCTGAACTCTGAAAAGGGTTTGATGGTCATCTTTGTATTCTGAAAATCTGTAATCACTTGATATTTCTTTAAGATGTCTGTTTCTTCACATTCCTTGGGGAACCTAAGTATATTAATGCTGTCCACCTCTTGCTGACCAGCTAGAACTGTGAAAACTTAACTGCTCTTTAAAAGTGCATTTGTGTATTGTCCTTCTCTTATCCATTTATCCACTGTGGCCCAGGTATCTGCAGTTCCTGACTCATATGTAGTTTCTTACTTTTACTTGACTGTCTTATTATCCTCATTCCATCTTATCTCCTAGTTCACAATTTTCAATACTCAGAAAATAGACCTTATTATAGTTCTCTTGCTTATTGTCAAAGAGATTATGCTAATACAGCTCTGGCCCTCCATGAAGCTTTACTTTATTCAAAGCAACATGACAGATGTGCCTACAGCCAGCAGTCATACCCTTAGGTCAAAGTAGTATTGTCCATGTCTGAATTGATTGGCCTTTTACTCAGACTTTTAGTGTGAGGGCAACTGAACTCTTAGTAGCAGGTGAAGATGAACATTGTCTATACACACTCATCCTGTACTAAGATAAGAGTCAGAATCAAGCAACAGTTGGCCATGGGACACCAGTGAAAAACATATTTTATACAAGATATATGTTCATTTGCCTTGTGTTTAAAATTCTCATTTCTTTCTCTTCCCAACACTGACAGACTTCTACACTTTATATCATTTTACACAGATTTTACATGTGTGCAAGCAATAAATTCAAATCTTTCCTCTGTTCTACCAAACATGAACAAAATAAGATAATCAATCTTGTATGGAAACTTGGGTGACACAGCATAGTCATGGATATTTGAAGTCATTTGAAGCATCACGGTTGATGTCCATTTATCACTGATCCTGGTACAGGTACAATAACTAAAAAGGATACCCCTTGGAACAATGTGAAATTATATATCCTGATCTTCTACTATTGTTATTACAGGCAAATTTGCGTTAGTAAAATTCTACCAAATATCTCATCTCTAGTCCTTATGGTAACCGACTGTAAGTAGACTGAACCTTGCACCTACAAACATGATTCTGGATGTGTGCCTACAGTTGCTATCACTTCATTACATTTTAAAGATATGAATAAACATGGGACCAATTTCTTACCATATTCTGGACCAAAGTATGTCTTTTTATCTTCCCACTTCTACCCATCAAACATTGACACAGAGATCTGTCATTTACTTCTGTGTTTGCTTGACCCTCCAAACAGCTGGTGCAACATGGCATTAATGGTATAAAACCTAATTAGAAAGGGTCCAACAATACATAATTTGAGTTTTTTTTGTATAAGATCCTTAACGTTGTTTAACTCCAGATTTGTTTTTGTTTAAATATTTTATAGCGCGTGAATTAAGAAATTCTGCCTAAATACCCTACACTGTAGGTAAGAGGGCTGCTTTACAACTTAAATTTGTGATCTCTTTTTTGAAACATGTTGGCCTCTTTGCTGCTGTTGTTGTTCTTAGATATCATAGTGCTGCCACTGAAAAGTGGAGGTTCCTTTGAGGGATCAAATGAGACAGAAGAAAATGTACAAGTTACAATAACCCAAAGTCACTTTAACGTACTCAGTTCAGACTTTCTGTTCCCATGAGAGAGAACCTCACTATTTTGTATGTGAATGCATATTATAAAAGGTTATATGCTCACTCCTTTTCTTCCTGTGTTCTATTGCATAAACCCTCTTTCTTTGAAATTTCATACTGTATTTCTAGGTTCTAAATTGTGCTGTTAAGCCTCTCGAGGATGTATTGAGGTCTCAGCGATTCACTTCCTAGGACAACTGGGCATACATTAAGAAATTAGATTGAAACTCTCAATGTAGTTTTACTAATCCTATATTTAATACTAAAAAACATTATTTTGCTGTTAATATTACCATAGTGCCTAGATACCCCAACCAAACTCCAGGCCCTGCTGTGTGGGTGCTGTAGAAACACAGAAGGAGACATTCCTTGTCCACAAATATTGATAGTCTAAACCAGTGGTCGGCAACCTCTGGCACGCAGTTCAGCGGGGTAAGCAGCCTGGCGGGCTGGGCCAGTTTGTTTACCTGCCGCATCCGCAGGTTCGGTCGATTGTGGCTCCCACTAACCACGGTTCACCGCTCCAGGCCAAAGGGGGCTGTAGGAAGCGGCGCGGGCCGAGAGTTGTCTAAACGGTCAAAATAGTTGAAGGCTGGGAGAAAGAAATGATTATAGATAGGCAGCTGAAGTCTTTCAATGGGACTTAGGCACTTTTGAAAATGCTGTCATAATTAACTTACCCAAGGTCTCACAGGATGTCTGTGGCAGGGGCTAGAATTGAACCCAGATTGTCTGAGCCCCAATCTTGTGCTTTAAACATAAGATCATAATTCTTCTAATTTAAAAAAATCTATTGATTTATACTACATATTTTGAAAATCCAATCTACAATCTTACTTGACCTTTTTGTGCAGATAAATACAGATAACATTTTTCTAAGATTGTTTAATGCATTGCATTTCTTTTTAGACAGTAGCTTCTGTCTGTGAATATTATCACTTCTGAGTTCATTGCATTTCACTTCTGTAGATTGAATTCCGTGAGCCACTTTTCAGCCCATAAGCGTTTTCTATCCAAATCCTCTTGAATGTGTTAGCTATGTTATTCTGAATGTGATGTGACTGCAACAATCTTATGTCAGCTTTAAATGTGGACATGTTTGAAATTTTACCCTGCTCAAGATCATCTATATACTAGGCAAACAAAAAGTTGTCTTAACATGAAAATGGGGAAATATTTACTAACTAAAATCATATTTGTATTTTCTCCCTTTTTGCTTATTTAATGAGAGGGCAAATATGATCCCTCATCATTAAATAGCTACACTTTTAATTTAACTTGCATCTGCATGTCAAATAAACTGCTAGAAAACAAATTGTGTGTGTTTTTATTACAGCACAACGGGCTGTGGGCGAAATTTAAATGAGGGACTGTGGAAGTGAATTGTTTTTCAAAATCCAAGAATTCAAATGACAATACATGTTTTAAGCAACTAGGAAAATCAAGTCAAAGTAGTAATGAAGGCTTCCTTGTCATTTAGGGAGTCTCCACGTTGACTTTGCTGGGAGTTGGATCAGGCCCTTAGTTTCCCAATTCTGCAAATGCTAATGCATGTGCCTACTTTTAAGTATTTTTGCAGTGGTGTTGTAGACTCACTGACCCCAGGATATTAGAGAAAAAAAGTTGGATGAGGTAATATCCCTTACTGGACCAACTACGGATTATAAGACTGGTTTTCTTTACACCTAAAGATGAGCGGTCTGTAAGCTCAAAAGCTTGTCTCTTTCACCAACAGAAGGTTGGTCCAATACAAAATATTACCTCGTCCCCCTTTGTCTCTTTAATTTTAAATATGTGAGAACACTCATATACTGAAGTGTTTGGAGGACTGAGGCAATAACAATCACAGTGGGCTAAAAGTAAGATAATGATCCTCCAAGCTGCTCAGTGTGGGAAGTCTCAGGTGTCCTTAAGGACCCAGCTGGAGTCAGTAGGGATCTTTTGTCTTAGCATAGAGGTCCACCTGCACAAAACAGCTTGCAAGATCATGGTCTTAATTGGTAACCAGCTACATTACTTCCCGCTTTTCATGTCATCCATAGTGTGTTAAGAAATTAAATCTCTCTTAACTGCACATTTTCTATACTTTCTGTAATCATTCATCCACCACTATTTCACACTCCATTTCTTTTTTGGCTATGTGATTCTACAGCCTGTTCCAATGAAATACCTCCAGTTTTAAGCTTTCTCCAGCTGGAGTCTAGACCCTTAGGGTTACTCTGAAATACTTTAATAAAATCAGAAAATGGTTAAAAGATGGGAACGTCAAAAGAATGATACTTAGGGGAAAAACATGTTTTTTATTTTCTAAGGCACATGGCTTATGGACTGTAAAATGTCAGTTCAAGCTTCATATTATGTAAGTACAAAGAATGCAAGTCTTCACTGAGAAGTTTCACTCATATGGAAAACTTCTTGTAGCATAATTTTATCATTTTTAATAAACAATTATCAAGTAGGATCTATAACCTACAAAAAAGCTAGAGGATTATAGGTATGGCTAGCATCTCAGAATAAAAAAGTCCTTAACCCTTGATGAGAAAATGTTATTGAGTGAAGACTTAGTTTTTCATTTTTCAAATTTCAACTTTTCTATCATGATTTTTGTCAATATTTTAATGAAAAAAAAAGATAAAGTTACTTGAATGGAAACTGCAAAATAATTTACATTTTGCATTAACACGATATAAAAGAGTTTTCACATCTTTTTCTTTATATATGAACCCACTATATATTTTTTTTCTATATACTTCTTGAGGCAAGCAGGCCAGAACTGAACACAGTAGAATTCAACCAAAATCTGAAAAATGCACTGACTCTCATATCTTCAGTTAAAGTTAAATACTAAGACGCAATAGTGTTGTAAAATGTTAAGATCAGATTCAAAAATTCGTTGAAGACAATGGGCGTCTTCCAATTGACTTCAATGGGCTTTGAATCAGACATTTAATGTCTACATTTAAATAGGAAAAGAGCTAAACAGCTTGATATCCAGGGCTGCCCAGAGGATTCAGGGAGCCTGGGACAAACAATTTCAGGAGCCCCTTCCATAAAAAAAAGTTGCAATACTATGGAAAACTATATGATCTTTGGGGCCCCTGCGGGGCCCATGATCTGGACCAATTTGCCCCACTTGCCCCTACTCCCCCCTGGGCAGCCCTGTTGATACCAATCTAATTTGATTATCAAAAGTTTTAAACTAGATAGAAAGAGGAAAGGAGCAGAATAAGGACTATGATCCAGAAAAGCAAATGAGCAGGGACAATCACAGCACAGGCCATCAAATCAAGATTTCAAATCAAGTTCATCATTTCACAGGGTGATGCCAAGAAGGACAAAAATAAAGAAAGACGATATTAAAATAAAAGAACTTAAAATCAGGAAACGCATACAAGAAAACAAGGATTGTTTTATTCCAATTAAGTAATTTGGTAGAATAAGCAAGAAAAAATACTGTATTGTAGAAGGCTTCTCACAAAGTTGAAGGCCATTTCTCTGATTATATTGTGATTTTAATAAGGCTTTGGATACAGCTCAAAACATCATTCATGAAAGGAAACTAGAGCAATATAGAATAAACAGAAGTCCCATGCACTGGATACATTACACAGAAAATTCACTCACAGAATGTAATCTGTAATGGTTCACTGTCAAGCAGGAGGGAAGTACTGTATTGATCAGAGTTCCACATGAGGGTTCTTTTTCTAGTGCAGTAGCTATGGAGGAGAGGCTGATTGTGATAAATTGTTAAAATAAACTGAAACAATACACAGGGATTATAAAAGGACAGATGTAAAATGGTTATTGTAAGATGGAATATTTAAATGTACACATACAGAGTGAGGCAGTGAAAAGCCAGTTAGATAGTGATTTCACAGGGAAGGAACTGGGCCTGTAGTCATAACTGAATGGGTCAATAATAAAGGTGATACATAATGGACATAACTAGGATTGAGGCATTGCTCCAGTTTATTGGCACAGCACCATCTTTGAAGATACCATCTTGTTCTCTAATCTATGGTTTTATTTTGTTTCTTAAAACAAACAAGCAAGCAAGCAAACAAACAAACAAACAAAAAACAAGTCTCTTGCCCTTATGGTTCCAAAGAAAAATTTCAAAACATGAAACAAGGAGAATGGAGGCACAGCCATCTTCATAAATTTCCCTACTGACCATGTTAGAAAGGAGAGGAACAATCATATTATGAAGCTCTAGACAGTATGCAGTGAGTACAGTCTCCTTGGGAAATAGGAGAATACCAGAACCTCCCCCTGGCCCCAAATCTGACCTGTATAACAAAAAGGCATGGAAGAAAGAGCAGAGCCCCAGGGGCTTTTGAGCACTAGCCAGGGGTAATCAATCCTATGGACCCAGCAGGAAGTCCAAGCCTCAGTGAGGGGCAGCCAGCCCTGTCGAGCCCAGCAGGATGTCCAGACTGAATTGTTCAAAAACAGAGAGAGTCACAGTCTGCTGTGACAGTGGGTGTAGGGTCAGGTGGCTTCCTTCCTGATTCTAATAGCTTCTGCTTCTCCCTCTGTTGAAGCCTGTTTGCAGACTCAGGCAGATATCATGGCATTGGTTACACTCGGATCATATTTTCCAATTTTTCATCACAACCCATAACCATGCAGCCTTTATTTTAAATTGAATTGATTAATAGTTCTGTGGAATATTACAAAGCGACAAAGAGTCCTGTGGCACCTTGTAGACTAACAGACGTATTGGAGCATAAGCTTTTGTGGGTGAATACCCACTTCGTTAGACACATGTGGTGGACTCTTTGTCACTTTTTACCCCTCTGATACTTGGCATATTACGGTGAGTCTGGCTCACAGTTTGAAGATTAATAGGGTGGAAATCACCCTTAGATTCGGAGGCTTTAGGAGCACATGAAGAACAAAGACAGTGACCACACACACAATCACGAGTAAAATGTCTTGTATGTATTATAAGTTTTACAAAACAGATGATTAGGGGTGTAATCACACATCCATATACAAAACCTAAGCGAGCCCATGCAATAGCTTCTGTTGTATTTATACTTACATACCCAAAGATGTCATAGAGTCTAGTGGATCTTGCAACAAGTGGTCACTGAGAGAGGGGTGGTTCCTGCTGGGGTTGTCCCAATGAGATCATCAGTGAGTGTCTTCCCACTTTAACCCAGTCAGGGTACCTCTTTTCTCTTGGCATTTTGACAACTCCTAACACCTTATGCATATTTGTGAGGGTTCCAGTACTCTTTTTCCTTATCCATACTGCACACATGTAAATTGTGGGGTGCCCCATTTTTCATAGTTCTCTTAGTTCCCATTTTTCTTATTAGCATTTTATTAATATTTACATCAACCTGTTTCCATGGTAAACTGCGGTCAGAACAGAACTTTCCATGATGTCCCAATCAGATATCTTGCAGACTTGATGGGTGGATTGTGGTCTGTTTTTCTGTAACATCACTGATTGGAATGTCCTTTACAGTAATCTTGTGGTTTTATGGAACTGGGTCAGTCTTAGGTCACCTACTCATGTCAAGTCCCCTTAAGAATGAGGCCTAATGTGTCTATACTGAAATCATACAGACTTAGCCTATAGGCCTTGTATTACAGCCCTGATTTATTTATATACCTAATACACACTTATCACTCATCAATACTTGTCAGTATTATACTCCTATAGTGATATCCTACTTCAGGGTCGGCAACCTTTCGCACGTGGCCTATCAGGGTAATCTGTTGGAGGGCTATAAGACATTTGTTTCCCTCACCGTCTGCAGGCCCGGCCCCCTCACAGCTCCCAGTGGCCACAGTTCGAAGTGTTGGCTGCCACGTCCCGCAACTCACATTGGCTGCGAACTGCGGCCACTGGGAGCTGCGGGTGGCTGTGCTTGCAGATGGTCAATATAAACAAAACATCTTGCAGCCCACCAGCGGATTACTCTGATGGGCCACATGCCAAAGGTTGCCAACCCCTGTCCTACTTATATCTATTCATCACATATTGTCATGAGTTAACCATGAAAATAATACAATTAAATAATAAAATGAACTAATTGGCTACAACCATATGGGTTAGACTTTCTTTCTTTCTTCCTTTCTTTCTTACATAATCACATACATAATCTTCTTTTTTTTTTCATAATCACATGACTTCAGGTGTTGCAACTCTAGGCATGTTTTGGGGTTTTTTTGTGCTACAGATTAATCTGTCTCTGCCAGAGTGTGTGAACCCCGATGGAGGCGGTCAAATAGGGGAACCCAGTGGAGCCTAGCAGTGCACATATGATCATACCTTGAACAATCTATGGTGAGTAGTGACTGATTGGACTGATCATATCTCAGAAGAGTGGAGGTTAGAAGACTTACATTCCTTCCCCCTCCCCCAATTCAAGTCCTCTTAATAGAATTATTCTATGGCACTAAAGCAAGGAAATAGTTATGCTCTACTCCAAACTAGTAAGGTCTGAACTGGAATTCTACATTCAATTTAGAGCACTACATTTAAAAAAATTAATTGGAGAGAGTTCAGAAAAAGCAAAAAAAATAATAAAAGGTTTGAAAACTAAGACACACAAGAAAAGGTCAAGTGAACTGGGCATGCTCATTCTAAGGCCAAAGAAGACTGAGAGGAGATATAACTGTCCTCAAGTCCATAAACAGACATTTTAAACCGGACGGGGACCAATTATTCCCTTTAGTCAGTGAGAACAGAACAAGAAGTAATGAGCTCGGGCTGCAGAAGGGAGATTTAGATTAAATATTAGGAAAAACTTTATAACTACCATAACAGTTAAGCCACAGAATGAGCTGCCAAGGGATGAGGTAGAATTGCTCTCAGTAGAGATATTCAAGACTAGGATTTGACACCTATTTATAAGCATGGTCATGAAATCAATCCAAACACAGTTCAAGAGGCTAGACCAAATTTTCTTTTTAACCCAAAGCATTACTGTGAAGGAGGAAGGGCAGTCATTTTGGCAATGGCAAAAACAGTTTTTGAACAGTAGTCTGAGCTTTGTCAATGCTGTGACAAAGCTATTGCTGCAGCTTTGGTAGGTGGGTCACAGTAATAAGAAAAAATGATTGCAGAGCACAAACCTGATATTTCTTCTTGCTATTATGAAGTGGCTGCCCAGATACATACTGCATCTCAGCATACTGCTTGAATCTTTCTTTTATTTGTAATTAATGTATGATTCATGAAAGGTTCCAGACCAATAACCATAGAGACCGAAGAGCTCCATTTGAGCACAGAATAGATACAGCAACAGAGCTCTGAAATCTTCCCCATAATGCTCACCAATGTGTTTTATCCCCAATTGAGAAGATGAGAAGGAATTTTAGTCTCCATATACATTCAGCTCCCCTCTGAGGGGGTTTAAAGGATGTTTTAATCCATTGTTCCCTCTGCCCTTTGCATGTAAGTTTTTATCAAACAGCTTTAGGAGGAGGAAATGGGGGAATTTAAAAAAAAAATTTTGCAAACATAGGCCATAGTCCTGAAGCTAGACCCATTCATGCAAACCCCAGAACCCATGTAGAACTCCGCTAGAGTCAGTAGAGTTCCAGGTGGGTAAAAGAGTGCTTCCACACCAATCTCATTGCATGACGAGGGCCTCACTGGTTCTGTTTTTGAATCATCTCCTTCTCTCTGGGTATAGAGCTGTACAGTTGGGCCTCAGCCAATATCCTGCATAAGTCCCTAACACTTTGGCAGGACTCAGAATCCAAACCCAGATCCTGATCTGATAGCCTCTTTTTCCTTTCACTGGCACTTGTTTTACAATTGAGTAAATCAATTCCCTTCAATAGAGTTACTCTTTATTTGTATTGGAGTAAGTGGGATCAGACTCAGGCTATTCAATTTGCAGCTAGTCTCAATCTCTATAATGAGGTGAACCAAAACGCCACACCTGAACATTCCTGAATTGGTTTTTGTATCATGAAGCCATATCTATTAAATAGATATATTTCAGTTATTCAGCTACATTTCATTTCTGACATCTTGCCCTCACAGTTAGGCATCTATTGGACAATTTTACTCTATTTTCCAAGTTTTTACTTTTAAAATATTACTTTTAGGTCCCCAGGCCCCTTTTCTGTTATTTTCAGGTACTAATACAGTTTCATCTGAGTTCACTGTTCCACATATTGTCCATCTTGCTGGAACTCTGTCAGTGATCTGTGAGGCAGGCAATTCTGCCTGTCAGCTTACCTCACAGATCCAGTGAAACTGAATACTTCAGAAGCTGAGCTCAAGTGATTCTTACCTCTGAATTGTTCATTTCCATGGCAGACATGGACTATGCTGCAGGACACTCTGTTATTTTCTTTTTATGCTCAATTCTGCTGCATGGACAAAGAATAAACTCTGGCTTTTTAGATGATGTTTTGAACCATAGAAAGCTAGAAATATTCACATTTGTATTTCTTTTTAAGGGACACCCCTGGCAGCATGCAGTGGTATAATTCACAGCTAAATGAGTATTTGGCTTTCTTCTACTATATTTCATCCAAGGCAGGGGGAAAGTGTTTGATTTTTTCCCAAAACATCTTTTTTATCCTACTTCACAGGTAACACTTTTTCCAATACAACTTTTTGTTCCAATGCTTTTGTAGCCTATCACATGGGCTAACACATGATGAAGATACAGGTAATGAGGCAGTAACACAAGAAACCTATAGGCCCAAGCATATAAGATATTAGTTTCAGCTCTAGCATAAGAATGAAGCCTACCAACCTAAACATAGTCACTCAATAGAGTTGATATAAGTGAAGTAACCAGCAGTGATCCTAAGACAGTGGTGGGCAACCTGAGGCCCATGGGACACATGTGGCCCATCAGGATAATACACTGGAGGGCTGTGAGACAGATTATTTACATTGACTGTCTACAGGCACGGCTGCCTGCAGTTCCCAGTGGCAACATGGGCTGCAGGGACGTGTTGGCCACCCACCAGTGTATTATCCTGACAGGCCACATGCGGTCCGTGGGTTGCAGGTTGCCCAAACACTGTCCTAAAACATAAGCTGGCATAAAATAGGTTTGCAATATATGATTTTGCTGGAACAAAGTACAAAACTGTACTTTTATACTGATAGGTAATTGCAATAAGTCAGTATGTACCAGTTTAGGTACTTTTAGATAGGAACATCAGTAGATGACCCACGGCATATTGCTAGAGCAAACAATTGATGTATATGCTAATATGCTCAGGAAAATTAATATAGTAATTTATAGGATGAGGACATCCAAAAAAACAGAATCTATGGATATTTCGGAGCATAGTTTTGCATCCCTGCCCACTCTGGCTAATAGCTATTAATGGACCTATTCTCCATGAAGTTAACTCATTCTTTTTTTGAACGCTGTTATAGTCTTGGGCTTCACAGCATCCTCTGGCAAAGAGTTCCCCAGGTTGACTGTGCATTGTGTGAGAAAATAGCATACATTCTGGAAGTTAAAATAATGCTATCATAGTCGGTTCAGCACAAAAGCTGGATGAAAAGCAACAGCAAAGGGGCTAAATTAAAAAGAAATCAACTATTGAAAGAAGGGGAGAGAGAAGAGAAGAAGAATTTGTTCATTGAGAAGGTATCTTTTCAAGAATGCTGATACATCACAATAATGCTGTCATCATAGATATCCTAGACATGTAAGAGTGGAAGGGACCATGATAAATCATCTAGTCCAGTCCCCAGGACCAAGGCAGAACTAAGTATTATCTTGACCACTTGTTTGTCTAACCTGTTCTTAAAAAGCTCCAGAGACAGAGATTCCACAACCTCCCTAAGTAATTTGTTTCAGTGCTTAACTGCTCTTACAGATAGGGTGTTTTTTTCTTTCTAATATCTAACCTAAATATCCCTTGATTCAGTTTAAGCCCATGACTTCTTGTCCTGTCCTCAGTGGTTAAGGGGAACAATTTATTACCCACATCTTGTTAACAAACTTCTACGTACTTGAAGACTATCATGTCCTCCTCTCAATCTTCTCGTCTTTAGACTAAACAAATCCAATTTTTCCAATCTTTCTTTGTAGGTCATGTTTTCCAGACCTTTAATTATTTTTGTTACTCACCTTTGGACTTTCTCCAATTTGTCCCCATCTTTATTAAAGTGTACTGCACAGAACTGGGCAAAATGCTACAGTTTAGGAATACTGAATGTGACAATTCAATACCAGAATATACTCTGGGCTCCAATTATGATGTCTCAAGACCTTAATCTATTATTTCTCTTTGAAAATAAAATAACTCACATATGTCATGAGAAGTCAGAGGAAGTTGTATATTGTCTCACATCACTATTATAATTCTCAAGGGTCAACAAATCTCAGATAAATCCCCCGTTCCCTTTCCCCACTGGATCAAGAAAAATTACTTCAGAAACTTGTCTATGGCTCTTCCCTTTTTCTACTGGACATAGTCTATTTTTTTTCTGATGGTCTGGACTTTTCTTTTCTCTTCTTTTTTCTCTAGAAGGTGCTGTATTAATCTTTCACACATAGATTCACAAATCCACCGTCTTTTCCAGCTATTTTGCAGATCATAGTTGTCTAAGTACGTTGGCTTTTTTTTTAAAAGTTATCACTGTAACCCGTACCGTCTATGAATTTTAGAATGATAAATAAAGCACTCCATCAACAATTAGCCATATAAGAAAAACAAAAAAACGTAATAATGCTCTGATATAATTATATCATTTATAAAACCCCTTGTCCAGCATCAGTCAGCCCTGATCAAAAGGCCATTGGAGTCAATGGAAAGACTGTCATTGGCTTTGATGACCTCTGGATCAAACGGGTTGAGAAGGAGAACAGTGAATTTAAGGGTAATCTGTTTCTCTTTGTTTTAGGTACATTCCAGATTCCAATTATTATATTGGACTTCTGAAAAACTATTTTGAATCAGGAGTACCTTTAGAATGTGAAGTATATTTATTCATCTATCTTTACTTATGTCAGAGATGAAGCAGATATTTTAAATTTCCACCAACCGTGGTAAAGAACACTGATAATCAAGGCCAAAGTCTGGCTTTCTATCCTTAGTCATGCAAGGTGTGAGTGATTCAGAGAAGCTTGTGTACTTAGCAATGGCTCTTACAGATGCTTCAGAAAACAGCAGTGTGTAATCTCCCCAGCACATGACACTACTCACCGGTAGGTACAAAGGGCCTGGGAGCCTGATTTAATCCCCTGACTAGTTTACACATGCCCCTAGGCTACGACCTGCAGAAAACCTCTAGTTAATGTTTTGTTGAGCCCTCTCCTAGAACTTAGGGAATGTTAGGTGACAGTCCTATGTGTCCAGGTGAGCTGGATGGTGAAGAGCCACCCTGCCTCCATCACTCCCTTGTTCATGCCTTCTGCTCCCTAGTTTACCTCTAAAGCAAGCCACAAATTAGCTCATAGAATCTACATATAAATATGGAAAATTTTAACAAGTGGCTAAAGAGATAAATCTTTGGATAGTTTTAATAATGTTAATGAATTCAACATTTTTATTAATGAGCATATTAGAATATAATTATTAATCTTAATAATTGTAATGGGATCATTTAGGCATTGCCTTAAATACCATCTTAATGTTCCAATTCCACCTTTGATCTCTGATTCATTGCCTATGTATACTGACTAACAATTCCTTAATTTCTTCCAAATCCCAGAAAAAAAGTACTGTTGGCTTTTATAACAACTTCTCAGGTTTGGTGAGGCAACAACAGCTGCTTCTATTTTCTTTCAGAAAAGTATCTCTGATGGAGTCAGAGTGGGGGGTTGAGGAAAGTGATCATGGGTGGGATATATCATTGCTCTTTTTTGGATCTGTGTAGTATTCTCACATCGGAGAGTATTAACATGCTAGCTCTTTTGTATGACATTTTTCTTTGTTAGCATCCTACTTTGAGAATTCTGTCCTTATCCTGGAAAGATGACAGTTGGCATATGATTGTTATGGCTTGGGGATTGGTTGGATTCATCTCCGTTTGTCATTCAGTAAGTGCTGTGTGATGATTATTCCACATGCCTACGGATAACATTGAAGGTAAAGAACTCTTTCTGTTGTCATGAGGTCTTTTCCTTACAACAATTTTAAAACTGATCCCCATAGCCCTTTTAGAACATTTGACTCAAATTTGGTACTCCAAAAGTTCAGTTTTCCCTATTACCATTTGTGACGTTGTGAGTATAATATAATATCTCATTGAAAGGTGACAGGGCCAGAAAGAGTTAATTAACACCAACTGACCTGACCCGTTGGTGAACCTTAAGAACTGGTTAGCAAGATATGTAAATGAATACAGCTTAGAAATGCAAGTCTGCATTGTTAGAGGTAGAAGGGGAGGTGTTTGCTCAGGTCTTGTGATGTAAGCAAACAAGTCTTGTCTATTGCTATAGTTTTAATTCAAAGATCAAAAAAGGAATATTAATATTTAAGATGATACTTGAGTGAAATAGTATTGTTGTCTATATGTCTCTTTGAAGGTTGTGGTAACCTGTATCTGAATTGTTTAATGGATAAATTACTCTGTTCTAATTGCCAGGATGTTTGGGAGGAGTTAAGCCTATTGTTTTCCAAGGCCGAAAGGCTGCTGGAAATGTATAAGAACCCTGGGACACGATCCTTCTTCATCTCAGATCTGCTTTGGGTTTCAAGAGGGGGAAACCTTAAGCCACAAGGATTGAGATTCCCAGTCACTGACTGGAGCCACCCTGAATATGGACATTGGACTATAACCTATGGACTATTTCTAAAAGGACTTTTGGCTACTACAAGCTCACCTCTGCTATGTATCTGAACCTCAAGAATTTAATTCAAGTCTGTATGTGTATTGATCTTTTAACCAACACTCTCTCTCTTTTCTTTTCTAATAAATTTTAGCTTAGTTAATAAGAATTGGCTATAGCATGTATTTTGGGTAAGATCTAAGTTATAATTGGACTTGGGTATGTGGCTGATCCTTTGGGATTGGAAGAACCTTTTCTTTTATATGATGAAGTAAGATTTTCAGGAATCATCATCATATCTGACAGGTGTGTCTGGATGGAGGCCTGAGGCTGGGCACTTTAAGGGAACTGCATGGTTTGGACTTCTAAGTAACCAGTGAAGTACTATAGAAGCTGTTTTGTGCTGGCTTGGTAAATCCAAGTATTGGAATAACCACCAGCGTTTGGGGTTTGTCTGCCCTGTTTTGTTTGCAGTTCACCCTGATTGATTGACCTCAGCTGGCTCCCACGTGCAGCACCGTCACATCATTTTATTCTCCTTGGTTGTATTCTTTAATACAGAATGTCCTTTACTAGATTCCTTCTTCCCTCCTCCCCCATGTCTTTATGGAATAAATATAATGGTGAATAATATGTTGCACTCACACAGCTTTTTCCAGCCAACATTCTCAGAGCTCTGTACAAATATAATCTCTGGCCCTTTGCATAGGCTAACAAGTGGTGTAAGTGGATAGAGAACTTGTCCCCAGCCTTTAAATACCCCATGCAAGGACTACGACCCATGGCAGCCCTTGTGCTTGGAAGAAGACAAGCAGTATTCTCTCCATGTATTCTTCGGGGCACACAATAGTCAAAAGGGGACAGAGAGGAAGAGGATAAAAATAAAATGTTTCAAAAGTTTTCATGAAACAGAATTTTATCAAAATGGCTGATTTCAGATAGAAGGTCTCAGAGTTTTTTTTTTCTTTTTCTTTTTTTTCTTACTATGGTTAGGAAAGACCGGAGAGCCCTGCACTGCCAGACTGAACTTTTGGAGTACCAAACAAGTTCAGTAAAGATAAATGCAAAGTGCTCCACCTAGGAAGGAACAATCAGTTTCACACATACAGAATGGGAATAGACTGTCTAGGAAGGAGTATGGCAGAAAGAGATCTAGGGGTCATAGTGGACCACAAGCTTAATATGAGTGAACAGTGTGATACTGTTGCAAAAAAAGCAAACATGATTCTGGGATGCATTAACAGGTGTGTTGTAAACAAGACACGAGAAGTCATTCTTCCGCTTCACTCTGCGCTGGTTAGGCCTCAACTGGAGTATTGTGTCCAGTTCTGGGCACCGCATTTCAAGAAAGATGTGGAGAAATTGGAGAGGGTCCAGAGAAGAGCAACAAGAATGATTAAAGGTCTTGAGAACATGATCTATGAAGGAAGGCTGAAGGAATTGGGTTTGTTTAGTTTGGAAAAGAGAAGACTGAGAGGGGACCTGATAGCAGTTTTCAGGTATCTAAAAGGGTGTCATCAGGAGGAGGGAGAAAACTTGTTCACCTTGGCCTCCAATGGTAGAACAAGAAGCAATGGACTTAAACTGAAGCAAGGGAGATTTAGGTTGGACATTAGGAAAAAGTTCCTAACTGTCAGGGTAGTTAAACACTGGAATAGGTTGCCTAGGGAAGTTGTGGAATCTCCATCGCTGGAGATATTTAAGAGTAGGTTAGATAAATGTCTATCAGGGATGGTCTAGACAGTATTTGGTCCTGCCATGATGGCAGGGGACTGGACTCGATGACCTCTCGAGGTCCCTTCCAGTCCTAGAGTCTATGAGTCTATGAGTCTCCACCGAGATTTGAAAGTATCTTGTTTCCTGATTGGTCCTCTGGTCAGGTGTTGCAGGTCACTGTTTGTTAACCCTTTTGTCATAAACAGATAGCTAAGAGTTAATGTCTCTTTCACCTGTAAAGGGTTAACAAACAGTGACCTGCAACACCTGACCAGAGGACCAATCAGGAGACAAGATACTTTCAAATCCAGGTGGAGAGAAGCCTTTGTTTGTAGTTTTTGGGTTTTGCTTTATTCTCTCTAGGCTCTGAGAGTGATCACACATACCTACAGGCTCTCTAATCTTCTGTTCCAATTTGGTAAATACAAAAGTAGAAAGACAGTTTAGTCTTTTTTAATTGTTTTTCTGTATTTGCAGCTGTGTATCTGGCTGGTAGAGTTTTAATGTGTATTTGGGTGAAAGTATTTTAAATTGTATTTCTGCTGGAGAAAGCTTTCTTTCTATTGTCTATAAGCTGAAAAACCCTGTAACTTTTTACCATCTAAATTGCAGAGATAGACCTTTTATTTTTTCTTTCTTTTTATTAAAAGTTTTGCTTTTAAGACCTGTCTGATTTTTTTCCCCCTTGTTGAGGCTCAAGGGAATTGAGTCTGTACTTAACAGGGAAGGAGAAGGGAGCGGAAGGGTGAAATCCCTTTGTTTTAGATTCACGGAGCTTGAATCTGGATTGCATCTGGGGAAAGGTATCATTCCTCTCTGTGTGGTAATTCAAGGAATTGAATCACGGTGATCTCCTAGTGTACCCAGGGTGGGAAAGACTGGGAGGAAGAAAGGAGGGGGAAGGGAAATGGTTTATTCCCCTTTGTTCTGAGACTCAAGGAATTTGGGTCTTGGGGCCCCCAGGGAAGGTTTTGAGGGAGACTAGAGTCTATCAGGCGCTTACTCTAAGTCCTGATTGGTGGCAGCAGTACAGGGTCTAAGCTGGTAATTAAGCTTAGGGGAATTCAAAACAAAACCCAAAAAACACAAACAAAGGCTTCCTTTCACCAAGATTTGAAAGTATCTTGTTTCCTGATTGGTCCTCTGGTCAGGTGTTGCAGGTCACTTTTGTTAACCCTTTACAGGTAAAAGAGACATTAACCCTTAACTATCTGTTTATGACAACTTCTGATAAATATCTAATCAAGGATTGTCCACAGACCACTTTATATATCAGAGTGAACAGAAATAACACAGTTTGGGGCAGAAATATTACTCAAACACGATAAAAATAACTTTGCCTGGATATTGTTTTCCCAGAATAACTATGGTTCTGTGGTCACAAAACACTTCTCCGTTGCTTATTTCATTCATTGACTCACTCATTGATCTAAATCATAGGGCTGAATTATACTTTAGCTTTGACATACTCTTCACAGAGAGAGGTTCTTATCCCCAAAGGGTAATAATAATATTATAGTCATGCTTGAGTAATCTCCCCATAAAACATATATACTTACAGAAGACCCTCTTTCTTCTCAGGAGTACAGGGACAGTCCCACTGACATATTAATTGCCCAACACAATTGAAAACACTAATTACTGTGGCAGTATATTCATGTATACAAGTATTAAGATGAATTTCTTCAAGCAATCTTTGAACCTTCTTTTTAAGCCAAAGAACAGTCATGTGGCTACATTCATAAATCAGGAGTAAATCCTTATTCTACTAGTAAAGCAATATGACTTCCTTATTATTCTCATTCATAGAACTGATTTAGTGAGAGAGCCAGAAATCATAGCTTAATCCACACTGTAGGCCAGGTCCTCTGGTCCACTTGAGCTGGGTTCAGTCTAAGAAGTGGGAGGACAAGATAGCTTTACACTGTATCCTTGAGATGATTCTGCACTGTCCCTATCTTTTGGAGTAGTGCAAGGATGATGAAACAGCAACATGAAGGGATGCCCTTCAAGCACCAATGCCTCAGAATAGAGAGAACCTTGGAAAGCCCGCATCAGTTCATGGGGACTTAGCTGTATATTTACTATAGTTATTATTTTAAATTTTCTAAAACAGTTATGTTATAGTGGTGGCCGAAAGGTCCCAAGTAAGATTAAAGCTATGCATTGAGAGGTGCTTTACAAACACAGATAATCCTTCTTCCTGAAGGCTTACAATCTTAAAAGCTTTATAAGCATATATTGTTAAAACAAACAATAACTCCTCCACATTTTTTTCTAAATTAAGGATAAGTTTCTGTGCTGTGCCTCTAAGCACAGAATTTGTAGCACAGTGGGAGAAGAGCTATGGTGACTTTTGCACCTTCCAATCCTGAGCTGTTTCAATGGCTGGAGAGTCTCATGAGGTGGAGATCTATGGAGGCCTGTCTAAGTTACAGACTACTCCTCAGGCTTCCTTATAGGTGGCAGAACTGAAGAGATTCCAGGCAGCACTGCACGCTGTGTGCCCACCCTGCCATCCCCAGACCCTCTCCTGGCACACCTGTGAGTCCCTACACCAGGCCTTGCAAGAAGACCCTCAAGAGGCAGTACTCCTTATGTTCTCATAGACCATGGACTGGGTAAATCCTCCCTTAGTTCCTCTAAACTGTCTTTTTTCTAATTAGCTTATGCTGTAGATTTTAAATATTGTTTAACTCTTGATAGATAAAGTTTGAAGTTTTAAAATTAAGACACCATGTAGCTAGTGGAACCATTCCATGATATAGAAAAAGTGATATGTTAAGCATCTGTAACTTTAAAGATGTTTGATATGGGCAAAATTACAAAGCAAGTGAATATAGGGTTAATAATGGAATTCTGGATACATCTTCAATTATGGAGCTATGCGGTGGCTCCATATTCAGGATAACATGTAATCTTTGGTAATTCAAAAACAGCTTTACTTATTTTCTGAAAAATAAAAATCAAAACTACAGTCAGGTACCATTTTGCAACAAATCCCGTGCTACCAACAATAATATAATTATTAGATAAACCACCAATTAAAACCTTATGAAACTGAGACTAGAACCCAAACCTATATAACGACATGAGGTAAGCCAAAAACTTTCTCAAATTAATGAAGTATAAGACCTATATGTTTCCAAGATGCTGTGTTCCCAGAGGGCAAGTTCCTCTTGCACACACTATAGATATTAACTGGTGTATTCAAGTGCAACAATAAATTTGCTGAATCACAATTTATTTTATTCAAATAAAGCCTATCCATGACTTTATGAGGCGATTTAACAATCTGCAAAGTATAAAGAAAGTAACAGGCATTTTTTTTGAAGGAGAGGAAAACAGCTGTGTGCCAAGACTCTGCTGGGAGTAAGGAAGACTCAGGGTGGTAAAATATCTGCTTTCAAACTTTCAGGGGTGATAGAACTGAGAATTGGCCTGGATGACCCAGATGGGTGTAAAGCAATCACTGGGGAAGTATGAACTTTAAAGAAAGAGGAAAGGCATACTTTAATCTATGTGTTTAGGAATGTCATTTAACATGTAATTAAGCAAACAGATGGACTGAAGAACTAAGTTGCCAATGCCCTATTCAGAAAAGCTAACATCATGGCCAGTGGCCAAAACTCTAACTTCAAACTTGCAAGGCTCCAGGCACCCTAGGCAGAGAACAGGGAGTCTGAGCCCCAAAGAATAAGCAACTGAATCAACTGACTGCATGCAATTTGATCATACTATGAAAATGTATTGAGTAAGGTAAGTAAGAGGCATCTCTGGGGTACATGGGAACTAGGGTTCATTGAATGTTTCCTTCCAGGAAAGATTTAGGCTGGCAGAATCTCAATGAGTTTGCTGGTAAAGCTGACTAACTGGTGTGTCGTGGAGCTGATACACAGTTGAAGCTCCAGCAAAACTTTCTCTTGCCAACGCACAGGGATAACACAGTGCCTTATGGTTCTGCTTGCCCCAAGAGAGAGTCATAAGCTCTCAGATGGCAGCCGTGTGAAATGGTCTTGACTGCTTGCCCTTAATGGAAACACTCTGCACATCTTCAGAGAAAGTTATTGAGCATGCCCCTTCCTCTAAAAGTTTCTGGGCCAATCTAACTGAGGGTCCTTCAGAGATATAGATATGTGCAGAGATATAGATGGTTCTGCAAAAGTCCATGTCTCCTACCCACTGTTTCTCTTCCCTCATTAGACTCAAGAAAATCAGTTGCTTCATTACAAGTACATGGGTTACACATGCTTTATATATCTCTAAAACAGGGGTCGGCAATCTCTGGCACGCGGCTTGCTAGGGTAAGCACCCTGGCAGGCCGGGCCAGTTTATTTACCTGCCGCATCAGCAGGTTCGGCTGATCGCGGCTCTCACTGGCCGCGGTTCACCGTCCAAGCACGTCCCTTGGCCCACACTGCTTTTCATAGCCCCCATTGGCCTGGGAAGGTGAACTGTAGCCAGTGGGAGCCACAGTTGGCCAAATCTGTTGCCACGGCAGGTAAACAAACTGATCTGGCCACCAGAGTGCTTATCATGGCGAGCCACGTGCCAGAGCTTGCCGACCCCTGCTCTAAAATCAGTGAGTCCAATTCTCCATTGCATGAAAGTAGCTCACATTTACTTCAATGGGATTTCTTCATATGCACATGTTGGAGTATCAAGGACAGCAAGACTTGCACACTTGGTCCAAGTAAGTGCAGCAATCCAAACTTTGATCAGCTCCTAAAGATCCATATTATCATCAGAGAAGTTCAGGCTCTAAAATGAGTACATCAGTTTTGGGACTAAATTGAGGTTTCAGTCATTCCACTATAAATCCAAAATAACTTCTCAATTAGGTTAGTGGAGTTAGTGTTGGTTTCATCAAAGTAACTCAGAGCAGAATCTGGCCCCTTGTTTTTGTATTTGTTGCAAAATATATCACACTTTATACATTATGTTACCAGTAGAACTGGTCAAAAATAACAACTATTTTTCATCACCATTTGCCATGAACATCTTTTAGTTTTTCTCTACTAGTTTTCAAGGAAAATCCAAAACTGAACAATGTGTGTTTTTTTTTTAATGTAATAGCATTTGGATTTTGGTAAAAATGTCTTTTCAAGAAATATTTTCAATAAAAATAAAATTTACTGAAAACTGATTATTTATACTTTTTTGAATTTTTGTTTTTTGCTTTTCCACTGTGGGGAAAAATAGACTACTTAGTCAAACATGATTTTTTTCTGTCAACATTTCCATGAAAATGGTTTTGATGAAATTAAATCACGTACCAAAAGATGGCTCCTTTCCATTCCTTTGGATATGACATTTTATGATGATTTTTCCCAGACCTCTGGACCAATCATCAATAAAATGTTAAAGGTGGACTTGCAAAGCATAGGACATAGTTCATTCTTGTAGCACGCATGAAACCCTAACATGATTTAACTTTCCTGTTTCTTGTTAGTGTATTAAATTTTCTCATCCTTTGCAAAATTAAACCAAATAAAATATATCTATTTTCTTGGCCAGTATGTAAGCTTCTCTCTCTCTGTCTTTCTCTCTCTCTCTCTCACTCTCACTCTCTCTTACACACACACACAAACTTGTTCTCATTTTTAGTATTTTATTAGTGCATAATATTTTCAAATACTTCACACTATTTCAGGGAATTGTATTATGTTGTACTGCAAACAAACAGAATACATTGCTATATTCTTACTTCTGATTTGTACACTAACCTGTGCCATTATTCAGTTCCACCAACATACTGACAGAGGCAAATACTTAGTTGAGTAAGAAAAAAAACTTCTGTTGTACTAAACTAATATTTGAGGTAAATCATAACAACCATCAGTTCTTTGATGTGTAAACAGTAAGCACTTTTGGGAATTCCTGTTAGAGCAGAATGTGAAGGCAGCATGGTGAATTCTGCTCTGGGAATAAACAGGCCAAGCTTGGCTACTTGAGACGGAAACTTTAGTTCAGCTTGTCATCTGTCCATGAGAATTTTGTTCATATTACAATAGAAACACATATAGTATTGTTCAAATTGAAATAATTTGGTGCACAGGACTAATACCACTAGGAAGATTAGATCTTAGAATATAATTGCTTCCTCCACACAACTCTACCATTCATCATTTCACAAGAATATGGGGTGGTTGTTTACGATGGGTTGATGAAAGATCATTCATTTAGATCAATCATTTGGGTTCCCTCAACTGGATTTGAGGCTTCATTTTACCATCTTCTCTCCCTTTCTGCTTGGAGTGGGTTATGGGAGAGTGCTCTCTGAATATATTCATTTCTGTAAAAATATATATTCAGTCTGGGTATAACTTTTCCTCTTTAAGACTCTCTCCCCTCCCCTGATAAAGATGATGATTTCATAATAAAATCATCATCCTCATCATCATAAAAAATAAGGTCTCTAACACATTTATAAATGGTTAGTTCTTAATTTTTTCTCAAAAATATTACACAATCCGTTCCTCTAATGATAATTCAATATTACCCTATGAATGTGCTGGGCATATGCATGTTGATGGTGATATTGGTCAGGCCACACAGTAATATTCTGAGTGGATGTCAGTAGGGTTGCAGGAAGCGGCGTGGGCTGAGGGCTGTGCTGTCTGTGGCTTGCTGGCCTGGAGCAGTGAACTGCGGCCAATAGGAGCCATGATTGGCCGAACCTGCGGACCCAGCAGGTAAACAAACCAGTCCAGCCTACCAGGGTGCTTACTCTGGTGAGCCACATGTCAAAGGTTCTGAGCCCTGTTCAAGCCTAATTTAATGGTGTCCCATTTGCAAATTAATTCCAATTCTGCAATTCCTCATTGGAGTCTGTTTTTGAAGTTTTGTTTGTTGGAGTATTGTGACTTTGAGGTCTGTAATTTAGTGACCAGGGAGGTTGAAGTGCTCTCCAACTGGTTTTTTAATGTTATAATTCTCGACGTCTGATTTGTGTCCATTTATTCTTTTGCACAGAGACTGTCTGGTTTGGCCAATGTACATGGCAGAGGGTCATTGCTGGCACATGTTGGCATATATCACATTGGTAGATGTGCAGATGAACAAGCCTCTGATAGTATGGCTGATGTGATTAGGTCCTATGATTTTTGTCTCCTGCTGATAATAGTCCACCTTAATTGACTACTCTCAATACAGTTGGTATGGCAACACCCATTTTTTCATGTTTTCTGTGTTTATATCTATCTTCCTACTGTATTTTCCACTGCATGCATCCGATGAAGTGAGTTTTAGCCCACAAAAGCTTATGCTCAAATAAATTAGTTAGTCTCTAAGGTGCCACAAGTACTCCTCGTTCTTTATACTGACCAGTGTACAATATTGTTGATCCTTTTTGTCCCCCTTTTTAAAGATAGATACTATGTTTGCCCTTTCCTGTCCTCACCATCCTCCATGATTTCTCATAGATAATTGCTAATTCCAAGACTGCTCCAGCTAGTTCCTTAAGTATGCTAGGATGAATTTCTTCAGGCCCTGCTGACTTTAATATAGCTAACTCATATAAATATTCTTTAATTTGTTCTTTCCAGAATTTGGATTGCATTCCTTCCTCTTTGTTATTAATATTAATTGTATTGAGAATCTGTTCACCGTTAACCCTTTTAACGAAGACTTGAAGCAAAATAGTCATTAAACACCTCTGCCATCTTGATCCCATCAGTGATTAGCTCTCCTTCCCTGCTAAGTAGAAGATTCTTTTTCTTTCTTTCTTTCTGAAACAATACATTTGAATTTTTTTTGTTTTGTTGCATTACTTTTTCCAACAGATTGTTTTATCGTACCCATGATGTCAGCCCTTTTTTCACTCCTCCTATTTTTACCCAGAGACTAAACTGGTATACCTATCACCTCCTTCTGGGCCCCGACACAAGTGAATATAATCTTGCTGTACAATGCAACACCTTCTTCCTTGTCATCATGCTGTTCTTTCTGAACAGGCTATACCCTTATATGCCTGCTTTCCATTAATAATATTTATTCCGCCAAGTTTCTGTGACACCAATTAAGTCACAGTTTAGCTTATGGACTAATACTACCAGTTCTTCTTGTTTATTCCACATACTCCTCGTATTTGTGTATAGGGATATCAGATGATGAGCAAATTCCCCCACTGATTTCCCTCTTGTTGCTCCTATTGTAATTATTCATGTCCCCCCACCATGCTGCACAACATCTCCCCATCTGTTAAGGTTGTCATTTTATACTTGCCTGTGGGATTTTGTCACCTGCTTCCTTTGAACCTAGTTTAAAGCCCTCTGCACTAGGCTGGCAAGTCAGCATATGAAAATGCTTTTCCCCTTTGTGGTCACATTGAACCCAATTCTTTCCAGCAGACATGCTTCCCAGAACATCATTCCATGGCCAATGAATCCAAAGCCCACCCATCAACACCATCTGTACAGCCATGCATTCATCTCCAGAATGCATGTATCCTCACCTGAGCCCTTAACCCTCAGCTGGGAGGATGGACAAGAACATAACAGATGCCTCTGCCTCCTTCATCCTTGCTCCCAGAGCCTATAGTCACTGCTGATCTGCCCAGGGTCATATCTGGTGGTATCATTAGTGCTTACATGGATGAGCAGCCCAGAGTAACAGTCAAAGGAATGAATGAGACTTGTGAATCTTCCTGTAATGTATTAGACTTGGGCTTCAGGCAGGCAGCACACTTCCTGGGACATCATATCAGAATGGAAAATGGATGACTCCATCCCCCACAGAAGGGGATCCCTGACCACCAGCATGCTACAGCCCCTCTTGGGCGTGGTGGCTGTGAGTCTCCTAGCTTTAGGAGAAGATGAGTCTCTTTCCTTGACCATTGGAGTCAGCTCCTGACCTCTTGTTGCCAGTACAGCATACTGGTTATTTATCTTGATGAACAGGAGACCTGAGCGAGGGGTGGGGCAGAATCCACTGCCTGAGGTGGACAGCAAGCAGTCTCTTCCGTGGAAAGTAGCCAGTTCTCCATCCTTTTCTGGTGCTGCTGTAGTCATTGGTAGTCAACTAGCATCCTCCATCAGAGATAATTCCATGTGCATCCTGTCAATGAAATCCTCACATGCCCGGATGGTATGCAGATGAGCCACCTCCTCCTGCAGCTTTCTCACTTGCTTAATATGGGACTCCATCAATAGATACCTTTTACACTGAGTGGTTCCCAGTGCCTGATTTTTGTTGGCAGGGCCATGCAGGCAGCATTCCCAGCAAGTCAAGACCAGGGCTCAGGTGGAAGCTTGCCTGGTTAGAATCCCTGTCTTTTATGGGGGGCAGAGGATGAGCCAGTAGTGGTGGATGCAGGCAGAGGATGAACCAGTAGCAGTGTTGACAACATGCCATTTTAGTCCCATGGCAAGTTCTTCCTTGTAGAATGCCTTCAAGTTTAAAAAAAAAAAAGAAAAAACCCATACAATCCTGGATCCCTTCCTTCCTCCATCAGTGAATTCAGTTGACTTACTCTCTTAGTCAACCAGATTACTTTGTTTTACCAGCCCCTGGGAGCCTGCATTTGTTTTTTAAGGCTGAGCCCCACAGATTGCTAGAATGGTTGACTAAACCCCTCTCACTCAGCTGTCTCTAATCACTCCAATCAAACTCTGCCCTGCTCTCATGTCAAAGAGCCATTCTAGAGTCCTGCTAGAAAACAGGCACTAACTTAACTCACTGCAGGGCAACCAAGCCCAGACAGTCAACACCCAAGCCTAAATTTCAAAACACTGCAACCACAACCAGCCCAGAGTCCTGTAACTAATTATGTAATCATATAATTATGTAATCGATGAATGGGTAATAGATTAGATTTGAGTTTCAGAGTTAAGTGGTAAAAGTAGGCATGACTGAGTGTGTAGTAGGTATATATGTTTTTCTTGCCATTGTCTTTTCAGCCATGCTCTTGTTCTCATTCTAGGACTTTGACTGAGGTGTATACATCCAGTTTAGACTGAGTAAGGTGGGGTGGGACAATTGAATCAACTGATTCAGGGTCGACACCAAGGTAATAAAACAGCTATTGAGAGCTCCTGTTTGAGGATGACTGTGCCTTCCTTTCTCACACATTCAAGAATTTTCAGCTTATTGTGGACTGCATTTCCTATGCCTGAAAATGCTTCAGCCTCACAATGAGCCTGAAGAAGATGGAGGTCATGTACCAGCCACACTAGACCACCGACATTATGATCCTGTAACCCTTCTGTCCCTCTGAGTTGGCAGCAACAAGGGCCGGGTTCAGTAGCCAGGGGTTCCGTTTTAATAACACCATGTATAACCGGCTCGAGCCACCACCCAGTGACCTGGGACACTTACATACCACACCCTCCTGGGCGCCTCTAGGAGGCAATACTTCTCCTCTCGCAAGCACGGAGTCTGAGTGTAGCAAAATCCTTTTAATAAAGGAAGGAAACAATGCTGCATCCCATTGGAGAAACACCACAAACAGGATTATAGCACAAACCATAGACAAAAATCCACCTCCAAGTACATTTGGCAATGTCTTTTTCCCCTTCGGGTCTTAAGTCCAATTACCCCAAAGTCCAACAACCCAAAAGTCTCTGGTCAGTGCCACCCCAGAATTCAAGAGTTTATCTGCAGAGTTATACCCCCTCAGCCTGGGTGGAAATGGGGGGAGTCTAAACAGGACGTTAAGGGGCACCTTATGTGGACCAGGGCCAACTGCTCCGCCTCCCCGTGAAGTTCTGCTGCAGCCTTCACCACGACCCACTCCACCACACCAGCTGTGCCTCTCCTCCAGCTGTCCCTGCAAACCACTTCACTCCACTCACTGTTCCATGGGCTACTCCAACATGCTGCAAACTGCTCCGCTCTGCCAGCTGCTTAACGATAGGTCTTCAGGCTCCCCCACTGGTTAACACAGCACTCAGTGATCTCAGCTCAGCTCTTCCAGTGATTGCAGCTCTTAGTAGGGGAGCCCTGCTGCTGATGCACGATTAGCCCAACATGAATTCAGCTCAGCAGTCTCTAGATGGACTCCTCATAGAATCAAAATTAGCTCTACTCTTTAACACTGGAGAGAGGAGGATATGCAAATAGTGTTCCAGGCCCTCAAACAGGGCCCATACCATCAGGTACACACACCAACCTCTCCCAATTCATGGGGTTTTGGAACCCATGTCCCATGTTTAGCAAGTACCACCCAGCTGAGGTTGAGTCATCTCTGTCACAAAGCAGTCCCACAGCTCCCCATTCACACAATCAGGGTGACAAACTTTTTTTTCCTCCTACCCCAATAACAAAGAAATTGGGGATCCCAGATCTGTTAAAATAACCATCCCAGTCTGCTGTGGGCTTATGCTAAGGGGGGGGTGTGCCAATGCAAATGCTCGAAATCTCTTTCCACATTCTTTGAAATTCTTTCCACACTCCCTACAATTCATCACCAGATGTCAGGGTAGCACTCATCCTGACTCTGCTTACAATCCCATTGTCACAATTGACAACACACTTCTCAACTTGGTCAGGAAATGGTGCTACTTGGGTAGCATACTTTCCAAAAATGTGTGAGGTCTCTGCAGGAGAGGAGATCACAACATAAGGCCAATGTCTCAAACCCTCCCTCCAATACCTACACTTGCAAACTATACAACAGAACTTGCAAATTCAGGATAAGGCTCCCTCTCAATGTGTTAAGGTTTTCCCTTTACCTCCTCCCCTGGTTCTTATCATTCAGACAGAAAGCAGAAGACCAGATGTCCGAAGTGCAGGCAGTGCAATGTTGGGGTTAATTTCAAGCAAGCATATCCATAGCTCTGATGCCGCAGAGCCTTTTCCCAGTGTTCCTGTTTCCTATTCCTCACTTCTCCTTCTTAGCAGGACCAAATATACCTGTAGTGCATGCCCCTGGTCCCACCCCTTACAAATTATAGTCATGTTCTGTTTCAGAGGGTTGTGAGTCTAGTGTTTTGGTGCCATCTCTTTTGTACCTCATGGAAGAGGTAAGGAATGAGTTTGTGTACTGGCCAAGGGCAGGCATTTCTTTGGCTTTTAGTGTTTCTTATGCATCCCTCCCCTTGCCACCCTACTTGCCCATCCTAACTGCTTGCTTGACCTTGGCTTGAGAGAGGAGCCAGGCAGCCTTTCAGTGTATGCTCATATATTACACTCCCACCATACTTAGTAACACTTTTAATTCGATCCCCTATCTTTTCTCATTGTGCTAACAAACCCATCTGGCTGGGCAGAAACAGCACACAATGTCTTTGTCCGTTGTTCACACATATTAGTAAAAATATAAAAATATCAAAAAGCCAAACCCAAAATTCTACTTCACGCTAACAAACAGGCCTATATACTAACACTATGTGAGAAGCCATAAAAATAAATATACCCAGAACCGAAGTCAACATTAGCTGAATGCTCATTTGCAGAAGTAACAAGAGATTCCATCAGCAGGTATATAAGTAAAATAAGCAAGGCCTACAGGCTTTAGGTCTGAAAAATGATTGCTTTGTCTAGTAGAACGAGAGATATACCTGTACCAGTAAAGTGCCGATATTCTGGAAAATATGTCACAATGTATCAGTTAATATCATAAGATGACCAGCAGTAGCATCTTGGACAATTTGTTTGAATGCAAGTTGCTATATTAACTATTTGACGGAAATGCTAGTGAGTAATAGAGGAACTAATGAGGTAGTCTATGAAAAAGGACCACCCCTAAAGTAGTGGTATGTGGACTTACGTATACAGAAAAGAGGATTGGAACGCTTACACATATGTATGAGTCTTATAGACATAAGCATAAGTCAGGATCAAAATAATTGTCTGGTCTTTTTGTTGCGAGGAAGACACACGGAAATATTAGGATGACAGACACTGGTGATGATGACAATAATGAAGATAATGACGAGGAAGATAATGACTCACGCTCCAGGGTCACTCAGTAGGAGATATGAGATATGAGTGATGCTAGTCATAGGACTAATCATTTTGCTCTCTCTCTCTGTCTGTCTCTGCTATTGTATTTCAATGTTTGCAGGATGGTTTATTTGCTTAGTGGATTTGTTATTAAAGGGATTTGTGACAAATTGCAAGTCTTTTTTGTGTAATCCTATAATCTCTCATTCTTGATGTTGATAACAATATCCCTGAGGTAGAGTCCTCAAGCAACTGAAACTTTATGGACAACTATGGTCTAATGGTTTGAGCATTAGCCTACTAAACCCAGGATTGTGAGTTCAATCCTTGAGGGGGCCACTTAGGAATCTCGGACAAAAATCTGTTGGGGATTGGCCCTGCTTTGAGCAGGGGGTTGGACTAGATGACTGCCTGAGGTCCCTTTCAATCCTGATAGTCTATGATAAAGATTAATCAATAACACTGCTCTACAGCCAAAATGCTTCTGAAATAAATGTAGTCCAACTTTACTAATTCTGGGTCACTGAGAACAAAAATGATGCTTACAATTGTTGATTGGCTCTAGTTTTCAAGATATGCTATTGGGTCAGTATATACGACCCTTGACTTGGGAATGGCGGAAGATAAGTGAGTTATAAAGGGAAGGGATCTCAATTTAAACCAGAAATGACTAAAATACATCTTTGACTGGATCTATGAATAAATCTATGACTGGGTTTGGACAGTACTTGCTTTTGAGGCAAAACAATGAATGATGCAATCTGAAGCTGGTATTGCATCATACATGATATGAATTGCATCATGTTATTCCTAGAAGTCATGGATGATGCAATCATAACGAAGCTTACATCACTCTGCTGAACACATTGCCCTATATCAGCTCTAGAAATCATACAGTGTCGTGCTCTCTTATTTGTCAGTGTTTGATTTTGCAAAGGGACACATTTCTGTTTAGCCAAAGTGAGCAGAGATGCCTCGTACTTGTGTGAACAGTGCAGATAACTTCTGCTATGTTTGTGGTGAAGTGACTTTTGCATCACAAAAGCGCAGTAGAACCACTATAGTTAAGAAAGCCTATCACCTTTATTTTGGCTGCAAAATTGGAAATCAGGACAAGAGGTGGGCCCCACACATATGCTACAAGACTTGTGCAACAAATCTTGGCCAGTGGTTGAACAGGAAAAGGATATCTATGCCTTTTGCAGTGCCAATGATTTGGAGAGAGCCAACAGATCATACCAGCAATTGTTACTTCTGCATGGTGCCTCCAGTTGGGAAAGGTGTGTCAAAGAAGAAAAAGTGGACTGTGCATTATCCAAACATTTCATCAGCTATACACCCAGTACCCCACGGAGAAGGACTGCTGGTTCCTGATGCACCAGAATCATTCTCCCTTGAGTCGGACGAGGAAGAGGATGAAACTTCTGGTCCTGAACCATCAACGTCACAGGACCCACATTTTCTCCCATCCTCCTCCTCTGAACCACACCCCATAACACAAGGTGAACTGAATGACCTTGTCAGGGATTTGGAATTACCCAAGAGTAAGGCAGAGCTGTTAGGCTCCAGACTACAGCAGTGGAATCTCCTGGCAGGCTATCAGGGCAAATGGAGCCCATCAATGATTGCAGACTATCGCTGGACAGTGACAAGAGATGCTCTATTTAATGAATACAAGAGACAAGCCAAGAAGTGCCGAGTAGACACTGAATAGAACTAAACTATGTACATAAATTTTTTTGCCTTTTGTTTCATAATAAATTTTATTTATAGAACACTTTTGCTGATTTTTAAAGTGTTACATAAACAGGACAAATGAAATATTATCATGTAAAGCAACCAGAAACACATGAAAAGACCTAGATTTACAATTTATGATTAAAACTCTACCATCTACACAATATACATAGACATAAAATGTAAAAACTTAAATATCTTAGAAACAGTAGCCAGTCAGTTGTTTTAATTGTCATATTTGAATTCAGCACATCAAAATACATACTAAATATCACATTTTATCTCTGAAGCAGACGACTTCTCAAAAATTGTAGACCAGTGTAATTGATGCATCAACCCCTCAGTAGGGCTACAAACTGAATGGTAAGTGCCCAGCACAGAAAGGGTTCCTCTTTTACCCCCCAAAGTTAATAACAGTAAGACATAGACAGTCACCAGAGATAGACACCAGCTTGCTAACTCCCTTAGTCTCCTGGCTGCCTTTATTTTACCTGGAGCAATTTACCTCAGAAAATTAATGAGAAAACATAATTTGGGAATAAGGGGGAACGAAGCAGAAAAAAGTACTGAGGAACAACATTTTGGCTGTTCAAGGCCCTTTTCTGGAACATGGTCACTAATTATCTGATCATCCGAATATCAGTGAAATATTTTTCTATCTGAATATTTTTAATAACTCATATAATACTATGCCATATTTGGTTGTCAGAAAAGCATTCAGCAACTTATTTTAGTCATTAAAGTCTGTTAAAGAACACCCACAGATACCAGACCACTGTTTCAAAATTATAGGTCATGTAGCATCATAGTACAATGATGGCTCCTAATTCCATTCAACTGCAAATTAATTTTCAAATGGACTATTCAGACATACATGGGTAAAGAACCCCCATGGTTTCCACACTGCTCAGAACTCATAGTAGATAAATACTTTTATCTAGAACTCTGTCCTTTCTAAGTTTTAGATAGCATTCAATGATATACATAGTTGTGTGTGCGCTGTTATTGAAGCCCTTGTCTCTGTACATAACTGCATCTGTTTTGCTGAGTTGAGTGCTTTTAAAGCTATATTTTTGTGCGGTGAAAATTGGCTGTAACTTTTTACATAAGACACAGTAGAAAATAATTAATACATACTTATTATTATTTACTCTCAACTCAACACCCTATGCACTGGAGAACACAGCGCTTACATTTTCAAACCACTATCCCGTTAGTAAACTGGAAGTTGCTGCCCACTGTAAGTAACTGCTAAGCCCCCTGAAAAAGACTGAATTCTTGCTGCAAACCAACCCACCTTCCTTTTGAGGCAGTATCCTTTGAAGCATTGGAAGTCAGTCACTCATTGAACCCTCCCTGAGTATGAAATGAAACCATTATGCAGGTGCTCCTTCATACCTTGCACCAGAAAAGCAAGTGGGCCTTCCCGGATGATACTGATTCTGTGAAGAGCCACTCCTATTCTATGACTCACTTTCCCATATGCAAAATGGAGATATTATTCCCTGACTTCCACACTTTGTCTTGGAATCTATAATTTCTGGCCAGGTGGGGCTCATGTCTCACTATTTTTATGTACAGCACCTAGTATGTTGGGGACCCAGTCACAACTGGGGTCCTTGGGTGCTAGTGTAACATAAATAAAAATAACCACTATAAAGAAGGGGGTAATGTGTGTGTATGAGGAATGGGAGACGAGGGAAGCCAAAGAAAAACGAATAGAGTTACTAAAGTTAAGCAATACATATTTCTGATGGTAGTCATTTGCACTATCCATTGTATTACACCATAAGTGCTTCTAGAGCCATACAAATCATTAGTAATAAGCAAGACCATTTATACTCCATATCATCATGGGACCAAATTCTATGTTAGTGACACCTCTATGCCATGGCAGTGACCTGGGATGTTATTACTCACCAAAAAGTAAAATACATTAGTGTCCCTCCGACCTTGATTTCAGCCAAGTCAATGGCAAAACACCCACTTGTCTTCAATAGAAGAAAAGTCACAAATATCCCTTCCATCCCACTAACTGATAAAACCAGTTAGAATTTTTCCTAACTTTTACCCTAACATTTACTAATCATACAGCTCCACTGACAAAGCTCAGTAAAATTTCATTCATTTGGTTCACAGTTATGAAATTTCACTTTTGCTGTGAATTTGCTGAGAAACTGAGACCAAGAATATTTTCCTGATGTTCTTTATTGTCAAGGATTCTTCTGCAGTATATTGGTGCAGATAATTCTGTTTTAATGTGTGGTTTTGTATTAGGTAATGGTAGAGATTAATGTGATGAGAGCATTCCGTGTAATCCTATGGACAAGAAAGAGGGTGTGGGACAGAAAAGATGGAATAATAAAATCTTTCATTTGCCTTAATTTGCTTCTTGCCAGAATAAAAACATCAACAATGATATTAATCATCATTATAATAACATCAACAAGGATAATAATAAAAAATTAGATTAATAGTAGTAAACTAGGACGACTACAGAAAAAAAAGAAAGACAAAAACACATGACTTATTTTTTTATCTGGGACATCACTTTCTCAGTTTCTGCCCAAAGTACAAGAAAAAAAATGTCTGGACTGTGATAGCAATAACATCTTTTAGATTATTAATTGTTGATATGTGTGATATGTTCACTGAAGCAAGAAATGTATTCTTTGCCTTAGCATTCCCTATCCTTGCCCAAATTTTTAAGCCTTTGCTACACAGACCTATGTGATTTGACCTTATTGGGTATTAGTATGAGATTGGGGTTTGGGAATATAGCGGTACAGAGACATCCCTATGGTGTTTTTGGTGCTCCTTGTCAGTTATTCTCTTCTTTGCTTTTTAAGCATGAATAGTATGTACAATATAGACAACAACATATAGTAATATGGATCCTCATTTTCTAATAAAAGAATAATTAACTACAATATTTGCAAATGCTGCTGTATTCACATCATTATTGATACAGCTTAGGCAAATAGCCAAACTGTATGATTTTTGGATTACAGGGACACAACCTATAAAGATTTAATAGATCATTTTCTCTTTCACATGACCTTCCAAAATTATTTAGAAAATCAGAGCCAAGTTCTTTACAGAGGGGCATCAATTATAACTCTTTTCACGTACTTGTGCTCTTTAGTTCCATAGTGCTTCACAGTACCTAAACATAGTAATTATTTATATTCCAGCTAACTTACAAAGACTATAAAGCTTCTCATTTACCTTCCTGTTTCCCTGGATGATATGGTAATCCAGATGCTGGTTTCAGTGTGTCCTACGGTGACTCCTGTGGGAGAGGTCAGTTTCTCTCTTGAAGCCTAAACCTACAAATACTTGCCTCTCCTTTCATAGCAAGGAAGCAGATTAAATGAGGAAGGAGTGTACTATTTTTCTCAGTTTACTCCTATAAATTACAGAATTGCCTTTCTTCTCTCCCTTTTCGTAAGGAAGGTCGAGAGAGGAGCCTGATCTGCCAAACCTCAATCATGAGATCACAGCCTCAGACACACAGGTGTAGTCTCCCTAAAGTCAATGGGGTTACCGGTGTGTATAAGGACTACTAATGTGAGTAAGGTTTTGGAGGATCAAGCCCCAGAACTTCACTACAACTTGTATATGGGAGAGCTTGACAAATGCATGTTGCACAATGACAACAGGTACCGAGTGACAGGTTTCAAAGTAGCAACCGTGTTAGTTTGTATCAGCGAAAAGAACGAGGAGTCCTTGTGGCACCTTAGAGACTAACAAATTTATTTGAGCATAAGCCTTCATGGGCTAAAACCCACTTCATTGGATTCACATGAGGATTCATTGGATTCACATGAGGTGGAAAATACAGTAGGAATAAATATATATACACAGAGAACATGAAAAAATGGATGTCGTTATAGTTGGTATGTTCTCTTTGTATATATCTCTTCCTACTGTATTTTCCACCTCATGCATCCGATGAAGTGGGTTTTAGCCCATTAACACTTATGCTCAAATAAATTTGTTCATTTCTAAGGTGTCAGAAGTACTCCTCATTCTTTTTGCAGTTACCCAGTGATTTCCCTTAAAACAGTTTTGCTTAAAGTTCTCAGGCAGATGATGCTGTAATTATGCTTATAGGCTGTTGCCATTTGAGCTGCAGCATGAAATTATGAAAGAGGTTCCAGAATTATTAGCAGCCTAATTGCAATTCTATGTATTTGAATTTTAAATGTCTTTATTGGTCTGAATCATGAGTTTTATTAGGGGTAGACTGGAACATTTAATTGAAGTAAATGAAAGCTGCCCCTAACATGTCTGCAGAAAAGTCCCTTAACCCAAGCAGCTGCTTCTCTTCCTGCTGGAGTCCACCTTTTCTGCACCATCAGTTTTTATGCCTGTAAAAGCCAGTCACTGACTGGTGACAATTTTACTTAAAAAAAAAAATCACCAGAGTTGTGAATAGGGATAAATGCATCCTTTTATATTTTGAACCAGTAGGAATCCCTGCAATCTGAACATATAAACCAAACTCTGAACATTAAAAACCTCTGAGAATAGTTCACATTTCTAAGTATAGGCTATGAAATTGATCTCCTTCCATCCTGCCTGATGAATTTCCATTTCATATAGCAAACTGTGCCTCTGGCACTGCTGGTTTATGTGGGTACTTTAATGTACAAGTGTGAGAATCCCATCAAAGCATTGGAAAGGAGGTTGTTTGTGTGGGTATATTCCTAGTACTGAGTTGGGGTGCAAAATTTACAGGCTTTTTACCCTGGTTTTATTAAGTGCATGACTAAGATATTGGCTTTCCCCACCATTTTTCCTCACCTGTTTCTCAGAAGCAAAAGAAAAAAAAACAGTGAGGAAAAAAGGGTAAAGGCAGAGGAAATATAGCTGAAGGTAATTGGCATTAAATCAGGCTTTGCTTATATTTTTTCACATTTGAGTCTGGAATTTATCTAATCTTAGGAATCTTTTATACCAGTACTAACAAAGAAGAGAAGACATAGGAAAGAAGAACAAAGGGGTAATTAAGTGATTTTATAGGCACTGGGCATGAAAATGCTATTAGGAACCCCAATTAGCATTTCCTCCTGAAAGTATTGTCAATTATTTTCCTTGTAAAAGGCTAATTCCTGCTTACCTAACTCCCACAAGCAGTACTGATGGTAAGGAACTTGTTTACCTGCATAAGGCACAGAATCTAAAAGAGGTGGATAAACTTCAGAACTTCAGAATCTAAAAGAGGTGGATAAACTTCAGAGGCTACTCTCCTCCCCCAGTCATAAGCTTCTAAAACAATAGCTTGTTTTAGAAGCTTATGACTGGGGGAGGAGAGTAGCCTCTTTCCTAGTGATGAATTTGAGTGAACAAAGCTATCAAAGTTCTCAGTTCACCTAATAAGAGTCACTGTTAGGGTTGTACTTTACTGTAAGTATGAATGCGTCAGCCATGAAATATTATTTTTTAAAGCACTGGGAAAAGTAGAGTGGGGGGGGAGTGGGAGGGGGGAATGGGGGGGGAAAGAGAGTGGGGGGGGGTTACAAGCACTGAAGGAAAAAAATCCAAATCATAATTCTAAAGTGTAGTTTTTCTTCTTATTTTTCACTTGAATGTCAGAGAAGAGAATAAAGAGGAGTGCTGGGTGGGGGGGGGTGCTGTCCTGTGTGGTAGACTGAGTAATAAAATGTTCATGAAACCAACCTTACAGTCACCTACACTGATTATTTCATATTTTACCATCAAGTTTTGTGAGCATCAGCTAAACACTTTTCACTGCTTAATTTTTCTCCTCTGTTGGCTTTAATTAAGCTTGCCCTAGGAGCAGGTTCAGCAGCCTGGCACATTTAGAAATGTGCGTTTAAAACAAGTGAACTTTGCTCACAACGAGACAGGCTTTCTCAATATTACACAGCTCACTTAATCGGCATAAATAACAACCTTAATTACTTTTGAAATGTATCTGAATGTGAGTATGTTTGGAAAGGTGAAGAAGGGGGAAAACATCTGAAAAGAGAACGTTAAAACATGAAATGGGACTTGGGTTTGTACTATGATGCTAATCCAACAACAGTGGGTTTACACTACATTGGGATAAGTATTAATCAGAGTACAAAATATATTTGTCAAGGCTTTGCTGGCAGTTTAAAAACCCAGATGAATAAAGCCAGATTGCCTGTATTACAGAACTTCAATACTGCAATTAAAAAGTCAGTTTTTAAAAGCAAGGAACATCACAATGATATTGTACATATCTTATCACAACATTCAAAATGACACAGTGAATTAAAAGCACAAAGAAATTTTACCTATCACACAGGGTTTCTTGTTATCTTAAGAACCTCAATACATTTTGATGGTCTGTCATCAAGCAACCAAGCTTTTAGGGTAGCTTTCCTGGCTTAAGCTTTCACAGCAGCTGGAGTCCTACAAAAGGAACACCCATTGCACTAACATCACCATTCTTCCCTTTAATGTTCTCCACAGGTAACCAACATGAAAAAGCAGCTACACTTTCTCCCTTTGAGAGTCTGAGTAAACTATCTCATACCGTTTGTATGACTAAAAATGTGTTAAAAAATATAAAAGCTTGCTACATCAAGGGCTTTCTCTTCACTGTATTCATATACAATGGAAAAATCAATGAGACGTTTGACAAAAAAAAGTATACTTTCAAATGTTTTTATTGTGTTTAAAAATTAATCTAATTAAAAAACAGACTTAAAGGTTTCTGGTGTTGGATAAGTTTGCCACTTACAAAGAATAGAAAAAATGTCTAGACACAAGTTGAAAGGCATAGTCCAGGGGTCGGCAACCTCTGGCACGTGGCTCACCAGGGTAAGCACCCTGGCAGGCCAGGCCAGTTTGTTAACCTGCCACATCAGCCTGCACTGCTTCCCCCAACCCCCATTGGCCTGGGACGGTAAGATTAGCCAGTGGGAGCCACAGTGAGCTAAACCTGCCCATGTGGCAGGTAAACAAACTGACCCAGCTCTCCAGAGTGTTTACCCTGGCAAGCCGCATGCCAGAGGTTGACAACCCCTGGCATAGTCCATGAAAGGTATGGGCAACACAGAGTACCTTGGGGAGGGTATACTTCTGGTACAGAGTTAAAGCTCAAAATATATCAGTACAAGATATTTTGGCCTGTGTTTGATTAAGTTATTTGGCCTAGTGTTTGATTAAGTTATTGACTTTCCCCACCACTTCTTACCACCTGTTTGTCAGATGCAAAAGAAAAACAAGGTGGAGAATAAAAATGGTAAAGGTAGAAAAAAAGAGAAACATAGTATATGGAAATTGGCATTAAATCAGCGTTTGCTTAGGATAAATCATAAGTTCCTGGAGACCATAAAGTTTAAATAAATGACTTGGATCAATGGACTATAAGATGGATAGAAAGTTGGCTAGATTGTTGGATTCCATGGGTAATGATCAACGTCTCAATGTTTAGTTGGCAGTTGGTATCAAGCAGAGTGCCCCAGGGGTCAGTCCTGGGGCTGATTCTGTTCAACATCTTCATTAATGATCTGGATGATGGGATGCATTGCACCTTCAGCAAGTTTGCGAGTGACACTAAGCTGGGGGGAGAGATAAATGCACTGGAGGGTAACAATAGTGCCCAGAGTGACCTAGACAAATTGGAGGATTAGGCCAAAAGAAATCTGATGAGGTTCAAGAAGGACAAGTGCAGAGTCCTGCACTTAGGATGGAAGAATTCCATGCACTGCTACAGGCTGGGGACTGACTGGCTAAGTGAAGTGCTGCAGAAAAGGAGCTGGGGATTACAGTGGAGGAGAAGCTGGGCATGAGTCAACAGTGTGCCCTTGTTGCCAAGAGGCTAACGGCATATTGGGCTGTATTTTGTAGGAGCATTGTCAGCAGATCGAGGGAAGTGATTATTCCCCTCTATTCATCACCACATGTGGAGTATTGCATCCAGTCTCCCCACTCTCTACAGAATGGATGTGGATAAATTGGAGAGTGTGTGGCAGAGGGCAACAGAAATGATTAGGGGGATGCGACACATTACTTACGAGGAGAGGCTAAGGGAGCTGGTCTTATTTAGTCTGCAGAAGAGAAGAGTGAGGGAGGATTTGATAGCAGCCTTCAACTACCTGAAGGGGAGTTCCAAGGAGGATGGAACGAGGCTGTTCTCAGTGATGGCAGATGACAGAACAAGTAGCAATGGTCTCAAGTTGCAGTGGGAAAAGTCTAGGTTGTATGTCAGGAAAAAAATATTTCACTGGGTCGGTGGTAAAGCACTGGAATGGGTTACCTCGGGAGGTGACAGAATCTTCATCCTTAGAGGTTTTCAAGGCCCAACTTGACAAAGTTCTGGCTGAGATGATTTAGTGAGCAGGGGGTTGGACTAGATGACCTCCTGAGGTCTCTTCCAACCCTAATTATCTATCATTCTATGATCTATGATTATATGATTCTGTGTAGGGTGAACTTCACACAGCTTTATAAAACATTAATTTCAATGTGTTGTTAAAAAAGATTTTTTTGCGTGGAATGCATCTAATTCTTTCTCCAGTTCTCACCTTTCTTCATATGAAAATACCTTTAATTGCATACAAATTGGTATTTGTGCATGAACAAGAGTGTTCACAAGCCACTGTTCATTACTTATCAAATTGTTTATTTGCTGCTTTCTGATTTAAAAGTTTCTAGTTACCCAGATAGGAAACAGAGGCAATATAGTTGATCAGTGAATGAATAGCTGAAAATTATTTCTCCACACAATTTTACAAATATATAGAGATAACTACTTTTCAGAAATCAAAACCGGTTTCAAAAGATTAAAAAACAGAAGAAGGGAATAAATATTCTGGATAATTTATTCACAATGACCAGTTCTAACCATCATAACAAATAATACATACTATAACTAACTTTCTTGGAAGAGATTTATTAAGTTCATGCAAATTTTGGCATCAGTAATACATACATTGCTCAATGACCAGGGATACGTGTACTCTCCCCACATAGACACATACAAACAAACATGAGTTTCAGGGAAGGGTAGCTTGTCACCAGCATCAGCAGATCATTTCCCTGGCTCCCAAGATCTCCATAAATTAATTATTGTAAAGCCATTCTGATCAATTCACATTTCTGGCTCCTTCTACTTCCTGGCTGCAAGTTGGGCTCCTCCTCTGATTCCATGACCCCTTTTTGCATGGTTCTATGGAGAAATGAAGACAGCGTGAACTGTAATTCAATTACCTTTTCTCCTTTCATAGAACACTAAGGAGCCAGACATAGCTGTAGGAAGCTCTTAGCAGGGCAGAAAGACAAAAAATAAAACATTTGGTGCCCGACTGAAACAAAATGGCCAATTCCATGACAAAAAGCCTGGGTTTTGAAACTTGGAAAATGTCTGACTTCTCTATCATTCAAATTGTGAAGCTCATGAGGCCAAGTAAAATTAATGGGGCAGATCACACCTCTCAGAGCCATTGTTCCAGCCAAACTGCAAACTCAAGTGGGAACATTGAATTCATGGACACTCTCTTCACATTTTATCTGAAATCACGTGGGCTACACACACACAGAATATGAATTACAATTCTGTGAGAATAAATTGTACAGACTGTGGGTTTGAATTCCAGAATCATGGAATGCACAGGGCCCTGCTTCTGCCTAAATACTCAAATAAATATTTGGGGAAGTTCTGCATTACAATAACTGTTTTATGATTATGCTTGGCTAAATTCAATTTATATTATTTTATTATTTCAGTGGATAAAATTGATGTTTATTTTAAGCATTTTTTTCAATTTTTATTGATTTAAATTTTCACAGACATGGGTAATTATGGAGATCAGATAATAGGAGGATTAGACAATAATTTAATAATAGTAGACATAAGATTTAAAAATTTAAAGCTTCATAACTGTTAAAATGCAAATTATCAACATCACAAGTCAAAATTTACAAAGTAAATATCTTTAAATCAAACTCTAATAATTTTTCAAGCAGTATTTTTCTTACTCTGTCTATCTTGATATTTTGATTATCATGGAAGGAAATATTTTTCATCCCTTTGGGTGTGTGTAAGGTGAAATTGACATTTACCAATATTGACCAATAAAAAATCTAATCCTTCCAAGCTTCCTTATGATAAATATGAAAAGCAAGAATGTGTGGTACAGACAGCTGCATGAAAAGAACATTGCACTTATCCTCAGCACCCAATACTCTTCACCTGCCTATATGATAAATCTATTCCCTCCCTGCCTCCCCCTCTATCTCAACTCATACTTTATTTTATTTTGATGTACATACATGATTTTTTTTAAACAGTGAAACTGAAAAAGGGAATTGGCTGGAACAAAATTGTTATCAAATAAGAAAAGGCCAGGGAAAATACATTTTGTTTTTAAGGACTAAAGTACCAACCCTGTCATGTCTATGAGTGTCTTCAATGTAATATCTTGTGACTTGCAGGTAATGTGCACTGCGTGTGATGCAGAGGTTGTTATGGTTTCAGGGATTGTTATGACTTCTGCTGAATGTAAAATCCCACATAAATACAACACATAGACCTGATCCTTAAGCTATATCTTACAAAATATAACATCCTGCTTGTGTGTGTGTGTGTGTGTATCCTGTTCTCAGTTACACTGCTGGTTTAAATTCAGAGTAACTGCACAGATTTCAAGGGGGATATTCTGGACGGTCAACAGTGTAAATGAGAGCAGAATTTGACTCATAAGGTTCTCTCATTAGGCTATAGCATTCTTATTTTTCAACTGATATTGACATTTCTGGGCTTGTGTGGTAGCTAAAACTTGGGGAATTATGCAGGTAAATAAAAAGGAAATGACTAGAATTTGTGGTGTGTTTTGGTTTTGGAAAGGAATGATCACATACAGTGTGGATAAATGTTATTGAATTATGGTTTTAAAGTGAGCTTTTCAAATGCACAAATGGGAAGTTAGGTACCTGGCTGTTATTGATATCCAATGGGAGATGGGTGTCTTACTGAGCTTTCAGATTTTGATCACTGAATCAATGGACTTTGGATCAGACCCTAAAGGCCTGATTCTGCTCCCACTATAGGCAATGTCAAAATTATCATTAACTTCAGGGGCTAGGATAGGTCCCCTAAATGTATTCTTCTCTCATATAATTTATAATTTACATTAACACATTTGTTTTTCAGAAAATAGACACAGTTTATGTTTTGCATAGTTTACATGTAAATAAATTATGCATTTCTTATGAATTCATCACCACTATTACCACTCAGTTCTAGATAATCATATTGCATCTCTAATGTTCAGTTTAATATTCTGGTAGTTTTCCCTCCTTCTTGCTATGTTAGTTATTATTGCCATGCATAAAACACTCTTCTGGCTCCATCCCCCTTTTCTATACAGCACTTGCCATACACTCCTTAACATTTTAATAACTTTCTTTCTCATAAAAGTTTTGTATTACACCCTGAAGGTAAAGTAAGATAAAAAAATCTAAAGTGTAAAATGGAGGGAACCTGCAATGAAAACCCATGTTTCACACTATAATGTACTCACCTCCTTTTCCATAAAAGGCCTTATTTTCTTCTCTTCACTGTTGACAGTACATTCTTATAATAACAAGAATGAGAACAGTATTTGAAATGGTTGTTGTTCTTGACCCTTTCCTCTCCTTGACTTGCCATTCTATAGCAAATTGTTTGATTATCATATCATTTAGTGAAGAAAACACACAGTTCCAGATGAACAAAATTGATTTTTTTTCAATCCGCGGCAACTGTCTGAATGACAAGAGTTTAATATTCATACTGAGTGGATTGAGCTAAAGGGTTGAATGAAAAAAAAGGTACCAAAAATTAATTCAGGTTTTTGGTTTAAGTATTTTTTAATATAAAATAAAATAATAATCTATTATAGTTACCAAGTATATACTCATTAAACCTTCATGAATTGAAAACATAATTTTCAGAGCACCTTGCTTTTTGGGGGCTGTTATCTACAATTATCCGAAAAGTAAGCATTTCTTGACAAAAATTGCTTTTTTTTCCTAAGTATAAATCTCTTGTTCATAAATAAAAGATTCGTTTACTTGATGACCACTCAAAATTGAAATATGAGTGATGATCAGGTTACACCATATTGCTGATCCTCCATATATTTTATTGGGATGTAAGACGCTATTATTATTAGATCATTTTTCTGTACACTGTCAATGAAAAAGGTACATTAACAATGAGATACCTGTATCTTTATCATTTTTCCTCTATACAAAGCTTGATTTTTATATAAACTTTGGAGAAAGATGAAGCTGTAGATTTCAGATTTTTTCCTGGATCAGTTATATAGTATCTGGGGAAAGGGTATTATGAAATCAAATATTTAGGTATTGCTTCACTCAGTGTTGCAGGACTTGACTGATTAAGACACTGAGGTCTTCTACATGCCCCCAGAGTGCAAACTATGTAAATGTGAGTTGCAGCACACACTAAAGTGTTGTGTTCTAAATGCCCAGTATCAAACCTCCTATCTCCGTTAATGCAAACTAGGTACCATCTAGTTTGTGCTAGAAAAGTGCAACGATTTAGTGAATGCTTCAATACTCACTCCTGTAATCTGCATTGCTGGAGTGTGTACTCAAGTCTTAAGTCTCATTTTTTAAAATGGATTTAGGAATTTAGAAGCCATTGAACTCAATGAAATATAGGCTTCCCTAAGTGACTAGAAGTTACTTTAGAAAATGAGACTTAGGCTATTAAGTCACTTAAAAGCAGCAAAGAATCCTGTGGCACGTTATAGACTAACAGAGGTTTTGGAGTATGAGCTTTCGTAGGTGAATACCTACTTCGTCAGACGTATTTACCTACGAAAGCTCATGCTCCAAAACCTCTGTTAGTCTATAAGGTGCCACAGGATTATTTGTTGCTTTTACAGATCCAGACTAAAATGGCTACCCCTCTGATACTAAGTCACTTAAGTGGTTTGGAAAACTTTTTCCTTATTGTCAATTAAGTGGAGGAGACACAGCTTGGGTTCTAACGTTTCAGCAAACCTCTGCAATAGTGAGTTTGAGAGAATGCTATACATTCTTGTAGTACACTAAAGCTATTACTATCAGTTGGATCCTGATGAAGCTGGAGGAGATACCGTGGGCACACATGGATGTTTTGGAAGTTATTACTATTTTGAGAGATGTTTCCTGAACATATAATGGAGAATGCCAAGTGAAGCAGTAAAATGTCTCAGAATCGTGAGACATCTGTGCCACCACTATATTAGAGAAGATTCCCTCCCAGTATATTTCTTCCCACAGTATGGCAACATCCTTTGATCAGATTTGTTGGATTTGCTTTACTTTTTCTATCTGGTTTAAGTAGCATTTCACATGGCCACAAGGTATCATTTTTTTTCTGTAAGGAGGGATTGAAGAAAGATGGAAACTTGAAATGATATTTTTTCCAAGTAAAACACACATAACAGCTCTAAAATATGCAGCAAAGCCCTTACCAATTCCGTATGTGCTTCTTATTTTGCATCTAAGTTGCTCAGTAGTCTTAATTGGCAAGGATGTTTCTTCTTTTCATTTTTTTTTAAATAGAACAATTCTTAAGTCTGGTAGTACTTCACTATGGAGACATATGGGTTGCCATATGGCATTTTGTTTGATGACTGTGCATTTTCAATACCTTACCCATGTGCATGGCTGTGTAATCGAGTGTTTTATATTTAATTTCCTGAACTGATATGTAGAAGGTACCTCAGAGTGTAGTAGCAGATTTCTGCTTTATTAGGCTAGCATGAGTTAGTACATCCTGTAGTTAGCCCGTTATTTGACCTCAGAGAAGATGGACAATGCAAGATGCCCTCTGGAGGGGGCAGAATGAGAATTTTGTATATGATTTTGGGAATTTTATTGGAATATACAAACTTAGAGCTGACTCTAGCTTTTTTATAGAAGAAAGCTGTTAGAGTGACAGAAACACTGGCAAAAGGATTCTTACATTTAGGGGTGACTGTCAACCTCACATACTTTTCCCATGGCCCATGAATGGCAAAAGAAGTGATGACCAAATGTTCAGGGACTTCATGATTTTCTAAGCCAGGGAGTTGTATTTTATTTTAAACACAGGGACGGCTTCACAGGAGACATTAATGGAAGACCTAGACCTGAATCAAATGCTCAGATCTGGCCCCTGGATTTTGATCCAAACACTGTAGCCCCAAATCTTCAGATCCAGACAAGATGGCCTCCCTGCAGGATGGAAGTGGGTGCAATGGTGGCTTTATGCCACGTATTTGTGCTCTCCTAACTCTGGTGCTGTATAACATGAACTAAGAGACAGGTCCTTGCCCCAAAACAGCTTAAAATCTAATTAAGAGAAGGTGCAACAAGTGGGAATAAAACCAAATAGAGGAGGGGGAAGAGGATGAGAGCAACAGGAGTAAATGATAACATGGAATCACTATGTGTATGCCTATTCTTTTCTATTTTCTATTATTTTATAAACAGGTTCTTACAATGTCCTCGCCCCTGTATTTTGAAGTGCCTTGAAAGGTTTTCACACATATTTACTATTAAGAAATATAAACAAATACATTAAATAAATACCAGTAATTTAGACAAGCTAGTAACACAAAAGCTAAGGTTATATAATTTGGTTCCATTAAATCTGTTGCTAACACTTCTCCCATCAGTTTCCTCAAAGCACGACCTTTTGTATATAATGTCTTGCTAGAGGATATGTTTCCAGGCGACATTTTAAGTCCATCCTAGAAATATGAGACTTTGATAAATCTGGTATTCTACACATTTGGAAAGAATGTCTAATGTTTTCAGTATAGCCATATCTAAAACAATAGCTTTAGGTAATATTTTCAAAAGAGCTTAAAGTCTTGGAGGCTAAACCCGATTTACTTTCAACGGGAATTGGGCTTCTAAATCAAATAGGCTCTCTAAAAAATGTTACCCTTTATCTAGAAACTCCAGACATACTTTGGTCAATGGTTCTGGATGAGATCTGATGCAGGAGCCATCCTTATAAGGATGGCTGCAAAGTTTAGGAGCTTTTTGTTACAAAGTTTTAACATTCTAAGAAATCTGCCAGGGCTACAGAGTGCTGAATAAGAATGGGGAGGTTTACAATTTCTTCTAGAACGCAGAGTAGTTAATCTAGTTCCACACACACAATGAAACATAGGCTCCACTATGGCCTTATCCATGCACTGTAGCCCCACCCCCACACAACAAAATGGGACCACCTCTCCAGCCCAGAGAGGTGGAGTGATGGCAAGAGATCCCCATCACCCATGGGAGCAGTGTCAGGCCCTCTCAGCAGCAGTAGGGATAGAGGCACTTTGGGAGCGCAAGAGGTTAAAGCAGGGGGTTCTGGTGTTTATCCCAGCTGTTGTAGTGGACAAGTGGGACTTAAATTGACTGTGAATGAGCTAGAGCATTTTCAAGCAGCCTTGCAGTGTAATCATTTCAGTGCATAAAGTGCTGTATGGTATGTGCCCTGGCTATCTGCTACACTACGTTTTCCCATGACCTGCCGAGGCAATCAAGTTTTCAGGAAATGAAAAAAATGGTGGTTGGGCTTCCTCAATGGGCTATACCCAGCTTGCATCTTTGACTGCTGTGATACATCCTGAGTCTATTGGCCTTTAGGACTCAATGCAGGACCCAACTCTCTTCTTAGCAATTTGCCTATGGGAAGGATTGTGGCTTGAGAGAGAGGGGCTGGATATTTGTGGGCAGGGAGAGGGATAATCTCTAAAAAGAGGTAGATGTTCTGCATGGATAACGAATGTGGTGACAATCTGAAATCTTTTATGCAAACTGAATTGAGTTTAAAAATTTTAGGGTATCCTATCACAAAAATGTACTCTCATCACGTTTTAAGGAGAAATAGGAAAGGAGGGACATTTACTTGGTTCATTGAATCTGAACATAAATATATTATATGTGACTCAATGAGAGCCTGGTCTATTTGATCTTTCATTATATTACAGACAAATAATACTGTTCCGGCACACTGGCAAATGGAATAGTCACCTATGAACCTTGGTCCTGGTCTTAAACTCTGTTGCCCAGAAGATGAGACTGAGTAGAATTTAAAAAACATGGAGGAACTATATTGCTCAATAATAATCTTTCCATTTGAGTAAGGACTGTGTTCTCATGGGAGCCTTTGACAGTCTATCTTGGACCCTCCCAGAGTATGGAAGCTGGAATTTGTGCCTGTTCATCAGCTTTATCAAAAACAACTTAGAATTCATAGAAAAATCCTAGGGTTTAAGCTTACAGCTCTTAGAAACACTTAGATATTTTTATCCTTTTAAACTCTTTTTTCTAATTTTTCCTCTACTATGGGCGACTCGGGGAATAAGGATGACACTTTGCCTCAGAAAAATTTCCCCTTTTCGTGAGAGACAAGAGGTTTGAATTTACAAAGAGAAGCTCAAGTACACAAGTGCACATACTGCAAAGCTGATTGTTATGAACACATGGATATTGCTTGCTGTGCAGTAAAGATTTATTGCAATTATTTCAATTTCATATAGTATGCATCAGGTCAGTATTGTCCTGATCTACGGCAGTAGTAAACACACAGGGATGATGAAGGAGGCCTGATAAAGAGAGTGTGAGTCTCAAAAACTCTCATTTAGTTATAATCTTTCATTAATTCAAGAAAGGTAATCGCTTAAAACATTCACTGTTCTTCTGTGTGCATAGGCATGCACAGGAATGAGATTACAGAGAGACACATAATCTATCATAATCTATTTGTATTGTTAATAACTAATTAATGTAGACGCCTTCTTAGTTTCCTATCAAACACAATAGTTCTCCTTGTCAGAAATGAGGAGCTATATTAAAGGGCTGCAGCAATAAAGAACCATTAATGTTCACATTTTATTTTGTTCCTACAATGGTGAAACTGCTCCATTGTGCCAACAATTTTAGAGGAATAGTAGGAATCAGTTATGAAGTTTTTGAATTTAATAAAATATTCCCTTTCTCTGGAATACTTTGTGGTAGCTGGGCACAGTTCACAGACACAGACGTGCCATCAAGCTACGACTGGTAATCACTGGCTACGTGTTCACATGAAGGCTCATATATCTGCAGAAATTCATGCACAAAACTTCACAAGTTCATGCTCTCCTACTTTAAAGTTACACTGTAACAAATCTCAATGTGTGGAGGATATTTGCCAGCATTTCGGGAACAGTATTTGCAGCTGTTACAGGAGTTATACAAGCAATATGAATTAAATAAATAAATACAAATAAATAATAAATCTTCTCTTCCATATGTCCATATTGCTCTCTTTTCCTTCGTGGGGACAATGTGCAAGGTGGTTGTGGGGGAATGCCTGTTAGTATTACCTGATATCTCAATTACCTCCTAATTAACCCTAAGAATGTCAAATGAGATTCAGAAAATGCAGCAATTTTAAACAATGTTGTACTGGTTTTCTTACAAAAACTGGTAATGAAGTGTTAAGATTGCATATGAGTGATTTGAAAAAAATGCATTCTGAGAGGCAGAGAGAGAGAGAGAGAGATACAGAGAGAGAAAGAGAGAGACAGAGAAATGAATTTGGTCTCTGTTCTCAAAGAACAAACAAAAATTCCAATGCAGGGCCTGGATAGAGACGTGCAGGAACCAGAGTATTTGTTTTTAAATTTATTTTCTCGATCAGAACAAAACCATGAAATTTGAAATTTCCTGCATATTAACATTTTCCGAAAAAAATTTGTTTCAGGTCAATTCAAATGTTTCATTCACTAAAATCAAAATATTTTGTTTTAAATTTGATTTTTATTTTTATATTATAATTTACAATATCATTATAAAATTTACAATATAATATAACAAACTCTGAAATGAATAAGTAATTTTAAAATAAAACCAATCACAACAAAAACTTATCATTATGTTTCATTTGTATTTTTAAATAATGAAATATCATCAGAGTTGACATGCTCCTGAGGAACATTTTGATTTCATAGAATCATATTTTTTGTTGCATAAATTTTGATCTGCTCAATCCTTGAAGTTCTTTTACCAAAATTCAAACTTAATATTATGAACTGGAAAATGGAATCATTTAAATTAAAAAAGAGACAAATATTAGCTCACAATCGTATTTCGTGAGAAAGTCTGCCTATGCGGATTTGGATAATCTAAATTGTTTGAAACATTTGTCAGGTTCTGATAAGAAAAGATCACAAGGACCTTTAATACCAAATTGTATAACATGCCTAGAAAGAGAGAGAAAACTTATTGTTTGAATTTACGCTATGCTATGCAACTTGATTTTGTTTTATTAGACCCTTTATATCACAATATTCCTTGGTCCAAGATCCATTCAACTATTTAAAATTTTGTTTCTGTAGAAAGAAAAAAAAGGCACACGTACTTCAGAATATTTTTGGTTTGAATTTGCATGAATTTACTTATACAGTATTAATTTTCATTTCCCTGTATAATAAATTCTGCCCAATATTTATTGTACAGAGAAAGCGAGAGAAAGAAGCTTGTGTTGTTTGTATATGTGAAAAATATAAGCTCCTGGAAGAAACCATTTAAAGGACAATAAAACACACCATAACTCTTGCTCTTTTTTCATGCTGTACCAGATGCTTTGTTACAATTAATTAAGAAAACTGTGCATTTAATTATTTGAGATGTGTAGTTAATGTATAAATAAAGGTGAACACAGAGGGCTGAACACTGAAGTCTGTGGGTTCGAGATCAGACCCCATACACTAAGCACGCTGCTAGAGATTTAATTTCTGTTTCCCTTTGCTATTTGCCAATGACCCTGTTGTAGTTGTTTGTTTAGTTGAGTTTTTTTGGAAGGACAGTTCGAGTGAGAGAGAGAGAGAGAGAGCTAGCGCGTGGCACAGTAAATTTATAACCTTTTATTCAGTTTTTTTTTAATTGAAAAAAGAACTGTCCTTACTGCAGTGCTTGCAGTCTGAAATGCACTCCATCATTCTACCCTGAAACTCTGATAAATCCAGATGTGTGATGGCTTTCAGCTCTAAATCAGTCTGTGTACTTCTAACATGACCTTCCCTGAGGCATCACAATAATATCTCTAGCTTTGGCTTCCTATACACGAACTAAATCAAGGTACTTTAGACACATCTTCCTTTGCAACTCTACATATTGTAAAGAATAATGAACATCAAAGATTTTTCAGTTTCTGACTTGCCCCTTTCCGAGCTTGGATTGTAATGGTAATGATGTGTTTATTCTTTAGATCAGAACAAAGAAAGGAAAAAAAATACAATGGAAGAATAAAGAATTGCACAATCTAAGCATAGCAAGAGAATAAATAGAACACAAACTTCAGTAAATTCTTTGCTTCATTTATAATCTCCTTCAAAGTACAGAATAAAGTAAAAAAAAAATGTAACAGTAGTACACTATTCTTTGCACAAATTCCCAGAATTACTTTTGCCTTCCTTGTCTTTGGTATGTCTATACTGGAAAAAATCATAACATTTATGACTTCTGGAGCATATTATGGGAGAGGAATTTAAAAAGAGGGACTCAGGTTTAAAAGTTGTTTTGTTTCTGAATTTAGATGATCATTTTAAATGATCACAAGATGGTTTTTGGTTTTTACAAATAATTAATGCTCATCTTGTGCATTTACACAGTAAAGCCAACAGCAAAACCCCTGGAAACTGTGATATGTGAACCTCACAGAGTATTCAATTCAATGAGATTCAATTCAGGAGACCACAAAAAAGGTGGTAGACATTGGCAGACCTCTCTACATCTATAAATTCCCAACTCTTGGAATGAGGTGAAAATAGGTAGTGCAGCCAGACGCGCCCTCCCACCCCATTTGCTCTTTCAAATGCTGTCTGAATAGCTTCCTATTATGCTGTTACAAAACCACAAGCAGCAGCGGAAAGTATGTTAGATGCTTACTTAAAACTACAGTGGTCTATATTACCAACTGTATTCATGCTTATGAACATGTAATCAATTGATGTAAGGAATGAGTGAGATAGTGTGAGTGACAGCCAATGGCAAAGCAAAGAAGCAAATACTGCCTTTTATGGAATCAAGGTATTATCGTCGTGAAGGTATAAATCTCAAGATGGGTGGCCAGGTGAGGTTACCAACAAGGAAATGTAACAACATTCTAACCTCGGGAAGGGACAGGAAGCAGTAGAGCCCTCCTGTGGATCCGAAGGGACTCTTGGGACTATTGTAGCCCTGTGTTAGATCTCTGACTAGCTATGACCTGGCCAGGCTCAGTCACCAAAATCAGAACCAACATCTGCACCTGCAGTCTGCCAGCATGAATGTATTGTGTGTGTGAGTATAAGTGCACACATAAGGGAAGCAATAAATTAAGACTCAGTACTGCTTGAGTTCACCTTTTGTGGATATTTCCTGGCTGGTTCCAGGAACGGGTAACAGGTAGGGGGATAAAGCTGCTAGAGGCAATGATAATCTTTGGCACCCTGACTAGATAGCTACCTTGACATCCATTTGAACTTGTGAGGAGCATGGTATGGAAAGTGGCTGGTCGCCAGTCCCCCTTCTCTACCCACTTTTCATGCCTACCATCAAAAAAATTGTCTGTCATGGAGCTTTTGCAGGTTGGAGTTGCTTCACAAGGAATGTTTCTGGGAAGCAGGGATACAATTCTGATTCCATTCCCCTTTCCACTGTGCATGGGCATTTTATTTTTATTTGATCCCATCCATATCTCCTGATGGATCATAGGATACTAAACTTTTTAGCTGTTGCCTTAATTTCAGATTATGATGGTTCATTCCTTGTCAGACTGTGAGCGTCACCCATGTGAGTCATATATGGTAAGCATCAATTATGGGTATACTGAAGATTAGTCATTTTAAACAGCATATTGCTTTAGCTAGTCAAACACGCTAATATAATACAATGTGCATATAAGATACAGCAATTTTTGCATACCTCCATTCAAGGCAAATGCTTTGACCAAACACTGAAATATTTTGCCCAATATATTTTTTGTATATTGCAAATGTTCAACAGAGTGATTTAGATGGTTTTTCCTTAGATTCTTAGATTACTTCTGAAAATTGTCTAAGACCAGCACACAATCATGATAGATTTATTAAAGACAAGTGATGTATTAAAACCTGGGAAGTTATATTTTAACATAAAGATAAATTAAAACCATAAATTTAATGTGTGCACAGATGAGCCCAGTCTTAGCAAACAGTAATCACTTGCTATTTAATTTTCCTGGTCTGGATTGCTTCAAATCATGATCTGACGATTCATTCCAGCTATCTTCCCTACCCCCATATGCTGACATTTTGTTCATTAGGACTGGCTTTCCTGATCATCACAATACAAGATAAAGTGTTTTATTAAGAAGAAATGATGGTGTCGCTTCTCCATAATTGAATCTGGAAGATGTATTTGCTGTTCTTTAGAGTGACATATTCGGGAAGCCAAATAAACAACCTCAAGGGAATAGCTTTCTGAGCTTCAGAGTTGCAGGTAGTCTAATACTTCACCAGTGTTTTTTGCAGAAGAAAAATCTGATGCTTTTGTCCAAACAAGCTGGCTCAGCTGATAAATAATCATGTCATATAGAAGTATATTTAACAAATATATATATATTTGTTAAAATGCTTTGAAAATAAAGTTTAGTGTACTAATTAAAAAACGATAGGATATACAATGGCTCATCCATCAAACTGTATTGTCTTACAAAGGCTGGCTTTCAGGACCAGAGTTTGAATAATTTTTTGTGTTTCTTTTTCTTTCTGGGGAGATAAGGGCAGGGAGCAGGATGTAAAGGAAAACAGATGGTGTTTAAAATCAGAGTTTAGAGAAACAGTCATTATCTAAAAGTATAGTAGTTGTGGTTAGATGTTCAGCTGCATGTGTGTGTTCCACTTGTGTGCTGCCCCAGCTCTGTGCAGACAGCCGGTACAGCAAACCTCAAGCGAACACCCCAATGACCATAAGGTCTGTTAAGATACACAGTTTAATTATCAACAGGTTTATTGTCAACAAAGCACGGTAATGGCACCTGGCAGACTCTCCAAGAAAATTAAGACAATGGACATAGCTCATGAATGGCAGGACTGTCCATTTCACCCTTCACTGGACAAAGATATTCCCTCTGAAATACATTTTTATATCCTAATACAAAGAAGTTATGTACTGCCTCTGACATAATTAGTTACTGCCCCCATAACGCAGCTAGTTATTACCCATCACTGTGTATATATTGGTTTAATTAAAACATCTCTATTATGTATTGTTATCCTGACCTTATCTTTTAGGAGGGTCAGTGTGTTCTTGTTATCCTTGGGGAATATTTTTGTATCATCCTTAATGTTCTAGTACCACTTAATCGGGATATGTTTGCATAAGTACTCTGTGCTTAGCACTTCTTAGGAATGAGTATTTCTGCAATGTTAGCCCTGTTCTTAAACTAATTCTGTGAGCAGGTCCTGCTTCATGCCAGGCCTCTGATACAATTGTTTATGTCTCAGGCTCTCTTCCTACTACATTAGTGTTTAACATTACTTTGGAGAAGTTCTATGGCCTATGTTACATAGGAGGACAGACTAGATGATAGCAATGGTCCTTTATAGCCTTGGAATCTATGAATGCATTAAAAGTATATATCGCTAGCCATAGTTCTGGCATGCATGTAACTCCTCGCTCCCTCCCTCCCAGAAAGGAGGACCAGCCATATCCAGAGCACGATCCCCACACTACCTCCTGTGAAGGCAATCAACAGGTCTGGGGTCCACATAAGGGGAGTAGACATTCTTCTCTTACTTTCTTAGGATTGTATTCTCATTTACTCATAATCACTCTATGGTGAGCATCCCACTTTCAGAGAAATCCCTCAGGTCAACTATAGTTAAGATGGATCCAATGTAGTCTTGCAAAGAAGATGGTGGTGGGACACCAAGTATCAGAGCTGTTTCAAGCGGATAAAGCAGGGATTGGCAACTTTTGGCCCACTGCCCACCAGGGTAAGCACCCTGGCAGGCTGGGCCAGTTTGTTTACCTGCTGCATCTGCAGGTTTGGCTTATCGCGGCTTCCACTGGCTCCAGGCCAGCGGAGGCGGTGGGAAGCAGCCGCCAGCACATTCCTCACCACGTGCCACTTCCCGCAGCCCCCATTGGCCTGGGACAGTGAACCACGGCCAGTGGGAGCCACGATTGGCTGAACCTGTGGACACGGCAGGTAAACAAATCCCTGGGATAAACTAATGAATGGTTGACCCTGGCCTTCGGAGCATTCCTTGCAATCTGTGGGTTTTGGAGCATACACATCAGGAAGATAAACCCCATCTTCCAAGAGAACAGTATGGGGGGGATCTAAATGAGAAGATCCTTATAGAATTAAGCTCCCTCTGAGCTCCTACCCCTAGGATTTTCAGTGGAATGGGCAATCTGTCTTATATATTTTGTATTTTCAATGCTGTGTTCTTATTCCTTCAGTTCTGAGAGTTATATAGCAAGTACAAAGAAAAGAAAGGAGTATAATGTATTGGGTGATAAAAATCAGGACTTGGGAGGCAAGATATGAGTTTCTTTTCCTGGCTCTTCACCTAATATGTCTGTGTCTCAGTTTTGACACCTGTAAAATAGATGTAATCATACTTATTTAGCTCAAGAAGTAATGTAAGACTTAATTAATTCATGTCTGCAAAGGATTTTGAGATTCTCAAATGTGAAGGGCTATACAAGTGAAAATTATTAAGTATCATTAGAATCAAGAGACCAGTGCACTCTCCATAGTTAAAGGTGCAGTCAGAATTCTATTATAGGACTGATTTCCAAATACGAACACAGTACGGTTTTGGATAGGAAAAATCTTTCAGGTGTCCGTACTGCTGTGATTACTCTCAGGGGATAATAATTTATTATTATTAAAATTCTTTATATGTTTCAGATTAACATTTCTAAGATGCTTTGTGTTCCCCTAAGCACATATTAGACTTCAAACTTCATTTTTACACATTAATACATTTAAAACTTCAGAAAATCTCTGCAAAGTGCATATCACACACAAACTTTGATGTGAGAATGGTTTATGGGCACTAATGTGGTATGATCATCATAACCCATTTGTGATTTCACTGTTCATGAATAATGTTGACATGTACAAAGTACAGCATCAGGAATTCCATCTATAGAGAATGGGAGATTTTCAAAACAAAAACAAACAAACAAAACTTTTAGGTGCCTAACTTCCATTGAAAGGCAATGGGAGTTTGAAATCTCACTGTCATTTATGCCTTTGAAATTCTGCCTCTGTATCCATATCTCTTTGTACAATACCTCCTTCACTATATGAATGTCATGCGGGATATTCAATTTTCTTTTCCTTACTCTAGTTCTGTTGCTCAACATGGTGAGCAAAATAGATAGTGCTCAAGAATAGTATCATAAGCACATTATTCACTCAAGACATTCTCAAACCTGATCTGTGAACCATCGGGACACATGCCATTTTCATTTCACAGCAAAACTTACTGTTATTTTCCTATGTCTCTTGTTATGGCTTCTTTTCTATATATTTTATCTTTTTGTTATAAATGTGCTATAATCTTCTGCTTATTTTTTCCTTCTCTTTAAAACTTATTTTCTTTCCCTTTCACAGATCATTTAGAATATGCAGATATTTAATGTGAGAAAAGCTGTCATGTTAAAATATGCCTGTGTGAGATGTATGTGTGTGCATATATATATAAAAATCCATCCATCCATCCATATCTGGTTGCAGCCAGCTTCTTATTCCAGGGCCTATTTTTTACACTTGCATAACATTGAGCTGAAACCTCTTTTTGCCTCAAAACCCTATAGATGCTCTCCTGCTAGAGCAAATGTTCTTTCTAAGTTGTTAGTAAAATGATAAAAAGTACTTTGGAGTCAAATAAATCTAAAAACTGACCCTGATACTTCTGCAGAGATTGGAAGCAGCACATGGCATGGGGCTTCTGAGGTAGGTAGGTAGGTGGAATTTAACTCTTTCTCTGCATAGCACCTGCTCCTGCACTCACTGTAGTTATCTCCTCAAGGCATAATCTTTTCTTATATCATATTTTTTAGTCATTCCCTGTAGAAAGCTATGTGACCAGAGTCCCAGGGGAGCCATGCTGAGGTTACTTAATTAGGGCAAACTGCAAAGAATGGGGCAGATAATCCCCATGATTGATATTCCAATACTTAGATCAGGGGTTCCCAAACTTGGTTCATGGCAAGCCCTGGCAGGCTGCAAGATGCTTTGTTTACCTAAGCATCCGCAGGTACACCCCTTGCAGCACCCAGTGGCCTAAGTTTGCCATTCCCGACCAATGGGAGTTGTGGGAAGTAGTGGCATGACTCTTGCCGCTTCCCTCAGCTCCCATTGGCTGGGAACAGTGAACCGCAGTCACTGGGAGCTACAAGTGGCTGTACCTGCAGACACTCAGGTAAACAAAGCATCTCACAGCCCACCAGGGGCTTACTGTGAACAATCTGCGAATCCTGACTTAGATTTACCAATCCAGCACAAAACAGCTTCTATAATACCTTCCTGGTTACCCAGAAGTCAACAACACAATTCCCTTGAAGCAGCTCAGACTTAGGCCTCCACCCAGACACTCAAGTCAAATATGATGAACATTACTGAAAATCTTATTCATCGTATAAGAAAGTTCTACCAATCCCAAAGGATCAGACACATTACCTCCCAGGTTAATGAATATTTCAGATCTTAGTCAAATATTCATTTACAGCCAATTCTTATTAACTAAACTAAGATTTATTAAAAAAGAAAAGAGAGAGAGTATTGGTTAAAATATCAGTATACATGCAGACATCAGTACAGTTTTGAGATCTTTTCCCCAGGAGAGATGGTGAGCTTTGTAGTTGCAAAGATTTTTTTTTAAGAATTAGTCCATAGGTTATAGTCCAATGTTCATATTCCAGATGGGACTGGAGACCTCAGTCTTAGAACTCAAACTTCCCCTGCATAAAGCATCAAACAGATTGAGATAAAAAGGATCAGGACCCGAGACATCTTTATACAGTTCCAGGCCTTCTTTTGACAGCATTGAGTCCTTAGGCAAATAACAGGAAATCATGGAGACTTTGAAGTAAACCTATTTCCTAAGCATCACCAGTAATTAGCTACAGGGATTAACATAAGGTAATTGCCTGTTTTCCACCATTTGCAAATGATTTGCTATACATTTCAAAGAGAATGATATCACTATGTTTACACAGTTCATTTAAATATCAATATTTCTTTTTGATCTCTGAATTAACAGAATACAGCATAGACAGGGACCATTTGGTTACATTGTTAACCTCTAACAAGATATGAGTACACACATACAATTAGTATCACCTCTAATTTCTAACAATACAGGTTTGCATTTCAGAGCTCTAGCCTATCTAACTCTGAGATGGCCCTAATTACCATTTACATACTTTTCTAACATGTCTCTAAAGGTGGAATTTGGGTCATTTATCCTGCAGGATGCTTAACCCTTTCTGGCCATATGTCACAGTGTGGTTGAATGATGTTCTCATACTAAGCTTCTTAAGTATAGATCCTTCCCTTTACTCTCTCTGTCTGTACTTTTTTTCCCTAGTTACTGGAGAAAATTGTATGGAATTTTAAAACAAATAATCTGTAGTTGTCTGTAGGGTGTGTGTGAAGGCATCTCAAGGAAACTCCTCTTTCTGGACCCCATGTAATGACCAAAGACTGCTCCCTTTGTGTGCTTCCTTTGTGGGAGCTGAGAGAGAAGGGTCAGTGGGATAGAGACCTGGTCCCAACTTTCTGCACATCAGCTTATGGAGGGGGTCGGTTTAGGAGAAGAAAGAAGCTGTCCCCCAATCCTTGTACTGGGAAGCTCAGGGAGTGATTGTACAATGATTTTGTAGTCCCTGAAGCACAATCCGTCCCTGAGCTACCCAGAAAACATAAGGCTCTCCTCTTACTGCACCCATCTGACACAGCCTAGACATGGATATTTGTTGGACTTTTTTAATATGTGTTTTAGAATTTGCATATAGTTGCATGAAGACTTCCTTAAAGCAGGTTATCCCATAATTGTTCTGCATGAGGTCTCTTGTACCTTCCTCTGAAATCTTTAATACTAGCTACTATCAGTGACAGAATATTGGGCTAGATGGACCACTGCTGTGAAGCTGTATGGCAATCCCTATGCTCTTAAAATTCCTCTGACTTTGGTAGTAGTGTAAAAGATAGATAATGCTGTTGTCCTCTCCTTTCCTGTTAAACATATTCCCTCTATAAACTCTCTGTCCTTGTATTTATACATCTCAGTCTTTTTCTTGATTTTCATCTCAGATAACTCAATGTAACTTTCTCTTTAAACCCATGCAATTTTTCTAACATTCTTTGTAGAGGAAATTGCCAGAATATTATGAGACTTTTCTCTTTATATAAAGAATGGTGACCTTCATATTAAAAGCTGGTGTTGTTGAATCAACACGTATCATATAAAGCAATTATTACTGTATAAGAAATGGTGAGCAATGCTGCAAGTGACTAAAAGTAAGAAAAACAGAATATTGCTAACCCTATAAAACATAAGTTTATAGCTTATTACAAGTATATGGCTTGTATATTAAAATCTGCAAACTTTACTAAGTGATGCACTTCAGATATATAATAAAGACTTCAAGGTGTTCTATGGTTTCTAGTTTAGTCATTTTTCATATATTAGTATTTTAGTGTTCCTGAAACTTAATGTTTAAAAGTTTTCATGGCTTATTATATTAAGTATAGTAGAAGGTAAGTTAATCACTGCATTCTTGATGTTCATGTGTCAGAGTGCAATGTGACTGGTACTCTAATCTGAGATATAAGAAGACCAGATTCTCAGCTGGCATAAATCAGCATAGCTCCATTTATTTCAATGGAGTTTAACTCACATATAGCAGCAAAGGATCTGACCAATGATGTTTTATCTATAGTACATAATTTGACATGTGCTTTGCAGCATTAGAAAATAAGAATGAAAAAAAGTAATTAAATATAATAAAATATGACAACACTTGACTAAATTAAGCCGTGAAATACAGTAACAATGTTTTCTCTTTTATAAGATCTTTGCATAATATGCCAAAACAATAGAAGCTGAAGTTTTATATAATGAACAGCACTGATCAAACATGATAAGTTCTCTTCAAACAAACTGCTAAAAGAAGTAAGAAATAAACTGCTCCTGGAAAATGAAATATTATTCATTTAAAGAATAACTTGTCAACACAGACCAAATTTAATGTCAGCTCTTAATAGCATGTATCATGGCTGATGGATGGCACACCCTATTCTGTATCGCAAGAATTTCAAAAGAAGAAAAGCAAAATGTAGAAATGGTGATGCTTAGGAAAGCCCAACCAGCAAACAATAGTACTTTATTTTAAATAGCAGCAAACAGATAAAAACTATCAATCTTACAGAGGAATTCACTAAAGCCAGTGGAATATATATACATGAGATACATGCAAATTAAGAATACAAGGAAAAAGTGGAATATGAAAGTACCAAGAAGAGTAATCATCATTTGTTTGTCTTTTTGTCTTCCTCCCTAATAGATTAGGGGCTATTCCCTCCTTCTTTCATAAGCAGATTTCAATTTGGCATACTCTGTAACAGTTGAGCACACATAAATGTCCGTATCTGTCATATGTAAGCATTACAGCATTACAACTAAGAGTATCCAGCCCTTTCTGGATTTTGGAGGATCAGTGAATTACCTATCACTGTTGCTAATTTAACTTGACTCCCTGCCCATTATTTGGCTCTAATAATCATTTCTCATTCCATGCTCAGTACTTACACTACCATCACTTGACTTCACTATTGTTCTACACAAGGACTTTCCACTTCTGATCCAAAATCAAATTTCTTTACCTTTCACAACACCTGAATAAGAAACTATCTGCAGTTAGAGAGGCACAGATAGTATCAATGCTCCAACCTTTTTCTAATACTCGCCTCACTAGTCAGGGTGCAATTTGATGGTGCTGCAACAGTGGAGCCATCTTCTGTGACAGGACAAAGTGATCTCAGCTAGTATCAGCGGAGGCAGTATTCCATGTGACTCTTTCCTTTCCTGGAGAGGAGGCTGTTTATTTACCCTTCACTCTTCTCCTTCCTTGTGCTGCAGAGTATGTGTTTGTGGATGTCATATGCTGTATATGGGCCTGGATCCTGGGATCTGTTCCACGCTCTGCTGCTGCCATTGGCTCCTGTGAGGTGGTGGTAAAGAATGTGGTAGATGCTGATCCAATTTTGTGAATAGGTGAGGTAGCCATTGTAGGATCCCTATTTCAGCCTCACCATTCCCACTTTCCATCTGCTTGTTGGCTCTCTGGTGATGCTGGAGATTCAATTGATCTCATGTTTAGGGGTCTGGAAGAGATTTTTCCCAGGTAGCAAAAATCAGCCACATTGCTGTGTGGGATTTTTCACCAGCATCCAGGAGGTATGTTTTGGGGATTTAAACACCAGTTGTCACAGAATGGTCAGGTTTTGGTGTGGTTGGGTGGGTTAGCTGGTGTCCAATCAGAAATCCTCATAACCCAGTGGAATGCTTGGGCACTGGTCCTGAGAATAGAGTTGCCTGGTGCACATGTGTGACTACATCTCGCATTGCTTGTGAGTCTCCTCATCTTAGCTATCCTACCTCCCTTACTTCCCATTATTTCCTTGCACAGCCATCTATGCTGTGCAATGACTCTGACCCCTAGTTTACAGATTTTAAGTATGAAATGGTACTGTAGTTTATTTCAGATGTAATAAACCTTCAAAAATCTTTTAACATAGCTGTGTCCTTGGCTTTGATGTTCACAAAGTGATGTCTTTTGAATTCAATTTTCAGTTTTCATTTAAACATTTTAGTAGTATAGATCATTATAGCTTCTTAAAAGTTCATTTGTGTTTTAATAATCCATATGAGTTCTTGGCATCTGTGTAGCAGAATCATGCTGTGAAATGTTAATTCTTACACTATTATGAAAAGCTAGTTTTGTTAATTTAAAAAAGAAATCTCATTTAGTTTCTTTACAAATGCTTTTTTTGCCTTAATCACTGAAAGATCTCCAGGCAGATTGTGTCAAATTGCCTTACTTTTCTTGCTAATACAGGCAAAGGAATATCTCAGAACAGCACAGCATTTATTTATGTTACTTCACGTATTTAAATGTAAAAACATTCAGCACCTTCAAAACAGAATCAAGGAAATAAGCTGTGGGGTGAATCACATTGGAAATATATACACATTAAACCTTCTTTGCATAATGTTAGATAATAAAAGTTTGTTACTGCATGAATGTCACAATCCGGCCAAAGCATGCTCCTGGAAGAAAATACATTGAATATGGGTATCATTTCATCTATCACATATGTTAAATTCTGCTTGCTTTGCTTAAATTGATAGAAAAGATAAATTTTCCTCCACTATGAAAATATTCTTTTCAACCAATTTAGCATATTGTCTTCCTAACAAGAACTGATATATTTCAGACATTAGTATATGATTTTAAGCTTGGACTCTGCAGAATAATGATATCCTGACATAAATTGCATGGGTGGGTGGATATCTGGAAACTGAAATGGATTAACCAAGAAACATTTTGTTGGAAAGTTAAACATTTTTAAATTAGCAGGTCTCAATAACTTGCAGCCAAGAGTTTTAAAAGGGCTGGCTGAGGAGCGTGGTGGGTCTTTAATGTTGATTTTCAATAAGCCTTGGAACACTGGGGAAGTTCCTGAAGGCAGGAAGAAAGCTAATGATGTGACAATATTTAAAAAGGATAAACGGTATGATCCAGGTAATTATAGGCCTGTCAGCCTGACATCAATCCCAGGCAAGAGAATGGAGACGATGATTTGGGACTCAATTAATAAAGAATCTAAGGAGGGTAATATAATTAATGCCAATCAGCATAGATTTTTGGAAAATGGATCCTGTCAAACTAACAATATCTTTTGCTGAGGAAATTTAAGTTTGGTTGATAAAGGTAATGGTGTTGATGAAATATATTAAGAATTTTGCAAGGCATTGGATTCGTTATCACACAACATTTTGATTAAAAAACTAGAATGACGTAAAATGAACATCACATACATTAATGGATTTAAAAGCTGTATAACTGATAGATATAGGACATATAGTCATATCGCGCTCAAGTATCAATTTTAACTCGTTATATTTTAACAAGTTTATATTAATAGAATCAATAAGTAGCTTTTTAGTAAGCTTTAATAAGTAAGTTATTTTACCTCTGTATTTGGCACCAGTGTGGATTACTGCTGGAATACTATTTCCAGTTATGTTGCCCATAATTCAAGGAGGATGTTGGTAAATTGGAGATGGTTCATAGAAGAGTCCCAAGAAGAATTAAAATATTAGAAAACATGCCTTATAGTGATAGACTCAAAGAGCTCAATCTATTCAGTTCTACAAAGAGAATGTTACAGGGTGATATAATGGGGTCAGCACCCACCTCTCACGACAACCCACTCTGGTTGGGTGCCTCAAAATCTGGGTCACTTTACCAGTAGCTGGTATGGGGAAACTGGGTCCTGGTTTCTACTATGGGTTGCAGCCCAGGGACCCTATAGCTCAGGGGTCGGCAACCTCTGGCACATGGCTCGCCAGGGTAAGCACCCTAGTGGGTCAGGCCAGTTTGTTTATCTGTCGCATCGGCAGGTTCAGCCTATCACAGCTCCCACTGGCCACAGTTTACCGTCCCAGGCCACTGGGGGTGGCAGGAAGCCGCAGCCAGCACATCCCTTGGCCCGCAGCACTTCCCGCCACCTCCGTTGGCCTGGGACAGCAAACTGCTGCAAGTGGGAGCCCTGGTCCGCTGAACTTGACGACGCGGCAGATAAACAAACTGGCCCAGCCTACCAGAGTGCTTACCCTAGTGAGCCTCATGCCAGAGGTTGCCGACCCCTGCTATAGATAGCAGCTGTTCACAATGTCCCTTTAAATAAATTGTGTTGCTGCTATGATTCACTGGGCCACTTCCCCATGACTCTCACACATTCTTCACCCTTAACTCAGGGTTTTGTCCTCGTGGAGTTGAAGCAGCCAGCCTAGACCACCAAACGCTATCCTCCACCTCTAGCAAGGAACTGATCTTAGGCCATGTCTACATCTAAAATTTTGCAGCGCTGGTTGTTACAGCTGTATTAGTACAGCTGTATAGGGCCAGCGCTGCAGCGTGGCCACACTTACAGCAACCAGCGCTGCAAGTGGTGTTAGATGTGGCCACACTGCAGCGCTGTTGGGCGGCTTCAAGGGGGGTTCCGGGAACGCGAGAGCAAACCGGGAAAGGAGACCAGCTTCGCCGCGGTTTGCTCTCGTGTTCCCGGAGCCACCCAGCAAACTGCAGGGAAGGAGACCTGCTTGCTCGGGGTTCCGGGAACGAGAGAGCAAACCGGGAAAGGAGACCCGCTTCGCCGCGGTTTGCTCTCGCGTTCCCGGAGCCACCCAGCAAACCGCAGGGAAGGAGACCTGCTTGCTCGGGGTTCCGGGAACGAGAGAGCAAACCGGGAAAGGAGACCCGCTTCGCCGCGGTTTGCTCTCGCGTTCCCGGAGCCACCCAGCAAACCGCAGGGAAGGAGACCTGCTTGCTCGCGGAGACCAGCTTCGCTGCGGTTTGCTCTCGCGTTCCCGGAGCCACCCTGCAAACCGCAGGGAAGGAGACCTGCTTGCTCGGGGTTCTGGGAACGAGAGAGCAAACCGGGAAAGGAGACCAGCTTGATTACCAGAGGCTTCCTCCTTCCACGGAGGTCAAGAAAAGCGCTGGTAAGTGTCTACATTGGATTACCAGTGCTGGATCACCAGCGCTGGATCCTCTACACCCGAGACAAAACGGGAGTACGGCCAGCGCTGCAAACAGGGAGTTGCAGCGCTGGTGATGCCCTGCAGATGTGTACACCTTCAAAGTTGCAGCGCTGTAACTCCCTCACCAGCGCTGCAACTTTCTGATGTAGACAAGCCCTTAGTCTGGCCCTGCAGCTTTTCTTATACTAGCCTGCTGGGCCCTGACTGGCTGCATCCCACATAGCCGCTCTTGGCAGCTTGGAGGACCTCTCTACTGCCCTTTTCTGGGGTGGGATGTGGCAGGGTCACAAGGCCTCCAGTAGGAGGCCTAAGGGCCTAGTGCACCCCGTCACAGGTGACTTGATAACAGTCTATAAATATCAATATAGTGAACAAATATTTCAGCTCTTTAATCTGGCAGATAAAGGTACACCATGATCCAACGGCTCTAGGCTGAAGCTAGACAAATTCAGACTGGGAATAAGGCATAGATTTTTGACAGTGAAAATAATTAATCATTGGAACAGTTTACTAAAGGTTGTGGTGGACTATTGACAATTTTTAAATCAAAATTGGACATTTTGCTAAAAGATATGCTCTAGGAGTTTTTTCCATGAAATTTCTATGGCTTATGTTGTACAGGAGTCACAGTAGATGACCATCATGGTCCCTTCTGGCCTTGGAATCTATGAATTTTGGAATCTATGTGAAAGTTAATGTGGGGCTTATGTTTTCCTATTACAAGTAAGCTATGTGGTGCAGTTGTAATACTAAGATATCCTAGTACAGAGACCGAATCTAAATATAGGGATAGGCAAACTATATGTGTCAGAGTTGGGTTCCTCAGCCACCACAAAGTCCAATGACCTTGAGAAAGCTTGTGGCAAAGTTGTTACCACTTTATACCCTCTGGTGGCTATATGTGTCACTGTGAGACAGGTGCCTCAGTTTTCCCCATGCCTTCTTTGGCCTATTTCATCCTTTAGCACAAGCAGCTCCTTTGGCAAAGCCAGGTAAAAGAGTTCAATACTTTGCAGGGCCTCAAGGGGTATGTCTACACAGCAAAGAAAAAATGCAGTTGGCTTGTGCCAACTGACTCAGGTTCGTGGGGCTGTTTCATAGTTGTGTAAACTTCCAGGCTCAGGTTTTTCTTTGCTGTGTAGATATACTCAAAGTTCTTAATTTAAGGCCAACAGAAAGTAGCAAAATCACTGAATCTTCAGCCCACCTGAGTTCAGCTGGTAGCCTTCTTTGCAAACTAGCCCCAGTTTTAAACCATCCCAAACCAACCCTAGTGCCTGGGTTTTACTCCAACCTCACAGGAAGTGCCACATGCTCCCAGGGTTTCAGGCAGACTGCAGTCTTTCATCAGACCCCACTTCCAGGCAGACTTCCAGCTCGGACCTCAGTCTCATGCCTACAAAGTTCTGTGTTGCTCTTATTTTAGAGCATGTCCTCCCAGACTTTTTCTTGGCCAAGTCCCTTTGGTGCTGAGCTTTCCAGGTTTCTCTCAGCCCTTCTCAAGAGAAGAAGCTCCCAACTGCCTCTCACCTGCATCTCCTCCCTAGCCCCTCTTCTGGCAGCCCTTTGCTCCTTCCTTAATGAAGACCTAGCTCCTCCTGAACAGCCACTATGCCCAACACTCCTTGAGGGATAGACTAGTTGGTTAGATGGCCTCTCAGGACTCTAATCTTTTCATCACCTGCGTGGGGGTGGAATGTTGGGCAGCTGATTCTTTGCCCTGCACAGCTCCAGTCCTAAGGGACCATACAGAACCTAAAAATGTCCAGATCACAGTGGTCTAAAAGCCCCAGTCAGCAGGGCCAGTGCAAGGATGTTTCGCACCCTAGGCGAAACTTCCACTTTGTGCCCCAGCACCCTGCGCCCCCACCATGAGGCGCACTCCTCTCCCCAAGGCAGCTCCCCCCTCCGCCCTTAGGCGCTCCCCTTTCAGAAGCTCCCTACCCCTACTCTCCGCCCTGAGACACCCCCCCTGCGCCAGCTCCCCCCTGCTTTGTGCACGAGCACCCTAGCACGCCATCGCTGCTTCACTTCTGCTGCATTCCAGGCTTGCGGTGCCTAAGCTGATTGGCGCTGCAAGCCTGGGATGCAGGAGAAGTGAAGCAGCCACGGAGTGCTCGTGGAGGAGGCGGGGCAGGGGTGAGCTGAGGCGGGGAGTTCCCCTTCGTGCCCCCCCTTACTTGCTGCAGACGGCTCTCCCCGTACTCCCCTGCCCCAGTTCCCTCCACTTAAATGTTGGTGGCCACTGAAGATCCAGCCACCGTGGTTGCTGCTGAAGAAAATGGCACCCCTCAAATCCCAGTGCCCTAGGCGACCGCCGAGGTCACCTAAATGGTTGCACTGACCCTGTCAGTCAGAGATCTCTTATTAGCCTATGCATTGTATCAAGCCTATTAAATACATTCTCCTTACCCTCAAGAAATTACAATTTACATTACACCAGACTACAGCAGGTGAATGAAATAAGCCAATAATGGAAAGGGAGGCAAAAAGTGAGGAAGAGGATGTAATAACAAAAGGTATGTATCTTGGCACAATGACAATTAGTCATAATTTTCATTATGGTATGGTTGCTCTACTTCACTTTGTCTAGGCACTTATACCTCTGCTGGCCAACACTACCTCTGCAATATAAATACAGCTTTGAACTGGGCTTTCATTACATTTACTCTTGTGTTTCAAAATCATGAGAGGTAAATACATCTAGTAAGGTTTGAGCCACCACAGTAGGATTCAGTTGAGCAGTGCCCCTCTGGCCTGGTACAGATGATGAATCTTATTTTACTTGCCTAATTCAGATTTTAGTATGCTATTATCACTCAGCTCTCTTAATGACAAACAAAAATCAATTCCTGCCAAGAACATGAACGTTTAGTTATGCAACTATCTTGAGTGCAAACTGAGGGATTCGAGATCTAATTTTAAGAAATCTAGATCTACAACCTGGAATTAGCAACTCTGATATAAACAGTACTGCTCACGCTGATGATGATACAAAAGACTTACTTAGAGATCCATGTGCACCACAAATTTCATAGAGACAATTCAGGGACTGAGACAATTAATTACTATGTTAATTTAGCTGCAACCTTAGATACCCTATGTTTGCTAGGAAATTTTCAGCATTACTCTATTTTTAAAATGTAAGGATAGTTTTAGTACACTTTTCAAATAAATGAATTTTCACCTTGGCTTTATTTGTATCATGTAGGCAGGGTAATACAAAGTATTGCAGGGTGTATCAAAAGTTATAGAAACATTGTATAGGATATTGTCTTATCTGAGAAACAGTCCATGATAATAAAAGCTTTATTAATGGATATGTGTTTGGGTTCCATAAGCTTCCTTAATTTGACACTTCCACACTTTTGAGTGCTCTCTTGCTATAGATATTTCCCCCCAAATGTTTTAGGTTTTGTTTGTTTGTTTGTTTCAAAGAGTTAAGGGAAAAGAAGAAACATAACAAAGAACTTCACTTTCCTGTAATTCAAACCTCTGTTGACTTAAAAAAACAAAAACAAAATAAACAAACAAAAAACACGGCAAAAATTAAAGTAAATTCCTCCTGAATGGTCTGGTCTACACACAGTAGAAAGCAAGAGAGTTCCTGTCATGTGCCCCTAAGGCACTGTACGCCCCCAAAGGTGCTTCAGAATATACGTTTCAAAGTAGCCTTTCTGATCTCCTTCACACCTTTCAAGCTTCACAGGGACAAAACCAAAGGGCACCTTCTTGTATCCTTTTCATTATGAGGCTAAGTGAGCCTTGCAATCATGAACAGCACAGCCTGCCCTAGATGCTTAATAATCTAATTTAAGCCCCAGTCCTGTAGTGAGATCCACACATTGGGCTCATGTAGAGCCCCAATGACTTCAGTCCAACTCCTTGTGGAAGCAGGGGTCTACTAAGGCACAGCTCAGTGCATCGGGGCCAAGTACTATACAAAATATACTTTACATGCACATAATGTGATTTTCCAACGGCCACAAATGGTTCAAATTTAAGCCAATGTTTATTGGAACTCTCAAATATATTTGTCTTCAATGACAGCTATTCATTTAATGCCAAAATTCATCTTTCAGCTACCAGTCATTTTACCAATAAAACTGTTCAATAAGGGAGCAGACGATTTTTTTAAATGAGCACATGTGTTTTCTTTCCCCTCTTTCTTTCTATTCATACATAGTAAATGGTAGAGGAACTGAATGCAGGAGTTTAGAATGGGAATGCTCCCCTGAGTAGTAAGAACTGTGGTCACCGCAGCTGACATTAATATGCAGGAATAGGATTAAGCAAAATACTGTTCACTAATCTAAAAGTTATTTGAATCTTTCCTTGTAGTTATTTTTCTGCTGTTTTTTCTCTCTTTCTGTCCTCTATTTCCTTTCTTTAAATCTCCTTTTAATATTTATTCTACTTTATTGATTCTCTCACCTTGCTTTCCCTTTCTATTTTTAGAACCCCATGTGTCTCTTTTCCAAATTTCTCTCTCTCAAGCTCAACCTCTATCATCCTTTCCCCAAGCTCTCCCCAAATTCTTGTTTCTACCTTTTGTCTATTCTGTTCTCTCTGATCACCTCATTTGCTTCATGCACCCATGTTTTTCATCATCGCTTGCTCTTCTCTGTTCTGTTCTCTTATCTCCCCTAGCTCTCCTTCAGTTCATCCTCTCCCATATTCTCTTTGCAGTCCCCATTCCTCTCTAATGTCCCTATTCCCTCATCTAGCTTGAGTGATCTTTTGTCAGCCCTCCCTAATTACTATCCCTCTCCGTTTTCTTCCCCATATCCCTGATCAAAAGCCTTTTTTATGTCAATGAGTGGCTTTCCATTTATGTCAAGAAGTTTTGGATCAGGTCCCAAGTCTCCATCTCTTCTTCCTTTCCTTTTTTCTCCACTATGTTTCTCCCAGTTTTCTCTTCCTTCTTATAACTCTCAAAACTTTTTGCTTTCCCCACTTCAAACTGCTGAAAGATTGGATAGCCAGACTCTTTAGATAAATCACCACGCCATGCAGTGACACTGCATTTTTTCACATCTCATTGTAGGTGCAAGACCAGGAAAAAAACTATACTTGCAAAGTTTTAAAATAATTGAACATCTGCAACAGAGAGGGTCTGAATGAGAAGTGAAAAATATAAACTGAAGAATTATGGAACAATTATATAATTACTCAGAGTTGAAAGAAGATGGTGCCATAATATCCTAAAAGCCTGCAGCTTGCATAACTTGGCACATCTTTATGATTTTTTCTTGTACTTTATATAAACAAAACAAATAACAAGTTTTGTCTCTGATCGGAAGAGAGGCAGCTTAGGGCTAAGTTCTTGTTAACTGTGGGGTATGCAGCCAAGCAGCAGTAAATTACTTTTTCCTCCCAATTAGGGTACATAGATCACTGCTTCTCTTTAAATGTTTTTAACCAAAATAGGGTGTGTGTTTTTTTTAAACTAAGGGGAACAAATATTTTATTAACATGGAAAAGAGTGACAAGACTTTTTAGGAGAAGGGCTAAGGGGGAATGAAATATTTTGCATTTTTTTATGATGAGCTTGAAAATAAGCCCAGTTAGGTGCAATATTTCTCAAGGTATCTGAAGGTTCCATTCTGTTTGAAACAATCTTCTAATAAGAACAGGACAATTTGGTATACAATTACTTGGCAAAAATACCACCCATTTTGCCAGCACAAACAGGTTTTGGATCAATATTTCTAATTCCTTTTCATGTCTTCATCCAGGCTCCATACTGAATCACTTTGTTTCTCTGTCCAATCAAGCAACATCAAACACTCCTCTTCCCCAGTTTCCCACACTCACACTTCCCCTAATGGACTCGTCACTCTTTCCAAGACTCATTAGGCAGCCAGTCCTTACACATATTTGCAGCAAAAAGCAAAAATCCCCGTTTCTCCTTTAAAAAGCATCTTGTTATGCTGTTGCTTCACTGTGCCTCTAGTTCCCCCTGCATCTGCCATGGAATCTCAATAATTGCATTTTCCTTATTCTATAGAATGTAAATGCTCTCCTCTCTCTTAGTTTCTATTGGGTGGGGAAGTCTCTTCCGTCCCCGGGGACATCTCCTTTCATCCCCCTAAGAAAGGAAGAGCTCTGGTCTTTCTAATTGATCTCTCATATTGGGAGGGAAAGACTATTTCTTTTCTTTCCTGCAAGGAAAATAACTCTTCCATTTTCTCTCTCTTTCCTTACCCTTTATTCCTATGAGAGCAGATGAATTCCCTGCAGTAAACTTCTTCTCTTGTTGGAGAAACACATTGTTTTACCCTGCAAGTTGCATTTGCTGCAGTGCTCCCTACTTTATCATACAAAACAATGATTGCTTATTGTTAAGTCTCCACTCCTCCGTCTAACCTCAGACTAAGTGAACTGCATACAGTTCAGGGAGCGCCTTCTGAAACTTGGGGAAACGGCCCTGGACAGGCAAGTAGTAGTCATGGGAAACATAATCAGGATTAACCAATATATGTGCCTGATTTTCCACTGAGATACCATTCCAGTTTTGTAGCTTTTCCACATTCTTTGCAAAACTCTATATAACTCACAAGGTGTAAGGCACTGGAAAATCAGAATTGTCTGTATATTCCTTCTGTGTAACCCTTAGGTATCTTCTCTCAGTGACATTTAAATCTTGCATACATCCTTACAAGTTCTTTCAGCAGGTAGACCCACATCATCCTTCCACTTTGGAAAGCTTCTCTTCATGAGAGTCTGTGGGAGCATAGAATAGTTCCTACTCCAAAGAGGTCCCAGACTAAGACCTGCTTTATCGCCAAGACTCTATGAAAGAGAAAAGCAGCTAGGAATATGCTTGAAAATGGTTCTGGATTATGGTTCTGGTTGAGGGCTCTGTAGCAGTCAAATTATCTCTCAGTTATTTTCTGACACCCTTGAACACTTCATTTTTATTTTAGTTTTTTTCTAGAGTTCCTATCACCTTGATATCTTAGTAAAAATCTCTCATTAATTTTTCTCTCTCATCTCTTTCTCAGTCATTCTAGCCTATTTCATCTCCACATATTCAATTTTATCTTCTTTACAAATTTTCATCCCCTTTCTGTAAGGAGAAATATCATCTTAAAGTATGGATACTAATGTCTGTATGAAATCTCTTAGCCAATCCAGTGTGCATTAGATATTTCCAGAAGTCTGAGAATTTTAATTCGAGCTAGCTGTCCATATAAGCAGAGTGCTGTACTTCTTTTACTGAGCACAAACTCCCAATTACCTCCTCCTAGCCCTGGGACATCAAAAACTCTTTTTCCTTCCTAGTCAATGTGATTGGCTCTATACTTCTTCAGGCAATTTTCATCTTCTTTTAGAAGATTTTCTATCTTTTTCTTTTTCTCTTCAGACATTAAGTGCCTAGGTTTTAATGGTTTGAGCAATAGGCTGTGAATAAGAAGTATCCTGGATTCCAGTCCAGATGTGCCATGGTATTATATCCTGGGGAGCAGCTGGTTTAGGAAGAAATCACGAAAGCAGAAAGCAGACAGCTAACAAAACTACCATTTATTTACAGATACAGAGCTCGCCCAACCGGCCGAAGCTGGCTGAGCTATCCTCTAATAATCTAACTCAGTTGCCGTAGGAACAAAAACCATGACAACCAAATACACAACACACAGTATGTGTTATTCTCAGGTACCTTACAGTCTATATAGGTACATATAGTCATCATCACCACTATATCTAAGCACTCAGCACACATTAATATAAGTATCTTCCCAGCACACCTGCAAGAGGATATTATGATTCCCATTTTTACAGATGGGCAATGAAAGCACAGGATGATTGATTTGTTCAAGGTCACACCATAAGCTTGTAGAAGAAGTGAATTAACCCAGGTCTCCTTTGTCCCAGACCAGTGCCAAAAACTGTCAGTTATATATTTGTCCATTCACCTATTCTGGCACCTACATAATTCTTCATCATTTTTTATCTTCTTTAACTAAATCTGTGATCTCTCATTTCTAGTCCCACTTCCACTGTGGTTTTTTAATTTTTTTAAGCCTGATACTGACTGCACCCCTCTTTGTCCAGAACATCATCTTACAAAATGGAGGATATGAAGGCATACCATGAATCCTTATGTAACTATGACAGTTGCTTTACAATCCTGCAAGCTCCCAGTCATTTTTTTTTCAGTACTCTCCAAGAGTAAATGAAAAAATGTTGGGACTGTAATTAATGTAACAAAATCTGCTTTATTGACAGGGTTGGGATCATGCTTTGCTGGAACATTATAAAATTCTGAAATGACAAATGCAGCTTGGTTCATTTAAAACACAATTTCATATGAAGATCTGTTTAAACTGGCTAAAAAGAGTTTGTGAAGTTTAAAGTGTCTGCAATTTATTCTAATTGGCCAAGCCCCCATCATTCTCAAAATTGCCCTTGCCTACTATTATTTTCTTGGCAAGACAGGTATTCTTGCAACAGAGCAAGTGATGTAATTCCACAAGGCTTTCAAGTGCCTAACTCCAAGAGCAAAAGGCAAGGGAGGTATTATATTAAATAGAACTCTGATAGAATGAAGGTTTGTTTGCTGCAAGTGAGAGTGAATGTATAACAGAAAGCAAAACCGTCAGAGGTTCACAGTCCATATACAAAGCAGCATATTATTTTATGAGCAAATTATAGTCATTTGCATTTTCAGTTATGTTAATTGACGTGAATTAGCAAAAAAAAATATGAAGTCGGTTCCAGGGAGATTATTTTTATGACACATCCCCCTCCTTTTGCTTTTCAGATATGCTGTACTCCGGACAGCTCTCCTTGCATGTGACAATCAAAATCATACAAAAAAGTTCAGGATTCTGTTTTACTAATGACAAGCTCATGATTGTCAAAATTCTGCGGCTGTATGCTTTTCTGGAATAAAATGACACATGCAGAATGGAATCCTCTTTCATTTCTGCATAGCTCATAGTAAGCCAATGTATAACTATTGTCACGGATTTTAATTTGTCTGGAACATGGTTTCTTTTGTAGTCATTCAACTCTATGTAGTCAAGAACAGCATCTTTCTCAGTAGCATGAAGCCTGCTTCATAATTCTAACTCGTATAGTCATTTATACCTGTGTAGAGTGAGTGTTAAGTGGGTGTAAAATGCTATCAAATCAAATTACACCCACTTTGCACTGATGGTAATTACTATACAGGGGCAAGGTGAAAAACAGGCTCAAGACCACCAGTCAAAATTTCATTTGATCAGATGTCAGCCTCTAGCCCAGTGTTTGGGTCAAGTATTGCAAGCTGCATCAATCAAAACTTTTTTTTTCTGATTCCTTTGGCTGTTGTTGGAAGCATTTCCAAATTGCTGTATCTACAAATGACTGAACTAACTGGCCATGATTTTTTTTTGGCATATGACTTCATATAATGTAACTTAATATCATGAAACCTAGCAGCCTGAACTGCACTGTTTACAGAGGTGATAATCTCATGAGAAATGTTTTAGGCTCTGAATGCATGCAATTTACCATGAAAGTAAACTGCTAGTTCCATCTAATCTAGCCTCACTCTTCTTCTTCTTCTTCACTAGCTAGTCCTGGTCTGTTAGCTTTTTTTTCCTCATCACACTTTGCTGCACAATTTAATAAGAAAGTATCAAATGAGCATGCCCCTGCTAAGCTCCTAAACACTCCTAAGAACTATGAAAAGAGTCTGAGGCAGCAACTGTGCAATCTGCATAAGTGACTGGGAAATTCACCAATCTCTTTTTAGTGTATGGTTCTTTGATGGCACTCAAAAGGATATCTAATTTTTTTTCCCATGAGACATAGCAGATATAGCTATCTCACAGTGACTTTTTTAAATAGATGGCAGAGTGTGCACAATGATCACATAAAAGAATGAAATTAGTTTGCTCCACAGAACAGTTCTGCAGTGTTACCAACTGCTAAATCAAGACTTGAATGGATTACCTTAGGAGGTGGTGGAATCTCCTTCCTTACGGGTTTTTAAGGTTAGGTTTCACAAAGCCCTGGCTGGGATGATTTAGTTGGGAATTGGTCTTGCTTTGAGCAGCGGGTTGGAGTAGATGACCTCCAGAGGTGCCTTCCAACCCTGATATTCTATGATTCTATGAAGACAGTAATTTCAACAATGTCAAACCTCTAATTTTGAGAACTCATTTTGAAACTGAGGAGCAACTCTAGGCGTTGACCCCATGGTCTTTCCTATAACATCAGTGCAGAACTTATGAAATAATTTCATTTCACACCAATTGCTATGCAAACTTCTAGCTAAAAGATGCATTTTGGATATTCATTCTTGAGAGGCCTTTGTATTTAGGTGTCGTGCTCAAGTATGTCAAGGATGAGTTCTAGGCTGAAGGATTTATCCAAATTGATATTATTAATGCTTGGATTATTTTTTCTGCATAGCAGAGCTGGTCAAATTTTTTTTGACATAACAGTTCACCACTGGAAAATGTAGTTTTGTCACAATCCAAGTCATTGAAACATGTCAGCTTGACTAGATTTTTGACAGAAATGTGTCAGAATGCATTATTTCAACTTTCTCATTTTATTTTGATAATGTCATAATAATTCATTTTGATAATGTTGAAATATTTCATTTTGATCAAGTAAAAACATGTTTTTACTATCATTTCATTTTATTTAGAGCATTATATTATATTATATCATCATGGAAATGAACCAACTTTTCATTCCAGTTTGGAACTAAAACAAATTTTGAAATGTCAGAATTTCCCAAAGAAGAGAAATTCCGTTTTCCAACTAGATCTGCCTGATAGGTTCCTCCTCAATAAATATAGATATGACATAATTGTTGATTACATCTGGAAAATCACATTTTTATTTTATATAATGAATATCATGGGACAATACACCAAAATCTTTTTTTTTGATATATTATTATTCCTTAGCATTTGTACCGCAGTACCATCTAGGACCTCCTGTCATGGACCAAGGCCCTATTGTGTTAGACATTGTACAAACATAGAACAAGTACTGAGGATAGTTTTGGGGTTTTATACAGAATTTTGCTCCCATGCATTGGGTAACATTGGAGAAACATGAAGGTGTTTGTTTGAAAATTTAATAAGTGGTCAATGAAGGTCGATGTCATTGGCAGAGTGGAGGCAGCAGCCAACTTCTTAATATAATTTGAGATGATAGGTAAGTGGGAACACCCCATGAAAGACCCTAAAAGTGAAAATAAAACATTTGTAGTTGATGCAATAGAGAAGAGGAAGCCAGTGGAGGGATGCAAACATTGTCATGACGTGGTCAAATTGATGAGTTAGGAACATTATCTTTGCAGCAGTATTTTGAATGGATATAAGTGGGGCAAGATTGCTTCCCCTTCCCCCCAAGGTCAGAAATAGGATGTAGCAGTAGTTGAGATGTGAGATGAGGGACTCAGTGAAAGTTTTAGGTGAATGAGTGCATCGGAAAGGCCATATTTTAGAGATTATATGCAGGCAGAATAAGCAAGATTTAGACAGAGCCTGAATGTGAAGATCTAGAGAGATGGCCTAGCGAATTGGCACCTAGATAACAGGACTGAGTGACGGGAATGATACTGGTGTAACTCCATTAAAGTTCTTAGAATTTCATCAGAGATTAATGTGGCCAGCTATATCTACACGTTTACATTAATCTGTAATATGGGGCCCTGGATTCTGCAAATGTATATGCTTGTTGGGGTCCCATTTGAGTCAACAGAGAACAAGGGAATGCCTGAAAATATGGGAATACACATGCGGGTCTAATTGCAAACTTGGTGCCACTGTGTCTTATGTTCAGTCTACTAGAAATCTGAAAATCTGTTTGCCCAGGATTATTACAACATAGAATAAACATCTTTTCAAACAAATATGCTGATCAAATCATCACAGAGACTCATGAACACTTTAGGGTTATTTTCCTACTGTCCTGTTCATCTGCATTGAATCTGTTTGGCTCAGTCCATAATTGGTATAAATCTACTGCTTGAACTTGGAAAAGAAGGCAAAAAGCAAATAGTGAAAGTATTTGAAGGCGGAACATGGCAGGTCTGAATTGTGAGCAAGTAAGATGTTTTTAGCCACAGTTGTGAATGGACTGGAAGGAAGTAAGATGAGAATGGAGTAGCCACCCTTACGGAAAAGACACATGGAACTGAACATGGATTTAACCAATAGGATTCTTTAGACATTAGTCTGAAAACCTGCAGAGTTTCATAAAAATATATATATCCTCTTTACATTTTTGACCATTTCATAACAAACTATCAGAGAATTATTATTCTATTAAATGCTATAGGGATATTTTTTTTAAAAAGCTCTACTGAATAGACATCATTTTTTATTAATTTCCTTAGGACTTTTTGATAGGATGAGAAAGAAAGTTGCAGTAGTCAAAGAGGGAGTTAATAAAGCTATAGATGAGCATTTTACCCATAAGTACATAGAAGGAGGGGTAGATTTTAATATATTATGGAGAAAGAACCAGTAAGATTTCATGATTCCCTAATTGTGCAAGAAGAAAAGTACGACAGAGTGGACAACAATCAAGATAACATTTTGTGAGCCTTAGTGACAGGAAGAATCATGGTAGCTTGTTAACATCAGTAGAGCTGGAAGGAAGAAGAGAAGGCTTGGGAGGAAAGAGAATGAGCTTGTTTTTTTTGCATATTGAGCTTCTGCTGATGGTAGTACATTCAAGTTAATATGTCAGAAAGCAGTGGAAGAAGTCAAGGTTGGAGAAGTAGATATATGAGTCATCATCACAAAAATGGTAGTTAAAGCCAAGTGAGTGGATCTGGCCACCCAGTGATAAGGTATCCAGAGAAAAGGAGAAGGTAACACAGCATAAAGATTTGAACCACAAACACAGGCAAATAGGAAAGCAAAGGATCTGCTAAAGGATATTCTGAAGGAGCAGTTGGAGAGGTAGGTGGGAAAATCACAAGAGTATAAGGCAACAGAAGACAATTAATTAATTCACTGCTTTGCTAGAATTCTTGTGTTGGCTGGTACATGATATTTCAGTGCAATCTGGCTCTAACAACCTGGAAATAGAAGGTTTATCCAGTTAATGAGTATTAATATTGACATAAATCTGGACAGGAAAAAAACTATTGTTAAGGAAAGTTAGTTGGCAATTGGAAAATAGCATCTGCTTCTGCCCACTGAGAAGAAATCTTTAGAATTCTTGTTTTCCTTGGGTGTTTTGTTTTTTTTGCCCTCCCTCCCCATCCTCTGTTGCTGTTATCTGTTACTTTGACATATTCCTGCTCTTTGCCTTGTACATTTTTAAAGGATTGTTTATATAGACACTTTTATTTAGTTTAATGCCCAATATTCTAGATTAAGACTCGAGAGACTTGGGTTCTAGTTCTATCTGGGCCACTATCTCCACATTTATTTTTCCCCTCCCACCCTTTGTCTATTTTGTTTATTTAGATCAGGAGTCGGCAACCTCTGGCACGTGGCTCACCAGGGTAAGAACCCTGGTGGGCTGGGGCAGTTTGTTTACCTGCCAAGTCAGCAGGTTCGGCTGATTGCAGTTCCCACTGGCCGCTGTTCATTGCTGCAGGCCAATGGGAACTGTGGGAAGCGGCGCAGGTGAAGGATGTGCTGGCCGCCACTTCCCGCTGCCCTCGGACGGTGAATCGCAGCCAGTCAAAACCATGATCGGCTGAACCTGTGGATGTAGCAGGTAAACAAACTGGCCCGGCCCGCCAACATGCTTACCCTGGTGAGCCTCATGCCAGAGGTTGCCGACCCCTGATTTAGAATGTAAGCTCTTCAGGGCAGGGACTGTCTCACACTAAGTTTGTATTGTGTGTAGCGCAATAAGGCCACAATCTTGGCTGGGGCCCTTAGGTGCTACTGAAACACAGACATAATAATAATGAGGTGACCTATATTAGAAACAAGAAGAAGGTCAGGGAAAGTGTGGGACCCTTACTGAATGAGGGAGGCAACATAGTGACAGATGATGTGGAAAAAGCTGAAGTACTTAAAGCACTTTTTGCCTTAGTCTTCACATACAAAGTCAGCTCCCAGACTGCTGCACTGAGCAACACAGTGAGGGAAAGGAGGTGACAAGCCTTCAGTAGTGAAAGAACAGGTTAAAGACTATTTAGAAAAGCTGGACATGCACAAGTTCATGGGTCCAGATCTAATGCATCCAACGATGCTGAGGGAGTTGGATGATATGATTGCAGAACCTTTGGCCATTATCTTTGAAAACTCATGGTGATCTCGGATGATTGGGAAAAGGCAATGTAACCGGGCACGACTCACCCCCACAGCACCTCCTGCTGGTTGCTTCGGGAATTAGCCCAAATTCCAGCTCAGAGCGCCCTCTGCAGGCCGGTGATCTGCCTTTTGGCTACGGGCCCCATGTCCCTCTCTGGACCCCGGTGCCCCTTTTATGTGGGGTTCTGCCCCCTGGCAGTAACCCCTTCCTCTTTCTTAGGGGTTTCCCTCCCTGGGAACCCCCCACCCTCTATCCCCACTTTGCCTCAGTGTCTTGGCAACTGCCCAGTCATTAGCCAGCCCCATGCCCTGGGGCAGATTGCAATATTAGCCTCTCATCATAGGCAAAGGGGGTTGGACCTGCTGCCTTGGCCTACCCCTGGGTTGCACCCTGCAACGCCCAGTACCTCTTAGCCTTCTGCTAGGCTGCAGCCTGGGGCTTTCCAGACAGGAGCTCCTCTGCTTTTCCCCAGCCCTGCTTCATCCTAGGTACCTTATTTGGTTCCCTGCAGCCAGGCCCTGCTCTCTCTGAACGCAGAGAGACACTGTCTGGGCTCCTGGCTTCTCTGCCCTTATATAAGGGCCTGTTGCTCAGTTTGGGGCATGGCCCCAACTGCTGCCACTTCCCCAATCAGCCCAGCCTAAAAGACTGCTTTCTCCAGGGAAGAAAGGGAAGAAAGAGAACCAGAGTAACTACAGACCAGTCAGCCTCACTTCAGCCCCCAGCAAAATCCTGGAGCAGGTTCTCAAGGAATCTATTTTGAAGCACTTGGAGGAGAGGAAGGTGATCAGGAACAATCAACATGGATTCACAAAGGGCAAGTCATGCCTGACCAACCTGATTGACTTCTATGATGTGATAACTGGCTCTTTGGATATGGGGAAAGCAGTGGGTGTTGATATATCTTGAGTTCAGCAAAGCTTTTGATATGGTCTCCCACAGTATTCTTGCCAGCAAGTTTAAAAAGTATGGATTGGATGAATAGACTATAAAGTGGATAGAAAGCTGGCTAGATTATAGGGCTCAATGGGTAGTGATCAATGGCTTGATGTTTAGTTGGCTGCTGGTATCAAGTGGAGTGCCCCAGGGGTCATTTCTGGGGCTGGTTTTGTTCAACATCTTTATTAATGATCTGGGTGATGGGATGGATTGCACCCTCAGCAAGTTCGCAGATGACACTAAGCTGGAGAAAAAGTAGATACACTGGAGGGTAGTGATAGGGTCCAGAGTGACCTAGACAAATTGGAGAATTGGGCCAAAAGAAATCTGATGAGTTTCAACAAGGACAAGTGCAGAGTTCTACACTTAGGAAGTAAGAATCCTGTGCACCGCTATAGGTTGGTGATCAACTGTCTAAGCAGCAGTTCTGCAGAAAAGTACCTGGGGATTACAGTGGAGGAAAAGCTTGATAAGAGTCAGCAGTGTGCCCTCATTGCCAAGAAGGCCAACGGCATATTAGGCTGTATTAGTAGGAGCATTAGCAGCAGATTGAGGGAAGTGATTATTCTCCTCTATTCAACACTGGAATAGGCCACACCTGGAGAGTATTGAGTTCAGTTTAGGTCCCCCTACTACGGAAGGGATGTGGACAAATTGGACAAATTGGAGAGAGTCCAGAAGAGGGCAACAAAAATGATGAGGGGGCTGGGGCACATGACTTAAGAGAAGAGGCTGAGGGAACTGGCATTATTTAGTCTTCAAAAGAGAAGAGTGAGGGGGGATTTGATAGCAGCCTTTAACTACCTGAAGGGGGGGTTCCAAAGAGGTTGGAAATAGGCTGTTCTCAGTGGTGGCAGATGACAGAACAAGAAACAATGATCTCAAGTTGCAGTGGGGGAGGTCTAGGTTGGATATTAGGAAATACTTTTTCACTAGGACGATGGTGAAGCGCTGGAATGGATTACCTAGGGAGGTGGTAGAATCTCCATTCTTAGAAGTTTTTAAGGCCCGGCTTGACAAAGTCTTGGCTGGGATGATTTAGTTGGTGTTGGTCCTGCTTTCAGCAGGAGATTGGACTAGATCGGGGTTTCTCAAACAGGGGTCACCGCTTCTGTAGGGAAAGCCCCTGGTGGGCCAGGCCAGTGTATTTACTTGTCCTGTACGCAGGTCCGGCCAATTGCGGCTCACACTAGCTGCAGATTGCTGCTCCAGGCCAATGAGTGTTGCTGGAAGCAGCAGCCAGTACATCCCTCTGCCCGCGCTGCTTCCAGCAGCTCCCATTGGCCCGGAGCAGTGATCCACGGCCAATGGGAGCTGCAATAGGCTGGACCTGTGGATGAGGCAGGTAAACGCACCAGCCCAGCCCACTAGAGGCTTTCCCTACAGAAGCGAGGACCCTGTTTAAGAAACCCTGGACTAGATGATCTCTTGAGGTGTCTTCCAACCCTAATATTTTATGATTCTATAATTCTATGACCTTCAAAAATAGCTGCCTACAGAAAAGAAAGGCTGGTACTGAAAGATGGGGCCAATCCACCATTCCCAAATCACAGCCTCTAGGATTCTATAAACTTTACATCTTAGTAACAGAAACCATCCACGAGTGCCTGGAAAAACTCTCTCTCTCTTTTTTAAGTGTAATTTGGTGAACATTTACTCAGCCACAACAACTTCTTTGCAGGATACCTTCAATCCATTGCTTTCTGTTGAACAAAACATAAAATGAAAGGCCTTGGAAAAGGTGACACTTGATGACTTAGAACATTGTGTCCCTTCAACTCTCTATTAAATCACAGGTACATGGCTATCAGCAGTTGGGGCTCAGATCTGAGCTGCAGCAAAGTAGCTTTGCACCTATAATATTCTGTTATAATGAGGGGCCCATTGACACCCCTAGCATTAATTAGAGCAGCATGCAATCTATTGTCTAAAAGAGCTGCAGCAAAAAAGAGAGAAAATGGCCAGGCTGAGCACAGAACACTCATATAAAGAAAGGGATGTCAGTATTACAAATGGTACTGGGTAGTAATCATCAGCTCACCTCAGCCTCCCCACATCCACTCATTTTTAAGATTGGTCACAAGCACAGACAATTATTTAAATAGAGGACAGGCAATAGGACTAGTAGGGAAATATAAAGCATAGGAGGAGGTGTGAGCGTCATTAGGGTTGAATAGTTTAAGATGAGATTTGGGGAGCTTTTCATAAAATCTTAGATTTTAGAGTAGTGGGGTTGCCCGGAGGCTAATTATTGCCACTTTTATGGGATATACCTAGGAATCCCAGGTGCCAATGCTGATAGGGGTGACACTATACATATGAAGGCTGTGGGTGTGCTTGAGGAAGTTCTTATTCAAACAAGCACAGCTCTGTGTTAAGTGGGAGTTATAAGGAAGGTCAGATAGAGGAAAGTTTTTTTGTGTATATATATATATGTGTGTGTGTGTGTGTTGTTATGTAAACCCTCCGCTCAAATGCAATTGTAAGATCTGTAGCTTGTATCATTATGTTCTGCAACCCTTTTGCAGACTTAGTAACTTCAGTTATTGTTAGCATAGCCTTTTAAGTTTTGTAACCTTTGCAAGCCCTGTAACCCTTTCAGGTTACCACTTATATGAACTTCCAAGCTTTGTAATATCCTATCACGCAATCAGAGAGAGTGTGCATGAAGGAGTGTGTGGGGCAGATAAGGGAATGTGAACAAGGGAGAGTATGTGGGAGGTGGGGGGAGAGGAACTGCAAGGAGAAAACAGACAGGGGCCAGGTGTGTCTGATACAATCTGCTCTGAGAAGGAAATCATGAATTGCTGCAAAGAAAAGAAGAACCTGGTATGCATGAAAGGAACAAGGACTGGGAATGCTTCTCAGTGAGGGACACAGAAGAAAATCTCAGTGTACGTGACAGGAGCCTCCCAGTTCCAAAATACAAGGAAGCAGCCATGCACACGAGCTGCTGCTGCTCCGTGACCTGCTCACCAGCCTGGATTCATGACGCAGGTGGACACACCAGATCTACCATGCTTCAGCTTCTCGGCTTCCATGCTGTCTCTGGTAACTTTACACCTGTGTAAGTGTGTTGGCGCAAGAGGGTATAAATACAATGAATGTGTGTGTGTATGAAGAAGCTCTATCTCTTTTCTATCTAACCCAACAGCGGCATCATAATAAAACCTCTAAGAATGGAGATTCTACCACCTCCCTAGGTAATCCATTCCAGTTTAAAGTTTAGATTATGCCCTTGTAAGATTTTTTTCCCCTTGGTGGAAAACTAAGGGGGATTTCTAATATATTTCAGCCCTGTCTAATTCTGTTCTTCCTAAAGTCAATGGGAACAGAGCCAAGCCAACAGTGAGTGCTTCTAAAAATCCTCACATGAATTCCTATTTCAGTTTAAACTTATGTAGAGAAAGAGTTGTTGGTGGAGCTTAGTGCCAACTAACATATAGAAGAGACTTGTGAAGTCAACATAGAAGAACAGGTCTAAGGAAACAACACAGTGACAAGGGTTAAGCTAAAAAAAATTTTATCCTCTTTAGTGGCCACTTACCCTTCTCTCCTTTTAGCCCTGCTCTCTTCTCTGCTACATGGGGTTTTTCAATGTCATGTTGATTAGTACAGCCATTTCCTATATTCACCTGTGCATGCTTCAGAGAGAAAGGGAGGTTTATTGCCACATAACAAGCTGCTTTACATGACACTTATCTGAGAGACAAGGTGGGTGAGGTACCAACTTTTGCTGGTGAGAAAGACAAGCTTTCTCACCAAGAAAAGTTGGTCCGATAAAAGATATTACTTCAGCCACCATGTCTCTGTAATACCTCGGGACCGACATGGCTACAACAACACTGCTTGAGGCTTATCTGTCAGTCCAGGCAAGACATAAGAAAAGGGTGCTGAGGTGTAACCAAAAATCCTCCTCACTCCAGGCCAAACAATTTTTGTTTATAATGTTTCCTTTTCAGTGTGCACTCCTGTAGAGAAAGGAGTAATAAACCATTGCCTGCATCCCACGTTTCCTTGGAAGAAGGTACCAGTTTGCCTGTACTGGGGTTTGAGTTTGGAAGATACTTTACACTCTGAAGGCAATGACACCATTTGTGTGTTTAAAGTTAGGCCTGCACTTAAATCTTCAGCCCATTTCAGGATTCAGCCCTTAATGCAGACTATAACCTAAAAATGCACTTGCTCTCTACACCTTTTTGTGAGTCACCGTGGTTTGCAACTAGAGGGACAATAGGACCCAGGTCTAGAGCTGCATATTTAATTCTCCCAAAGTATTAAAAGTTTTAATATCAGCTCAACTGTATTCCACACTTACACTGTTAATGGACACAAAAGGAAATAACTCAACTACTGTTTCATTAAAGAATTAACTTTTCCAATTAAAGTTTAGCTTTTTTAGTAAATTTACATAGACATAATCCTAAAACAAATAGAAATAAAGTTTCTCACCATTACGGTTTTCTGAATCATAATCATGATGAGCTTATCTATTGTCATAGTTACTGGAGTATAGCTAGGATAAAAAATTTGATTAGACAGACTTAAGGGGGGGGAAAGAACAACATATTTATTTAATGAGAAACTGTAAGAGACAGAACAATACCAATAACTGGAATTTTTCTCTTTTTGATAGCCATTGTCTAGCAAAAGTCATGTATGTATAAATTATTTGACTTCTCCTAGACCAAGGGTCGGCAACCTCTGGCACACGGCTCACCAGGGTAAGCACCCTGGCAGGCCAGGTGACTTCGTTTATCTGCCATGTCAGCAGGTTCGACTGATCACAGCTGTCAATGGCCACGGTTCGCTGTACCCAGGCCAATGGGGGCAGAGAGAAGCCGTGCACAGCACATCCCTCAGCCTGCACCGCTTCCCGCAGCCCCCATTGACCTGGGATGCCGAACGGCAGTCTGTGGGAACTGCGATCTGCCGAACCTGCCGACGCAGCAAGTAAACAAACTGGCCCGGCCCGCCAGGGTGCTTACCTTGGCGAGCCGCATGCCAGAGGTTGCCAAACCCTATCCTGGACAGTGGCTCTCTCTTTCTCTCTCTATACATAATAAACACACAATGTCCCATGAGTTAAAGTCAGTGGCCCTTGTTCTTCATCTCCAACGTTCTTGTTAAATCTTCAAAGCTAACATCTGTCTTCTTCATATCCTCCTTCAGCATCTGAAACCACCTTTTCTGGGTCTTCCACATGTTTTTTTTTGCCTCATGACTATTATGCTTGTACTCTTTGGCCAACATATCCCACATTTTCTTGTCTCACATGACTCAGTCATCTAAATCAGAATGTGTTTTATATATATATAGTGTTTTGTGTATAGCTTTGACAAAAACTATGTATATATAAAATATTGTTTTTGTTAAAGCTATATACAAAACACTGATGACTTTTACACTGTCAGTTCTGCTGATGAAACTAGCAATGTGGGTGAAATGGATATATTTTCATATTTTTCCACTCATTTTATGAATGATTTATTTTTCTGCCACAAAACTTCACAACAGGATATCTTTACCTTACATAATCAATAATGCTAATAATGGGTAAATGACTGTAATCTGAACTATGGAGTTTTGACCAGCATCTCTAATAAACCACAAAATAAATTGGAGAAGTTAAATGCCACTTTAACTGACAGGCAATGGTGCAGATATGTACAATCTCATAAAACTCAAAAAAATCATTGTTTTTGGCACACGAGTATAAGACAGTGTGACAGCAGATAATGCTGCTTTTGGAGAATCCTGGTAGGAATACCAATCAGTTATTGCAGAAATACCCTATTATGCAACCCTTCTAAATGTAGATGACTAAATATGGATTTAGGAGCCTTACTGTAGGGACCCAAGTTTGAAGATGTTGGCCTCATATTATATAAATGTCAATCCCACAATTCTCTATGTTTATATTATTCTACAACTTTGACATAAATTGTAGGGCTGCAACATTTTGGGGGGAAGTAGGTAGCAATTGTGATAAAGTGGGTCAAGCATATATATATATATACTGTGGCTGAATGATGCAACAATTTGCTACCAACATTGACAGGTGAATGTGGCAGATCCATTGAATTGTTATTTGTGAAATTAATTGAAGTGCTCTTGAATTATACAGGATGATCTTTGCAGTGTCCAAGATAATGATTTAATATTTCCCTCAATATGAAATGTTTAATTTGTTAGAAAAAGTTGAGTGACTGTCATTAAAGTCTCTGCAGATTATGTACCAAAGACTTGTTTTTCAGTTGAGACATTTTCAGTCAAAGTCCCATGCTATATGCATTTCTAATTCCAGGCCATACTGTGTGCAAACACCAGAAGGTACTGTGATAGATAGTGTCCCTCAGTTCCTTCACTCTCTTGAACTTTTGCTATGTTCCTTTGAAGGCATCACTTCAGAAGCCAAACACAGTAGATAAATGGTCTTTGTCCTCCCGCTCCCTCCTTAGTCACAACAGTTTGCCAAGCTCTAGACACTTTCTGCTTGATGACTCAGAACATATCCCGGATACTTCTGCAGCCCTTTCTCCCACTCTGCACATGAGCTACTATACACAGTCCTTTAAAAAGTCTGCTTTGTACTCTGAGAATGAATTAGGTTTTAGCAAGCATTACCACTAACTGGCTTTCATTGCCCTCTGAGTGATTCAATACTCAAAATGAAAAACATAATAGCCCCTTCACAGCACATTTCATAAAGTTATTCCTCATCTTAGGACCAGCTGGATTTGGAGCAGATAGTGTGCTACTGTGCCTTTTACATTTTAATTGTTTTTTCCATATCCTGTTTTTCCCCCACAACCACCCATGGAAGCTATTGCCTTTGCAGAAGCTACATTTAGGTGTTTGGGACTTCATCACAGGAGGTGGGAATTCAAACATAGTGGATCAATAGGAAGGCATTATTACCTCATTTTCAGCTTGCACAAGGGAGGCAATTTGCATAACGTAAACCTTTGTTGCCCTTCTCCCTAATCTCTTCCTCTACTTTGGAAACTCTGAAAGTAGTTAATAGATCTGCAGTTATTTGGGCCTGGCAAGAAGCGTCAGTGGCCTATTTGCATAACACAAACACAGGTGAAATAGAAAGTCTAGGCTATATTCTTTCATCCTAGCTCTTATATCAGTATTCAGTGGAAGAAGGAGTTAGAATACCTCTCACATAGCCCACATAAGTGCTAAGCAAAATTCTAACTCCTGTAATCAAGGAAAGGAATCTGTAGTTTTAGTTCAGGTCTCATAAAGGCGGGACTAAACACAAAGTTCAAGTCTTGACCTGATCTTTCTCAAAGTTCAAGGAATTCAGACTTAGGGGTTTGTGATTTGTCTGATATTGAATTATAATAATTTTGGGGAGTGAATAAGTGTCTGTGCTGCATGACTAGTGTCCTCTTCTAGAATTTTCTGTAGTATTGGGGCCAGATTCTCAGCTGGTGTGAAAATAGTTTCACTCCATCAACTTGACTTTCAAGGGGGTAAAAGGCATGCTATATGAGGAAGGGTGACAGATGCTAGAAAGAGTCACAGGTGCAAATTCCCCCCCAGAGGGCAAAAATGTTAGACAATTCTTGTATATTATCTTCAGTTGTGGAAAAGGGAATAACAAGAAACACCATTGTGAAAGAGATTCAGGGAAGAAACTATTTAAATATTAGCTCAGTTTTGCCATTGTCCAGAGACTTGGCAACACCTCCACATTAAGTTAATGGGATATTAGCACAAATATTCTACAGTGAGTGAATTCATTCCTTTATGAGCACTCAGATGTCAATGTGAGGGACACAGTATAAAAAACAGAATAGGATAAAATAGAAGCTCTTGGACTGTAGAGGGTGGAGAACACAAAACACCTCCCAAAGTAAAGCCCTGGTAACAGTCAGTTGTTACCATGACCAGTCAGATGTGCATGATTCCCTCACTAGCAAAGAGCCTTGCGGAATGGTGGCTCATACTGGCAGCCCACTGAGTGTTGCTGCCAACAGTCAGTGTGCAACTATTTCCCAGAAAACCTTTGTGATTTAAGGAAAAAATAAAGTAAGTGAATGAAATCCTTTTACTGAACTTTGCAGCTACAGGTGACATTAGCTTTATCAAACTGAAGGGCAAACTGCAATAATTTGGATCAGCACCTCATAGATAATAAAAAATAAAACATTTCATTCAAGTTTCAAGCTTTCCCTTGTCTTCAATGACTTCCATAAATCTGTGCCTCCCAAAACCTCTTCAAGTACATCCTAACATTCCTGGGTGGCCCACATTTCCTTGTAGTCCCATCAACACATTTTTGACCTAGGAGTTGAAGGTTTTAGGATAGATAGATGATCAATGTTATAATATCAGGAGTAAAATAGCTCTTCATCCTTTCTGTTAGTCTTTTGAGCCAGCATTTTTGAAAATCCTGGTCTTTGAAACGTTTCTGGCAATGACCCAGTTGTGGCAGTTCACTGGTCCTATAAAAAGATGTTAAAGAATCATATTTGTGTTCACACAGAGAATGAGAAAACTTCTGTAAGTTCTTCCAGCCACAATGGGACCCTGCAACAGTGGAGAGAACATGACTTAGAATACCTGGCTTACTGTATACTTTAAAGAGATTTTGTTGTAGGAATATGAGAAATAAAAACTAAATATCTTTGTGGGAATATCTATATATCTATTGTAGGTACTTATATGGCCCCCTTTTCCTAAAGTATCTGAGCACCTCATAATCTTTAATGTATTTATCCTCAGAAAACCCTGGTAAGACAGGGACATGTTATTATTCCCAGTTAATAGATGGGTAAAGCAGGTGAAGAAAAACTAAATTACTTGTCCAAGGTCACTGAGAAGTACTGTAACCAAGCAGAATACTGAATGTAAGATTTCTCAGTCTTACCTAAGAACTTTCTCCATTGGACCATTCTTGCTCTCAGAGAATGGTCCTGATTTGTGAGAGCTCCTGCCATAATGACTTTCTTGGATTCTCAGTCCCATGGAATAAAAATAGCTGATACACATTTCTTGTAGACACATTGTGCAAGAAATTGTTTCAACTCAAGATCCACTGTTAAAACTATAGGGCAAGGATGTAATAGAATCAAAAAGGAAAATCTACTTGAATACTCAAGGCTAGTCACTAAAGGTCTGTCTACACTGCACTGTAAGCCCTCGGTTAGTAGAACTTGAGTTAGTGGATCCCGAGTTTCTTAACCTAGGGTTTGAGTATCTACAATCATTTGAACCTCAGGTTAGGAATTGTTGAACCCTGGATCTCATCCTGGGGCTCCAGCATCTAAACTGCATTATGAAGGCCTGAGTCCAACTACCCATTTCCCAGCAATCTCCCAAAATGTGGCTATTCTAGCCCTTTTTTTCATGGAAAAGTGAGGAAAAACTTGATAGTCCTCCACATTTGACTGTCCAAGGGATAAAAATCAGTCTGTGGGATTATGGGATTCTTTTGGCCGACTCCAAGAGCACCAGTCCAGTGGGACTTTGTCTACACTGCAAAGCAATAGAGCCTGAATGATGGGTCCTGTTCTGGGACTCTGGATCCTAGCCCTTAGTTGGCATGTTTTTTTGTGTGTTGACATAAAAGGGGTTAGGCTTGAGCCTGAGTTTGAACACTGGGCTTACATTGGAATGTAGACATAGCCTATGACTTGTTTCAGTGCTCCCTGAAATCAGTGGAAAGCCTTCCATTGACATCAAAGGGGTTTGAATCAGAACTCATGGTAGTACATTCTGACGTTAGGACTACAGTGCCTGCTCGTTGTTGATACTGACACACTCACAACTGTTCAGGAGGTTCACAGAGTGATCAAGAACTTGATTACTACCTAGAAGCTATTAGTGAACTTCAAACAGCTTGAAGCATCCAAACCATCAAAACTAAGTAACTTTAGCAACTTCAACGTGGATCTTAATGTATTTTTAATAGTAGCCATTTTAAATCAAATATTAAAGGAATAGTAATTCACAAGTTGTTAAAGTGTTGATGTTGTTAGTTACCAGAAAGAAGCTGAGGGAATATATGTATTGTGTACTATGTGAGAAAAGAAAAAAGAAATGAATAGAGCTGGTTGGGATTTTTTCAATGCTACTTTTTAGCAGAAAATTCTGAGTCTCAAAAACTGAAAATGTTGTGGAAATATATTGGTTTAAAAAATTCTAACAGGAAGACTTCTTAAATCGAGGATGGAATTTCTGCTCATAACCTTCTCTGGTCATAACCTATTTTGGTCAGGAATATAAGTAAACGTGAGAGAAACCAGAGGCAGGAAATACTTGAAATCATAAAAAGAAGCCTCTGCTCTCAATATTTCTGGGCCTCTTATATAAACAGAAGCAATTTGGATATGTTTCAGATAAGCAGACATATTTTGGGTGCTCATTAGAGCTCAGTGAATAATTTATAAATAATAATTTAGTTGATGAATTTCAACTCTCTTCGGCTCACAAATTGTCCATGAACAGATTGTGATTTTCCTAAATTAGTTCATTATTCACAATCATTCACTGAATAATTTCTGTGAATAATTCTAGCTCTGTAGCTTGTTTGTGGGCAATTGTTGTGAACATTTAAACTTTCAAGCTGTTTTGGTTTGGCATATAAATCCCATAGAATATTTCTATTCCCTGAGTACAACTCTTGGAATCAAGTTTCCAGTAACAACATCCCTGATATTTAATTATACATTCATTTGCTATCTTTGGCTTCTCTACAGTATCCATGACCATAGCATCTAAGGCTTCTATCCTGCAAACACAATTTGATTCCCATGAGACTTGGCACAGGTGATTGTTTACAGCAGTGATTCTCAAAGCCGGTCCACCTCGTGTTCAGGGAAAGCCCTTGGCGGGCCAGGATGGTTTGTTTACATGCTGCGTCCACAGGTTTGGCTGACTGTGGCTCCAACTGGCCGTGGTTCGCCGCTCCAGGCCAATGGGGGCTGCGGGAATGGATGCCAGCACATCCCTCGCCCATGCCGCTTCCCTCAGCCCCCATGTGCTACCTGTGCTATATTTAACCTAAAACAATGTGCTTGAGAAATCTTAGCTCAGGTTACAAAAGCTAGTGTGTGTCCTCTCCACATTGGAAGTGGGGCAGACTGGATAATAAATGTACACTGTTCAGGCTTCTATCCAGGGCAAGATGGTACAGCTCTGAGGTGTAAGGCTGGGTAGCTGGAGGGAATTGGCTGGTGCCTTTCTCTGTGTGATTCATGAGTGGCTCTGGGAGCATTCATCCAATATTGCTGGATGTGGGGCTCCACATGCTCTTGTGATAGGATGACCAGATGTCCTAATTTTATAGGGACAGTCACGATATTCAGGGCTTATATAGGCACCTATTACTCCCCACCTCCTGTCCCGATTTTTCACACTTGCTATCTGGTCACCCTATGTTATGACTGATAACAGCAACTGGAGTGATGTGCTGCTTGTCACTAGAAAAGCATTGTGAGAGGCAGCCAAGGCTGGAAAGTTTAGGTGGCACAGCACTCCAGGGATCCCATCACAAGGTCAGACAATAGTTATTTAGTGATAGTAGCTGCTCAGATTGAACAAGTTAAAGCTTTATAAGAATTAAAACATTAATTGTCAACATCACATGCCAAAATATACAATGTAAATATCCTTAAATCAAATAGTAAGATGTTCTCAAGCAGTATTTTTATTTGCCTATCTGAATATTTTTATTAAAAGTGGAAGCAATGCTTCGTCAGTTTGTGTGTGTATACTGAAATCAACATTTATCAACTTTTAGTGATAAAAATCCAATTCTTTCAAGATTACTGTTAAGAGATAATGGTGGATTTTTTTTGGTGCGGGGGCAGGAAGGAGTGGTAGTATTTTCCAAGCCCTGGGGCTAACATGAACAAAAGATTTTGAGGGTCACTCTTAATCTTATGGTTTATTATACAATATGAATAATTCATGAGTAGCCCCTTTTAAAGCTTGAAATAAGATTAATTATTTTGACCCAGGAAGTAAATTGCCTTCTTTGGGCACAAAAATAGGTGATAGGCAGCTGTATATTTCAAAAGGGAAAACAGTGACTCAGCATGCACTCTTGCATTTAATAAATCTTAAGAACTTATTTAATTAAGTAACCTGATTTTCTAGAAACATTGCTGTAGTTATTTTACTATTTGCTTAACAGAGCCATCTAAAAACATTTATTATTTTTTTTCATTTTTGTCAACATTTTATAATATTTTGTATTTTCCAAGGGCCAAATCTTGCAGTTAATTACGTCAATTGGAGTTTTGTCTGAATTATGGTTTGCAGGATTAGGTCCCAAATTGCAGAAGCACATAAACATTCAACATTGTCAGGAAAAAAAATGTTTGATTTTTAATTTGCTCAAATTCATTCTCCAAAGCTTCAAAGTTCATTGTGTGCATCAGCTCATGCTCAGTAGCCATCAGCAATAGAGAATTCAGGCAATGCTGTGATATATACTGTCACTTCTTATTACCTCAAAGTAATAACTTGGTTTTCAGTGCAGAGCCTTTACTATGTACAGTTTTCAGTATCTGACACTTCTACTGCTAGAGAGAATGTTCTAGAATGCATTATCACTTAGAAACTTTCACAAAGTTCTTGCAAAGTCTTGTATAGATTGAAAGAGGAAGTATTAGAAAAAGTGTAAGGTATTCCAGTAAATCTCATTTAGAAAGGCTGTAAACTTTTAAGCCATCATTATGAATTTTCATACATTTCTGTGTTCAATTACCTTTGAAGCAAGAGGACTGAAAGATGAAGAAGTGGGGGAGGGGAAGGTTGTTTCTAATTATCTGTAAATTTTTCCAACCTAAATATAACCCAGAGCTTTCTAAACCAAACAAAAATACCCCAATCTCTTTTCTTTTCAGCGGTGAGCCGAAGAACATCACACTACAAACACATCAGAACTATTGGCCCAATCTTACAAATAATTACATATAGATGGACCCCTACAGGTGTGTGGAGGCCAGAAGGAGACAGTGAGCTTTTGCATGGGTCCAGGGGTTCCATCAGCACATAGTAAAGAGAAGGACCAGGGCCTGAGGCCATGTCTACACTAGCACTTATGTCAGCAAAACTTGTCACTCAGGGGTATGAAATAAACTGGTTTGAACTCTCTCCTGTTGGCATAACACTGCTACATGAGCACTCTTACAGCAGCATAGCAGTAACGGTACAGCTGTGCCACTGTAAGCTTGTAAGTGTAGACATGACCTAAATCTCCAGTTCTTCAAAAGCAAACACCTTTTAAAGGAAGACTTAAAAGAATCACCAAAGGACCTCGAGGTATTTTAGGTCTATTACTTTTAAAAAATAATTATGTCTAAGATGCTACCATCAGGCATTCCCATCACATTTCCACCTTTCACACATTCTCTAATGGGCATCAAAATTATTTAAAAATATATATGAGAAAGAGGGAAGGATTGTGCTATTCAAATATTGTCTTATAACAATGCTCTTTGATGGCAACATGCATGTTATAAAAGATGTGGGTGTTTTCCCTGCGACTAAGGTTTTTTGTGCAAAAGAGCTTTGAGGTATTTTCCCCCCATTTTATCATCTATTTCTTTAAGTTCTGTAAATTATTATTTTTTTATTTAGTTCTACTTTTGCTATAGGTCACAAACTGCTGGCAGGGAGAGGCTACACAAATGCAGTTTGATCTAGTGTGTTATTTTAGTTAATCAGAATAGTTCAAGCCCCACTTCTTATTTGCAATGTTAGGGCAATATCAGAAATCAGAATTTCTATTCTACAAGGAATTCTTAAATTTCACTTTGTTTTCATTCTGAATCAGAATGAAAATCTGAAATTTTGAAATTTGGTATGAAAAGAAAATTCCAAAATTTCTATCTGGAATTAGTGAATCATTTTGTTTTGATAATGTTATTACGCTTTAATGTAATATAAAATATAAAACATTATATTTAATATAAGCATAAATATAACAGAAAACCTTAAGCAAAATGAATTGAAACAATAAAGTGGGAAAGAAACATTTCAACATTATAGAAATAAAACGGTTTGTCAGTATTGAAATGTTACCTGAAATTCAAAACTATTTTTTAAACTTTTCCCCATAAAACACTTAGCCAAAATGTTCAAAAATATTCAAAAATTTCAACAAAACTGCATTTTCAAATGGAAAATTGTTCTACTGACAATTTTTTGATCAGTTCTGTATATCTTAGGGCAGAGGTCAGAAGTGGTGTGCTGAGTCTTCATTTATTCACTCTAATTTAAGGTTTTGCATGCCAGTAATACATTTAAACATTTTTAAAAGGTCTCTTTCTATAAGTCTATAATATATAACTAAACTATTGTTGTATGTAAAGTAAATAAGGGTTTTTAAATGTTTAAGAATTTAGATTTAAAATTAAATTAAAATGAAGAGCCCCCCACATTGGTGACCAGGACCCGGGCAGTGTGAGTGCCACTGAAAATCAGCTTGCGTGCCGCCTTTGGCATGCGTGCCATAGGTTGCCTACCCCTGTCTTAGGGATTTGCACCAGTTGAAGTAATTACACCTATGCAAATTTCTTTAATGACAATAAGGTCTTAAAGAAACTATAACATAATTTATTTAAATGCTCAAATATGTAAGTTTATAGTGTTCTGCTGTTCTGTTTAGTTTATAAAATGATTTCCACAGCTTCCGTAAAGATATAGTTTTTTTTTATTATTTGTTTGTTTTTAATGCATTGGAAGGATGACAGGAAGTCAATGAGTTTTTAAGTAGTGTAGTTAAATAAGAATCTACCCTCCCTGAAGTCAACAAATATTTCAAACAATGAATGAGTGCATATTCTATTCTCGCCTCCTTGAGACAGGGAGAAAAAAAGGACCAAATAAGAACAGGAAGAAAAATTAGTTGCCACGTTAGCTCTCAGGGAATGGAAATCAATGATTTGTTTTGTGCTTTTAACAGAAGTGCTTGAGTTCTCTCCATTAATCTGAGCTACCTAGTATTATTGGCACAGTCACACAAAGGCTGTAATTTGAAAATTGTATAATTCTTTACAATGGGTTTATTTTGGGGATTTTTTTATAACCTCAAGAAGTACATTTACATATTTTTGTGTTCAGACAGCTCATCAAGAAGTAAAAGGTTAAGAATTAGTTAATATACATATTTTATGACTGGACAGAATACTCAGGAATACACTATCTGCCTGACTTAGGTATTTATATGGTTCACATTTTGGTAATATGAGAATAGCTCACAATGTTCAACGTATTTATCCTCATAAGATCCCTGCGAGTTTGGGAAGTGCTATTATCCCAGTTTCACTGAGGCATAGGTCAACCAGGTCCTAAGCTACTGTCCTAATAACTTAGTCCATCTTCCTAGGAACTGCCTACTTTAGCAGTGGCCTAAGCAAGAAGCAAAATTTGGTTTTCAGCTACCCATGTTATATCTCCAGAACAACAGGCTTTTCCCTAGTACCAGTAGACTACCTCTTGCCCTTTTTTGCCCTTGTGTATTGGAAGAATATGTCTCTTTTTTCATTAAAGGACTGATTTAAAGCCTGTTAAAGTAAATAAAAGTCTCCTGCTGATTTTTATAAACTTTATTTCAAAGCCCTAATACAAAACAAGAGCTCCAGAAGGCATAGGGCCTAGGAAAGAATACCAGCTTGGGCACCACAGCCTCAAATAGGTGGCTTGTTGACTAAGTGGAATGATGTCTAGCGAGTCTTTCTTTCCTTCTCCTCTATACTGCTAGCACACTTATTGCAGACCAGACGTATAGGGTAGCTGGGTTTGCATGATTTTCAGGACAGCGAAAACGTGGGCCCAGCCACATGTCTCCTGGGCCTGTTCTTTGAAACTGTTCCCTTTTTTGGCATGATTCCTTTATGATAGGATGTTTCTGCCAGCATCCCTATTCCCCCAGCAACACTATCCAGACCAGATGAAGTCCTGTTAAGCTTTGATGATAACAGACCTACATTAATAAAGTATTTTAATTAGTTTGATGTCTTATTGCCTACAATACTGCTTAGAAAGCTTGATAAAGGAAGACCTTGAGTTTCCATTCATCACATGAATGAATATGTTCTTAAAATTTGGTAGAAATTCCTATTATTGGTGACCTACAAGTGTTCAAAAAGGTGTCACTGAGGCTGAAGTAATCTCACTGCTAATAGGGAATGACACGCCCTTGATTTTTCTTGTTCCATAAATCCACACATGAAGAAAGCAAAAGGGAATTTTGTCCAGGTAAGCCATTAATTCATTCAACGAATATAGCAAAAGATTGCTAGCCAGCTTGTAGCTCTTTTAGAAATTCAGAAGTCTCATAGGATTTACACGTCATTACTTAGCATGTTCTTCATATCTCTTCATTATGCAAAAATGCATGCTTGATTAGCTTCAGACAGTTGCAAAGCAGGGGGCATGTTTGGTTGCCATCAGGCACTGCAGGTACCAACATAATTGTCATCAACTGTGAAGCTAGAAGAAAGGTTTTATCACAGTACATTTCTCATGTGTTTGTTCACTCCATTAAATTGTTGTCCCTTGTGATGTTTATCAAAACCTAAACACAAAGAGAGCATGCTAGCAGGGGGTGGGAGGGAGGGAGGGAACAGAAGGGGAGGGATATGCATTTTTCATTCAGTCTGCTCATGGGTGGGTATGTATAGTATTGTGTCATGTATAGCCATACCACTGGGCCACTGTCTGAGTTGCACAACCTCCCTATGAAGGTTACATTGTGAACACTGCCAACAAGTGTCAGAAACCACAGGAAGTTATGGACAGGATAGAACCACAGAATAATCATATTGTCAGAGACCATCAGTTGTTGCACCATATAATTTCAATGTTAACTCTTTTGGTTTGGTTTACAGTATTGAGAGTACCCTACCCTTAAATAGATGTGGAACTTCATCAATCAGCAAGCCCAAAACTGATGTTAGGATCTTTTTTTTAAATCAAAGTCTAAAAATTTAGCAAATGTCTTTACAATAAGGGAAGGGACACAGGACCCATTTTCCTGGAGATCCATTGAGCTTCAGTGTCATCCAAGAAATCTATGGGACTTTATAAAAGAAGGAGGTTCCAGTTCTAAGAAAAGTCTGACAAGAGGCCAGGATTCTTGGGGAGGAAGAAGTGTTATCAGATTGCTGTAAACTTCAAAGAAAGAAGTATGAAAGAGCAATAGGTATCAACCAGACATCTAATCTTTTTAGAATTCATCCATCAAGGATACGCACCACTCATCTATATTTGTTTGATATCTTTACTTAACTGTAGGGGAACTGCATGTGTTTTCCTTTTATTTTCATGTTATCTTTCTACTATAGACACAGGACAAACACTTGGAAGGTATTTTTTGTGGTGCTTATTGGCAGATATCACCATTTGCTGAAATCTCTGATGTTTAAACACATTCTTGTTTTGTAATATAAAAATTCCAGAGTTGGTTGAAACATTTTTTTAAAATGTATTTTGTAACAAAGAAAAGTGTGTGGGTTATATTTGTTTCCCCCATCAAAACAGATAATTCTATGGGAACTATCTGTTTTCAACAATTCTTGTTATGTTTTTGTTGGGAAAAAAATCAACCGAAAATTGAAACAGGCAGGTTCTTATTGGCTACACTGGTGCTTTGAATCTATCTATGACCCCCTGCTGAAGTTTATTCCATAAGATGAATACACGCTTTGTAGGAAAGTACAGTGGAACTAACTTATACAGAACTTACTTTTATATTTATAAAGACCCAGTTAGTTTCAGTGTATTCCTATGGTGTTTGGCCCCATTTGTAATAAAGAATATCTCTGGATGTGATTCATTTAGGATAACTAACATGTCCATTTTATTTCTGGGTTCTTCAATGACTGAAGAGAGAATGGAAGTAAACTGCGTCTCTGTTGGGGCTGCTCCCTTGGCTCCTGGAGAGTAAAGATGATCAATACATTCTAGTTGCCATGGTTTTAGCTAATGATTTTTAACTTTAAGGGAAACACCTTGTAACATTGAAACAAGCAAACAATTTAGGACTCAAGAGTGAGCCAGTGAACATGCCCACACAGGGAAGAAAATAGTTTAAATTGTCCTGTAACTGACCTGCATAGGCTACCATCATTGCTCGTCTGTACTCAGGAAAAAAGGCAGACTCTAGGGAACTGTTAATCCCACTCCCATGCGGGTGGGTGTGAAGTGGGTGGAGCTTTCATCCCACAAAGCCCCAGGTAGCACAATTGAACTGGCATGGAGGGGAAAATAAGCTGTGTAAGGTATAGAACTGGCATAGCTTACTTGCTTGGTTACACTTGCTTGGTCCCTGGTTTACTCCTGGGAAAGTACAGCTACACACCATCCCTTACTGAGAGCTCATGGTGATTCCACAATCTATCCCTTGATGGTTTCTGATGCCTCAGTGATTGCATCCTTCTATAAAGGCCAGAGATGTACTCAGATGTACTGAAATTATCAATGTATCTAAGTAAGGAAAGAGTAAGGACATCTGGATTTCATCCATAGAGAATTCAATATGTGAAAAAAGAAATGTCTTTGTTTTTAATGTATGTCAAAGTTCCACTCTTTTATTTTAATTATTTTTCCTAAATTTATCTGCCGCCATCATTATCCTTTATTTTTATAAGAGCAGCAAGATTCCTGTGGCACCTTATGGACTAACAGACGTATAGGAGCATGAGCGATCGTGGGTGAATACCCACTTCGTCAGATGCATGTGATGCATGTATTTTTATATCCACCCTGGTTCTTAACCTTGTTCCAAACAAGTTAAAAGCCAATCTATTGCTGAGTTAATTGTTGTACAAGTTCATGAATAATAGAGGTTTCCTATTATTACTAGGAAATGGAGTTAAAAATTTAGAATTTCTTCCTCTTTTTGACAAGAAAAATAATTTTATTTTCATGTTTTTAAAGCCAATTTTATTTAAAAATGTTTCAGTTAAAACCTTTTTGATCAGCTCTTCATTCATATTCTTAATTGGAGTACTCCACATAAGCCCCTTCTAACCCTTTTTAATTCTATGACAACTAATCCTAATTATTATAACCTCTCTCCTCATACCTCTAGTACTTCTCCAGTGGGTAATAATTTTTCTAATGACCATTAGTTTTGGAGTGAGACCATCCCTCATTTTGCATAGGTCACCAAAGAATCATCAAATATTAATGATTTTCAATCATTGCAGACCTGGGCAAGGTTGACACCTACTATCCCAGAGATGAAAGCCCCGGTATCCTATTAATAGTTCCCTGAACCATTCAGTCCCTATTAAATAAATACAAATGTATTTGTCAATTGGACTTCTATCTTCCAATTATAATTTTCCATATTGGAAGCTGCTGGACTAAAAAATAAAAAAGTATTTGCATCTATCAACTACCCACCCCCTAGCTGCAATATTGCACTAATATGTCCACAGTTAATGGTCAGTTAAGTTTTATACTGCAAACAAGTGTTTACAGAAGTCATATCTTCCTTATTTTATTGCTTTAAAATTTCAAATAATTTCTAGGTTTGATATTTATTTTATAAGAAAACATATGTTTGTTACAAAAACAAAGCAAAAAACAGAAAAAAAATTGACATAATCTAGCGAGAATCAATAGTAATAATGATCCAGACTAATTAGAATTAAGGGTCATCTGACTTTTTTTTGTAAATCTCCTATTTCAGGAATATAACTCAGCTGTTTTAATTAGTATTAGGCTGAAAGTTGGCATAGAAGTTGTTAGCTAGATGCATTCTCTGTTCTTCAAAAAACAACAACAAAAAAGGCTTAAATTATTTAAGCCATTGTTTAATGACTATATAACCGCAAAATAATTATCTAGTTATTTTTCAATCTAAATTGAAAGGCTTATTACAGGATCTGAAAGCAAGTTATAAGATAATTGCTTTTGAACTACAGTACTTGGTAACTTCAAGTATAATTACTAAGTAATTTGCAAAATATGTAATTACAATGGGCCATATGTTCCCATGGCTTGTGAGCCGCACAATGAGGAAGTGTGTCACAAAAGTGACTCAAAATACCTTAAACAGGATATAAGTGTCTCAGCAGTATTCATGCTATAACAGTTCAGGCATCTTAAATGTAACATCGCACACAATTCTCAATACTTCTGTTGAAGAGTGAAGTGAGAGTGTGGTTATGGGAAGATGGGAGGAGTCAGCTGAGAAATACTTTGTACCATATGTCTGTCTCACAACCTACCAGTGAAACATGAGGGAAGCATTGCAAGTTAATACTGTCTGAGACAGTATAATGCACTGACAACACAGATTGCAGATGGCCAAATAACCACTGCAAACACCTTCTGGCATCTGACAGCTCACCAGATGCTAGAGAATGTCATTTGCTACTTAATCATTTACCTGAACAGAGATCAGAGAGTTCTTATTCTGAATTCCACAATGTTCATATTAGTACATTGTCTGCATCTCTACTGAAGGAATTGTGAGGAAGGCCAGGTCCAATGGTGTCATGGATGTGTCTAGATATTATGATAGAGATGATCCAGTCTTTCTACAATAGAGATGGTATACTACCTGGGATAGATTCACTGGTAAAAACTGTGGCTGCTTTGTACCACTATGACAGCACAAAGACCATGTGTATACTAGGAGCAGCAGAATACTGATAAACTATAACAGTAAAGCACTCCTAGTGTGGATACAACTGTACCAGCAAAGCTGCGTTTTATACTAGTAGAGTAAAACTAGACTTCATGAGCTAAACATGCTATACCTGCAAAAGTGCATCTTTTGCTACTACAGCTGTATCTACACTAGGGGCTTTTGGTGACATAGCTCTTTCAGTCAGGGATCACACCCGACATAGCCAAAATTGTTGTAAATCTAACTTAAATGACTGGGCTAAGATGAGTTAATGGCTGCCTTGAGAGACTGGAAAGGTGTAGAGCTGCTCTTTCTTCTGACACATGGATATTTTCATATAAATAATAGTATGCCCAATTAACAAATGCTGCCCCAGCTTCCTGCGCAAGCTTTGTCATGCTTTACACACTTGCTTGCGTCTTACCAGAAGTTCCTGTGTATTTGTACAAGACTTGCAATTTAATTAGAATTATCTGTTGATAAAATTCTATCTACTGAGTTCTTCTTCTTCTAGAAACATGATAATCAAAATATGGCAAAATAGCTTGGAAATTATATTACTTCATTTCCTCCCAATTTTAATAATTTGTCCAGCCTTTTAAAAAGGTTTAATCCTGTCCCCCAGTTGTGATCTTAATTAGGATTTTATTTGCCTTTTCCATAAGGAAAAGAAGAAGAAAAAAAACCCTGCAGACATTACAGAAACCAAATTGCAAAGCAACAGCTCAGTAGACTTTCCATAGGCCTAAAAACTTTCAATGTATATTCTCTACTCACTTTATTTCATAGGCATTTCCATAGAAAATGTTAATACATGACTTCAGATGTGTTCTCCAGCTTTCTGCATTAAATACTAAACCAGGGGTCAGCAACCTCTGGCACGTGGCTTGCCAGGGTAAGCACCCTGGTGGGCTGGGCCAGTTTGTTTACCTGCTGCATTGGTAGGTTCAGCAGACTGCAGCTCCCACTGGCCACGGTTCACCATCCTAGGCCAATGGGGGCAGCGGGAAGTGGCGCGGGCAAGGGATGTGCTGGCTGCAGCTTCGAACCGCAGCGAAACGCAGCCAGTGGGAGCCGTGAAACTATAATTTTTCACAGGTGTTTGCTAATTATATTTTTCTTATTTCTGGGTGCCAGACTTGATATCCTGGTGTCTGATTTGCAGGCTTTATCTTCAGTACGGGCTAAATCAGTGCCACTACGATTGCTACAGCATCACTGATTTAGCGGGTCTAGTTAAAACATGGTAAGTAGACAGGAGAGCCACCTCAATGAGATGTAGAAGCCATGTTGATGGGAGAGCATCTCCCGAGGACAAGTCGATGTAAGCTACGTCAATTTCAGTTACGTTACTTACATAACCTACATAATGTAACTTACATAACATAGCTTTTAACATAAGTCCTGGCTTTTACTTACATAATGTAACTAGCGTAACTTACAGTGTTAGGGTAGACTAGGCCACAGAAGTGCAGAGAACTCATAGCTTCAACTGAAGTCAAGGGGAGCTATGCTTTGAACAGATAAAGTTCTATGTAATGCTAAATGCCATGAAAAATCATGTTCTAGATATCTCAAACTGGGTACTCAAAATTAGTGAACACTTTTGTCTTTAACCTCTTTTGGATCTCAATTTGCACAGGCAATCTTAATGCTGGTATTTCCTAACTGGTGAGTACTTGACTTTGAAACTTTAAAGATGTTCTTTTATTATAGTATATTTGTGTATAATAGGAATATAAGAAGGTGTAAGACAAAGTGTGTGGAAAGCAAAGGTAACTTCTTAACCTGCAATCACTTAAACTCTAGTGTTAATTGCTTTTCCTGCTACTCCCTGCCTGCCTCCCTGAACTATAAATTATTCATTTTGCAGAATCACTGAATAACAATTTGCTACACGTTACACAACTTTACCACTTATATCTCTTTTAATACCAGTTCAGGCATGTTCAATTCAAATGTTTGATCTTCATTGTTTGTGGTGTGTAACTGGTCTATTAAAGTCACATGGTAATGTTTCTTCTTGAAGGATGACTGAAATATTTTAAAGAGGCGAACACCTAATAAAAACTATAAAATAATGTACCCTCTTGTTCATAATGAATGCACTTATAGATATTTGTATATTGGAAGTCAAACAAAGAACAACCATCCCCCAAATATTCATGTGAATAAAAATCCATTCACACGAACGCTGATAAATCATGAATAACAAGGGAGCACAAACATGGGAGAACTGAACAATATCCAGTTTATAGATTGGTAAATATTAAGGGTCAAGAGATCATTAGATACGAACTCTGAAATCCTGTAAAACACAAGCCACAGTTACCTCTTGACCTTCTTTTTGTTAAACAAAATGGACTGAGCTTGAGTCTCTCACTCTAAGGTATATTTTCCAGGCATATTTCTTTCTAGAATGGGCACAAGGATGTGGTATTCCAGCAGCAGTTGCACAGTGCCAAAGACAGCAGTGATATAACCTCTCTACTGCTACTTAACTCAGTCCTAGAAACAGCTGGCTTGAAGATTCTATAGATACTCCACTCTGTCAGGTGACCTCTTATCTAGGTCTTGTGAGGGCAGCATGCAAAAGTCCCCGTTCCCCTGAAGGACAAATCGGGCAAGAGATTCAGCCCTGCACTGAATTTTAAGAGACTTTGGCTTTCTTGCTCTATTGACATCAGAGCCTATGTTCTATCATGTCAACAGACTTCTAGACAACACTGGACTAACTCCCTCAGCAACAGCCAGCAACAAGTGGACTTTGACTCCACCATTCTCCTTCGCCTTATGATACCTTTCACCCTTATTTTATGCTTACCTGTTCCTTCTGCCTTGTCCATCCCCTTCCTCTCCTTTTCCTCCTCCTACTCCCCCTCTACATCAGCTTACCCCATCTTCCCATTCTCCTCATCTACCTATGCCATTTCCACTCCCTGCCAAAAAGTATTTGTATATATTTATCAGTGTGACTTTGAAACATCTAGGTAACCACATAACTGTAGATTCATAACCTTTGGGCGCTTTTCCCCTGCCTCATACTATTTTTTCTGTCACTGTTATTTTTTTATGCTTTAATCTCACAATGAGGAATGTGCTTTTCTTATTAGGTAAACTTTTGTTAAAATGTAAGGACAAATGGACACAAAATAGTACTGGGGAGGTCTGAATAAATAGCTGGAAGGCTATGAAAGAGATCTCCGAATTCAGAATCAAAACCAAATCCAAAGCGTTCCATTTGGAAGCCTTGGGCCTTTGAATACCTCTGGTACCCAACATTTGACCTGCTGTGACTTACCATTTAGCTATCACAAATAAGTCAATTTATCAGTAGGCACAAGATGTCACAGTTTCTGTGTTAACTACACCTTTGGCCTCCCTCCTGGTCATCCTCAAAGGTCTTCCGGTTTCTCGCTCCCAACCATCACCTCTCTCCAGCAGAGACCCATATCTTTCTTTCTCCAGACAAAGGATTTATGCTTACAGTCCTTCTGTACCTTAGTGTGGTTTCCCCAGCAAGTCTGACCAGAGTCCAGTGGTTTATTTTTCTCCAGGGGCTTTAATAGTGTACAACCAAGCAGCCTTCACAAAGCAATCTGCATTTATTCTTCGGTTAAAAAAATTACAGAGAAAACATATAAAAACAATAAAAAAATGTACATGCATGCTAAAAGCTTACAGAGGTCATCCCAGCTTAAGCCTATGGCTCTGGTATGCGACAGTTTTCAAACCCCACAACTGAGTTTATCCACATAGTTACAAGTCCATGTCAGTTTTTAAATCAGGAACAAGAATGCTAATAGACAGTTCAGCTGTTTCTTTATACAGCTTGGGCCTTTGATGTCCAGGAACAGGTCTGTGGCCCTCTCCTCAGGGCATAATTCCAAAAGGCTGGGGTTTTTGTTTGTTTATTTTGCATCAACCACTCCCCAGGGATACCCCACTTATCCCTTATTGTTAGAAAACTCCATGCTTATCTGGCACATTTAAGTACAGTCTTTTGGACTCTGCACTTCCCAGGTCTCACATTTGACACATAAGTAATATGGCAGGTATTTAATTCACAACACCTCTCTTGTCAGTAACTGATTAATTCTCATTTTCTGATAGTAAGAATATGATGCTTTTACTTTTACTCAAAGCCCTGGCCCTCAAGCAGGGCAGAGCAGCAATCTGTTCAGCCTAAGGTGGGGAGGCTGCGATCTCCAGGGTGGGGCTGACAATAGAGAGTATGGGAATCCTATTCCACCGGATCCCAGCCAAGGGCCCTGAAAGTAGTGGAGGAGTCTGCCACTGGGTCATCAGGGATGATGCACAAGCCAAAAAGTAAGCAACTTTGCATTTGTATGCCAAGGTGAGTTTGCAAATCTTGTCATTAGAAGAGTTATCTTTTTATCTGCAAACAAAGTAAATTTTTATCTGGAAGATCTCAAAATACAATAAACAATTAAAGTCGATTTTTCAAACATGGTCAACACCAATTTAGAGACCAAAAATGAAGATTTATGTAAGTGCTGAACTGACACTTCAATTGATAGCTAAATGAAGGCTGAGCTCTTTTGAAAAATCTAGTCCTGAACCCTGTTTTGCCATTTCAGAGTCATTTTTCCGAGAAGACCCTCACTTTAAGACAGATTTTTTGGACATGATTTATAGGAAGATGTGATGACAGAAGCTTGACAGAAAGATGAGTTGTGAAGTTAAACCATTAGTCTCAAATTTCATCCTTGTCACTCCTCACTCTAAAGAATAATTTTCACTCTTCAAATAATATTTTTTCCAGGATAATTCCATTAAGGTTTTCTTTGGTTTTGCATTTTAAACCAATAGCATTAAAATATTAATTTTGAAACAGGCTCTTTCACCACTATGACTTATATACTTTTTCTTTATAAATATATATACACAAAATTATATTAAGCCTTGGAAATCAGAGGCTCTTTCAGCAATAAAGGAATGGATTATATCTCTGACAAAGGCTACCTCCTTTGAAAATATCTGCATACTTCAACATAAAGAGAATCATATTGTGAGCATCTGCAGTCCATTTTTAAACACACATTAATAGCTAATCCTTGTTTGGTGTTTACAGATTTCTCTGTCTGTATTTCTCCCTCACTTAGACAAAGCTTATGGATTTAAAAAACCTGAATTGTACTAATAATTGTTTGGTCTTCCTTTTTTTTTTTTAAAGCAATGATGTGGTCTTTTATTTACCCTTTAGCTCTCATGAATGAGATGAGGACATTTTATACCTTTTAAAGATTGTTCATGAAGAAAATTGTCATTCTTTACTAGCTAAAGTTGGGTATTTCAATCCATATTTTGACACCTTGTCAGTCTATATGAACTGGCTCAAGACCACGAGTGCCAACTTCAGGGCAGACTGTCAAGAAACAGGGCACAGACCCCAAACTGTTTGTTAATTCTATATGTTGATTTCACCAACCAATACTACTCAAGCTAAATAATGACCTTAATGTGGAGTCACAGACTGTCCCCTTGAGTACTCTGGTCTACCTTACCTCCCAGGCAAGTCTGCCTTTGTGATAAATGATCCCTTACACTAAAAATCACATCAATATTTAGGTTACTCTTTGTTCCTTAGGGCCAGTCACTTACCCCAGGTCAAGTACAACCTAGATCTCTCACAAAAGACAATGCTTATAGCCAATCCTATTAAAAATCAAGTTTAAAGAATATTAATTAGGAGAAAGAATTAAGAGAGTTGTTTACAAGGTTAAAGCAGGCAAACATACACAAATGAAATACAGTCTTAGGTCCAAAATCTAATAGTAGCTGCTATAATATGAAAGCTCTGTATGTCCTTTATGGCTAACCCAAGCCAAGCAGCTGGGGATCCCTTGCTTCTGCTTAAAAATATTGCCCTCTCTGAATTCCAAGCAGCATAGTGATGATAATTCCTCCTTGACAGAGATTTTTATGCCCTTGCCCCAGCATTCAACCTGTGAAGGGATGAGGGCTTGTGCATGTACCCTCTTTATCGGCGTGGAAGCAATTAACAGAGTATTTTTTTCCACTCATGGTCAACTATAGCTTGTCTGGTGTCTATAGACCTTCTTTTGTAGGAAAGAAGATAACATCTCTTATGTTAAACTAACATTTCATATTTGGTAATGCTTTTCTCCTGACTGTGGGGTTTTGCAGTTTTAGCAAATACTTATATAGTTACATATACTATACTTAAATATTATCTTATAAAATGGGATATCAATGTTACAAGTAAGTTTAATGCATGCAGCAGCCTACAAGCATTTTGTACATCCTTATAACTCTACTATCTGTTTTAACAATACTAACACACACGTGAGTTAGACTGTTTTCCAGCTATGAATTTGTCAGTGTTCAGTGAAGTTTAGGATCCTTGGCATAAGCTGGCACCTGGTCTGCCAGTGTCACACACCTAAATAAAAAAGCCATGAATTTTGCAGAGATCTATAGCACTAACAACTCCTGTTGAAGTTATTGTCCATAGGTGATCAGCACCTAAGGAAATTAGGGGCTTGGCTACACGTGAAACTCCAAAGCGCTGCCGTGGGAGCGCTCCCGCAGCAGCGCTTTGAAGTGCGAGTGTGGTCGCGGTGCCAGTGCTGGGAGAGAGCTCTCCCAGCGCTGCAGGTACTCCACCTTCCTGTGGGGATTAGCTTACAGTGCTAGGAGCCACGCTCCCGGTGCTGGGGCACTGTTTACACTGGCGCTTTGCAGCGCTGTATCTTGCAGCGCTCAGGGGGGTGTTTTTTTCACACCCCTGAGCGAGAAAGTTGCAGTGCTGTAAAGCACCAGTGTAGCCAAGGCCTAGGTCTAAATTTAGGGATCCAAATATGAAAATGTTGGAATCTATATAGCACTTTTTGAAAATTAGCAGAGATCGGTAAGGGCCAGTGAGACCCAACACAGAACCACAAACCCCAGAAAATATAGAGTAAAATCATATTTCTAGATATATTACCTTCTTATACATATACACTGACAGTTCTTAAACAATATTTTTCACTGTCCTGTGAACAACATTATAACAGCTATGTTATCAATATAGACAGCTATTTTAAAAGCCTGGATAAACAATGAAAGAAAGGAGTTAAATCATATTTAGGCCATGTCTTCTTTCATCCAATTCCTCTTTGGTATCCATTAATCCCAAGCAATCCAATGCCTGGCAGCTGCCCTACTTGGACCAGAGATGAAGGATAGTCCAGGGGCTAGGACAATAGCCTGGGACACAGGAGATATTATTCCACCATAGGTTTCCTATGTGACCTTACGCAAGTCATCTATTCTGTACAGTGATTCTCATTCTATTTTTGATCCAATTAACATGTAATTATTTAATTAAAATGGCTTAACTTCAATAGGAGAGATTGAGGGAGCCCCACATCAGAATATCCCATAGTCCAGTGCTTAGGGCACTCACCTGAGAAGTGGCAGATCCTTATTCAAAGCCTTGCTCATCCGGCAGAGAGGGGGACTTAAATTGGTGGGGATCTCCCACAGCCTGCGTTAGTACCCTAGCCACTGGGCTCAATGTTAAAAGGGAGTACTGCTGCCTCCTTCTGTTCTATGTGGAGTTAGGTAGCCTCTGAGCAAACCTATTGGATATGTTCTCATATGCGAGTTAGGCAGAAGAGTGACTATATTCCCCTGGTTCATGTGAGAAATGTATCCAAGTGTTTGGAGTGAAGCAGCATTGTGTCTGCTTAGAGGCAGGAGTGTAGGAAACTTTTACTGCAAAAACTTAGGCTCTGAGTGAGTTTAAGTGTCCACAGGGTTAGGCAGCAGCTAATTTTATGGGAATTTCATGGATTACAGTGGGTCTCAGGTGCCTAAATCTGTGGGTTAGGCATCTGAATCCTGTTGCAGACCTGGGCCTAGATGCTTAAAGATGGAGAGATGCACCTGGTGGGCTTTTCAAAAGAGTCTATGGGTAATGGGAGTTAGATACCTAGGCACTATTGAAAATCCCACTAGGTGCATCTCTCCATCTTTAAGTGTCAAAATACCGTTACAAGTGTGGACTCTAGGTTCTGCATCTCAGTTCCTCATCTGCACAATGGGGATAATAATACTTTCCTACCTCTCCAGTGGTGCTGTGAGGATAAATACTTTAAATTTTGTGAAGTGCTCAGATATTATGGAAATACAAGCCATAAATAGATTCACTGTCACCTGTTGTTTTGATCTTTGTAGAATGAACAGCATGGTTCACTAAGATGAGGGTGGGGATGCGTATATTATAATAGGTTTGTTTCTCATTTTGTCATTCCCTATGAATACCTCTCACTTAGGAGACTTAAATAGCTTCTTCATGTTGACCACTTTTCTTCTTGATAAAGTAGTGAGCTTGGAGAATACTCACAAAAAAACCAGCAGTTATTAATTAAAAATTGTAAATACATTTATTTGGCCTGATTTTGCATTTCTTAGGTGTTTGCTTACTGCAAGTATTTTAGCAAATAAACTAACTGGCAGAAACCTTCACTAAACATTTACTTTTCCTGACTATCCACAGAAAATGAATATCAAATTCCAATATTCATGGGAATCATAAATGTTCCAGTCAGCAACAAACCCCCCACAATCTGACATATTGGCATGATCCTATTAGGCCTTGAGCACTTCCTGAAAGGAGTTGGTTATTCTCTGCTCCCAGGAGTTCAGTACCTGATAGGATTTGGGAAGGTTGACAAGAAATTATGTGTGAAATTTACTTGTCCTGTAATGAAAACACATATAGGGCCTGATTCTCATTTACAGCAAGGCCTCTTACACTGCCCTTAAAGAACATAAATTACTGTTATGTTCACTTCATGGCTTCTTTACACTTCTAGACTGGTGTAAAGTTAACTTAGTGTACATATAATTTGAGGGAGTTCCTGAATTCTGGAAAGGGGTGTGTGTGTGTGAGAGAGAGAGAGAGGGAGGGAGGAAGGAAGGAATTCTGGAAAGGTGTGTGTGTGTGTGTGTGTGTGAGAGAGAGAGAGAGAGAGAGAGAGAGAGAGAGAGAGGGAGGATGGGAGGGAGGGGGAAGGCAGTATATGTTGGGGGCTGTGCTTTCAAAAGCATATCTCAAATATAATTTTTTTGGCACTCTCAGTCCTAGCAGCCGAATTCTTTCCAGTGTAGTCAAACTCACTTTTCTGTTTTTGCTTACCCTGAGTGTGTTTAGTAAACAAGAGTCACTTGTGAATGATATGTACGGAAATCAAATTTAAGGGTAAACTTAATTATGTCCACAGATGGTGAAGCATAACTGATGACAGCAAGTCACTATAAACTGGAAGTAGCTGTGTCTAAAAACATATTATCACTAGCAACAACATAATGTTATAAATAGTCTAGGTAACTATTTTGTAAAAATGAGGCACTAGTTAATGTCAATTCTTTACTGATGCACTACTGTATGTCAACTATTTTTGTTTATTTGAGTTTCTTTTCCAGTATGTGTTACACATTCTGCCTTTATTACTGCTGCAAAGAATCAACAGGGGAACTATTTTCTTAGGAGTAGGAGAATATATAGACCATTCTTTTCATGAAAAAATAATTGGGGCACTGCCACCTGAATTTCATGGGAATTAAGCAAGAAAAATAAGAGAACATGCATGATTTACCATTTCCAGCAATGAAATTCTTTGCTGTTGTTGTTTCATTTGACATTTACATAAGATTGTAACTACAAAAAGATACCGTCATTTCCAAAGGGGCAGGCAGCATTTATTCATCATATGATCACAGCCCTTAATGGAGGAAAGTAGCATTTCAATGCTTTAGAGAGTATACATAATTACAAGACTTGTGAATTTTTAAAGATGTCCCAGGATTTTTATGCTTCAAGAGCAATAATTCTACTTTGCTACATTGACCAGCTAAGTCTATGCAAAACTGAAGCATTTCATGCCTCCCATGATCAGCTGTTTTGGCAATTGACTACCTGGAAATCTGTGGGAGGAAAGAATCTTGAGCAGCAAGTTTTCCTTCAGTTTCACATGGTTAGTGATGTTGTGCTGGGCAAGGATCTTAAATTCTAGTTTGGGTCATTTCTTCAGGAGCTACTTGAAGTTGGCTAAGTGGTCATTGTTATCCCAAAATTACTTCTCTCCACTCAAGAGGTAGCTCTTAATCCTTGCAGGAAGGAAATAACCTCTCTCTTCTCCTTTCATGTCCTGGTCTCAGCCTTGTATGATGTTTGTACAAACTTAGCTGAAATGTAGAGAAAACACAGAGAAAATCTAATCGCTTGCATACACTTTTTCAGCCCCTTATTCACATCTTCCCATCTAAGTACCGAAAAATGGAAGAGACCTCAGCTGTAATGAAGCCACACTAGGCAGGAAGCACAGCACCACTCATGTGGCATTGACTAGAGCACAAGGAATGGGGCAGGGGATAGCCTAGGGAAACACAAAGAAGGATGCTAGATGCTTGAATGTTAGGCCATGTCTACATCTAAAATTTTGCAGCGCTGGTTGTTACAGCTGTATTAGTACAGCTGTATAGGGCCAGCGCTGCAGAGTGGCCACACTTACAGCAACCAGCGCTGCAAGTGGTGTTAGATGTGGCCACACTGCAGCGCTGTTGGGCGGTTTCAAGGGGGGTTCCGGGAACGCGAGAGCAAACCGGGAAAGGAGACCAGCTTCGCCGCGGTTTGCTCTCGCGTTCCCCGAACCACCCTGCAAACCGTAGGGAAGGAGACCTGCTTGTTCGGGGAACGCGATAGCAAACCGGGGAAGGAGACCAGCTTCGCCGCGGTTTGCTCTCGCGTTCCCGGAACCACCCTGCAAACCGTAGGGAAGGAGACCTGCTTGTTCGGGGAACGCGATAGCAAACTGGGGAAGGAGACCAGCTTCGCCGCGGTTTGCTCTCGCGTTCCCCGAACCACCCTGCAAACCGCAGGGAAGGAGACCTGCTTGCTCGGGGGTTCCGGGAACGCGAGAGCAAACCGGGAAAGGAGACCAGCTTCGCCGCGGTTTGCTCTCGCGTTCCCCGAACCACCCAGCAAACCTCAGGGAAGGAGACCTGCTTGCTCGGGGTTCGGGGAACGCGAGAGCAAGCTGGGGAAGGAGACCAGTTTGATTACCAGAGGCTTCCTCGGTGATGCTGGGATACCTGCTTATTCCACGGAGGTCAAGAAAAGCGCTGGTAAGTGTCTATACTTGATTACCAGCGCTGGATCACCAGCGCTGGATCCTCTACACCCGAGACAAAACGGGAGTACGGCCAGCGCTGCAAACAGGGAGTTGCAGCGCTGGTGATGCCCTGCAGATGTGTACACCTCCTAAGTTGCAGTGCTGTAACTCCCTCACCAGCGCTGCAACTTTCTGATGTAGACAAGCCCTAGATTCAACAAAGAAACTTAGGAGTGGTGATGCTGAGAAACTCAGCATACTAGGTGCCTCCCTGCCTATTGACTAATATATATTGGGCTAGCATAGATAGATAGAACGACTACACTACTCAATATATATTATCTGCATCAGACACATATCAGTATGTGTTAAGCATACAGCATTAATATAATAGCAGTAATGTAGTCTAAATTGGCCTATGCTTTATATATAACCCTGTTCACTTATGTTAAGTAACCTATATCAGCTTGCATTCACTTACACTTTGGGATAAGCAACTAGGGAAGCTATCAAGACCAGAACAGGAGAATGTTTTCCCATAGCAACAGGAACTCTCAGGAGATTAGAGTTAAATCTAGTTTCAGATGATGTACACCAGGGAGTGGCAGCCTTTGGCATGTGGCCCATCAGGAAAATCCACTAGCAGGCCATGACGGTTTGTTTACCTGCAGCAGCCACGTGTTTGGCCAATCGCAGCTCGCACTGACTGCGGTTCACCGTTCCAGGCCAATGGGGGCTGTGGGAAGGGGAGGCTAGCACGTTCTTCAGCTGGACTATCTCCAATCTGTCCACATCCTTTCTGTAGTGGGAGGCTCGAAACTGGACACAATAATCTAGATGTGGCCTCACCAGTGCCGAATAGAGGGAAATAATCACTTCCCTTGATCTACTGGCAATGCTCCCACTAATGCAGCCCAATATGGCGTTAGCCTTCCTAGCAACAAGGGCACACTGCTGACTCATATCCAGTTTCTCGTCCACTGTAATCCCCAGGTACTTTTCTGCAGAACTGCTGCTTAGACAGTCGGTCACCAACCTGTAGCGGTGCATGGGATTCTTCCTTCCTAAGTGTAGGACTCTGCACTTGTCCTTGTTGAACCTCATCAGATTTCTTTTGGCCCAATCCTCCAATTTGTCTAGGTCATTCTGGACCCTATCCCTACCCTCCAGCATATTTACCTTTCCCCCCAGATTAGTGTCATCTGTGAACTTGCTGAAGGTGCAATCCATCCCATCATCCAGGTCGTTAATAAAGCTGTTGAACAAAACCAACCCCAGGAACGACCACTGGGGCACTCCGCTTGATACCTGATGCCAACTAAACAGTGAGCCATTGATCACTACCTGTTGAGTCTGACAATCTAGCCAGCTTTCTATCCACCTTATAGTCCACTCATCCAATCCATACTTTTTTGACTTGCTGGCAATAATACTGTGGAAGACCATATCAAAAGATTTGCTAAACTCAAGATATATCACATCCACTGCTTTCCCCATATCCACAGAGCCAATTATCTCATCATAGAAGGCAATCAGGTTGGTCAGGCATGACTTGCCCTTAGTGAATCCATGTTGACTATTCCTGATCACCTTCCTCTCCTCCAAGTGCTTCAAAATTGTTTCCTTGAGGACCTGCTCCATGATTTTTCCAGGGACTGAGGTCAGGCTGACAGGTCTGTAGTTCCCTGGATTCTCCTTCTTCCCTTTTTTAAAGATGGGCACTATATTTGCCTTTTTTCAATCGTCCGAGACCTCCCCCATTGCCATGAGTTTTCAAAGATAATGGCCAATGGCTCTGTGCTTGTGCACTCTCAGTCACAAGGTGAGACCTGCATAATTTAGCTCTCTATATACAGCTGTAAAACTAATGTTGCTATACATTGCCAGTGCAGAAGTACAGAGAAGATTCAAAATTAAAAATACTTTAGATAGCCTTTTATTAATAGTTTACTCTCATTAACGTGTGCTTGTTACCTAGAAAAGGAAAATTAGACTGCATGAAGCAATTACAAGGAATATTCAAGCAGAAATATATTAATGGTGAATAAATCTGCAAGGTAAAACAACTCTACAATTTCAAGTACCCATATAATTTCAAAAACAAAGGAAAAGAGAAACAGTATGTACACAATGAACATGTAGAAGCATTGAGAAAACCATCGCATCACAGAAAACACAGTGGAGCCAAGAGACGACTATAAGAAGAAATGCAATAGGTTTGTCCCAGATCCCTCTAGAGAGAAGTGTGTCCAATGGATGCTATAGGCATATCCCAGCTGTTCCTCTGACTCTAAGTTTATGCATCCTTGTTAAAGTGGATTTACTATGGAGCTGTAAAATCACATCAGATCAGGCCCAGATATTTGATATGCTTTTACTGATATACTCCATATATTATGTTGACTGGAATCCAAAATAAATATATTCATCTCGATTATACAATTTATAAAATTAAGAGTAATCCTTAAATCTGTGTTAAAAGTGCAAGAGTACAAAGTGTATAATATCAAACCACACACATTTCCTTTTTCATTTGTTCCTTGTTTAAAAGGGGTGGTGAGTGGATGCCAGACCGCAGGCGAGTCATAACACCTGATGCAGTGTCCATTTTAGTCAATAGAATGATTCCAATTGACTTCAGTGGGTACTGGATCAGAACCACAGAAAAGGATATTCCTGATCTCAGTCATTGTGCCTCTTTGTTCTGTAGCCCAAAAATGTGTTGGGCTGTTTGTTCACGTGTCTCGTAATAAACTTACAGACACTTCCCGACTTATGCAAGCATTCCGTTCCGGAATGTCTTGCGTAACTAGAATTTTGCATAAGTCAGAAACGTATCTGCAACCATTATGCAAAAGAAAAAAAAAAAAAGCCCTTCCTTTTTCTGTTTCCGAAAGCTCAGATTTGTGTACGTTGGGTTTACTTAACGCAAGGAGCATCTATATATCTAATTTCTTGCTACTACCAAACCAGATCTCGTTGAGTAATATTGCTTTCCAGTATATTCACTGTATATTTCTGTTTGTGAGCATTGGCCCATATTCATTGCTAGCTTAAACTGTTGCTAGTCCAATGACTCCTATGGAGCTTCAGTGCATTATACCAGCTGTTTTAGATGTATTAGCTTTAATTTTCCCGGGGTTCAATACCGGCTTGTTATTTCCTATCCATTCCCAAAGCTCCCTTTGCATCATTTCTCTTCACTCACTGTTTCTGCAACACCTCTCAACAAGCTTCCACCTGTGAATTTCATTAATGTGCTACTTACTTCCACTTCCAACACATTACTGAAGATGTGAAATAAGACACTTTCTAATACTTCCTAATATTGATCCTGGCAGCACTTTACATTAGATACACCCTTTCTTCCACCACCAAATAACACAGACTATATATCATTACCCTCTACTTGAAACCTTTCAAACAGTTTTCAATCCAAACAATTGGCAGTGTTCATATCTAAGATAATTTAATTTATTATAAATAGGATTTTATGAGACACTATAATTCATGTTTTCCTAAAATTTAAATATGGGATATTTTCTTTATCTAGTAAAAACTAGTGTGATGTTTAGGATTTTTTTTTCTTTATACATCCAAGCTTCTTGTTGATCATAGGACAGAAATAGATACTTTTGGGTAGGCCCTGCCCACCAGGCTGAGACACATGTGAAGGAGGAGAGGGGAGATTGCAAGGTGCATTTCACTCCCCCACATAAGCTCTCCATATTGTGATTCACAGTGAGGAGGGGAATGCTGGTTTTGAGGGGACACTGCTATTTTTCCCACTCAGTTGTGTGGGCAGAAGAAAGGAATGGATGGGTGGAACCTTTGCTCTTCCCTGTCAATATTCTGGCCACAACAGCATAAAGGAAGACACTATCTGCTACTACGGTGGACCAACAGCAGACAACTTCTCCTTACTAAAGTAAAGGGAGGGACCAAGAATGGAATTGTCACATTTCTGTCCCTGATCTGCTCAGCTATGTACTACCACTAAGCCAGGACAGATTTAAATCTAGGCTTTAGTGATTTATTGCTTTCAATATTTGTTCCATTATTTTGTTAAAAATAGACAATGTTGCTAGAGTTAATTTTATTTCTAAAAAAAGGTACCATATTTGTTTTTCTTTAGTCAGTGCCTCACACTTCTCCAACATGAGTAAGAAGAATTGTCATTGCTTCAGTATATTAGTTTGATTATTCCTTTAGCAACTTACAGAGGTTATAATATGGAACTGAGTTTGTATATATTCATATTTTCCTAGTAAGATTCCAAAATAAAGTGTGTTATGGTTTTGGTGAAATGGCATTCATGTTATTCATTCTCCAGATTTCCCCTCCCCTTTGCCCGGCCTATCCATGCTTTTGGTCTGTTTTTAGATCAGGCTATGGAATGAACACAACATGAATCACAGTGGCCTGGGTGATGTACAAAGATCAGTTGGCCGTGATAATACTTTAAAATCTATTTGCCTTTAGTGGCAGAAGGTAAGGGGGGAGGTGGTACAGAAGCAGAAATTTTGGCATTGGTCAATAATTGTCCAGCAAAGTTGCATTTATCTTACTAAATGAATACGGTTCTTGTCTTAACATCCAGGAACAGACCCGCTAGACAGACCTAACCAGAGCCCTAAACTGTAAACCTGCATCATTAATTGGGTTGGATTGCTCTTGAATGTCTCCTATCCTTCCTTTATGAGAGATCTCAGAAGGTAGTTTGGGGCAAGTGCTCATTTTCCCTAAGGAATACCTCTTGTAGGGTGCAATAGTATTTTATTCTGTTACCATTTCTGGTGAGCTGACTGCAGCCATAGAATGGATAAGCTGTGTCCCTGACAGAGCTGGCTCCAGTGTTTTTGCTGTCCCAAGTGGCAGGGAAAAAGAAAAACCTTGACTGGCAGCACTTCAGCTGCAGCTTTAACGCTGCCGCTTCATTATTCGGCAGCAATTCGGTGGCCAGTCCTTCCCTCCAAGAGGGACTGAGGGACCTGCCGCCGAAGAGCCGGACGTGCTGCCCCTTTGCATTGTTGCACTGGTGCCTGGAACTGGCCCTGGCCTTGAGATTGGATTTAGATGAGGCCTAACTCTCTGACGATCAGTCCAGATGCAAGTTTAGGGAAGCAGCTTGAACAGTTGTAAATGATTATATTGATACTTATTTGAGGAAGTGCATTCACTATTGCAGGTTTACAGTTTAGGGATCTGGTTAGATCTATCTAGTGGGTCTGTTCCTGGATATTAAGATGACAACCATATTCATCTGGTAAGATAAATGCAACTTTGCCACAGTTATCCTGTAACTACTAAATACTCTGCACATAAAATATATGTTGGTGTGCCTCAAGACCTGCAAGAGAGTTGGTGAGGCTCAGTGGAATGAGTAGAGGGCTAGGAACTAGTAACTTTTGATTTGTAATTCCAGTTCTATTACTGGCTCAATCTATGTCCTTAGGAAAATTACTTAACATATAGGTGTTTCGGTTTCTCCATTTGCATAATAGGGTGTCTATACACTTTTTATTTCCCACATGTGAGATTATAGTAGATATTGTTTGCACAGAATTAAGAATATTAAAGATGGTTAATTATTTACTAAGTAGTAGTATTAAGTATCAGAGGGGTAGCCTTGTTAGTCTGGATCTGAATTCTGCTTTTTAAGTAGTAGTATTGGTTGTATTAGTAATGTTTAATGTTTATTGATAATAAGAATCCATATGCATCAAATTGAAATTGACCATTCAGGTATTCATTTCAAAATCTGTGATTTTGCCAAGATCATATATGCCCAATTTAAAAAACTTCTTATAGTCTATTACTCTGAGGTCAATTCTGGGATGCTGAAGGATTTTTCATTACTAGACTGTCACACCTGGCTAAATTCAGTCTGTTCTAGGCATAGGTCTGAGGAAATTGCATCTGAAAAGGATAAATGTACCAAGAGGGTTCTTGATAAATGGTTATTTATGACACCATTTGTAGTAGAAAGAGGTACCAGCTGTGTGGGACCATAAACACATCTATGTTAAAACTTCCTTCTGCTTGAAAATCCTGTCTTAGCAAAATTGCATGTTCTGAAATGCATTTTCCCTGTCTTTATCTTTGTCATCTAGTAAACTCCAGAGAGAAGTTTCATATTAGCATTTGCATATGAATTTCCAGTTTTATTTACAGCCCATTATGTAAGATTTGGTTCTGATAAAGTGTCACTTCCTGGATTTATGGCTATTTTTATTTGATTTAGGAATAAATATTACAACAAAATATGAACAAAAATAAGATTTAATAATTGACATAGAAAGAGAGGATACTGAATCATGTTCTATGGACATAGTCTCATTGTACTTATACACTCACTATTTTCCCTACAAGAATGAAAAAAACCAGGGCTGTCAAGCAATTAAAAAAATTCATCATGATTAATTGCATGAATTTAAAAAAAATGTGAATAATTGCACAATTAATTGTGCTGTTAAATAATAATAGCATAATATTTATATAAAAATTTTTAGATGTATTCCACATTTTAAAATATATTGATTTCAATTACAACACAGAATACAAAGTGTACCATGTTCACTTTATATTTATTTTTATTATAAATATTTGAACTGTAAAAATAAAAGAAAGAGTATTTTTCAATTCACTTAATACAAGTACTGTAGTGCAATCTCTTTATCTTAAAAGTTGAACTTGCAAATTAAGAATTATGTACAAAAATAACTGCATTCAAAAATAAAACAATCTAAAACTTTAGAACCTACAAGTCTACTCAGTTCTACTTCTTGCTCAGCCAATTGCTCAGATAAACATGTTTGTTTACATTGGCAGGAGATAATGCTGCCTGCTTCTTGTTTACGAAAGTGAGAACAGACATTCACATGGCACTGTTGAAGCCAGCATCGCAAGATATTTACATGCCAAATGTGTGAAATGTTCATGTCTCTTCATGCTTCAACCACCATTCCAGAGGACATATGTCCATACTGATAACGGGTTCTTCTCAATAACGATCCAAAGCAGTGCAGACCAATGCATGTTCATTTTCATCATTAAAGTTAGATGCCAAAAACAGAAGGTTAATTTTCTTCTTTTGGTGGTTCAGGCTCTGTAGTTTCCACATTGGAGTGTTGCTCTTTTAAGATGTCTGAAAGCATGCTCCACACCACACCCCAATCAGATTTTGGAAGGTATTTCAGATTCTTAAATCTTGGATCGAGTGCTGTAGCTATCTTTAGAAATCTCACATTGGTAACTTCTTTGCATTTTGTCAAATCTGCAGTGAAAGCATTCTTAAAATGAACAACATGATGGATCATCATCCAATACAGCTATAACATGAAATATATGGCAGAATGCGGGTAATTCACAGCGCAGGAGACATACAATTCTCCCCCAAGGAGTTCAGTCACAAATTTAATTAATCCATTATTTTTTTAAAAAGCGTCATCAGCATGGAAGCATGTCCTCTGGAATGGTGGCCAAAGCATGAAGGGTCATACAAGTGTTTAGCATATCTGACATGTAAATACCTTGCAATGCTGGCTACAAAAGCATCAGGCAAACATCTGTTCTAACTTTCAGGTGACATTGTAAATAAGAAGCGGACAGCATTATCTCCCATAAATGTAAACACACTTGTTTGTCTTAGCAATTGGATAAATAAGAAGTAGGACTTCATAGACTTGTAGGCTCTAAAGTTTTATATTTTTTTTTGATTGCAGTTATTTAACAAAAAACCCCTACATTTGTAAGTTGCACTTTCACGGTAAAGATATGGCATTACGGTACTTGTATGAAGTCAATTGAAAAATATTATTTCTTTTGTTTGTCATTTTTACAGGGCAAATATTTGTAATAAAGATAATATAAAGTGAGCACTGAGTTGTAACTGAAATCAATATATTTGAAAAAGTAGAAAAATATCCAAAATATTTAATAAATTTATATTGGTATTCTGTTGTTTAACAGTGTGATTAAAACTACAAATAATCACAATTATTTTTTAATTGTGATTAATTTTTTGAGTTACTCACATGCATTAACTGCGATTAATCGACAGCCCTAAAAAAAACATTCATTCTCCCTATGCCCAATATTTTGAATATTTACATTTTTCAGAATCCTGCAACTGGGTTTTAATACTGAAATATTCATTGGTTTACAAAATGTTGTGAGGCAACAATGGCTTTTTTATCCATCTGATTTTCCTCTGCTTTTGAGGCAGGACGTCTGGAGCCCTGGAAATTGACACTTGCTGGGCTTGCTTTATTAGAACAAAATCAACTTTACATTATACATTTTTACCCTGGAGAAGTTCCTTACAAATATATTGAAGAAATAATTGAGGACCCTTGCTGTTTAAATTCTAGGAATTCCTTTAAGCACACTTCTAATGTCCCATCAAAGAAATAAACAACAATTGCACAGTTTATCTTGGGTGGCCTGAAGCCAGTGTAGTTGCATGCATCCAGGGGAAAATGGCTAGTATTTTAAACAATTGTACTGGCTCATTTTTCTGGCAGCTGTAGTCCGTTTTTCTGGTTCATCTATTACTGTTCTATTCTGGGCTCATGTTTGCCCTTAATGTTCAGTACAAAAGCTAATTGTTCTACTAAGCAGCTTTTCTGAGGGTTTTGCTTTTGTAACTTTGATGCTTCATGAACTGAATGGCAAATTAGAACATAGATAAATTATCCAAATTTACAAACATTAGTTTTCTTTATCATGTAATGTTAAACACAAGGCATTTTAAGTCAACATATATATCCACAGACATTTACAATTCTGTAAAAAGCAACAAAGAGTCCTGTGGCACCTTATAGAGTAACAGAAATATTGGAGCATAAGCTTTTGAGGGTGAATATTCACTTCGTCAGACGCATGTATTAACCCATGAAAGCTTATGCTCCAAACTTCTGTTACTCTATAAGGTGCATCAGGACTCTTTGTCGCTTTTTACAGATCCAGACTAACACAGCTACCCCTCTGACAATTTACAATTTTGTTATTCCACAACTCATGTATCACCTCCATATGGACTTTTGCTATACTAACCATCCAATGAGTCTTGTCTGGATACATTCTTCTATATAGATTCTTATGCTGCATTTATCATTGTAATACCTGAGTGCCTTCCGGTGGTGCATTAAGCAATGTCACATGTTTTTTCTCTCTCTCTAGGGGGATAAAATTGTGTGCAGTGGAGTGTGTTGTTTTGGATGTGTCTTTTGCAATAATGTTCACCAGTGTGTGTTACTATGCATATTGTCCATCACCCAGCTAGTATATGGGGGTGGTTGGGAAGTGAACGATCTGTGATGGGGTGGACTAAGCCCAGAGATCCCCTGCTGGAGGTCTCAGTGTCCTGCCACACCCTGCCCAAAAGAGGAACAGAAAATAAGACCTCCAAGTGGCCTAGGTTGGCTACAGGGGAAGCAGTTAATTAGAGGGGCTGCAGGAGTTACCAATCAGAGCCCAGTAGGTCCATATACAAAGAGCTGCAAAATAGAGCAGTAGTCAGTTACTGCTTGGAGCTGGGAGTGTGAGGGCAGGCAGGCAGAACAGCAGGACCATGGACAGCTCATTTTGGACAGGAACTGGGGGAGTGAGAGAGGTCCTGGCTGGCTTCTAGCAATGAGACTAAGGCTATGTCTATACTACCACAGTAAGTCGACCTATGCTATGCAACTCCAGCTATGTAAATAACGTAGATGGAGTCGACGTTCCTTAGATCAAGTTACCACGGAGTCTGTATCACTGAGGGTTGTGGTAGAAACTCTCCTGTTGACTTACCTTACTCTTCTCATCAGGGATAGAGTTCAGGTGTTGACTGGAGAGCGATCTGCTGTTAATTGGCAGGTCTTCACTAGACCTTCTAAATCAGTGGTCCCCAACGTGGTGCCCGAAGGTGCCATGGTACCCGCCGGGGCAGGAGCCTAGTGCCCAGCAGGGGAGAGAAGCCATGGCCCGTCACCTGATGGAGACAGAGAACTCAGGCTGCGAGCATGGTGTTCTCTGTTCCCAGCAGGCGCGGGGCCCACCTAGTGCCCAGTAGGGGAGACAAGCCGCTGCCCCTCACCTGCTGGGGACAGAGAACTCTGGGGCTGCAGGCTGTGGGAGCCAGTGTTCTCAGTCCCTGGCAGGTGTGGGGCCATGGCATAAGCCAGAGAGAAGCCACAGCCCCGCACCTGCTGGGGACAGAGAACTCTGGGGCTGCAGGCTGTGGGCGCCGGTGTTCTCGGTCCCTGGCAAGTGCAGGGCCGTGGCATAAGCCAGAGAGAAGCGGCAGCCCTGCACCTGCCAGGTACAGAGAACTTCGGGGCTGCAGGCGCCGGTGTTGTCTGTCCTCGCAGCTTCTCTCCTGCTTCTCTTTTCTCTCTGTATTGATATATTATGTTATATTAAATAAGATGCTTTTCGTACTATTTAATGTACAAATACAAAATAAGCCTTTAAAAATTGTTGGCGCCTGCCACACTCTGCTGAAAACATGAATGTGCTACTAGCCACAAAACGGTTGGGGACCACTGCTCTAAATCGATCACTAGTGGATCAACCTTAGAGTTTCAATCCCGGCTGCAGTGTAGATGAAGCCTAAGACAGTTGCCAGCAGGGACTGGGGGAGCAATGAAGAAGTTCCTGACTGGCTGCTGGGACTGAATAAGGACTGAACCAGGGAAGGGCCACAGGAAGATAGTGTATTCAGGGAAGAAGCCATGGGGGTACAGCCTCATACCAGGGCTGGGCCTGCTTAAAGACTGAGCCCATGGAAGGCTAAAGAGACAGCAATTGAGGAGTATGGAGACAGGCTCCTTGTGGACTGCATACCCTGGAAGGGTCTGTTCTGTTTTACATACAGACAGCGTGTGACTCAGCTAGAGGGCTGAATCACTGAAAAAATGACTGACAAAACAACTGACAAGGGTCACCATAAATTGAAAGACTGCAGACACACCTGACCAGAAGAGGGCACTCGCCAGAAGTGGGTGCCACCCCATTATAAGTTAATGGAAGAGTAAAAAGATGGATGAAACACTGTCTTTGTATTGGAATACTGAAATCCAAGACTGAAAAACAAATCTGAATAGAAATATATTCAATATTGCATGCACCCATCCCCACAGCACTTCTTCCAATAGTCCAGCTTTAAAAAACGATATCAGGTTCTGATTTTGCCAGATGTGAGGAAAACAATATCTTGAATTAAACACAATCAATTTGTAGACTTACAGGTTTTGTAACCTTCATGCTAGAAGTTGTCTATTTGGGCTTCATAATCCCAATCTAAAACCAGCTTCAAATGTATTCAACTGAAGTTTGTCCAAATGGCTTCCGGAGAGTTGTAGTAAACAATCATACAAAGTTAGGCTGTGATTCAGGGCTGCTAACAAGGAGATCTGCACCATGGGCTGAAGAGCCTGGGGTTAAGACAACCCTGATTACTGGCTGAGACCCATCTGAGTGGGATTAGGACATTCCCTATAAAGGGCAGTAGGTGCTGGAGTAAACTGAGAGATTGTGATAGAGCAGAGAAAAAGTGTATGGGCTCAGCTATACCTACAGCCAGTGTCAAGCCTGCAAGGGGAAGAAAAGGAGAGAAATGGGCTTAGTTCACAGCTGACTGGAGAAGAAGCAGGAGATCACTCTCCCTCTCTACATGAGGGGACCATCTCTATAAGCCTGACAGCTGGGACAGCAGAACTGTATCCCTAAATGAAAGACTGCTGAGGAGGCTGGGGAACACCCAACAGCCAGTGAACTGTACTGTTTGACTGTAAAGACATTGTGGGGCTAGGCAGCCTCCAACCTTATCTCTGATGCAGAGGAACTGAGGCTATGGCAGGATGCTGAAAAAGGTCTTCAAGGGGGTGCTATTCCACATGATATGCTACAGATTGTTTGGACTACAGGGACCACATCGCAAGCTGAAGGGACATAGGTAGGAAATAATTCAGGAAAGTGGACTTAGACTGTCCACTGAGAGGACCCTGCTAGTGTTGCTTCAATCAGGGCCCTGGCCTGGGACCCAGTGGAGAGGGATGGCCTGAGTCCCGCTATCCCACCTCCTTAAGGGCTAAGGCCCAGATGCGAGTTGTGGCCATAAAGTTCCTAGCCTAAGGTCAGAAACCAGACACCTCTGTCAGGGAAGCTACAGGCTGCTAAGACAGGTTCACTAACCTCTGAGCTGCCCGGCCCTCCTAGCACCCTGTTGCTGGGATGCTTCAGGAAACAGGCCTGAGAAGCTGTAGCTGGCAAGAAGAAGTGGAAGAAGAAAAGCTGCTGCTGCTGTGAGCAAAATTAGCTCTGCAATGGACTTTGAACTGAGCCCAATTCTGGAAAAGACAGCTAGCAACTCCCAACTAGGGATAGAGAGATGTTGAACTGGTGTTGAGGCCTATGTGTACCCAGAAGACCAAATAAATGGGATCCTTTCTAGAGATTATTTTTCACTTATTTTTGAAATTGGTGAGCTCTTAAAAGAAAAGAGAGTGCTGCACAGCAACCTCCAGCCAAGAGGGGACTCTCAGGGTGCAGCCATCCCTGCTATATTCCCCTATGCTACTCCAAACAATTCTTCATATGGTAGAGGTTTTAAAAAACATTTGGATATGTGTAAGTCTGTGAGGTTTAATTAGGACACCAGACAACATCATGTGTTAAGAGTTACTCCTTAAATACAGAAATCTGTTACAAGATACACTATGCAATCTGTTGTTTCTCCATTTTGAACTCTGGAAGCATCTGAAGTCTGGAAATCTTACCAGCCTTGGCAGCTTTCATTTTATTTTTCTATGAAGCGATGTTTATTTCATCTCCACCCAAGCCTCACCCCAGGCCACCCAGAACTATCCTACACCAGGGAGAGGATTAGATCATTAAGAATGAACGACACACGTTGAAAATTCATTGGATTTGGTCCATGGACGTAAAAGGGAAAATCTGCATGTTTTCCCTCCATAAATATAGGGGTGTTTTTCTCCAAGGACATATTTGAATTTCTGGCAGGCTAGATATTTGATTCCAGGACATTCTGTCTCCAAATGTTAGGATGTGGCTATGCCTTTTATACAGTGAAAGGGCAGAACATGGGCTGAGTTGTCTCTGATGAGCTGCATATACTAGAAGATATTGGCATATTCCTGGACATGCATGCAGTAAATTAAAAGAGATGAGAAAATAGAGTCCTTTGAATCAAATGATTATTTAAGATGTGCTCCATTGTACATACTAATAAAGCATTATTTGTTTGTATTAATTTAAGTGAAATTTATGGCATAGTTGATGATATTTATCAGCATGATACTCATATGGAAATTTAGCTAATAAAAAAAAAATAATGAACCCCTGTGCAGTTTCAAATTGCTTAGTAGTGAGGATTTAACGTAAAATTTGCAATTTGTTTTCATACAAGATAATGCAAAATGTGCAAATCTTTTTTTACTGACTCACATTTATATGCCTTATCTACGCACAATGGAAAGTGCATGTTCATTAAAGCTTCATTTAAAGGTGCAGAAAAGCACATACTATAATAGACTTCTTAGATATCATTAGTCAAAGTAAACAGGATAATTAGAGGTGTTTAAACAGGACATCAGTTTAAAAAAAGTTTGGATAAATGAAGAAATCATGTGGTGAACTACACATCCATATTCTTTTTTTTAAAAAGCAGAAGAAAGGTGATTAAATATGACATCTGTTCTCTATTATTTTCACAAATCAGCAAACATGGACATGTCATTGTTTTCTATTACATATGTCTTCAAATTAATCTGATTTTAATCAGAGATATTCATAATTGTAGCTAGTCAGACTCCAGAGGACTTAAAGAGACATCAGCCTTAAAGAAGATGTCCCTGGATATCTCACAAGCATATCTGGAGGTAGGGGACTGCCAATGGGCACTGTTTGTATGGGTAGGGTGACCACCTGTTCAAAAGACAAAAACTGGACACACGCAGGAGCCCCGCCCCTTCTGTGGTCCCACCCTGCTCTTCCTCTTCCCCTGAGGCCCCACCCCCCTGGCCCAAACTCCCTGCTTTTCCTCTTTCTCCTGAGGCTGCACTCCGAGGCCAGGCTAGAAGCTGAAGCTGATAAGAGCCATCCAGGGAGCCTGGACAACTGTTTAATGTGAAATGGTGAAATGGTGTTTAATTGTGAAATGGTGTGGGCTGTTGTGCCTCCGGAATGCAGGTAGCATACCCAATATTTTAACTTTGTTTCATCAGACCTAATGCAGATGATTAACCTACCCATGCGCTGGCTTGGATGACAATTAGCTGGCTGAGATTCAACCCAGATAAGACTGAATTTTTGTTTGTATGGTGGGAGAAGTAGCAGAAAGAAATGCTAAGAGCTTATGGGCTGCTTGTTTCATATGCCCTCAGTAGGAAGGTAGCAACATCTATTTCAGGGGTCGGCAACCTCTGGCATGCGGCTCACCAGGGTAAGCACCCTGGCTGGCCGGATCACTTTGTTTATCTGCCGCTTCGGCAGATTCGGCTGATCACGGCTCCTACTGGCTGCAGTTCACCGTCCCAGGCCAATGGTGTGACGGGTTAGGGTTAGGCCCATGCCACTTCCCACTGCCCCCATTGGCCTTGGACAGCAAACAGCAGCCAGTGGGAGATGCTGACAGCCAAACCTGCTGATGTGGCAGGTAAACAAACTGGCCCAACCTACCAGAGTGCTTACCCTGGCGAGTCATGTGCCAGAGGTTGCTGACCCCTGATCTATTTATTTTTATGAGGATGATGATATGACAAGTGCACAAGAATTTTTCAATACATACTAAAGGCTTTCTTTGAGATGCCCCAAAGGTAAATGGAATGAAAGTGAGCAAGGAGAAATCTAGACTGAACATTTGGGAGCCTCCTATCTTAGATCTGTTCACTTGTTGGATTAGTCTCTGAAGGCAAGTGGTGGAATCGCCATCTCTTGAATCATTTAATATTATTAGATTGGCCAAAAAAATTAAGACTGAACAGCTGGATTCTCTGCTCATGTAAACTGGTGTGTCAACATAGGCTTTATAGTGCATTAGATGGAATTGATAACCTTAGTGGTCTTTTCCATCTCTAGTTTCTCTGATTGAAATTGTCATGTGTACCCTCTCAAGTCAATACAATTCTAGAGTTGCATGATTATAAATAATGCCACTAAGAGCAATTCTTCCTTTCATCTTTCTTGTCCATTTATATTATAAACATTTCAGGCCACATGCTATATTTGACTATGTGTTTGTAGCACACATAGCATAATGGGGCCTCAGATCTCAGTTGGTGCTTCCAGACGCTAATATAATGCAAATACATTTAGTATCGTCATCATCATCAGTGGACAGATATTAGCCCTGATAAAAGAAAATGGACGCTGTTGAAAATATTAGCTGTCTCCCAGGAGATCTATAGTAACTTTGGGCCAGATTGGGTTACACTTGCACTCAGTATGCTATTAAATAAATAGTCCCATTGATTTCAATAAGATCATTCAAGATGTAAGATACTGTTCACTATGAGTGAGGATATCACAATTTGGCCTCACGTTCATTATGGTCCTGACTTAAAGTCCAGTGATTCAAAGGAAATAGATTTACTTTGATGGGCTTTGGTCAGATCTAAGGTGAAAAACAGAAAGAAAAAAAAAAGTCCATCCTTCAGGGGGAGAAAAAACAAACAAATCATTTGCTAGCATTTTAGATCAAGTTAGAGCCACCAGTTCATTGAAACATCATATGCTACATGATATTTCAGAATTATCTAAAACTTCCAACCCTTATAACCATGCATGGCACATGTTGATATGTTGTACAGTTTTTTCCAGTTCCAAAACTTTTCACAGACTTAAAACCAGGCAAATTTCAACAAACAAAATTTCATTGTAAATATTTTCCCAAGCGCAAATATTTTGGCAAAACACTATAAGAAAGCTTGCCCTGCTGCTTTCAGTGATACACCTGTTCTGTGGATAAAGCGATGATATATTAGATGTTTGTTGTTTTTATCTCCACTCGCTGGAATATTATTGTCACTATAGTTAGCATTGTCTGTCAATTTGAATAGACCACTTGTGAACATAGTGTTGAAAATAAGAGTATGAATCATCATGTGCTGTCATTTATTCAGCAAATACAGCTCTTGCTGAAAGCCAAAAGAGACTCCCCCAGTTATACACTAGTAGACAGAAAGCTTGCTTTTAAGTTAAATCCCAAAATGAGCGGAAATTTTTAAAATGTGCAGTGGTCCTCCAACTGCAGCCCTTGGAGCTGCTTCTATCACAGTGGTGAAGTCTCAATTAGTCTTCAAGCAATGACACTTCCTCCTACTTGTAGGGATTCAAGGACCTGCATTGCTTCTAACCATCCTCCTTCTCTGTAGTTTGTGTTTGGATGCTTTAGTTTGGTGCCAGGCTTGCTGGACTGCTGAGGAATTTTGCTTTGTGGGCCCACAGAGGCATATTTCTCAACGTGTTAAATGGGCTTCTGAAGTGTGGGTTTTTTGACATTCCCTAAGCAATCAGGAAATCTGGTTTTCTGAAGTTTCATAAATGTTTATGATGCAACTTTGGTGGAAGTCTACCATGGATGCTGAGGTTTGCAGGGCCCATGTGCCAAGTGGACATCCCAATTGCTGTGTCTCCTTGAGGGGCTGGTGCATTAAACAGGGTTGGGATTATGAGTGAATAAGGATTTGTAAGTCCTTCATTTTTTATTTTAGATTTACATAAGGAACTCAACAGGGAAATTTGAGTTCAGGGCAGAGGGCTGCACCTGGATAGCCTCCTCTTCCATGGTTTAAGGAGTTCACACTTTGGGATAGGTCTTGACTAGGGTAGAAAGGTGTTTTTCTAGAACCAGTTAGCTAGCATGTTCTCACAAACACATTTTAAAACTTTAATTTTGACAAGACAAGTTGTACTTTACCATACCTTATCTAGCTGGGCTGCAACAACTGCTGTGTTGACATTACAGTTTCAGAACACCTCCATTAGAATGTGCTTTCTAATATGTTCTAGAAAAACACCTCGTTATCCTTCAGATGTGATCCAATATTAAAGCTTGCACTGGACAGGTATCTCCTGGGCACCTTCAAGGTTGATTTAATCTTTTGATTCTAATTAGCTATTTAAAAGTCAATAAAGCCTTATTTAAAAATGTATTAATCTTCTGTATCTTGTTCCACGTGTATCACAGGTTAATAAATTCTTTAAACTTATTGACAGAATTTGATAGCAAAATGCATTGTATCTTTTTAGTCCAACATTTGGCTAACCTTTTTTAAGCCTTTAAACCTCTTTATTGTATAGAACGCCTTGCTGCCTGTATTGTGTTTATGTAGGTATGAGAAATATATTTATTCTGCTTTTATCAATGCAATGCTGTCTTCAAAAAAAGATCAGTAATGCCACACTCTGGGTTTTGCTCTCAGGAATGAGCAATTCTTATTCCTCTTCTCCTTAATTGTACCTTGCACGGATCTGTAACAATGTACTATTTCTTTGAAGACAGGTCAGGTTCCTGGAGATAGACTGACTCTTCATGTCTGTTCTTAGGGAAGAACTGAAACAGAGATATTTTCATTTGTATGGTAAGTGCTGTTGAGTTAGATATGCATGGCTTTTATGTAGGAAGTAATTGGTGGTAAAACTCATAGATGAAAGCATTGAGGATCTGAGATTTGAAAAACTTTAAAAGAAAATGCAGAATAGTTTTCTGTGTGTTGAGTGGTAGTCCTGCTAGCTGGCTTGTTAGCTGGCTTGTTGGCTGATTCACTGTTCATTTATTAGATGCTAAAACTTGTGAGGGACTTTCTGAGGTCAGACAGTCAAGCCTTTCAAGAGGATGTCTTGAGCCACAACAAGTGCCACCTACACAACTAAATAAAAAAGGATGTTGTGAGTGGTGAAAATATATCCATTTTAAGGGCCTGATTGTCATGGTTTTAATCAGCAAAGCAAGTGAGTGAGGGAAAGTTTTCTGCTTTACTCCCTTGCTTCACCCTGAAAACACTGTGACTCCACCTGTGAGCTGGCTACTTGCCTTATAGTCCACTGAGTGAGTTAAGTGGGTGAAGAGAGATCAGAGAGGGACAGAGCATAGGCTAAGTCTTGACTGGGTGGCTGGCTAGGTACACAGGGGGCGGAGGGGGTAGGATATTCCATAAACAAGAGGAAGTACAGTAATTTTCTTTTTCCTCGTAGTAAAAGAGGATTAGATGAGGACGTCAAGGAATTCTGACTTCTTAAATTGCATATCAGTCTCTGATATGATCCGGGGGCAGTGCTGCCTCTGAATCAATGCAGGTTGTAAACTGACACTTCAGCCTTTGGTGTTTCAGTTTTTCTGTTTATTTGCCATGGTTTTGCAAAGAATCAAACAGTTTCTATCATTCAAAAGTTTTGGGGGATACCTGCAAAGATAAGATAACTGGAGAAGTTGGCTCAACAGACTGAATCCTGTATTCAGCTTTTTCCACTTCGAAGGACTTCCCAGTCTGCTGATTGGCATCTACAATCATTACCACTGTCTCAAAATCACGGATTAACTTTTTGTGGGCCTGGTGTCAAACATATTTGTTGGCCCTCACAGGGCAAGGTGGAAGGGGACGTGATGGTCAGTCTCCAGAGTGCAGGGTGGGGAGGGGAGGCAATGAGGCACAGTGTGGCAGGAACAGTCCCACTCTGTCCAGCGCAGAAGGAGATCAATGTTTACAAACCTGCAGCTGCCAGATGCACAATGGCCTGCCCAGCCCTTTGCTGCCAGCTCCTTCCCCTTGAGGGCAGGCCTGCACCACACTGCCCCCCTGCCTAGTGCCCCACCCTTATGCCCAGCACCCCCTTGCCCAGAGACTTCCACCACAGATCTCTTTGCCCAGCCCTCACCCCTCTCAGAGACCTTCCCCGCTGGCCTCCCATCACAACTTCACAGCACCCTGCACACCACAGCGCTCGCCCAGCACCCCCTGCCCATAGACCTCCCCACTGGCCACCCCCTTGCTCACAGTCCCATCATTACAGCTGCACAGCACCCTCTATTCCTGAGAGAATTCTGCACCAAAACTTTAAAAGTTCTTCTCACAATATTTTAAAATTCTGCAAATTGTTTTTGTCAATACATAAATGTGGAGGCTCCAACATGGTAGTGGGGAGCACAGGCCACTGGTTGCATAGAGGTGGGGGAATACCCTGCAGCCTCCCCTCATCTCATCCCAGGACAGGGACTCCTAGTGCTGGCTGGTGAGTCTTGCCCACATGGTCAGGGTTTAACTGATCACCATATTTGGGGTCAGGAAGGAATTTTCCTCCAGGGCAGATTGGCAGAGATCCTGGAGGTTTTTCGTCTTCCTCTGTAGCATGGGGCACGGGTCACTTGCTGGAGAATTCTCTGCAGCTTGACGTCTTCAAACTACAATTTGAGGACATCAATAACTCAGACATAGGTTAGGGGTTTGTTATAGAAGTGAATGGGTGAGATTCTGTGACCTGCATTGTTCAGGAGGTCAGACTAGATGATCATAATGGTCTCTTCTGACCTTAAAGTCTATCAGTCTACGAGTCTATGAGACTCAGCAATGAAGCTGCACCCAACCCTGACACCGTGCAAGGGCCAGGCCTGCCCCAGAAACACCCTGGAGCCCTGCCCTCCCTGCCAAGCACATGAGATGTGGGAGAGCAGGTTCAGATGGGAAGCAGGATCCAAGCACAGATGGACTTCGTTTGGGGGATCCAGGTGAGGATGAGAGAGTTCTGGATGTGGGCGGCTCAGTGGGAGATCTAGATTCACAGAAGCAAATTGAGGGGTTCCAGGTTCAGGGGCAATGGGACTTTGAAAGGGATCCAGGTGAAGGTGTTTGGGGCTCAGCAGGGGAGGACTAGGTGCAGGGGAGGTGGGGCTCATTTGGGTGAGGGTTCAGGTGCAGGTGGCTGGGGATCAGTGGGGAGGGTGTCTGGGGGCACTCATCGAGGCGGTACAGATGCTGGGGAGGTGGGGCTTGTCAGGGTGAGGGTTCGATTGGCCTGCTTAACAGGGCAGTCCCAGTTTCTGCCAAGGGGAGGTCGCATGCTGGGCTCCAGCTTCTCCCCTGCCCCCACTTTCCCCATTCCCTTCTCTTCCCCATCCCCACTGCTCCATATCCTCCCCTTCCCACCCCCTTCCATTCCCCTGCTTCTCCTATCCCTTTCTCTTCCCCATTCCATGCCCCATCCCCACCACTCCATCTCCTCCCCAGGCTTGGGGGGTAGGAGGTCCAACCTCTGCTGCAGTCCTCCTGGACACGTAGCTCAGGGAAGGGGCTCAGGGGAAAGGGGAGGGGCAGGGGTTGAGCAGAGGCAGGGGCAGCTTTCCTGGTCAGCTCAGCTGGCTAGGGGATCAGGCTGGCTGGGACCCCTTCTGATTGTGGGTCTGGAGCCATGGTAAACCCAGTACTGACTGAAAGCTATTCTGGAATAGCTATTGCAGAGTAGCTTACTCCAGAATACTTATATTGATAAATTTCTTGAAGAAGATAGGACTCAAGACTAAGGCACTTCATCCATAGAAAACACTTCTGCCAAAACTCTTCATTAGTGCACTTCATGGATAGATTTTAGGCCTTCTGAGCCCTTCTATGCTGAAAAGTCTGCAGGAAGCCAGTTTATTTCCATTATACAAACCTCACTTATATGAATCTCTACTAACTGACCATGAATGAAGTCCTGGAACACATACCAATTTTGAACAACAAGGGATTTCCATATAATTGAGGCTTTGTTGTATTTCTCTATGCTCCACTCAACAGCTCTATGATCACCTGGACACTTCATCCAATTCCTTCTCATTTATCTGTGAAGCTTTATCAGTTTGCTGAATTCTGGGGTCATACCCTAGGTAGCTTTTGTGGCAGTCAGTTATTTACTTCTGTCCATGGAGTGGGCCAGGCAGCTATAGTTCTAGTTTAAAGCCAGGCCAGCTTTGTCAGTGGAGAGGATTCATTACTCTATTTGTGCAAAAAGAATGGTATGTTAGAAAAACTACTTGGTAGGCCTTTTCTCACACTGTGTGATATATCAAAGGGCACCATGAAGCTAAAATATCCAAAACATATCCTTGAATAACAAGATCTAATATTTGTAAGAGTTTGAAATTGTGTGACTGAAATAACGTCTATGTTTTAAGATCAATTTGATTAAAATAATCACGTAGCCCCAGCAGAATCAAGAACATAATCACTAGGAGGTTCAAGAGTTTTAAAATTAATTTTATATTTTGAGAGTGAGGGGGGAAATAGCCTACAGTAAACATTACATGCCATTACCCAGCACTTAGTAATGACTAGGTACACACCTGCTTTGTACTAGGATTTAGATTGTTTTGATCTGTAGCAGGCACTTGTTGATAGCTCTCACTGGTGTGAGTTTCATTCAAATATCTGCAAGTAGCATATCTCCTGCAGTGATGTTTTCTGAATGCAGACACTGAACTACCAATAAAACATATCTTTATATGACAAGTGCTAACTTTTTTAATTGGCATGGTTAAGGGATTTGTGTGACGATATGAGCTAAACTGGAAATCTAACCAGTTTTCTCACTTTTTGAATGAATGCATTGTTGTTTATTTTTCATGTTTTAAACAGGCATCTGTATGTATAAACCAGGGGTCGGCAACCTCTGGCATGTGCTTACCCTGACGAGTCAGGCCAGTTTGTTTACCTGCTGTGTCATCAGGTTCGGCTCCCATTGGCCACGATTCTCCGTCCCAGGCCAATGGGGGTAGGGGGAAGCTGCAGCCAGCACATCCCTCTCCTGCACCACTTCCTGTCTCCTCCATTGGCCTGGGACTGCGAACCACAGCCAATGGGAGCTGCAGTCGGCTGAACCTGCTGATGCAGCAGGTAAACAAACTGGCCCGGCCCGCCAGGATGCTTACCCTGGTGAGCTGCGTGCCAGAGGTTGCCGATCCCTGCCCTATATATTTGAAAGCATGGAAATGTACAATAAGGTATTCAAATGCCCTGAACTCTGCCCTGTGGTGATTCCTTGAGACTGAGGGCAGGGGGAAAGAAAGAAATTCAAATCAAGCATTATTTATCCAAAGCAAAGAGTTTTACCTCATCAGTGACCACAAACATGACAATGGCTTACTCACACGAATGGCTTTCTGTACAAAGATATATAATCCACAAGGGAAAAAAAAACATAAATCATAAAATCCTGATTCAAAAAATTATTTGTTTTGTTCTAGATTCAGCTATCTGGGCTTTTACTTCAAAGCAGCATGTTGATTTAGGCCTATTGACTTAACTGAGACTTAAGCATATGCTTAGAGTTAAGTATGTGTGTAAATGCTTTACTTAATTGGGGCCTAAGACTTTATGGTTATTCCTAATTCATGGAACCTCTATTGGGTAGAACTCTCCTTAATGTATGAGTTGCACCTCTTAAGATAAGGACAGAACTGGGCCCATGTCTACAACTATCTGAAATCTTTCTGCTGTGTTTATTAAAGTGGTATCTAAATGTTAACATAATGGATGTGTCTCCAGTGATAAAAGTATCTGTAAATACAGAGCTTGCACAAGTAAGAAAACTTGTAGGCCCAGATTATGAATTTTGCAAAAAGAGCTGAGGTTAATTTGGTGTCTGAGTAAGTCCCTTACAATTGACATCAAACATACAAGTCTATACAAGTTGTACAAGTGCAATCTCTTTCCCGCATTTTATATTTCTACTCCCATAAACTGCAGACTTTCCAAAGTCTTAGGAAAAAAGATGAAGATGGGGAAATGGCAGGGATGTACCCACAAGACCAGTACAATGATTTTTCAACATTTAATATGTCCACAGTCATAGTCTGTGATTTTCACATATCCTGAGAAAAAAATCACAGAATCGCAAAATAACGCATTTTACAATACAGAGACTTATCTATAAATCTGTAATTGTGCGAATTAGGGCTTGCAAAAACAAATCCTTCCTAGGAAAGGATCAAAGGATAGAATGGAGAGTAGTATTATTGCAAAGACAGAATTAAAGTTGTTTAGATGGCTGAAACATTTTTTTTTTACATATCTGAGTTTCTTTTACATTTTACCTACACCATAATTTTCCGGTTCTTCCTTTTCTTTCTTTTCTTTTTTTTTTTTTTAAAGCCACAATATTCCTGTAAGGATGGAGTTTTTTATCCTTAAGTTACTGATCTGTATTGCAGCCTTAAGTTCAGCTTTATGAAAAATTTTGTATGAGAATTTCCTTAGGTTGAGGAGGGGGACGGTGAGAGTTAAACCAAAGTTCAATCTATTTTTTTTTCAAATATAGCTTAATCAAGAATTTTCAAGATTTAGCTGCAGGGAAAGTTAGAAGTGAGACTACATCTTTCATGATGCACCATCATTTCTCTCATTTCCTCTCAATCAAGCAGCATCTTAGTTTCTACTACAACCAGTAACCTCATCAGAAATATTTTCTCCCCCCAAAACTCCCTGCATATATACATACTCACCCCTTTTAATGGCAAATATGTTAAGGCCATTATAATTTTTTATTGTTCTTCCTATTTCTCTTCTGCTTCTCCCACACCTCTACTCATCTCCCTGCATTCTGTCTTCATTCTTGCCAAATCTGTTCTCCTTTCTTTGCCCCCTGCACTTTCCTTTTTGCCTCTATGCCCATCTTAGCCCCTCCCCCCAACTTGTTTCTATGATTGCTTCATGTTCTCTCCTTTATGGGGCTGTACAGAGTTGTCCTTGAAAGTTTGGCAACTTCCATGTATATGATCAGAGCTCAGGTTATTTCTCAGGCTAACGAAAGCTGCCAAATCTATTAATTTCCCACTGATCCAGTGGTAAATGTGGTAATAACTACATTGTTGTTAATAACTACTTTATTTCAAAAGCAAATTTAATCAAAAATTCCTAATATTTGGAAGATTAAGGGTCTCTGCAAAGGCATAACTCGGTGAGTTTTGAATGTAGAATGGGTGAATTTAACACACTTTTTTTTAGATAGCGAGGCAGAAATGGCCAAAGAAATAAGACTTATAGTTTGAAAATGGATCATTTGTGAGGGATTGTCATTTCCCAGACTTATGCATTGCTATATTTTAAACAATCTCCAATCATAAACAAATTAGGGAAATGCAACCTAGATGGAGCTACTATAAGGTGGGTGCAAAACTGGTTGGAAAACCATTCCCAGAGAGTAGTTATCAGTGGTTCACAGTCATGCTGGAAGAACATAATGAGTGGGGTCCCACAAGGATCAGTTGTGGGTCCTGTTCTGTTCAATATCTTCATCAATGATTTAGATAATGGCATACAGAGTACACTTATAATGTTTGTGGATGATACCAAGTTGAGAGGGGTTGCAAGTACTTTGGAGGATAGGATTGAAATTCAAAATGATCTGGACAAACTGGAGAAATGGTCTGAAGTAAACAGGACGAAATTCAATAAGAACAAATGTGAAGTACTCCATTTAGGAAGGAACAATCAGTTGCACATATACAAAATAGGAAATAACTGCCTAGGAAGGAGTACTGCACAAGGGATCTGGGGGTCATAGTGGACCACAAGCTAAACAGGAGTCAACAGTGTAATGCTGTTGCAAAAAAAGTGAACATCCTTCTGGGAGGTATTAGCAGGAATGTTGTAAGCAAGACTAGAGAAGTAATTCTTCTGCTCTATTATGTTCTGATTAGGCCTCAAATGGAGTATTGTGTCCTGTTCTGGATGCCACATTTCAGAAAGAATGTGAACAAATTAGAGAGAATCCAGAGAAAAATGACAAAAAATGATTAAGTATCAGGGGGTAGTCATGTTAGTCTGTATCCACAAAAACAACAAGGAGTTAAAGACTGAAAGATGCGTCTGAAGAAGTTGGTTTTTTACCCACGAAAGCTTATACCCAAATAAACCTTAGTCTTAAAAATGATTAAAGGTGTAGAAAATATGACCTATAAAAGAAGATGAAAAAAAAAACAACAAAACAGGTTGGTTTAGTCTGGAAAAGAGAAGACTGAGAAGGGACATGATAACAGTTTTCAAGTATGTAAATGATTGTTACAAGGAAGAAGAAGAAAAATGTTTTTTTCTTAACCTCTAAGGACAAGAAGCAATGGGCCTAAATTGCAGCAAAGCAGGATTAGGTTGAACATTAGGAAAAACTTCCTGTCAAGGTGGTTAAGTACTGGAATAAATTGCCTAGGGAGGGTGTGGAATCTCTGTCATTGGAGATTTTTAAGAGGAGGTTAGACAAACACCTATCAGGGATGGTCTAGGTAATACTTAGTCCTGCCATGAGTGCAGGGGACCAGACTAGAATACCTCTCACAGTCCATTTCAGTTCTATGATTCTATGATTTATTGACTGCCCCCATCAAAAAAAAATAAATCAATGTTTTGTTCCTATTAAAATTTAGATTGAGGGATGGAGGTGTAAAACAGGGCTTATAATTGCACTATGGGTTCCACTTTAATGATAGCATCATGACCAACAGTCCCATGATAAATATTTACTAAATGTATTTACCTAGTAAATTGTAGAATACACATGTCAGTTCCTATCCTTCAGGCAAAAACCTGAAGAAACAGATGGGATTTCACTATGCACTGAACATTAATGAACTCAGATTTCATAATTGCCGCTCCAGAATAATATTTGAAACCTTGAAAGTTCCTGACTCTTTTGTATTCTCAAGCAGGTTAATTTTTGATGAGTCAGAAATGGCTGGTTGAAATTCAAGAATTAGTATGAGTACAGATGACAGACCAGTTTATAGAAAGAATAGGAAGCAAGCAGGTCACTTTACTGAAGCTTCATGCCTATAAAAGAGAATGGAACTTTTGAGAGAGGTAATATATTTTGGTGTGGCCACCCGGTTAGACTGACAGTAGATTCTCTTGAGAAAACTTTCAAATATATAGGTACCAGGTAGAATTTTCAAAAGCTAGATCTTGGTGCCTAACTCCCATAGACATTAATTTTCAAGATTTAGCTGCATATAAAGTAAGAAGTGAGGCTGTGTCTTTCATGATGTAGTCTCATGGTCTCTCTTATTTCCTCTCAGTCAAGCAACATTAGACTTAGGTGCTAAGATGATTTTGAAAATCTCATTAGGTATCTATTTGCATTTCTAGATAATTTTTAACAATCTGTCTGTGGGATCTCAATGTTTCTAGAAAACAAGATGTGATTTTAAATGAACTAAAGGCTACATGAGACAATATAGATTTCAAATGGATCCATCAATTATTTAATCAGAGTAGGGCAAATTCTAACCACAGTCACCATAATGTAAATGTGGAATAATTCAGTTGAAGCTAATGAAGGATTTACACCAGTATGATTTCTTTCCCTTAAAAAACTGGTGGTTGCAAGGTGATAAGTCGCTACTGTGGTAGGCTCCAGCCAATCCACAAGCCAGGAATGTGTCTGGTGACTGGCTGAGCAGGTATATAAGCCTCACAGGAAACAACAGCTCAGTCTGCTCAATGTCATTCCAGGGCTTGGAACTCTCTCCTGCCTGAATATGGCAGCAGACATCTAATCCTTAGCTTCCTCCAGCCTTGCTCTTGTTCTTTCCTGAACTGGATTGCATTCCTTCCCCTTTGTTGTTAATATTAATTGTATTGAGAATCTGTTCACCATTAACCCTTCTGGCTAAGACCTGAAGCAAAATAGTCGTTAAACACCTCCGCCATCTTGATCCCATCAGTTATTAGCTCTCCTTCCCTTTTAGCTAGAAGATTCTTTCTTTCTTGCTTGCTTGCTTGCTTGCTTGCTTGCTTGCTTGCTTTTCTTCCCCAGGAAACAGATTACTGAACATTTCCTGTGCTGGCTTTTCATTGTTGTGAAGCATCATGCCAGGTGAAGTATATAAGGTGACTGATTGTAAGCAACATAACAATTAATGTGTCAGGTCAGGAAATTCCACACTGAATAAAATCCCAGTTCAGTCACAAATATTAACTAGAGTTATAAATACTGAAGATGCAGGATCCAATAGCAGACATTCTTATTATATTTTAATGAACATTTAAACGCTTCTGGGATAAATCAGGGGTTGACAATCTCTGGCACATGGCTCGCCAGAGTAAGCACCCTGGCGGGCTGGGCCAGTTTGTTTACCTGTTGGGTTGGCAGGTTCAGTCGATCGCAGCTCCCACTGGCCGCAGTTCACCACTGCAGGCCAATGGGGGTGGTGGTAAGCCACGGACAGCACATCCTTCAGCCTGCGCCATTTCCCAACACCCCCATTGGCCTGGGACGACGAACCGCGGCCAGTGGGAGCCGCGATTGGCTGAACCTGCTGATGTGGTAGGTAAACAAACTGGCCTGGCCCACCAGCAGGGCTGGTGCTTCCATTTAGGTGACCTAGGCGGTCACCTAGGGCACTAGGATTTGGGTGGGTGACATTTTGCCACCCTTGGAGGCAATTCAGCGGCGGGGGATCCTTCCGCGCTCCGGGTCTTAGGTGGCAATTCTGTGGTGGGTCCTTCACTCACTCCAGGACCTGCCGCAGAATTGTTGCCGAAGACCCAGAACGCAGAAGGACCCCCCCACCGCAGAATTGCTGCCAACGATCGGGAGCGCGGAAAGACCCCCGCCTAGGGCGCCAAAAACCCTGGCACCACTCCTGCCCACCGGGGTGCTTACCCTGGTGAGCCGCGTGCCAGAGGCTGCCGACCCCTGCTATAGGACTACTGCCACTGAACTACTGTCCTTGTTTCTGTGCAGCAACGACAACTGACTCTTCTTTCTAGTTCACCCAGCTGACCCCACACTCCCCCAAAGAGTGAGTGCCTATAGTTAGATAGCAATGTCTGAAGCAGAACATTTTGTACCTACAGCTGTTTGGCTGATCCTTTTGTAGTATGCATCACATCCCAATTGCTGTATTTGGTTAAACAGGTGCAGAGGAGTTTATTTGAAAAAGGACCTGCAAAACAAGTAAGGAAGATATTTTATTTTCACTTTTTACTTTTGTTTTATCTTTTTCATAGTCTGCTAAGTGGAGGATGGAAGGTGAAGGTTCTGCTTTATAAAATGGTGCAGTAGTCCGAGACGACAACATTTGATTAAATCCCAGCCTGACATTTTTAAATAGTTGATGTAATTGAAGTGCTGTGCATGCAAATCAATTTATTTTTTCCTGGAAAACTGACTGGTGAGTTTAATAAATAGATTTAAATAGAAGGTATTTGCCATCTTTAATGAAATGTAGTGTCTCTTTCCAGAAAACTATACATTTCTTGAAATGAAATACAATAAATTAATGTTTTGGAAAATAAATATAATTTTTATCTATTGTCACTCAAAATTGGAAACATGCACACTTAAACTTTGACCCACAAAACTTAGCTACCAGGAAACATTGCTCTTTATTTGTCAGAGAAAAGTCCTTAACACATGTCTACAACATGTAGTTCATCATAGGTCTCAAAATGTATTTGTAAAGAGGAAAGCAACATTGAGTAAATGTGTTTCTATTGAGGTCTCACATGATTCAGTTCTTGGCCTTATGCTATTTAACATTTTTATCAATGCCCTGGAAGAAAACATAAAATCATCACTGCTAATATTTGCAGAAGTGTGGAGGGGTAAATAATGAAGAGGATTAATCACTGTTACAGAGAAATTTTAATTATATATTTTAATACAGCTAAAATGTAAATATATACATCTAGGAACAAAGAATATAGGCCATACTTACAGGATTGCGGACTCTATCCTGAGAAACCAGTGACTCTGACAAAGATTTGGGAGTCATGGTGGATAATCACTTGAACATGAACTCCCAGTGCAAAGCTGTGGCCAAAAGAACTAATGTGAACTTTGGATGCATCTTAAGCAGGAGCACAGAGATTATTTTAATTCTGTTGTTCTCACTGCTGTGACCGCTCCTGGAATGCTGTGTCCAGTTCTAGTGTCCACAACTGACAAAGGGTGTTGATAAATTGGAGAGAGTTCAGAGGAAAGCCATGAAAATGATTGAAGGATTCAAAAACATATCTTATAGTGACCGACACAAAGAGCTCAATTTATTTATCCTAAGAAAGAGAAAATTAGATGACTTGCTTACAGCCTGCAAGGGAAGTGGCAGGCTTCAGGGATGTGCTGGCCACAGCTTCCCGCAGCTCCCATTGGCTGGGAACAGAGAATCACAGCCACTGGGAGCTGCGGGGGGGGGGGGAGGGGAGCATGTGATTGAGGACAGTCAACATCAGCAAAATGTCTTGCGGCCCACAATCAGATTACCCTGATGGGTTGCAGGTGACTCACCACTGGTATAACATGATTCAATGGCTGGAAGTTGAAGCAAGACAAATTCAGACTGGAAATAAGGTATAATTTTTTAACTATGAGGGTCATGGTGGATTCCCCATCAATGGCAATTCTATAATCAAGATTGGATGTGTTTTGTAAAAGGTACATGGTAGGAATTATTTTGGGGAAGTTCCATGGCCTGTGTTATACAGGAAGTAAGAGTAGATTATCACAATTTTCTCTTCTAGTCTTGGAATCTATGAATCTATAATATCTGCAGTAATTATAACTGTCTTGCCTTACAGAATCTTGAACACAGATACTGTCAAGTGTATGGAGAATAAGAAGCATAGGAGAGGGACACTGAATACCATATTCTTGGTGTAAATAAAAACTCTAACAAAAAAATTAAAAAGAAATGTTCCAATTATGTGGTTTGAAATTACTTTTCATTGTCAAATTTCCTTCAGTTTTTTTTAAAAATTTCAAAGTAAAATAATTTTAAAAAATTTTGTTTGACTCTAAATGCCAACCTAAACTAATTTAGAATAGGGAAAACATGCAGAAAAAGAATGAAGCTTACAAGCCATCTAATTTATATGCAATAACCATAATACATCAGCATACTCAGTTAAAATCAGTTCACTTCTTCTACTAGATACAATTGTCTGTTAATAACAGGATATTATCCTTGGCTGTGACTCTTAGCTTCTTGATGACATTATTACCATATAACCTTCTAAGAGAAAAATGCCCTATTGGATGCTAGTTTATTAGGAACTGCAGAAAAGAGGAAAGTATCCTTTTATTTCCCTCTAGACATGCAATACTGCATTTATTTCCCACTTATATGTTTGGTTTGGAGTTACAAGGAGTTCTATTCAGACACATATGTAGTTTTCAACTTCTATTTCAAATGTACTATTTTGTCCCTTAGATGTCACTTAGCCCACGTCCACACTACAGGGTAAAATCGATGTTATTAAAATCGATTTTATAAAGCAGGCTTTATAAAATCGATTTTGCGCGTCCACACTAGGGCTACTTACATCGATGTTGAGCGTCCATGTTCCCTGGCGTCCATCTTTTCCCTGAGCGTTGCACTCTGGGTACCTATCCCACAGTTCCTGCATGGGTCCCTGGCCTTTGGAATTATGGGTTACTACCCCAGTGCATGATGGGGCCAAAATCCCCGTCGTGGGTGGTTCTGGGTACAGCCTCACCCCCTCCCTTCCTGTCAGCGGAACACAGTCACTTCGCGCGGTTTTTACTGGCTGCAGTGAGAAAACGCCATTTTGCAGCAAGCATGGATCCAGGAGTGCTCTTATCCTTGATCGCGAATGCTGTAAATAGTTCACGCATTCTCATGCTATCCATGCTGAACCATGAGTCAGAAATGCAAGAGAGAATGCTTGACTGCGGGGACGACAGTGATGAGGACTTGGAGAACGAGATTTCCGACACCCCGGGCCCCTGCACTTTGGAGCTCCTGACGGTTTTGGGGGAGGTTCTACCCGTTCCGCGCCGCTTTTGGGCATGGGAAACAAGCACTGACTGGTGGGACCGCATAGTCCTGCAGGTATGGGACGATTCGCACTGGCTGCGGAACTTTCGCATGCGTAAGAGCACTTTCTTTGAACTTTGTGACTCGCTTTCTCCTGTCCTGAAACGGCATAATACCAGGATGAGACCAGCCCTCACAGTGGAAAAGCGAGTGGCAATAGCCATCTGGAAGCTTGCAACGCCAGACAGCTACCGGTCAGTCGGTAATCAATTTGGAGTGGGAAAATCTACTGTGGGGGCTGCTGTGCTGGAAGTATCCAAAGCAATCATTAAGCTGCTGCTTCGAAAGGTTGTGACTCTGGGAAACGTGCAGGCCATTGTGGATGGCTTTGCTGCAATGGGATTCCCTAACTGTGGGCGGGCCATAGATGGAACCCATATCCCTATCTTGGCACAGGAGCACCAGGGCGCCCAGTACATAAACCGCAAGGGGTACTTTTCAATGGTGCTGCAAGCCCTGGTGGATCACAAGGGACGTTTCACCAACATCCACGTGGGATGGCCAGGAAGGGTTCATGACGCACGTGTCTTCAGAAGCACTACACTGTTTAAACGGCTGCAGCAAGGGACCTACTTCCCTGACCAGAGAATAACAGTTGGAGATGTTGAAATGCCTATAGTTATCCTTGGGGACCCAGCCTACCCCTTGATGCCCTGGCTAATGAAGCCATACACAGGCAGCCTTGACAGTGCTCAGGAGTTGTTTAATTACAGGCTGAGCAAGTGCAGAATGGTGGTAGAATGTGCATTTGGCAGATTGAAGGGAAGATGGCGAACGCTTCTTACTCGCTCAGATCTTAGCCAAACCAATATCCCCTTTGTCATTGCTGCTTGTTGTGTGCTCCACAATCTCTGTGAGAGTAAGGGGGAGACCTTTATAGCGGGGTGGGAGGCTGAGGCAAACCACCTGGCCGCTGATTATGCGCAGCCAGACACCAGGGCAATTAGAAGATCACACCAGGATGCTGTGCGCATCAGAGAAGCCCTGAAAAGTAGCTTCCTCATGGGCCAGGGTACAGTTTGAATGCTGAGTTTCTTTTCCATTGATTACCACCCTCCCCATGTATTCAGTCCTGCTGCTGCAAGCTGCATTCCCTGCACCCTTCCACAACTGCTTGCTTACGGTAATTAAAATAGCCGTCTGTGTCTGTGGAAAACATTGAATTCTTTATTAAAAGACAGTCACTGTAAGCAGCGCACCCTCCCTCTTGCATTTAGAAGCCTGTGAATAGAATTACAGTAATAGGGTTTTTTTGGGAGAAGAATAGTAAATGGCTAGGGTTAGGGAGGGATGTAGGAAGGAAAGACAAAGTCAGTTAAGGAAGCCCAGAAGTGGCTTCATGGACCAGGGAACGGTGTGATTGGTATGTTTATTTCCCTGTTATTACCTACCTCCCCATGTCTTGACTCTGGCTGCTGCAAACGAGCTTCCCTGCACCCTTCCTTAACTGCTTGCTTATTGAAAATAAAGTTACTGGTATTTGTTAAAGAAATTGAGTTCTTTATTACAAATCAGACCCTTTCAGCAATCAATCATCATGCTTGCTGTTACAATCCTGTGCATGACATTTCATAACTCGGGGTTCTCCGGGGAAGGGAGTGAGGGAGGTTTGGAGGAAGGGGGAGGGAGGTTGGTAAGAAGAAGGCGCATCAGAGAAGACATAACAAGATTTATCATAGACCATGGTACTGTATGAATGCTTTGTTTATTTTCCCTGTATTACCCACCTTCCCATGTGTTTACTCCTGATGCTGCAAACTAGCTTCCCTGAAGCTTTGCAAAGCTGCATGCTTTATTTCTTTAACAACCCACCCTCACACTGCCTTTGCATAGCATGTCCTGAGAGTAAAGTAAGTAAATGGTGCCAAGGGAGAGGTTTGGGAGGAGTACAGGAGGGAAGAAACATAACATTAAGGGGTTTTCAATGTAATGACAGCCTTCTGGTTGGACTGTCCACAGGGGTGTAGTTGGCTGGTGCAGATAGCCTTCCCCCACGCGTTCTTACACGCCTGGTTCTGGAAGGTGTGGGACAGGGTGAGTACTGAGGGAGGTTATACATGGGCTGCAGAGGCAACCTGAGACCACGCAGCTCTTCCAGCATATCGCGGAGTATGTCGGTCTGATCACGAAGAAGATCCAGCGTTGCTGCCCGCCAGCGCTGCTCTTCCTGCCACCTGAAATCATTTTTAGCATCCCTCCTGTCTTCGCGTTGACTGGCAGCCTCCCTGTACTTTGCGACCAATTGTTTCCAGTCCCCCTGCTGAGCTCTCTCAGTACGGGTTACTGCCATAATTTCTGTGAACATCTCCTCACGCGTCCTCTTTTTTCTTAGCCTTCTTATGTGACCTCCCCGTCGGACAGGAGAAGGGAGAGGGAGGCTGGAGAAATGTGCAGCTGTGTGGGGGGGTGGGGGTGGAAAGAGTGATAGAAGAATCATAAGAGACATTTCATAGAACAATGGATACAGTCTTTCTCAGTGAACTGCGCTATTCACCGTACCTTGAGCATGTAACTTTACCACAAGGTCGCCTTAGGATTCTTTTAATACTTATTGCTTGTGGCTGAGGACTGAGATTTCAGCTCAGCCGCAGATCAGGGGAGCACACAGACCGTGTCCGGAGACAATGGTAAGTTATTTGGTAGTGAACCGTGCAGTGGCTTGTAGTACCCTGCACCCCCTGCTATTATCAGGTAGCATGAACAGTAGTGAGGCAAAGCGCTTTAAGGAACAACACTGGTTTCTTTTCTTAAGCCATGGAAAAGGTGCAGCACAGGGAAATACAAGTTCCCTCCCACAATCATCTGTGCTGCACTTTGGAGTTAGCTTTAATGCCATCTACCTAACCCCATCCCCCCTCTGCCATGGCAGTTAATAGGGATGATTCATGCTGGCCAAGTGCTAGGGGACACCACCCCGTAGGAATGAACAGCTTTCTAACAACCACCACCTGGGTCATTGTTTTAGGAAAGGTTTTTCATTTACTGGCTCAGCACAGAAGAAAGGAATGAATGGTCATCTCTGTTCCCAGACATGTTAACAGACTGTTCCAGTAACTCTAATTCCAGCTACTGCATGCAAGCACTCATGGCAAATCACTCACTAAAAAAGGCTTGCATTCATTCAGCCTACGCTTTTAATAAAAAAAGTGCACTCACCAGAGGACAATTCCACAGCATCATTTTCTGTGCTACTGGCTTGAGAGGGCTGGCAGGGTACTTCTGTAAGGGTTAGGAAAAGATCCTGGCTGTTAGGGGGAATTGAATGCTCTGTGCTCTCTGCTGTTTCGTCCTCCTCTTGGTCCTCATCGTGATCTTCGCTGTCCTCTAAATCTTCGGCAGTGGCAGAGATCACTACCCCCACCTCTGAATCCACAGACAAGGGGGGGGTTGTCGTTGCACAGTTCCCCAATATTGCGTTCAGCTCCTTGTAGAAGCAGCATGTTTTGGGGCCAGATCCTGACCTGCCCTTTGCTGCTTTGGTCTTCTGATACGCCTGTCTGAGCTCCTTCACTTTCACCTTGCACTGCAACGAGTCTCTGCTGTGTCCTCTCTGTCTCCTGGCATTAGAAATCTTTTCAAAGGTTTTCTCATTTCTTCTGCTGGACCTCAGTTCTGAAAGCACTGACTCTTCTCCCCATACAGCTATCAGATCCTGTAACTCCTGTGTGTTCCATGCTGGAGCTCTTTTCCTATTCTCAGGAGATTGCATTGTTATCTCTGCTGCTGAGAGCTCCACGCTGGGCAAACAGGAACTGAAATTTCAAAGTTCCCGGGGCTTTTCCTGTTTACCTGGCCAGCAGTAGAGTTCCTTTCCCTGTGCAGAGCGGCCACTGGTGCACTATGGGATACCTCCCGGAGGCCATTAACTTCTGTTTCCGTCCACACTAGCATAAAATCGATTTTATAAAATCGATTTTAGGGTTACTCCGCTCGTTTAGGTGGAGTACAGAAATCGATTTTAGGGACCCTTAAAATCGATTCACTGTACTCTGTAGTGTGGACGGTTACAGCTTTAAATCGATTTAAAGCTGTTTAAATCGATTTAAAGCTCTAGTCTGGACCTGCCCTTAGAGATGTTTCTGCCTCTTGAAAGCTTCCTGATGGTTGAAGTATTCATTAAGCAGAGACATATCCGTGAACAATAATATAGTTAAACTTAAGATGTAGCCCTTGACCTTTTTTTTTTTCCCTATTAACTATCTTTCTATTATTAGCATGAAAACTTGACAGGTAATTTACACCTCTTTAAAAACAATTAGAAGAACTATGTTATTATATTTATACTTCTGATCTGGTAATGAGTTAATCTGTCCATAATGCATATTTGATACATTTTCTCAAGGTAGATTAGAATTAGTTTAAGAATGAATTATTGAACTATAGAAGTCCTGCATCTTTGAAAACAGAACTGATTTTAGGATTACATCATTTGAAATGCCAAAGTTGGGTCTGTTCAGGCCAATACAAGAGGTGAACAGTCTCTGAGGAGAGAGAGATGTGCTCTTTGGGGATGTAAGGTGCAGTGTTGGAAAAGAAATAAGAGAACAAAGCACCAGATTGAATAGATCCCTGAAATTATCCAGGTACAGATCATCAGTTTGGGAGAGCAGCAGAAAGGGATCTATAGTATGATAAGAACCAAGTAAGTGCAGCAAAAACATAATTGCAATAGGATATTACCCTGAGAGGCCAAAAGAATAAAAGGAGAAAATCCTTACAAGAAAAGTTTACAATATGACTGTGAGTGAAGATCAAAGGGAACGTTGAAGGGAAAGAGTGGCCTTTGTTTCTCACCTATGTCAAAAGATTTAAGTGCAGCCTGAAATTTTAAAGGCATCATCCAGTTGTCACTGAAGTCAGTAAAGTCTTTCCCATGATTTCAAGAAGGGATGAAATGGGTCCTAAGTGCATAGAGTACAGGAAGCAATGCAGGCTGAGGGGTGTGCTGGCCACCGCTTCCCGCCATCCCCATTGGCCTGGAGTGATGAATCATGGCCAGTGCAATCCGCGATCAGCCAAACCTGCGGACACGGTAGGTAAACAAACTGGCACGGCCCACCAGGGTACTTACCTTGGCTGCCCGTGTGCCGAAGGTTCCAGATCCCTCTTGTAGAGTATCTGCATATTAAGGATAGGAGAGGGGAAAAAAAAAACCCAAAACCTACCATCTTCCCTTCTTCCACTGGCAAACTCAGTGAGCTACCTCCCTTAGTCTCCCATCTGCCTTTGTCTCACCAGCCACATGTACACAACTCTTTACAAACATCCTAATGCAATGCTTATATGTTAAGGTAACCTTCAGACACCTTTAAATCTGTGTTGGCCTATATCTGAATTACCTAAGATAAATTCTAATGGATACATGGAAGTGAAATACATCTTCAAATAAATGTTTTCAACTCTAACTTTCTGGACATAGCATACTTTCTACAAGTAACTTAAATTGACTGCAGATTTCCACTTACTTTAGAGGGAAATGATTTAATCCACAATGAACATTTCTGGAAGTATAACTCTCTACTTAACTTTGCAGCCATTCCCTGAGGCATAACAGATCTAAAAATGTTGGAAGTCCCTCAAATAGTCTGTCTTCTGTACTTGTGAAAGTCTTTTTTTAAATTAAATTTACAGTACAGATCCTTCTTTTTTAAAGCGTGTTTTGATCTAACCTTTTAATTTGGTTCTCCTTTTACTGTTGATAGCTCCATATATGATTAATTTCCCTTTTGACTCCTCCTTTCTCTGTTTTCCCTCTTTTTCAGTTTTTTCTACATGTCCTCAGTCCTCTTGAAGTCTGATTCAACTGCAATATTAAACAAAATTATTTAAATAACAGCAGCTTGAATTGTACCTGCATTGCATTGTTCACAATTCCTTCTTAATTACATTCCCATAATAATACACACAGTGTGAAGACACCATGGGGTCCGTAGAACTTTGAATTCAAGAAAGATATTTATCCTTAATTGAATGGTAGGGTACATCAGAGGGAAAAGTTTCATCATTTTAAATTGTGATAATTTCCTAAATAATGTTTCATGCACACTGTGGTTTTCCTTTTTTCTTTTTTATAATGTTTTTCAATTTCTATTTATATAAGAGGAGAAAGACTCAAGGAGTGAAAGACCCCGCAATCAGGAGAACAGAAAAAAAGACATTTTTTTTAAATAACTGTGAATCCATCTGGTCCTCTTGTTTTTCATGATAGAAGAGCCTTTACTGATTTATTGTACTTCTTGTGACCTCAGAAGAAACCAACTTCATCTTATTCCTTTTCTTAATCCGCGGCAATTGAATTTCAGATAAGAAGGAGACTATCTCTTTGTGACCCACATTTAGCTAGGATAAATTTGTTTTATAAAAACATGCAAAAATCTCATTACAGTTCTTGATTTCAGAGCAGTTGCAATGTCTCTTGTGCCAATAACTGGAAAAAAGTTTTTCTTTCTCCTCTCATTCCAATCATATGCAAATAATTTGTCAGATTTATTCCCCTTTTCATAGTACATTTGTTCATTAGACTTTAACACACTGTCTGTGTTATTCACCACAAAGCGTTTAGTTTCCCTCTGTTTAATCAAAAGTTGGAGGGTCCTAGGGTACCTGCTTTTTATGTTGCTTTTTTTCATCTCATTAACTTCCTTTGCTAATTTACGCTGGTACTCAAGATATACTTTCTGTGCCGCTGCTTCAGCTAGACAAATTATTCTACCCCTCATGACTGCTTTGGCAGCTTCCCACAAAACACCCAGACTAGTTTCTTGGTTTTTATTGATATTAATTTATTCTGAAATAGTCTTCATCTGTTGCACAAATGCTGCAGCTTTAATTAGAGAGTTGTTAAATCTCCATACTTCAGATCTTCTATAATTCAGTATACCATCCAGAGACATAGACACCAGGAAATTGTCAAGCAAAGCTGGATTTCCATTACCAGATGGTTGCATGCTACAGTGTATCCTCATAAATAAATTAAAAAAAGAATAGTGGTTGAAATGTAGTGAAACTAATATATAAAAGGTATCATATTGCCTGTTTTGGTGTAACTGTCTGTATGGATCAATGAGAAACAAATCTTTGCAATACTCTTGCTCACTTTACTTTCTAATTGTTATTTTACTTACAAAGGCCAAATCACATATCCTTATCTCAGTCCAGATAATAACTAAAATGTCTTCAGCTGTTACAGCTCCTGGAAACATCTGCCATTAGGTAAAAAGGGAAGAAAATCAAGAAAGACTTATATCTGTTAAGATATACAGATTTGCAGCCATAACAGGGCTATCTGCCATAATCCCTTGAATAATTCTCTTTTTAATCATTGTCTCACTGATCAAAGGGTAAGGAGTCCCCCTGCCCCTTTTTAAATGAGAAGTAGTACTAGAAGTCACAGACTTTTTGCAAAGAAACTGGTTTGCCAAAAGTAAGCAGGAGACAAAAGGACAATCAAAGCAGATATAAACCTTATTTCATCAAAATTCATAGAGAATAGTTTTACTATTAGATGTTTGTTTTGCCACGTGCTATATTGCTACTTTTTCTGTTTTATGGTTTCAGAGTACTTAGCACATAGTATAGTCTTAATGGAGTCTCATACACTGACTGAAACAAATAAGGACAAACAATAAGTGTTGTTGGAACAAATATAAAAATTGAGCTAGGAGCCCAAATATACCATATGCACATAAAATTAACCAACAATTGGTAAATATATAGAAGCCAACACAAAACAAATTGTAGTCTACACCCTCAAATGCTGTAAATTACTTGTAGGAAATCTACAAAATTCTAGCTCCAAAACAATATTCAGTGAACCATAAAAGCAGTAACTTAAGAGACAATAAAATGTATTAATTGGAATTGCAGAGTTAGGCTTCTATGTGAACAGTGTACATATATCATACGTTGATTTTTTTTAAGCTTTTACAGACACATCTAACTACCTGAATATTTATTCTGTCATATAAGGGAGAGAGAGAGAAGTGTCCATTGACTTTTCAAAAGGTGCAGTTTGCCATTCACAGAACTTGTGTGCACTGAAGGATGGGTGTGAACTAAGAGGCTGGATGTAGAAATCCATCAAGCCCTTCATCGGTGGTTGGCCATCTATCAAATGAGTCAGAAACTGATACATATTGATAAATAGAGCTGTGTAGATTTTTCAGCAAAACATTCACATTTTCACTGAAATTTTCTGTGGAAATATTTGAGGTTTTGCTAAAAAATTGAAAACCAAAATATTTCAATTCAGAAATGCAGCACCTCAGGGGAGTTGTATTTCAGGTGCCTCAAGCTTCCATTTCCATGTGTAAGTTGGGCTTTTTGGTTAGACTCCATCTCCCATGATGCACCACAGTTTTCCCTCATGATGAAGAGAGGGGGTGCTTTATGAAAATGCATACCTGAGGCTGATTTCAGAATCAAAATGTTTTATTTTTCTTCCAAAAATGTTTTTATTTTGGCTGAAATATGTAACTTTTCCCTTTTCAGCTTTCCAACATTTTTTTCCCACAGAAAACACTTTTAATAAAAAAAATACATTTAATTAAAAACCCAATTTTTCACTGAAAAACAATTTTGACAGATTTCTTTTGTCAGCCCTACTGATTAACATATTTATATATGACTTTTAGTTGTTCATCAGTGCAGTATTCAGCCCTCTGATCTCATTCATTGCTTCGGGCATAGATGATTTGGTACAACTGTGTCTCATGCTCAGTAAACCATGGCTCTGCCTCCCCTGAGCTAGATGGTCCTTCTTAAGTGTTCTTTGTGTTAGATAGATAGCTCTTGTCATTCATATGGAGATTTCTCAATGGAATTATGTGGAAACAGGGAGGAGATAACTGGAGATTAACTCCAACAAAATTCTGTTAGGGCAGTCTGGAGAAAGACAGAAAGGATTTGGTTAAATGTTGCTAGGAGCCTAAAAATGCCAAAACAGAATGATCCACGCCAGAACAAATAGTGAGGAACACACTGAAGTGGTATATGGGAATTTAGACTATCAAGAGCCTAATGTGTGTGTGAGGGGGGCTGCTGATATTTTAGGGAGGGGAATTTCTTTGTTCCTCCAACTTTGTAGGCAATGTTAGAGGTAGTTGGAAAATTAAGGGTTTTTTTCCCACAGACAATTCTGACACTTCAAAGAAAAACAAAAATGCTAAAGCCACATTTTTTTTGTTGCCGAAAACTATCAAAATCTGAAAAAGTTTGTGTTTTGTTTCTCACAAACAAATGACAATTTTTGAGGAAAGCATACACTTCTCATGAAATATTTTGTTTAATCAAAACCCCAATATCGTCGAGAATAAATGAAGGCATTTTTTTTTTTACAAGCCCTGGACAGGATTACTCCACTGACAACCTTGAACGAGAAGAAATTGGGCAGCTCTGAATAATTAACTACAAAGTATTAGATTAATTTTTCTATTCAAAGTTTGCAAATGAGAAAAATTATCTATCATCTATCCTCTGTCTAAATATTCATTCAAAGAAGAGAGAATTATCAATATGGTGGCGATGTCTATTCAATTTAATTTTCTGAATAAACTCATCATCAGTGAAGGCTCATAGGTATTTGTATCAAAATAAAAATCAATATGAAACCACTGAATCTGCAATCAGTATTGATAACACATATTTCAAATATTAAAATAAAATATTTTATTCCTTTGTTAAAATCCATTTTAATTAGGCAAGGATTTCAGATTATCAAGGAAAAGTCTTAAATTGTTTTCTCTGTCTTGTTCTTTTTAAAATAATATTTCTGGATCAGGTTAACTCTGAGGAGATTTTTGTGGATGACAACAAGCTATTTTGTAATTCACAAGCTCCTCAAGGATCTTGTTCTTCTATCAATCCACAAGTTCTTCATCATATAAATATTCTTGCCACAGTTGTTTACTGGTATGGACATGATATATCATAGAATCCTCTCCTTCCAATTCTTGCCTACTGAGTTATACTCTGGCTACTTCTGTTACTACCTTCATCTCTTTCAGTGTGATGGGCTAAATGGATCAAGAACATGAGAAAGTATGTCTTACATATCAGAGGGGTAGCCGTGTTAGTCTGGATCTGTAAAAGCAGCAAAGAATCCTGTGGCACCTTATAGACTAACAGACGTTTTGGAGCATGAGCTTTCGTGGGTGAATACCCACTTCTTCAGATGCATGAGGAAGTGGGTATTCACCCACGAAAGCTCATGCTCCAAAACGTCTGTTAGTCTATAAGGTGCCACAGGATTCTTTGCTGCTTTATGTCTTACATACAAACTCCTTCTCAATTACTTGTAGACACCTCTTCTAGACTTTACAATTGTCAAAGTTAGAATCAGGACTCACAATTTGTCAGACCACTCTGTTTATTAGCGCAGCACTCTGACAATAACATTCAGAATATGTGAGTGGCCATGCAAGGCCCAAACAGTCTTATTTATACAGATAAAAGAGCGGGAATTAGACAAAGGGACAAAGAAATCAAAACAGTATAATTCACCTGGGGCACAGCATGCATATCCTATTTCCTTACTAACTGTTATCGATCTAAGGCTAATGCTTCACCAATTGCCCTTAAACGGTGCAATTGTTCTATGTTAATGTCTGTATTCCTGACACTTGGTTGCAACATTCCAACAACTTTGCTTAAAGGTACAGACAACATTTCTTTAATCCTTTCTATTCTTACTATATAATTCATTCTACTTTCACACCATCTTCTGAGGAGAAGATGGCTTCTGGGTCAGTAGCCCTCAGCCTCATAATTTTCTAGTTAACTTGAAACAATCTCTTTCCAAAACTAAAACAAAACATTACAAAATCCTTGCAATCCAGCAAGGACTTCAAGTTAACCTGAGTATCTCATCGTACATTATATCAATGTGCCAGACCTCACTTTTGACTGATATAGCTAATAGGCTATTTTATTTATTAACCGACCCATTCCTCTATTAAAAAAATCTTATAAAACATCTTTACAACTTAAATGAAGATAAACTCTATATGTACAAATGCACAGTTATAAATTAGCCTATGGAAGTTCTTAAACTCCATTGACATAATTTTTCAAGCAAACACCATCCTATCAGGAAGAGAGAGAGAGAGAGAATTGTCTTCATTGTCTCCACTTCCTGGTCAGAGATGAATTTCCAGATAAAAGGATTTTTTTCTTTATCTAGTGACAAAAGTATGACTTGGTCTTTCAGGTTCCCCCCTCCTCCCCCAAAATAAAGGTGGTTGATGGCTGGAAGAAATTACAGTCAACTGATTTGAATGTGATGCTTTTTGTTCTACAATATCAGAACAGTATTTCAGTTTTTGAACCCTATTTACTGAAGTATAAAATTAGTAAAGTAGTTGAATATTACCCTTCAACATCATGTACTAAGTTAGAAGTTCAACGTATACTTGGACAAATAAAATTCAGTCTCTTCCAGGGCAGCATACAACCACTGGAGCAGTGCCACAGAGTAGTTCAGACAAGAATTGAGGAATAATTTAGTACTCAATTGATGCTTCAAGGAAAATTTAGAATGTAACTACCTAAACTGGAATTTGGAGGGACTATATTGACAGATATATACTTACAAAAAGTGCCATGGAGTTTTTAATTATTCCTCATGTCATGAACTTAACATCTATCATACATATATATACAGTATATGACTATTTGAAGTTTCTCCTCACAGCCTGAAAATATGAGTAGTCATTTATATGCGTAAACCTCCTTAGGAATAGTCTGAGTCTGACAACCACTTAAAAGACAGCAGTCTAAGATGCTGCTCACGTCTACCACCAATTTTCAATATAAACCTCATCCTGTAACTTGCAAAAGCATCACAGAGGATACTGAAATTCAAGAAACAATTTGTCCTGCATATATTCTTAAATATAAGCACTCCGGTTCTGCATCTACCTATTTTGTTGCTATTCATTCCTATTTGTGCTACAGATATTACTGTTCCACATTTGCAGGAGTGAGTGTTCACCTTAAACCAAAAAAGTTTGTTTCCTTGGTAGCTTTTCATAGATTTTCTTCAAGAAGGAGTGAACCACAGGAGGCAAGCTTAAATTAGTGCATATCCTTAGGGCAAACCTCCTGTTCTCTGCACTTGCCTGAAGCCAGCATAGTTCTACTGCTTTACTTAGTGGTGCAAAATAACCCAATTTCTATATTCACATATCTGAATAATGTCAAGTGGAGGGTACTTTCCCAAGGTTAATATTTTTAAACGAGCTGAACTTGGGCTGACATATCTGACCACTCCAGTACCACCAAATTACTTTGGCTAAAGCTGGCAGCATAATTTGCTATTACTAATATACATTGTGAATTTTGGCAAATTTTACATCAAATATTTATTTGTGAATATATGTTTCTATTATTTAGCTAGCTCTACTTATGGGTTATTGAATAACCTGACCTTCCTGCTATGGAAAGAAATGTGGGTCAAGAGCGAAGTATGTTTTGCCTCTCCAAAATACAGACATCTTTTGGTTGCACTAAGTATTGTTACAGCATTAATTGACATCTCCAAAGAAGAATAAAGGAATTAAATGCTAATTCATTACATGTTTGTTCCAAATCAGGCTATAAGGGATTAATCTGTGTAATGCTCCCCCACCCACAAAGTAAGGAATAAATAGCAGTTCTATTTGTTAATTATCTGAAGTTGAAAAACTAGATAATTCTGATAATTACTATGTCTATATTTCTAGAAAAATAACACTTCAAAGATCTCAAACTGAGCCGTTATATACTGTATGCATGGACTTACTTTTTGAAAAACTATACGTTAAAATAAATGGAGTGTCCCTGAACATTGGTGCACAAATAGCTTTGTGAATGCAACTTTTCTTTTGCTTCCCAGAATCAGTGCAGCACAGGAAACAGCAGTGCAACCTTCTCCACACGATCTCTCCCATGTTCTTCAGCATTGACCTGGACATACCAAGTGACTTTCAGTTCTTAGGTCACTTCTGAAAATGTGATTTAGACTTACAAGTGGCTTAGGCCCAGATCCTTGAAGGTATTTTGGTAACTAAGTCTCATTGAAATCAGTGGGAGGCACCTAAATACCTTCAAGGATCTAGGTCTGGAGCACTTTTGAATTGTTTTCCCATGTGATTAGCTTATGCTTCATACCAACCCATACTTAGTCACTGCTGATGACAAAAATGATGATGTTTTCTGTGATAAGTGCACTTGTCCATGAGGGATAGAAAGAAAAATTCAGATCAGCATATTGTGAGTCATCAAATAGCCATCAGAGAGCAGCAGGTGACCTCTTTTGGAATCAAACAAGTGACCTTGAGATAAAAGTTTTCTAATCCTTTGGTTTTCCTCACCACCTACATTGATTAGGAAAGTTTACTCTGCTTGTCTCAAAGGCTAAGTTCATGGGAGTAGATGGCAGTAGACAGCTTTCATTTCTGATTTTTTTCTTGTAAATATTCTGAGCCAGAATATGGCCTAATAGAGAATGTATTGCAAGATGTGTCTCTTGATGCAGACTTTCCACTAACTTGATTCCAAAATCTTCAATCATTTAACATACTGGCTAGATTTTTCTCCAGCTATGTCCTGCACAGTATTAGTGCTGACCATTACAGTTGCTTAATTTTAATTATTTCCCATTTAAACCATGTAAGAGCACCCAGTTGCCATGGCAAGGGACACTGTACACATGTCGGTAATAATAACAAAGATTATAACAATAATATGAGTTTTCTCTAAAAAATACAATGTAGGTAACAGGTAGCTATGAACTTTGATAACAATCATTACAACTGTTCATGCTAGAATTGCATTTGAGGCTCAGAGCAGTTCCATTTATTCCTTGACATTTGAAGGGGGAAAACAGAAATATATCTATCTACATTTTGATTAATTTGAGAGGAGAAAAAAAAGGAAAGAAGACATCATAGAAAGAAAGCAAGAAAGCAAGAAAGAAAATTATCATTTTTTATTTTAGTTTTCTTCTCTTTTATGGAAGTACTCCCAAAACACTCCAGGAAAGGTATTTGGCATGTGGATATGCCCCACTAGTCAAACAATGTGCCAAACTGGCAAAATCAGACTGAAGTCAATGTAGTTGCTCGCATTTATACCAGCAGAGAATTTGGCCCAGTATTTGTATAAATCAAAAAGCTCAAAAGTACCTGATATTTGGATGTTAGATTTTTTTTTCTTCCCACCCAACCAGCCAGAGGTAGTCAAATTTCTATGGAAGTGGAGGATCTCACAGAGTCATTACATGAGGAAACACAAGTTCAGCCATCTAGTCTCTCCCTTTCTCAAAGTTCAGCTTTGTCAGCTATAGTTACACAATTGAGAGGAGGCAGTTTTATTCTGGGAAGTATTCCGGATTCCTTTATGAGAAAGTGAATAGTGCTATGAACAGCAGCTACTACACAGTACTGTCTGCATTCTTTGTGCACTGGGCAAGAGATTTTTTTCCCATTTCTTACATCATTTTATAACCTCAAATGAATTAATTACACAATCTACATAGCAAATAGCACAGCACAGCACTGAAGGTACACTTTGAGTAAGTAACTCAAGTTGAGAACAGCAGTTTTTTGCCAGAGCTGGTCATGGTAGACTCCTAAGTTACCAGTACATTAAAAGGTTTTCCCTGACATTACTAATCCTTTCATCAAGAGCTATAGTACTGAAGTAGAGTGAGATTGTCTGAATAGTCAATCCATCTTTCACCTAATGGTAGAAGCTGCAAGCTATTCATATGCTCAATTGCACTTGCAAATGATACACTAATATGGTTTAACCATACTGCTGTGAGGGTCACTATAGCTATTAATCCTTCTTTGGCTTCTTCTGTACTCCGATCATTTCCGGGAACCATATATATATATATATTATTCCTATCAAAATCATGCCATGCATTCTTAATAATAAAAAGCAAATATTCTACTTAAAAATCATCATCTGACTGATGTCTCCCAACTCAAATCTATCCCAATAGATGTGTCCTGCCTCACTCTAAACAAACTTATCCACAAGGGCACTAAAAATTATTATAGCAAGGAAGGCTGAATTCCACTTCTGGATGGAGAAAACTGAGTTCCACCATACCATTCCTCCAGAACAGTTATGCTGATAATGATTTTGCAGATCTGACAATGACTTTAGAGGAAGAGGTTTATAAGGAAAAACTAAATAATACAATGAACCATCAAAAATGTGATCTATTCATGCAGTATTCTCCCAGAGAGCCCTCTGGAATCGATCTATTGACTGAAGGGTTTTATGCTACCACACATCACCAAAGTAGCTGGTGTCTTCCAGGCTAGTTAAGACTAGTTCCTTAATGGATGTTGTTAGCTTTCTGGCTCCTTTCCCTTTCTGGATTTGTGATGAAGCAGAGAAAATGCCTGCCAGCATGGCAGAGGTTAAAGAGAGCTTATGGGCCTAGCTAACCCCGCCCTATTATACCTGCAGCCAATGCCACGCCTATGGACAAATAAAAGAATAGTGTCTGGCTCATTTGAGGGCAGACTGGTGAAGATGCAGGAGCTAGTTGTCTCCCTAACTGAGAGTGAGGGTCACTAGCTTGCCAGTCACCAGAGAGTAAGTAGTGGTTCCCTGTCCAAGGCACACTTTAGAGGAGACTTAGGAATATCCAGCAAGTGAGGTACCTGGGTGACTGAAGCCCAGAGACATTGTGGAGTTCAGCCTCACCAAACTTACAACTGCTCCACGCTGAGGAGACTGGAAGCATGGCAGGACACTACCCAAGGTCCATGAGACAGTGCTACTGTAGGCAAGTCACCTCAGTGCATTAAACTATAGGATTCATGCCCCAAGCTGAAGGAGCAGTGGTAGGAAGTACCTTCGGGCAGCGGATTTAGACTCCACTCTGGGAAGGCCCCCTTTTCAAGGGTAAAATCACAAAGGGCCCTGGGCTGTTGGAAAGGGAGGTTAATTGCTCAGCTAGACCCTTTTGATATAGACGTCTTCATTTTTGACTCTTGCATGCCAAACCACATTATGTTGTTAGTATTCTACAACAAGCCCATTAAACAAATCCATCATGTCAATGGCAAAGATGCACCCTGACTTACCATCGAAGGAAAGTATAGTCTATTTATGGGAAGGTTTGTTCCCAGCTATCATCCTCACTCCCATCTGCACCCTTAAACCAAAATCCAAAATGTGACCAAATCCATATGTTAAAACAGAAATCACCATAACAGGGTTTAATACTGTCAACTATGCTGCAAATAAATTATATGTTTGATTATACTGTATGAGAAACCTAATGGCTGGCAACAGTGTGTACTTTTATCTGCAATGGTTCACCAGTGAGGAGAGGGAGCATATCATAAGTTAGAAAAGTTAAGATAGAGCATGTGATGTTACTTTTCAAAATGTCAATCATAACCTGAAAACTTCCTGCAAGCAGTTCCCAAATGTCACTGAGTTGCACGTCACAAAAGGAGATGGTTCTGAGGCCAGGTGGAACCTTTACGTTAGATGGAGATGGGATCTGAGTGCAGGACTGGGAGGAAAAAACTTCTGAGTTTTACTGCTGGCTTTGACACTAACTCCTTGGATAGGATATTTAATCTCCTCATCTCAGTTTTCCCAACACAATACGGGAGAAGGACTAATCTACATAAAGGTGTAGTGATGATCACTCAGCTGGTGGGACAGACTAATTGCTGGTGTAGTTCCACTGAAGTTAGTATACTGCTTACAACAGTAGTGAGTTTGAGCAAATATTTGTAAAATACATTACAGTAGAAGCATAGTAATTATGCGTTCAGATTAATACAGTTAAAAAAAAGTAGTCACAATGGTTGTATGAGGTATAGCGCTATAATAAGAGGAAGGCAAATAATCTAATCAACAAATTTTGCTTCTCTTTCTTTTTTCAAATTGTGTTCAAATAGACTCTAATTTTCTTGCATTTATTATGTATTCCACACCTTTTTTTTTTTTTAATATTCCTTTGTAGATTCTTTTCAGGTAGTGGACTTTGAATATTCTCAAGTCTAAGTTTGAGCCATTTACCTTGGGCACATTTTTCTCACTTTATTTCTACTCCTTGATTGGATGAGCATAACTTTTAGGATCCAGTTCAAAATGAGCTTGTTTGGAGAACAGACCTGCCAGTAAACTCATGTACAGAATATTCATGGAAAGGAAATACAAACAATGTATCAACATGTCTGAAGCAAATTTCATTTAACAATTTGTACTCTGTAGAGTTGGTCAAAAAGGTTGTGGGAGGAGAATTGAAAAATTTTCCTCCAAAATCATTCACATTTTTGTCTAAATTTAGTCAAGATTCTATGAATCAAAATCTTAGAAAAAAGTGGTTAGCTCTAATATTCTTAGAAATGTAGTGTTGGGAGGGATCTCCTCAAACCATCTTGTCCATGCCCCTGTCATAGGGTATCAGGGTTGGAAGGGACCTCAGGAGATCACCTAGTCCAACCCCCTGCTCAAAGGACAGCTAATCCCCAGATGGATTTTTGCTCCAGTTCCCTAACTGGCCCTCTTAAGGATTGAAGTCATAATCTGAGGTTTATCAGGCCAATGCTCAAACTACTGAGCTATCCCTCCCCCCTCTGCTGAGGCAGGACCAAGTATATCTAGACCATCTCTGACAGGTGTTTGTCTAACCTGTGCTTAAAAACCTCCAATGATGGGGCTTCTACATTCTCTCTTGGAAGTGTGTCCCAGTGCTTAACTATCCTTATTGCTGGAAAGTGTTTCCTAATATCTAACCTAAATCTCCCAGGGTGCAGGTTAAGCCCATTACTTCTTTCCCTAATCTCATGGACATAGAGAAGAATAAAATTGATCACTGTTCTCTTTATGACAACATTTTACATCCTACTATAGGGAAAACATCAGCTATGGAGAGATATACCAACAATATTCTGTGTTTGTTGATATGGCATGTTATGTGAGGTTCAGTACATTAACTTGGCCTGACTCTGTTTTCTTGTATCAGCTCTGAAAATCATAATATTCCTCGAACCATTGGATTAAAAGCTCGCTGAAAAATGTCAGTAGCATCTTGAAGAATATTCTCTCCTTTAAGCTCTCTGTAATGTCTTCAGAATCTTGGCTGAAAATGGCAAATGAAATTATGATGATAGGCCTACATAAAGCAAATCAAAAATGCCCTTCTAACAGTTAGATGTAAGTTTCACAGGACTCTGAAATTGATCTGAGAAATACATTCTGCTGCTTAGAAAGGCAAGATGAAGTAATGATCACTGAGAGGCTCAAACCTTCCTTATTTGAAATACTGCAAATGATATGCGATGATCTTTGTGGAAATGGTTGTGCATTTTATATTTCATTCTTCTCTGTGAAAACAGCACATTCTCATATGCCCTTCATTCATCTCTGTGTTTAATACATTCCTGGCAATGGAGTGCTGTAATAAAGTATGTCTACTTGGGTGCTAGTGGTCTACGGAGAAGTGAGAAGAGACATCAACCTGGTCTGTGCTTCCAGATCAGAGAATAAAACCTGGACTACTGGAGGTAAGGCAAAGCATCAGTGACATCATTTACTTTCTTCTTTTATTAATGCTACCTCAATGTGAAATTAAAGATCTTATGCTCTTTGAAATAAATATGGGAAAAGCCTAAAGCAGGCTCATTTCTGCTTCTAATTTCACTAAGTGCTTATTAACAATTGTAATTATACAAGAGTGTTTGTGTAGAAATTGACCCATGTGCTCTTTTAGCACTGTCCTCATACTGATAAGCAATGGCTGAATCTAGGTTATTATTTCCTTAACAACACTGGACTGAAGTCATGATGGGGACTAGCTGACAGCACAGCAGGGACACATATAATCAGATGCATAAAGCCTGAGGGATGGCTTGGGCACTCAATCCCCTCCAATATTTATGTTTGGTATTAAAACACTCCAAGTGAAGATAATGATTTTGGCTCCTTGCCCTTTCCCAGAATTTTTAAAAAAAACATACACCCATGCTTGTAATAAACATAAAATTAACTCCTCTGCAAGTAGCTAAGAACAGTTGCAATTTGAAAACTTACGTTCAGTGGGTATGTTGACACTTTATTAAATTGTTTAAGAAACATTTTCCAGACTTTCAAATCCATGTTATGCTCAAAGGATAAACATATAAATCAATATGGTCTTTTTGATCTTACAAAAGCAGCTGCCAAACCCTGGCAAAAGACCCTCGCTGGTGTAAATACCAGGGTTAAATTCTCACAGATTATTTCCCAGAGCCCTGGGGATCGGGTCTTCTGCTCTGCAGAAGGCACCAGGACTCGGGACTTCTGCCTGATGGGTTTGAAAATATTTACCATAGCTCTGCTCTGGGCAGCTCTGGCTGAATGTAAGCCTTGGTTATTACCATAAACACAGGAGGCAAGTCCCATCATAACAGCTAGAGTCATCATAGTTCAGCATTTTGGTGCTTGCCACCTTACCAATTAATGAACAAAAGTGAGCAGTTTATCTTGGAGAAGTGGGGATTTCACTGTTAAGGATATAATTTGATACTCAAAAATGATGAGAAGCTGTTTGGTCATTCCCTTTTTTCCCCTCAGCTGATGCTAAATAGTGTAGAGACAACCCACTACCTCATAAAAGCTACTAAATAAATACCTATATAGATAACATATCTTAGGCCAAAAAAAATGAAGTAAGAGCCATAAAGGACTTGTGTAGAAACTGAAGTATTATCTATGTCAGGGGTTGGCAACCTCTGGCACACGGCTCACCAGGATAAGCACCTTGGCGAGCCAGGCCAATTTGTTTACCTGCCGTGTCAGTGGGTTCGGCCGATTGGGGCTCCCACTGGCCCCGGTTCGCCGCTCCAGGCCAATTGGGGCAGCGGGAAACTGCAGCCAGCACATCCCTCGTCCAACGCCACTTCCCGCCACCCCCATTGCCTGGATCGGCGAACCGCAGCCAGCAGGAGCCATGATTAGCTGAAACTGAGGTCATGGCAGGTAAACAAACTGGCCCGGCCCACTAGTGTGCTTACCTTGGTGAGCCGCGTGGCAGAGGTTGCCAGCCCCTGATCTATGTAAACAGGATCTGAATAAGTTCTCCCCTGACAGCTAGCTGGGATGGGGAGAGACTTTAGGAACACATCTACTCTGCCTGTATATCTGGCAGATAAAGTGATGTTGCTCAAAGTGATCAACTTTGGCTGGTGTTGAGTTACAAATCACTTTAGTACTGAATGCATGGGTAGTGAAATGTTGTTATCAGTTTTGTTGTATGAGTAAAGGACAGCAGAACTGTGCTTAACCTGTCCCAAATGAGGAGGTCAACCTCAGCTGAAAGGACTTCATTAAGACAGGGGCTCGAATGCCGCACCCCTGTGAAAGTAAGAGGGATGGGAGCAGATATCCCAACCAGGAGGGGTGGACTCTCTCTAGTTTGGTTTAACCCACTCCTCCCCACTGTTCAAAGAAAGAGCTCAATAGGTTCCATTGGGAGTGTTTTGTTATTTTAAGCGCTCAAAAGAGCTGACAATCACTGAGAGCTGAAAATCATTAAGAGCTGGGTGGAACCTCAAGAGACTGACCTGCAGAGGTCAACAGCAGAAAGGCAGGTGGTGAGCGGAACAGCTGCAGGCAAAGCAGTGAGCTGAGCAAAACAAGGAGCTGGCAAGGCAGCCAGCAGAGAAGAACTGAAGCTGGTGCAGTGGCCAGCAGAGAGAAACAGTGTCTGGTAGGGTAGCCAGACAGACCATGTGCTCAGATGGTGGAGCAAGCAAGATGTCTTCTTCCCCGGGTGGGAAGTGAACTCACACAGAAGCACCTCTGAACTGTCAGTCCTCACTGAGCAAGCACAACCACTGTGAGTGGGGCATGGTGAGAGAACAGAGAGGAGCATGGAAAAGGAACTTTTGATTGTAGGACTCAAGAACATGAGGCAAAAGACACTGTCCCACGCACTCTGGGTAAGTGTCCTGATCACAGTTTTATGATTATGAATCCTGCTTGTTAATGAATCCTGCCTAATTAATGTCGGGTGGCCTCCTTCCTTTCATTAAAAAAATATTTTCTATACTCAGACCCTGTGCTTGTGGATGGGAAAGTATTCCCTCTCAGAGGCACTCGGGGTGGTATGTAATTTTCCCAGGTTACTGAGTGGGGGCTTGAGCTGGTTCTGTGTTGTATTATTTAAGACGAACCCTAGATATTGAATGCAGCCCTGGATGCTGCTGGTTCCACCTGGCAGAAGGGTTACAGCTGGATAAAAAAAATACATTAAATGTCTAACAGGCTTAACATGATATGGAGCTACCCAGGGACATAGCCTTGTCAAATTAATGATGGCCTTTGCATCAGAATCTTACTTAATTAGGATTTATTAGGAAAGGAGTTGTTTAGCTTCTGTTCTTCCAGATAGAAATGAAAAGTGACTTTACATAACTTTTACACACATAATGCTCCCAACTTCTTCTGCAGAGCATTAGAATAACTTACATAGCAGGGCAGACATGATTGTAGAAAAATGGAAGAATCATTGAAATCACTGAGCTATTCAACCTCTAGATGACCCAACTGTCTCAAAGCCTGCAATAACTGGTCAGATCTTGGAAACTACCCCTCAAAATCAGATTTCTGATTCAGATTTCCCAAGTGTAATAAGTACAGAGGCAAAATTTACCTGTGTGAACAAAATAATAAATCCTAAAATTAAATGCAAACTGTACCCATAGGGCTTGATTTTCTTCTCACATAGTGGTACAGCAACATAATTTTACTGACATCATTGTTACTCTTGATTTACAGCATCTGAAGAAGCATCATAATAAAAGGTACAGAGAAAGTAAATCCTATTCTCTCTTTCTCAGGAAACTGAGGAAAGGAAATATTTTATCACACAATGCCCAATTAGTTTGTAGAACTAATTGCTACAACATATCATTGTGACAAGAACATTATAATGATTCCAGAAAGGATTAGATATTTACCTAGATGGCAAGCATATCTAATTTTGAAAGTTTGAATGAGATATGAACCCTCATGTTTCAGACCACAAGTCACCTTGTGATCTTCTTCGAATGGCTGATGTAAATGTAGAGCAACAACTATAATATTACCTTTAGATGGTTAAGCCATATAATTGCATCTGGAGTAGCAGAGTGTATTGCTGCAATGCCTCCTTCATATTTGTGAATCTGTCATTGAGATGTTATATATTCCACAGTCTGTTCTGAGTGACCAGTCACACAGTGGAGGGTCTTTAATTTTCCATTTGTGCAGCAAGTATCCTTATCTGCCATGGTTTGTGTCCAGGGCATATTATGGATGACAGTGGCTAGGCGTGAGTTGTAACCATGGATACCGTAGCAGCTAGCCTATTGCTCATTGCAGACATAGGTTTCTTGGAGCTTCAGGATGTTGATGTAATGTGTCTTCAACATGATTGCAAGATGCTTGCACTTCACCTGAAAAAGTTCTACAATATTAAGTTGGAGGATCCTTGTTCCAGAACCTGTATGGCATGTTACTGAAGAGGGCTGTTATGGGGGCTTGAGTTGTTGCTCTGAAGACCAGAGATCATTGATCAATGTTTGGTCACCAGGTTGATGGAATTAGCTGTGATTTCTAACTTAGCAGAGGGGTATTAGGAAGGCTGCCATCTTCCACTCCAGCTTCTGATGCCTGAGGGATAAAACTTAGCGGTAAGAATCCCACAGCTGCCTCCTGCAGGGTATATTGCACCTTCCTCTAAACCAGTGGTTCTCAAAGCTGGTTTGCCACTTGTTCAGGGTAAGCACCCTGGTGGGCCGGGCTGGTTTGTTTACCTGCTGCATCCACAGGTTCGGCTGATCGTGGTTCCCACTGGCCGTGGTTCCCCGCTCAGGCCAATGGGGGCTGCGGGAAGGGCAGCCAGTACATCCCTTGGCCTGTGCCACTTCCCACAGCCCTCATTGGCCTGGAGTGGTGAACTGTGGCCAGTGGGAGCCGCAATCGGCCGAACCTGCGGACAAAGCAGGTAAACAAACTGTCCCGGCCTGCCAGGGGCTTTCCTTGAATAAGCGGCAGACTAGCTTTGAGAACCACTACTCTAAACCACTCTGAGATATAAGTTACTGGACTAGATGGACAACTGAGATAAACAAGTATGGCAATTTCTATGTTCCATGATACTGATGTTATGGAGAGGGGAATCAGACCTATTATGCACACCATTAGAGCCACATAGTTGCTTCTTTGCTGGATTTATATTTATTTGCTGTATATATATATACAGGGGTAAATGGATAGGTTAGGCTCCTACTTTTAAATCCCTGCTTTAATCAGAACTAAGGCCCTGATCCTGCTAATACCTGTAGACCAGAGGTTGGCAACCTCTTGCACATGGCTGCTCACCAGGGTAAGCACCCTGATGGGCCAGGCCAGTTTGTGTACCTGCCACATCAGCAGGTTTGGCCAATTGCCATGGCTCGCCGTCCCAGGCCAATGGGAGCTGCTGGAAGCAGCATGAGCAGAGGGATATGCTGGCTGCAGCTTCCTGCTGCCCCCCATTGGCCTGGGATGGGGAAAATGGCCAGTGGGAGCCGTGATTGCCCAAACCAGCTGACACGGCAGGTAAACAAATTGGCCCAGCCCTCCAGGGTGCTTACCCTGGTGAGCAGCATGCCAGAGGTTGCCGACCCCTGCTGTAGACAATGGATTAAATTTTTATTCTACTGAAATCAATGGCAAAACTTCTATTGACTTCAACTAAAATGAATCATTTCATTCATGAAAAATTACAGTGGGACTAGTCAGAATTGTAAGAACTACATCTTTTAGCAATATATGGTTGCAAGATCAGGCAAAAAAGATGGGATAGACAAAATAGTTCAGTGGTCTACTGTATTGTGCATAAAATGGAAGATGATTTTCTGAGCTGCTGCTAAGCTACTTTTCTGATGTTTCAACCAGCTGCGAGGGGTGTTGGGGGGAGAGGGTTAAAAATAATAAACTTTAATATGGGAAAAATGATTTTTTACAAATCAATTACATATATTATTTTAGTAGGAAATATCAGTCAAAGTTCTGAATCAATTGCAAGTTGGTGGAAAGCCAAAGTGTGTCTGCCTGTCTAGATCACATTGGTAGAAATATTTAGGCTGGAGTAAAGTCAAAACAACTTCTGTTTATCAGGGCTTTTAGCAGAGTCCATTTTCAACCTCTACAAAAGAAGTTATTTCAGCATCACCAGCTGAAGAGAAACAAAGGGGTTGTCCACAATGGAAACAGAGCTATGTTAGCCACATTAATATTCAAAAACAGTTCTCAAGCTTGAATGGTTTTCAGTAGTGCTTCAAGGCCTGATCCAAAACCTATTGAAGTTAATGGAAATCTTTGTGTTCCATTCATCTCTTTGAAAACAACATTCTTATGTGACCTTTCATTCATGTCATTCTTCTATGTCTTTAGTATATTCCTGGCAAGGGAATGCTGCAATAAAGACCTTTCCATTAAATTCACTGGTTTTGGATCCAGCCCTCACATACAGAATGTTACTGAGGTTGTAAATGTCTGTTGGATCCATATTGCAACCACAACTGTTTCAGACAGCTTCAAACAGCTATGTCCTTAATGTGGATGAGGACAAAATTCATACTGCAAGGGTTAGCTCCAGAAAGATGCTTCTCTCAACCCCTTTTTTATCTGTGTGTCTTGTATTATTTAGTATATTACATGTTCAGTGCTAGGGGCTCTTATCTGTGCCTTGAGCCAGGCACTGTCAGAAGTCAGCATAATTTCTGTATCACTGGAATTTTGGATCTCTTCTTAACAGAAATTGCTAATCTTACCAAACTGGACGGTCACTTCGTAACATGAGCAAGAAAAGACCACCCAACTCTGTTTTATTTATAATACAAGCCAAAATTTGAAACAAGGTTTCCAGAGAAGAAAAGCTGATACAATATTATTCTTGGTCTCTTTACTAAAATTAATGAGTTCACCAAAGTTAAATGTATCAGACATGTACAGCAGAATATGCAGAATCATGCAGCTACGTGTTCCACTGATTTCAATGTAATATCAGATAGGACCAGCCAGCACAGAGTTCCTTAAAAGCAATAGTTAATTAGTTAATAATGTACAAACAGCTAAGTCCACATCTTATTTTAGCCTTTGTTTCTTTATATTTAAAAATAATGATATTAAACCTTTGACTCTACATCTTTCTAAAGTCTTATATCTATATGTCTTCATGTTGTGTGCCTTTTTTTCCAAGCATTTAGTGCTAGATTCACAAAGGGACATAGAATTTTTGAGTCTGAACATGGTAACACTGAACTTTTTGTCATTCCTGGAAAATCACAAGAATGACACTATTGTTCAAAGCACCTGAGTTAGGTGCCTGAGCTCCTATACAATGAATAGACACTTTAGAGTGCAGTTCACAAAAGTCTGCATTTTAGGTGAGGAGTCACCTAAACTAGTCTATTGAAGATGTCAGTGACATAGGTTTGTCTTAAATCTTGGTCCTCTCACAGAGAAAGGTGAGACAGGTTGCAGGCAAGTGTCTATCTCTGCTAGCTATCCACAACTGGAAACCCTTTTCTGGAGTTAGATGCTTAAGGCAATTCATAAGCTATGTGACATTCTGATATGGTGCTCCCTCAATCTCTCTTGTTGAATATCCCATAGTCCCATGGCTAAAGCAGTCTCTTGAGAAGTAGTAGATTCCTGTTCAAATCATTTCTTCTTGCCAGGTGGAAGGGGGACTTGAACTGGGGTTCTCCCACTTCCCAGATGAGTGCCCTGAGCACTGGGCAAAAAAGTGTAGGTGGCATCTTTCCTACCACTATGTTGTATGGACTTTGGCAGCCTCTGTGCATGCCTATTACATGAGGCACACATGTGAGGTAGGTGGAGTAGGGCTTAGATTCCCTTATTCATGGATCACTCTGGGAGACAGGCATTTCTAGATTGATGCAACACTGTGAATTTCCAGAGGAAGAAATCCTAAGCAAAAAGGAAGCTTTTTTGCTACAAAAAATGTAGGCATTAAGCAAGTTTAGGTGCTCAAGGGCATAGGCAGCAGCCAAGTGGGAATTTTGTGAATTGTAGTGGCCGCTAAAAACAGGGATTATGCACAAAAGTCTGGGTGTTGGGTGTCTAAGTACCATGGTGAATCCCGCCCTTACCCTTCGGATCAGTCTATGGGGTCCTCTTCTGTTACAAGTATAGGGTGTATGTCTACACTGCAATTAAAAACCCGTGGTTGGCCCATGCCAGCTGGCTCAGGCTAAGGGGATGTTTAATGGTGGTATAGATGTTCAGGCTCAGGCTGGAGCCCAGGCTCTGGGATCCTGTGAAGGCAGATTGTCCCGTAGCTGAAGTGTGACCTGAGCCTAGATATCTACACTTCAGTTACATAGTTCCTTAGTTTGAGACCTGCTAGCACAGGCCAGCCAGAAGTATCTAATTGCACCTTATCCCTGATCCTGAGTTTTCTGGAAAGGATATATGACAGCATGAATATATTTGTATTGTGCAAGTTTTTTGCCTAGTGAAGAATATTTGCTGCTTTATCTTTATTCTCTCTGCTTTAAAATTGCCCACATGGTCACCTGTTTTCCAGCTCAAATCTCATGTTTTTCAAGGTCCATAGCATTGTCATGGTGTTGATCAGTGGTTTTAGGCAAGGTTTTCCTCCCTTCCCTCCTTTTCCCAGAGTTCAAGTCTGTCGTTTATACAAAGTTTATGATTTTTCACACTGGTCCTCAAGTCTCACTCAAAGATCTCTCACACGCCAAGGAAATATACTGCTTTGATTCACCTCACTACTCAGTCGAGGAACATTGCAAATCATAAAATAAACTGTGGGATTTACTTGTCCTTAATATCTCCTTCCCCCTCCACAACCCCAGTACTTTCCATAATCATCCTAAATTTTCACCTTTAGTTCTTAGTTATATAGTGACAAGAACAGCTTGTGAGTGCTTTCTTTTTAACAGTGTTTATTTTTCCACACAAAAAAGAGCAAAGTGTTATGGAGAACAAATGATTTTGGACTCACCCTAGCAGCAATCCACCAGCTGTCACTGTACTGTAAATTCCAGTCCACAGTTCTGAATTGTGTTTATTAGTTAATTAAAGGGGGAATTCGACCTTGCCTCCTTCCCAGATTGTGGTGAATAACAGTGTTTGGGTTTTTGTGTGTGTAGTTTTTTTTATTTTTTATTTTTTGGCCCAGCAATGTGTTTGGCTTTTATATGTGTGGGACATCACCTTGCCCGTCCAATTTATGTTGTATCATTCAAGTCCTGAAAAAAAGCAAAACAATAGCAGAAGGCAAATGGGAAAGAAATATTGTGCATTATTTAAAAGAGTTAAAGTTTCTAAATTAATAAAATAATCATCTACCACAAATCAATGGCAGTGCCAAATGAAAATGCAAACAGATACTCTCTTTGTTAAAGTTCAAGCCAGAATAGTTCTCTGAGTATGGGAAGTTCTTGGAATAATCCCACATTTTCTATCCTTTTTGGGCATATGGTAGCAACAGCTGAATGGCTACAACATGCTGATTTTGGACTGCTGAGCACAAGTTGTTAGAACAAGAAGCTGGTGGTTCTATGTTGTATGTAGCAAGCCGGCAAATTCTTTCCTATTACTTTGAAGTAAAGATAGATTTTGATGATGGGATCACGTTTGTCATATTGTCTCTTTCTGCTGGTTGTCAGAAGGCTTTTATAAGCTACCAGTGTGGGCAAAGGAGATGGTGTTTGGTTTGAGTACTTCCTATGGATCAGCTACAAAATTAGACTTCCTTAGAATTTCATCCTGCATTCTTTATGCTCAATTATGGCTCCTAAGAACATGAGGCATGATGAGGATGAGAGCAAGAACACAGCGGTGCTCAAAGAAAATATGCATCTGGAATACATCCAAAGGCTCTGGTGAAAGGGAATGTGAGACACCCCTTTCTTACACCTCCCTCTGCTGTAACTGCATACGAGGGCGATGACTGTCCCTCTGCACTCCCTTCTGGCTGTGCTGGTGGCTCCACAGCTGTGCTAGGGAGTGACAGAGCCTAGTGAATCCTTTTTTGTGGTCCATACAACTAAGCTGGGAAACCATCATTTTTGCCACTATACCGTATAGCCCAAAGTGTGTTTTAATGATCAAATAGTATCACATTAAACATTTTTTTAAAAAAGAGAGGAGACAATTCTTGTAAATTATTCTCTAAAGTTCTGATCCTGCAGCTCATTCTACCTGAACAGAGTCCTGCTCTCATCTGCAGAGTCAGTATAGATCCCAAGACAAAGGATCAGGGCCTACATTCCTCTTCTGTATCATTCTTCTCTAAACACAATCCCCCAGCTTTCCCAGGACATCCTATTTTGTTGGTCACCAGGTATTAGAATGAAGGCTCATCTTGGTAGGAACTCTCTCAGATTTGTCCAAAGCCAAACACGTTGTTGGGGCATAGATGATAATAATAATTATTATTATTGTGTGTATATATATATACACAAACAAAAATAAAAAATCACTGAAACTTTCATCCACAGGCCAGATATTTGCATAGCCAGCTTGCAAGCAGTGCTGTATTTACTAGCAAAGGTGTGTCAGTCAGAACCTAAATAGCAAGTTTACAATTTAGCCAGGAATGTAAAGTAATACATCACCACTATATTAACAAGACACCACAGAACAACCAGGAGGAGAATTGGGGCCAATTCATTGATACTATAGATAAGGGTATAAATTACACTTTGATAAATCAGTCTAAGAATAAACTGATATGAGTTACTTGCTTAGGGAATAGGACATCCAAAGTCCATTGAAGTCATTGAGGTCTTTCTGTCAACTTCAATGGGCTTTGGATCAGAGCCTTCAAGGGCAGGAAAAGCAAACAGCAGGCTGTAAGAAGACATAGCAGGATTAGGGCCTGCTTTACCATATACCTTCTCACATCCTCCCATTAGTAGTATTTTATGCTACAATCTTGATCCTCTGTTCTTTAAGTGTGTGAATTATACCACCCTATACTCACATTGACTTACAACACTTTATTCACCACGCTGGAGTTTGACCCAGGGAACTTTAGTAGTCTGCCAACAAAACTCTAAGGCCTCTTCTTTCCAAGTTTGTAGAAGACCTGTATCATCACTAATATGGAATAAAAATGATTGATTGAGCTACAAAAATCAGTGGAGATCATGTTATCCTGTGCAAAATATTCTGATCGGCACTATTTTATTAGGCTTTTCCTCCTGCATCTGATCTTTATTAAAGGCTCAAAGTTTGCAAAGCTTTTTTAAAGTTGCATTTAAAGTTTATTACTGACAGCACTGAGCACAAAAATTCAACTGCCTGTGGGCTTTTCAGACCTCAGTAACAGAAAACCCGGAGAGTCCTAGATGATAAACAAACAAAGTAAAAGCAGAAGACAACACAGGTTCATTAAAGCTATCCATGTCGGTAAACTAGAACAAAATGTGATTTTTTGTAATATGAAAGAAAAAAGGGGCTTTTTTTTTCCACCAGGGAAAAAATGAACATCACAGTTAAACTGTGAGATTGAAGAAGTACTGTAAATGTCTGTCTAACTACAAGAGAGAACACACACAGTTCTGTTTCAGTTGGTTTAACCATCTACTGTGTCAGTGACTTAAAGTTAAGGAAAAAGGGAAACATACAAAAAGAAGATGATGTTAACCAACAAAGAGAGCATTTCTTTCTAACTGAAATATTGGAAGTACTCATGTGTGCAGAGTCTAAAAGTCACAGATGTAGACTGTCACCAGCACTCACTGCTGGTATCTAGTGTGTTGATAGCCACATCATAACTTGATCATCGCAAAGAACTTTGGGGATTTTTTTCTATTACTATAGCTATTTCTGAACATTCCTAAAAAAGGGGAGAATAAGTCCTTTCTCTGTTTAATGTTCACTCTCTGTTTGAAGGATGTACTTAACAGCTTTTGAAAAAAAATAGTGCTTTTTATTTCTGAATATCAGTAAATAGATCAGAACTGTGCTTTCAATTCAATTGCTGTTCTTTCAGACCCTAGTGGAATAGGGATGGAATTTAAGATGTTAAACGATCTCTGACTATAATCTGAGAACAGCAAAACTAAAAATACTGGTATAAACTGTCAAACACGTTCCAGCCACTTGGCAACAATATGAGAACATAGCTATTTGAAATGTAGTTTTATTATTCAGTGAGTTTCTTTTCTATTACCTTATGTCTTCTGCTTTTAGCCATTCTGTAAACACCACAGGTGAGTATCCTAGCCACTGGTCTAAACATTATGAGGGATGTTCTCCTCTCTATCTTTTTGTATAAGCTTCTTTATTAGGGCCCGGTCTGGTGGATGAACTCTGGTGCTACTTACCAGATTGGACCATGCAGGCATATTAAGTGGAGTAACTGTTATCTTCTCTCAGTCTGTGCATTGCTCTGGGGCTTAGGAGTCTGGATGCCTCGCGTGGGACTACAATGCATTTGCTCAGAAACAGAAATATAAGCACTTCAGGAATTTCATTGCAAAAATTAGGCACTGAGCTTAGGCACATACAGTCATCATGGGAAGCTGAGTAAAAGCTTTGTGAATCCCAAAGGGCCTGATTTTGGGATGTAGGCACCTAAAATGGCAGTTAAAAAAAATACACCAAAATCTGTTTGTGAATCTAGTGTGAGTGACCAAAATAATCCAGCTATCCTCAGTCAGACCTTACATGTTCTACAGAATGTATTTAATTATAGATTTCTTACTTTTCTTGTGGTTACTTATATTTCAGTCTTTTCTCTGGTAAATCATTGTGTCATTCATGCCTTTCCCCCTAAGAACACATACTTCCATTAGTAACTAGAGTTAGAGTGAGGAAACATGATTGTTTCATGTTCTGATTTTTGCAAACACAAAACTACCCCAAGCTTTTATTTTTGGATTCATGATCTCTGGGAAGCAGAGAAAAGTCCTAAACCTTCTTTATGCAGATACATATGGTAGAAATCAGATTAGTGGATTTTCATAGATATATAAATGGGATTAAGTGAAGAATATACAATGTGATCACAAGTGTAAATTAACTGTAGCCAGAAAAGAGGAGACAAGAAATAGTTCTAAATCTGATTCTAGTTGTAAAAGACCCTAATGAAGTAAAGGCAAATACACATATGAGTAGCCAGGCTATGCACAGTATTTAGCCAGCACACCTCTGAAAAGTCTGTGGGATCACAGCGTTCAATAATAAAGAAAGGAATGATGCTGAAGGGACCATATTAGAACCAGACATGCCAACCCCATGGAAAAAACACAGACATTGGGCTTGTTTTTGGCTTAATTAGATTGTGAGTTGCTTGTTGGCTAGTTTTTGGCTTATAGCTTGTTTGGCTTGTAGCTTGCTGCTTGTCATAGCTTATTGCTTCTTTTTTTTTTTTATCAGCTCCTGGCAAGCAGGGACAGGGTGGGCGGGGGAAGAGGGGGAGAGAGTCAGTACTGCACAAAGAGCCCACCACAGTCCCAGACTGCACGCCGGGGGGATTTAGTCACATAGAGTGTTGGAATTCTTAGGGATTGGCTTGTTTTGGCCTTTTTCTGAAATGGGATTGGCTTGATTTTTGGTTTATTGTGAAAGTCGGGGTGCTTATTTACCATGTGAAAGTTGGCAACTGTGATTAGAACTGAAGGACACCTAGTGCAAACGGATTCCCAGATGGTGTTCTTCTTTTCCACTTGTCCACATCTCTGTGGTTATATTTATTTTCAGAAATGCACATAACCTCAAGGATCATTTTACTTCTCCATGCAGCTCTTCTTCAAATTCTGGGATTTTTTTTTTTTGTGACATTCTTTGTGAGTGGCACCAGGTGTCGTAGTGCAGTAATCCCCTTCTTGTTATTGATCTTTTCAGAATTATCTGCCTGACTGTCTTGAAGTCAATGGGACTACTCATGTGATTAACTGCTCATCAAGATATTTCTTTCCAGCTGTCTTCATCTATCTGTTTGTCCTTTAGATTGCTTTTGGGCAAAACTACAGCATTAACAATAATAATAAGAATGGAAGGGAAAAGTCTTCTGTCTCCACTTCACTTGACTAGCCTATACTGCTGTCTTCTTAGGGTTTTATGAGGGGAGCAGGGTAGGGTGATGTCCTGATTTTATAGGGACAGTTCCAATATTTGCGACTTTTTCTTACATAGAAGTAAACCCACACCCCCTGTCCTGATTTTTCACAACCTAAACTTCCCTCACTGCAAATTGAGACCATAACTCCTTGTTCTGTCATCTTGTACCACTGAGAACAGTCTAGATCCATCCTCTTTGGAACCTCCTTTCAGGTAGTTGAAAGCAACTATCAAATCACTCTTTGTTAAAAATTTAACATGTGCATAGGTGTTGTCCTAAAAATAGATGTCTTCTCTCTATGCTTATGAGTTTTACATCTAAACAGCATCAGACCATCCAAGTTCTTTCTTTTATTCTGATTAATTTGAATCATCAGAGATTAATAGGGCAAAAGGGAATGGAGAATCCATGCTATGATGTCTATGGCAATATTATTTGTAATCCTTTGTAATGCTGTGAAATGTTTTGCATTTATAAGTATTATTTATTTTGTATTACCATAGCACCTCAAAGTCTCAGTCATGGACCAGGACCCCACTGTGATTGATGCTTTTCAAGCACAGAACAAAAAGACAGTTGTTGTCATAGAATCACGGAATTATAGAATATCAGGGATGGAAGGGAACTCAGGAGGTCATCCAGTACAACCTCCTGTTCAAAGCAGGACCAATTCCCAACTAAATCATCCCAGCCAGGACTTTGTCAAGCCTGACCTTAAAAAACCTCCTAGAAAGGAGAATCCATCACCTCCCTAGGTAACACATTCCAGTGCCTCACCACTCTCCTAGTGAAAAAGTTTTTCCTAATATCCAACCTAAACCTTCTCTACTGCAACTTGAGACCATTACTCCTTGTTCTACCATCTAGTACCACTGAGAACAGTCTAGATCCATCCTCTTTGGAACCCCCTTTCAGGTGGTTGAAAGCAGCTATCAAATCCCCTTCATTCTTCTCTTCTGCAGACTAAACAATCCCAGTTCCCTCAGCCTCTCCTCATAAGTCATATGCTCCAGCCCCCTAATCATTTTTGTTGCCCTCTGCCGAACTCTTTCTAATTTTTCCACATCCTTCTTGTAGTGTGGGGCCCAAAACTGGACATAGTACTCCACATGAGGCCTCACCAATGTTGAACAGATAGGATTGATCACGTCCCTCTATCTGCTGGCAATCCCCCTACTTATACAGCCCAAAATGACGTTAGCATTCTTTGCAACAAGGGCATACTGTTGACTCATATCCAGCTTCTCGTCCACTGTAACCCCTACGTCCTTTTCTATAGAATTGCTTCCTAGCCATTCAGTCCCTAGTCTGTAACAGTGAATGGGATTCTTCTGTCCTAAGTGCAGGACTCTGCACTTATCCTTGTTGAACCTCATCAGGTTTCTTTTGGCCCAATCCTCTAATTTGTCTAAGATCCTATGTATCCTATCTCTACCCTCCAGCATATCTACCACTCCTCCCAGTTTAGTGTCATCTGCAAATTTGCTGAGACAGCACTCCACATCATCCTTCAGATCATTAATGAAGATATTGAACAAAAGCAGCCCTAGGACCGACCCTTGGGGCACTCTGCTTGAAACCGGCTGCCAGCTAGACATGGGGCCATTGATCACTACTCGTTGAGCCTGATGATCTAGCCAGCTTTCTATCCACCTTATAGTCCCTTTATTCAGTCCATACTTCTTTAACTTGCCGGCAACAATACTGTGGGAGACCATATCAAAAGCTTAGCTAAAATCAAGGAATAACACATCCACTTCTTTCCCCTTATCCACAGACCCAGTTATCTCCTCCTAGAAGGTAATTAGGTTAGTCAGGCATGACTTGCCCTTAGTGAATCCATGTTAACTGTTCCTGATTACTTTCCTCTCCTCTAAGTGCTTCAGAATTTATTCCTTGAATGTATGCTCTATGATTTTTCCAAGGACTGAGGTAAGGCTGACTGGCCTGTAGTTCCCCGGATCCTCCTTCTTCCCTTTTTTGAAGTCCCAAAAGAGTTTTCAATCTAAGTATAAAATAGGAGACAGCAGATAGATACAGACTGGTGGGAGTGTTCAAAGAAATAACGAGACAATGTTGGTCAACATGAGGCAAGGTCTTAGCAGCCTAACTGTTATCAAGTTTTCTTAGGCCTCAGAGCAAAGTAGAATTCAAAGGAGGGTTTAGAACACTGATACTCAGACTGAGGATCGGGAGCTGCAAGTGGATCTTTACTATGTTTCCTATGGTTCTCTGTAGTATGTGATTTTAAAACATGGTGTGATTCAATTATTAACAGATCAGGATGTTTTTACTATGTTATTAACCAATTCTAGAACACTTGATCAGTCATTTTGCTGTGAGAATTATATGTATGTAGTGAATGAAACATCAAATGAAACACTACTGTGGCTCTTTTGGGTAATGTTGATTGATAATTTGGCTCCTGAACCACTGAGGTATGATAAAAGGTTTAGAAAAATGAACATATGAGGACATTTAAAAAAAGAATACAACATCTGGGAATTTAGTCTTAACAAAAGGAGACCTCATAACAGTCTTCAAATATGTTAAGGGCTGTTACAATAAGGACAGTTATCAATTGTTAATTGAAGGCTGTGAAATCTCTGTCATTGGAGGTTTTCTAAGTACTGGTTAGAAAAACACTTATCAGAGATGGTCTAGATCAGGGTTCGGCAACCTCTGGCATGCGAAACGGGCTGAGCCAGTTTGTTTACTTGCCGCGTCAGCAGGTTTGGGCTATTGCGGCTCCCACTGGCCATGGTTCACCGTCCCAAGCCAAATGGGGGTGGTGGGAAGCCACGGCCAGCACATCCCTTGCCCGCACCACTTCCTGTAGCCCCCATTGGCCTGGGATTGCGAACTGCGGCCAGTGGAAGCTGCGATCAGCCGAACTTGCCAATGCAGCAGGTAAACAAACTGGCCAAGCCCACCAGGACACTTACCCTGGTGAGCCGCGTGCCAGAGGTTGCCGACCCCTGGTCAAGATATACTTTGTCTTGCCTCAGCCCAGGAGTCTAGACTATATGACTTCTTGAAGTCTTTTCCAGACCTACATTTCTGTGATTATAAGTTTCAATTGGATCTTGGAAAGACAAGCATTATTTTTGTAGTCATAAATGAAAATTAAAACATCTGTTTCTGTTCATTTCTATTAATAATAAGGTTAGAATTAAATTTTATTCTCAAAACTATTACAAAAAAACCAATTAAGAAAATATATTTATAGTCTATTAAATGTATTTACTCTTAGCATTAAAATTAAAATTAGACTCTACACTTAACCTTCCAACTTTCCATGTAGAAAATACGTAAGACACAAAATTAGTGTTAAAAAAATTGTTATGAGATTCCTTAGTAAGAATAAGCTATATATTTATCTAAACTGTCTCAGAAAAGAGTTGCCAGATTCAATTTAATTCAGAGTGCTGTGCACTAGACTTGGGGCCTTACTGAATCTTACTACAAGGGTATGAAAGATCAAATCAAAGCTTCAAGTCACCTTGATAGTGCAGCTGGTAAAAGTAATGCTGAATTGCAATGGAATCCGGTCCACAGTGTTCAGACTAACTGCCCATGTTCTTATTTAAAAAATTCTACTCTCTGGTTACAAATCAGCCTCCTTCTCTACACTCAGCAAGATGACCGACATTACTGCAATATTCAGCACTTCACAAAATTCCCTGTTAGATTTCCTGAAACTAATTAAAGTTTGAAATTGTGTCTTGAAGCTATATGGCTAAAATATTCAGATCCCTCACCTCATCCTTACAAAAATAAGAGAAAATCTGGACACCTTTTCTGATTTTATATTATAAATAAATTGTACACAATTGTGTACAATATGTGTATGCATATATAGAGCGAGAAAGAGAGAGAACACTCCAATCTTTTGAATTACTCCTCGATTGGGTATGTTACATTAACTATATTTTTTTCTGAACTCTGAAATAACGTTTTTGACTTCAGGTCATAATTAAGTTTAGCCTGAGGCTAGAAGTGAAATCCCTCAGCACTAAGTAGATGGCAAGACCATGTTATGAATTAACAATAACAGCACATTTGGATATGTTTAACAGGAAATAACAGTGATTTACCAGCAGTGATGCTGAATAACCTATGTGCCTTGAGCAAGGACCATCCTTTTAAGTCAAAGATAAGGTCAGTAAGTGAAAATTGTGGGTCACCTGTGTTTAACAGAGCTACTAGGTATCTAAATAGTGCCAAATTCTATACTGTGAATTATCAAACTAAACTCCAATGTATTCTCAGTTTTACCATTAATAATATTATAAATGTAATAAACCCAGATGCCATACTGTGACCAAATGTACCCCTGTATTCATACCCTGCACACAAAGTAATACTCTTTGTACAACATATTACTTGTGAGGTTGTCACACTTATGGTATGGCTCACAAATGAGAGTGCTAATCCCAGGTCAGACTATCAGAAAACAGGGCAGATATCCCAAACCAGTGGTACAATTAGATTTCACAAAGCAAATCACAACTGTGCACTTCATAATTACTAAATTAGTCTTACCATGGAGCCAGTCAGTCCCCTTAGGCTCTCAAGCCCCTCTTTACCACCCAGACAAACTGGACTTTTGATAAAAGGTTATTAAAGCCAAATATCACCTCATATTAGGTTACTCTCAACTGCAAGAGGTCAGTTACTTGCCCCAGGTCAATGAATACTTTGGAACTCACAACAAAGACGAAGCTGATAGCCAATTTCTTTAGTAAACTAAATCATGGTTTATTAGCTAAGTAAAGGAAATGTGAGTTATTGAGAGGTCAAAGCGGGTAAATCAGATAAACAGGTGAGTCAAAGTTTGTAAGTCCAATGTGATAGCAGAGATGTAGTGATCTGCTACTTTCCATAAATCTTTCAGGATTATACTAAACAGCTTTGGGGATTCCTGTCTCATGTCTAGAGTGACCCCTGAAAGTGTCCCAAAAGCTCAGAGATACCAGATCGCTCCTGTGATTCAGTATTTATAGATTATGCTTACGGAAGACAAGAAGACAGGCATCGTCGTTATAGCATGGGCTTTTCTGATGCATACACAGTTTGTAGATTCTCCATTGCTGAATATAATGACCCATGCTTTGAACTTTAGCATGCTTCTTCATTTACAGTTCCAAGACTCCAATTTCATTCTAGCAACCCAATTACAAATACATACATAATGCATTTAGTTACAGCAATTCAGACAATCTTTCATTAGTTTTCATGAAGTTCTACACAATAAGTAAATTCTCATCTAAGTGCTAATATATTCTTTGATCTAGGAATAATTAACAATAGGGAGATATGTTATCTCTCTTAAATTTTAATGCAATAACATGCAACAGGTTACAGATAAATGAAGACAATACCATCACACCTCCTTTGAAGTATGCCAACATACAAGTGAATTGGCCTGATAACATTACAATGCCTTTTGACACTCCTTTGATTTTTATTAACATGTAAGTGAATTAACCTGCTGCCTTGGTTTGAACTGTTAACCTGTTAGCATCACAGAGGTACCATTTGAAAAATAATAACTTGCTGATCAATAATATCATGGTGAAATGTATGTAGCAACACTATGTGTAAAGTTATGAATTCCTCCTGTATGGTACTCATAGCACATGTCCAAACTCACGTAGCCCCGGTTAGGCAAGAGTGTTTAAGCAAGTCTGTCTTAAAAAAAGGAGTGTGTATTTACCTTACTTTACATATAAGTAGAATACAGGGTCCTTGAGACAGCAAAAAGACGACAAGGCAAACTGGCATTTCAGCATGCACATGGGAGAAAAAAAAAGCCTAGAGGAGCCTTCACCATCAGACTTCCCTTGAAAGGAGGACTGGACTATAAAAGTGAGGGGCAAGACCACCCCATCCATTCTCTCACACACACACACACGCACACACACACCCCTCTAAGAAAGCAATGAGCCCTTTGGACTTTGGGGGCACATCCTGACTTGCAAATTTGGTCATCTATGTTGCTGGAAATATGTGGAATCAAGTCTAACATGCTAAGTTTCAGTCAGTAGAAAACATTTTATCTTTATTTCTCTTGTAACCATTTCTAACTAATACCTTATACTCACACTCATCTAAAATCTCTCTCTTTGTAATTAAATAAACTTGTTTTATTCTTCAATTAAAACTAATCCAGTGTTGTGTTTAAACCGAATTGTTTGGTAACTCCAGTTAAAGTAGCAAATTGTTGTATATTGACCCCTTACAGGGTCAACAGACCAATAATATCTGAACTGTCCAGTAGAGGGCTGGACAGTGCAGAACACATATTTTTGGGAAAAATCTAGGACTGGGAGTGTGTTGGAAGCCAGAATGTGGACTGGAGGGTGGCTAGTGGGCTGTAACTACATACAAACACTCAGGGTGTGGCCTGCATTCTGTTTGTGAGGATCGTGGGTTGGGTGCTGTAGCAAGAAAGTATTGTCTGACACGCAAGGTTGCAGGGCAGGTAGTAACACAACCGCTCACTGGTCTGTCTTGCACCCTGGAAGTTGATACACACATATTTGTTTACAAGATGCATTGTTTTCCTTTATTTATTTACTTATTTTTACTACCATACAACGGCACAAATGGCAATTAGTAACTGTAAATAACTGCAACTGCCTCCAACTTTTCTCCCCTTCTGAACAACGTCATGCCCTGGAGCAGAAGCAGAATAGAAAATTCTGCATGTACCCAAGTAGCCCCTGGAGCAACAACAAGAGAACTGTGTGGCAGTACAGATGTGAATGAGACAAATTCTAAGAAGTGAGATATATGTGTATGTTATACATCAGTAAGTGGGCAATGTGGTTGTGCCTTTAAAAAGCAGATGTGGTAGAAGTTACTTAAAATCACTGTTCCAGTTTCTGCTTTAAACGAATGCTAAAGATATAGAAGGAAGTTCAGCTAAGCTTCCTTCTTATTTTAATATCAAGCTAGTATTTCTGTGTCATACCTGGGGATGTCTGACATGTAGTGTAAAAAAGTGTAAAAAAGCTTCTATAAAAATAACTTTTAGGACATTTAATATTGCATTTTCCCCATGTTTGGCAGTCACCTTTTGAAGCATTGAGTAAATCTTTTTACATTGTCACAGGCTGAAGAAATTAATAAATTAGAATTTTTTAATTCCATTATTGTTTAGCATTCTTGATATATTTTAGTGACTATATAGTAGTTTTATGGTTTACTATTATTATTACAAATCCCTGATTATTATTTGAGGCTATTTAATCAGATATGCTTTGATGTATTACTTTTCATCAGCATTTTCTGTGTGAGGATGAGTAAGAAAGAGTTGCAATATCTACTCATACATATATGCAAGCACTATGCCATCTAAAGCACTCTTATAGCAGCCAGATATCAACTGAATGATGTCTCTATCAAAGTTAAACATTTGTAAGCATCGTACTGTTTCCAGAAAACAAGCCTTGTAATCTAAGAAACTCTAATTTTATAGATTATGGGATTGATTTTCATTTACACTTTTTTCTTTTCTTGGGCAGTGTTAAGGGGGCTAATAGTGAAAGTAAGTTATAGTTCTAATGTCAATCTGTCAGACTGTCAGAACAGAGTGAAGGTGGTTTAATGTAAATGAAAATTCCAAACTCTTCCTGCAATTCAAAAAGAAATTCAAAATTAAGATTTCCAATACTTATGACAATACATATTTCTATGTCTATTATGAAAGACCTGCTTTGGTTTCTGAGATGAACGTTCTCTGTTTTTTTTTGTACAAAGAGGCAGTTAATAAAAGGGGATCGGCACATGCTACAGGTTGTTGTAGCAATTCTAGGCATGACAAATTTTGTGGTAGTGGCCTTGAAGAAGCGTCGTACCAAGGCCCTAAGGCAGGGGCGGGCAAACTTTTTGGCCTAAGGACCACATCAACTTTCCGAAATTGTATGGAGGGCAGGTTGGAGGAGTCTGTGCCTCCCCAAATAGCCAGGCTTGACCAGGCCCCCTCCCACATCTGACACCCGTCTCTCTGCTTCTCGCCCCTTGACAGCCTCCTCGGGACCCCTGCCACATCCACCCTCCCTGTCCCTTGAACTCCCCTGGACCTCCCACCCCTGACTGCCCCCCGCCAATCCATCCAACCCACGATCTCCTTCCGGACAGCTCCCATGGGATCACTGCTCACATTCAACCCCCCTGTTCTCTGCTCTCTGGCTGCCCTGACCTCTATCCACACCCCCACCCCCTGACCACCACCGCACAGAATAGAGCACTGGGTCAGGCCATGGCTTTGAAGCTGCACTGCCTGGCAAGAGCTCACAGCTCTGCTGCCCAGAGCATTGCGCTGCTGGCACACTGAGCTGAGGCTGCTGGGGAGAGGAAGAGCAGGGGAGGGGGCGGGGGCTAGCCTCCCAGGCCAGGAGCTCAGGGGCCGGGCAGGACAGTCCCGTGGCCCACACTATCTCTCCCCTAAGGGATATATATATATATATCTTGCCTGTGTGCGATGAAAAATTGACTTGAAAATATTTCCTTTTGTTACTCTTGTTGTGGTTGTTGTTTCTTAATAGAATGAAACCACCCATTGGAACATAAGCAGATTACTGACTGCTGTTCAGTGTGCCACATGTAGACAAGATGCCTGTAGAATTCCCTTTAACTAGTGACATAATAACCCTTCCTTCTTGCAAAGCAAGCCCATGCAGTCATGAAGCACTGGTTTAATATTTCCCATTAAAGTTTTTTATAAACACTTCTTATCTCATAAAGGCAGAATGCAAATACTGCTGTTCTCACTCAGGCAAAACTCCCCTTAAATTCAAAGAGAGTTTTGTCTGAGGAAGGACTACAGAATTTGGTCAACAGTGTTCAGTAGCATAAGCAGAAAGTGAAGGTAGATTCACCTAAAGATTTTTTTTTCAAAGTAAACATACAGAATATATGGCAGACAAAAACTTTTATCTGTACGCCAGGCCAGCAGTGAACCTTGCAAATTAAAAAGAAAAAAAAAGCTACAGTAGAGTATTTGATCCATTCTGTCAAAATGCCAGATGGCTCTAACTCTTGCTTCTGTATTCTGTTAAAACTTGATTCAAAGCTTCTATATTTTTCTCTCTTTCTCCTTCTCAAAATCAGCATGCTGTCTCCATTGCTGCACAAATGCAACTCCCTACCCTCTTCTGAAAAAAAAAAAAGAAAAAAGGAACAATAACTTTTATAGCAGGACTCAGACTAAAAGCTGATATTAATAAGATTTCAAGAGAAAAATCACCATCTAAGTATATATCTCCACCTATCCTTTGCAGTTTTGTTTGAAAGATAGCACATCTGCTTTAAATATTTTTAAATTGTCAGAATCTATTTAAACTTCCCTTTACATTTCTCTCTATAAAAAGTAATAGAAACAGGAACACCAATTTCATCAGCATAAACTGCACATGATAGTTTTGATGCTACAAAAGCAAGAGACACTGGTTAACATTTTCACAGGTAGTCAGGGGATTTTTACAAACCCAAATTCCATTCATTTTAGTGGGACCTACGTGTGTCCTAATAACTTAGTTAGCTTTGAAAAATTTAACCAGTTCTGACTATGTTATTTAAGCTCCATTGCCTCCAGTTTTGCATCTCATGCCACATGGAACATAAGAAGAGGCATACTGAGTAAGACCAATGGTCTATATAGCTCTGTATCCAGTCTTCCAACATGTATGCCAGATACTTCAGAGGGAATGAACAGAACAGGGCAATTCTCTAGTAATCTAACTCCTATAATCTAGGGCAATGCAGAGGTTTATGGACAGAATAAGGAATTGAGTTCCTAAACATCTTGGCTAATAACCTCTGATGGGCCTATCTTTCATGAAATTATCTAATTCTTTTCTAATCCAGTTATATTTTGGCCTTCACAACATCCCTTGTCAATGAGTTTCACAGGTTGACTGTTTGTTGTGTTAAGAAGTGCTTCCTTATATTTCTTTTAAACCTACTGCCTATTAATTTCATTGGGTGACCCCTGGTTCTTGCATTGTGTGATGGGGTAAATAACAGTTCCTTAATCACATTCCGCAAATCACTCATGATTTTATAGACCTCTGTCATATACTTGCTATGTAGTCATCACTTTTCGAAGATGAACAATCCCAGTCTTTTTAATCTCTCCTTATATGGAAGCTGTTGCATACCCCTAATTCTACTTGTTGCCCTTCTCTGTACTTTTTCCAATCCTAATATATCTGTTTTGAGATGACTCTTAGCTGTCCAAAAATCATTGCTCTATAGCAAACATTTTCATCTGGGGAAGTCCTTATTTTGCTAGTAAAATGAAATTTTGCATATATTTGAGAATTATTTCTGACTAATTGAATAAAGTTATGCTAATGTAACATTATGATTGCATAGCTAAATAGTCTGAAGTTGGCAGGAAGATGAAAGCTAAACATTTTTGATACCTATGCTGGATAGCAGGGGTCTACCCAGCTAAACACAGTTGTAAGCCCCTTTAGTTGGACATTCTGCCAATGGGATCACTTAGCCTACGTCCCACTTCTGCTAGTGGAAAGCAAGCAATACATCAAATGTATTTCAAATAAAAAAAATTAGAAAACACTTAATGAGCTAGATGCTCAGGACTGGCCATTCTGAATTTTTTAGAGAGCTTTATGAGAGTACTTTTGGTCTAGTCCTCCATGAAATGTAAGGCTGTTTCCATTGGATTCTCCCATGTCAGATACATTGTCAGATATATAGTTAAGTTGGCTTTGTGCTGCTCTTCCCAAAATGTGTGGACGCTAAGGTTTCTTGATGGTAAACCACAAGATAAGAGAGATCTACATAACAGATATATAATTTGGAAAAATATGTTCTTTGGAAATGTACAAGATAACTTCAGATCTCAATGGAAGTACTGTAAAATGTGGATGAGAAAATCCTCCTAAGAATGTCAACAAAGAAGAAAAATATTAATCTCACACTGGGTTAGGTTATACCATCCGAGCCCTGGTCTACACTTTGAGTTTAGGTCAAATTTAGCAGCATTACATTGATTTAACCCCGCACCTGTCCACACAAAGAAGCCATTTTTTCTAAGTAAAGGACTCCTTAAATTGATTTCTGTTCTTCTCCCCCGACAAGGGGATTAGCGCTGAAATCAATCTTGCCAGGTCGAATTTGGGGTAATGTGGTCGCAATTCTATGGTATTGGTCTCCAGGAGCTATACCAGAGTACTCCATTGTGACCGCTCTGGACAGTGCTCTCAGATCAGTTGCACAGGTCAGGTAGACAGGAAAAGGCCCATGAACTTTTGAATCTCATTTCCTGTTTGGCCAGTGTAGCAATCTACAGGTGAGTGTAGATCTCATCAGCAAAGGTGACCATGATGGATTCCCAAAATCGCAAAAGAGCTCCAGCATGGACCAAAAGGGAAGTACTGGATCTGATCGCTGTATGGGGAGATGAATCCCTGCTATCAGAACTCCATTCCAAAAGACAAAATGCCCAAACATTTGAAAAAATCTCCAAGGGCATGAAAGACAGAGGCTATAACAGGAACCTGCAGCAGTACAGTGTGAAACTTAAGGAGCTGAGCAAGCCTACCAAAAAAACAGAGAGACAAATGGCCTCTCTGGGTCAGAGCCCCAGACATGCCACTTCTGTGATGATCTGCATGCCATTTTAGGAGGGGCAGCCACCACTACCTCAACCCTGTGTTTTGACTCAGTCAATGGAGTAGCACACAAAAGGGATGCAGGTTTTAGGGACGAGAAAGATGATGATGAGGAGGTTGAAGATAGCTCACAGCAAGCAATGGAGAAATAGTTTTCCCCAACAGCCAGGAACTGTTTCTCACCCTGGACCTGGAGCCAGTAACCCCCGAACCCACCCAAGGCTGCCTCCTGGACTTGCCAGGTGGAGAAGGGACTTCTGGTGAGTGTACCTTTGTAAATAATACACATGATTTAAAAGCAAGTATGTTTAATGATTAATTTGCCCTGGCATTTGTGGCCAGTACTGCTACTGGAAACGTCTGTTAACGTGTCTGGGAATGGAGCGGAAATCCTCCAGGGACATCTCCATAAAGCTCTCCTGGATGTACTCCCAAAGCCTTCGCAAAAGGTTTATGGGGAGGGGAGCCTTATACCATCCTCCATGATAGGACACTTTACCACACCAGGCCAGTAGCACATAGTCTGGAATCATTGCATGACACAGCATATGGTCCCGCTGTTTGCTCGCATTCAAACAACATCCATTCTTTATCTCTCTGTGTTATCCTCAGGAGAGTGATATCATTCATGGTCACCTGGTTGAAATAGGATGATTTTACTAATGGGACATTCAGAGGTGCCCATTCCTGCTGGGCTGTTGCCTGTGGCCGAACAGAAATGTTCCCCGCTGTTAGCCACATGGTGCGGGGAGGGGTGAAGCGATCATCTCAAAGAATTGGGTGTGTGTGCTGGGGGGTTAGCTGGGTTTGTGCTGCACATTAACCCAAAAACCACAGCCCCTCCTTTTAAATTGCCAACCCATTTTAAATGGCCAACCCAACAGCTGCTTGGTATGGGAAATGAGGGTGCTGCTGTTTGAAACCATTCCCACATGTTATGAAGATTAAAGAAGGCAAAAAATTGTGTCTTACTAATGCCTGCAAGCTGAAATCTGTTGCCCGGCCCTGCATGAGTGATCTCTCACACCAAACTGTTATACCCCCAGTAAGAGGCAAAATTCGAACTTGTATCGAAAGCACATGTGCTATGTAATGTTAACAGCAAGATTTACCATGAAAGAGCCTACCCATTGTTCTCTAAAATGTGTCTTTTTAACTACCCCTCTCCCTTTTTTTCCTTCACCAGCTGCAAACGCTCACACTATCTTTTCCTTCCCAGAGGCTAGCGAAGATTAGAAGGCGAAACAACACACTCACGATGAAATGTTCTCTGAGCTCATGCAGTCCTCCCACAGTAAAAGAGCACAGCAGACTGCGTGGAGGCAGACAATGTCAGAGTCCAGGAAAGCATAATATGAACATGAGGACAGGTGGCAGGCTGAAGATAATAAGTGATGGGCTGAAGATGGTAGGTGGCGTCAGCTTACTGATAGAAGGCAAGAGGCAATGGTGAGGCTACTGGAGGAACAAACTGATATGCTCCAGTGTATACTTGAGGTTCAATAAAAGCAGCATGAGCACAGACCATCATTACAGCTGCTGTGTAACCAACCACCCTCCTCCCCAAGTTCCATAGCCTCCTCATCCAGACACCCAAGAACACAGTGGGAGGGGACCTCCAGGCACCCAATCACTCCACCCTAGAGGACTGACCAAGCAACAGAAAAATGGCATTCAATAAGTTTTAAAGTGCAGTGTGGCCTTGTCCTTCTCTCCTCCCCCATCCCATCCAGTACTTTCCTCCTCCCCACCCCTCCCAGGCTACCTTGGCAGTTATCCCCCTATTGTGTAATGAATTAATAAAGAATGCATAAATGTGAAGCAACAATGACTTTATTGCCTCAGCAAGTGGTGATCGAAGGGGAGAGGGGAGGGTGGTTAGCTTACAGGGAAGTAGAGTGAACCGGGGCATGGGGAATTCATCAAGGAGAAACAAACAGAACTTTCACACCGTAGCCTGGCCAGTCATGAAACTGGTTTTAAAGCTTCTCTGATGCACATCAGACCCTCCTGTTTTCTGCTAACTGCCCTGGTGTCTGGCTGCACATAATTAGCAGCCAGGCGATTTGCCTCAACCTCCCACCCCGCCATAAACATCTCCCCCTTACTCTCACAGATATTATGGAGTGCACAACAAGCAGTAATAACAATGGGAATATTGGTTTCACTGAGGTCTATCCCAGTCAGTAAACTGTGCCAGCACACTTTTAAATGTCCAAATACACATTCTATCACCATTCGGCGCTTGCTCATCCTATAGTTGAACAGCTCCTGACTACTGTCCAGACTCCCTGTGTATGGCTTCATGAGCCATGGCATTAAGGGGGAGGCTGGGTGCCCAAGGATAACTATAGCATTTCAACATCCCCAATGGTTATTTTCTGGTCTGAGAAGAAAGTCCCTTGCTGCAGCTTTTGAAATAGACCAGAGCTCCTGAAGATGTGAGCGTCATGTACCTTTCCTGGCCATCTCATGTTGATGTTGGTGAAATATCCCTTGTGATCCACCAGTGCTTGCAGAACCATTGAAAGGTACCCCTTTCTGTTTATGTACTCGCTGCCTTGGTGCTCTGGTGCCAAGATAGGGATATGGGTTCCATCTATCGCCCTACCACATTTAGGGAATTCCATTGCAGCAAAGCCATCCACTATGACCTACACATTTCCCAGAGTCACTACCCTTAATAGCAGCAGTTCTTTGACTGTGTTGGCTTCTTGGATCACAGAAGCCCCCACAGTAGATTTGTCTACTCCAAATTGATTCCCAACTGACTGGTAGCTGTCTGGTGTTGCAAGCTTCCACAGAGCGATTGCTACTCTCTTGTGAACTGTGAGGGCTGCTCTCATCTTGGTATTCTTGTGCTTCAAGGCAGAGGAAAGCAAGTCACAAAATTCCATGAAAGTGCCCTTATACATGCAAAAGTTTTCAGCTACTGGGAATCATCCTAGACATGCAACACTATACGGTTCCACCAGTCTGTGCTTGTTTCCCAGGCCCAGAATCAGTGTTCCACAGTATGAACCTGCCCCATTAATACCACGATGTCCACATTGCTGGAGCCCATACTTCGAGAGATGTCTGTGTCCATGTCCTCATGACTCTCATCACCGCTCTGCTGTCTCCTTCTTACCTGGTTTTGCTTTTGCAGGTTCTGGTTCTGCATATACTGTAGGATAATACACTTGCTGTTTACAGTGCTCATAATTGCCCCGGAGATTTGAGCAGGCTCCCTATTTGCCGTACTATGGAGTCTTCTCTGAAAAAAGGCGCGAAACGATTGCCTACCATTGCTCTGATGGAGGGGGGGACGACTGATGACATGGCTTACAAGGTTGGCTTACGGGGAATTAAAATTACAAAGGGGGTGGATTTGCATCAAGGAGAAACACATACAACTGTTGCACAGAATGGCCCCCACAAGGACTGAACTCAAAATCCGGGGTTTAGCAGGCCAATGCTCAAACCACTAAGTTATCCCTCCCTCAACTATTCCAGGTAGGACTGAATCTCCATTAAACTTTTCAAGTCGCCCCTGACAGACCTCACCGAAATGATTGTTGGATGTTGATTTCACGGAGGGAGGGAGAGGGGAGCAAATGAATACAAATGAATAAAAAACAAATCTGGTTTCTTTCTTGTTTTGATCCACTCCATCTCTCTTATACATCTTAGGCTGGCAGCAGATGGTGCAGTATGACTGCTAGCCATCGTTGTCTCTTGGCTGCTCGCCAGAATACGGTGCAGTACGATTGGTAGCCATTGTCATCTCCTGGTTGTTTGCCAGAAGACAGTGCAGTATGATTGGTAGCCATTGTCATCTCCTGGCTGCTTGCCAGAAGATGGTGCAGTATGACTACAGGCAGGACTGAATCTCCAGGAGATGAAACTTAAAAAGAGAATGACCTGAAGTCACTCCCATTTATGTCTAGAGACCCATGACAGACCTCGCCAAGGTCTGCCAAGAGCTCTCATGTCTGCCCAGGCACCCCTGACCAACCTCACCTAAGTTGGCTAAAAGAGCACCCAGGAGAGATGACGATGGCTACCAATTGTAATGCACCATCTGCTGCCAAAAGCCAATGAGCTGCTGCTGTGTAGCAATGCAGTACCACGTCTGCCAGCACCCAGGAGACGAACAGTAATAGTGAGCTAATCGCACTCCATGCTTGCTGTGGTATGGCGTCTGCATGAGTAACCCAGGAAAAAAGGCGAGAAATGGTTATTTGTCATTGCTTTCATGGAAGGAGGTAGGGATGGGGGGCCTGACAACATGTACCCAGAACCACCTGCAACAATGTTTTTGACCCATCAGGCATTGGAATCTCAACCCAGAATTCCAATGGGCGGCAGAGACTGCAGGAACTGTGGGATAGCTACCACAGTGCAATGCTCCGTAAGTTGACGTTATCCTGGGTACCGTGAATGCACTCTGCCAAGTTAATGGTCTTAATGGTCTTAAGTGGGGACATACACAATCAACTGTATAAAATCGATTTCTAAAAAATCGACTTCTATAAATTTAACCTAATTTCACAGTGTAGACATACCCTATGTCATTTCCAAACCATCTTGGAACTACTGAATTATAATCTGTTCTACTCTATATTGTATATCCTTGGACATCAGATGAAAATAATGAATGATACCAGCTCAATTGTGAATGTAACCTGACTTTTAAAAACTTTTCAGGTGATAGAATGTGTCTTTCTTCATGAAACTCAATGAAATGAAATTGAATTTTGTATAAACATTTATTTAATCTATATACGTCATGTCACACTTTCTCCCACTTATTTCTTCCTTTCTTGGTATTTGGGGCAGGGAGGATGGGCTGTGTTTATCACTGTTGTTTTTTTTTTAAACTTGGGATTATTATCAGTTGTAGTTTCAGGTGTCAAAGGAGTATAAATAGAGACCAAACTAGTGACATTAAGTAACAACTTGCCCTTCATCACGTATGCTGTTAGATAAGATCTTTTTATTTCTTTTTCATATCCCAATCTGAAGTACCCCTGGCTGATCTTATTAGCCTCTTGGAGTTGCTCTAAAACCAGGCTAACATGTTACCTAAATAAACTAATAAATAAAGAATTCCTATAAACCACTCAATAAAGTAGAAAGGTAAATAAATCTCTTCAATGCCAAGTCTAGACTGACTGATAAAAATCATACTATTACTACTTAAGGGAATATCAAAGGAACACTAACCGAATTAGACCCGGTTTAAGAGGTGTTATTACAGACACAGCAACCAGGTCCTTGTAAATTTTTCACTGTCTGTACTTTTTCAGTCTTGGAGACAGTTTGCAAGATGTACCTTGCTATATCCATAATAATTTACAGACACTGAACCTTAGCATGAAGAGACTTGTGTTTATTTTTTCACCTTTTGATATTACTTAGATTAGATTACAAATGATCCTTCTATAGAGATGGATTATTGCTTGCTCTATGCTGCAGCATAGGTGAATAAATGGCACATGGGACACATTATGGGTAGTAATGCAGAGAAAGAGAAGAGCCACTTCTCTTCGGTGCCAATCCTCTTTTTATATATGTTGACAGGGAACAGGCAGGTGGCTGTAGGGAATGGGTGGAATCTTGACTCCAACCCACACCACAATGTGATGGACAGTTCTCCAGCACAGCTGAGCTGACACATCATTAAAAGTAATAAAAGTAGGGCTGGTGCAGATTATCTCCCTCCACCCAGGTGAGAATAGGGGGTTAGTTGGAGCTAGTTTGTATGTTTTTGAATCACAATTTGGTTCCAGGAATACTGCGAGGGCAGCATAACATTGCACAACTCCTTACATGGGTCTTGCAGAAGAGCATTAGCTGAGCCTTGTAACAACCACCTGCTACTCACTGCTCAGCAACATCTCCTCATGGCTCATCTGGGGAATTAGCTCACCATTCTCTATGGCAGTGGTCAGCAACCTCTGGCACTCGTCTCACCAGGGTAAGGGGCCGGGCTAGTTTGTTTACCTGCTGCGTAGGCAGGTTCAGCCGACCGTGGCTCCCAGTGGCTGTGGTTCACCATCCCAGGCCAATGGGGGAGGAGGGAAGTCACAGCCAATATGTACCTCAGCCTGAGGCGCTTCCCGCAGCTCCCATTGGCCTGGGATGGCGAACTGCAGCCAGTGGGAGCTACGATTGGCCAAACCTGTTGACATGCAGGTAAACAAACTGGTCTAATCCACCAGGGTGCTTACCCTAGCGAGCTGTATGCCAGAGGTTGATGACCCCTGCTCTATGCCCTGTCCAGGAGTTGTTCAGCCCATTGCCTCAGTTACTTGCTATGCAACCCCTCTCTCACTGGTCAGGATCTGCAGCACCTCTCTTTTGTGGCTTAGCCCTCTGTCAAGTCACAATCATCCTCCCCTTCCAGGGGTCTCACCATGCTGTCTCTCTACCCAGTCACAGGCAGTCTCCATATCAACTGCACTGACTGCTCCTCTCTCACAGTGGCTTGTAGGGGAGCCCAGGTCCATCCTCTACACTAGGTTCCAATCCAGGAGCCCTCAAACCAGCAGTTCAGGTCTATTCTCTAAGCCATTATTGCTCCTTCCCTGACCTTTCTACACTCCTATTACAGGCTCCTACTCTCCTCCGTCTTGTATCAGGGAGTGTGACTGCATGCTTCCTCACTGCAGCCCCTCTTCTCTGTTGTCAGGTCTCTAGATTCATAGGAGCCCCACCTGTTTCTTCTCAGGTGAGCTTCATCCTCAATAAAGCCTCATTGCATCCTAGCTCACCTCCATATGCTGTTTATTCTTAATTGGCCTCTCTTGCTTCTATTCGCACTTTCAACCACTCACAAGCCCTTATTGAGTGATTGTGATTTTTGGAAAAGATATTTTATGAACTGAAATATTGAATTTAGATTAGGTGTGTGTGAGGCTCGATGTTAGGATTACACTTGAAATTAGGAATGGATAACTCTGTGGAATAAAATCTGATTCCACTCAATCTTGCCCATGTTGACAATTTTTTTTCTTTTACAATGTTCACAGCACTCTGAAACTCAAGTCTCTTGAATAGGAAATACTGTACTGAAAGACAGAGTCCATTCTCATGGAATAATATTTCCAACCAGAACAAAACTATAAATCTAGTGAGAGATGCCTTTTTCTCATGAGAATTCTATTTTGATATCTTGACCAACCAGGTTTGGATAAGTTCTTATGAGTTACAGAAGTTTTTAGAATTTTATTCCGATTGAAGCTCTGGGCTAGAGTCAAACCTCAACCACTGAATTCACTGTTATCAAATGGCAGGAATATGCACACCCATGGCTTCTTTCTGTGAAAAAGCACACATTTCTATTATTCAGTCTTTAATGCTATATATAATACCTTTTCTTTATGTAGGATGGATTTCATATTTAAACTATATGAGAGACAAAACTGCATACAAAGATCACTTTGACTGTTGTACAAATAATAAAAAATGTGTCCTGATCAAATATAAAGTCAGCAGTACAATTGTGGCTATTCATCAACCAGAAGCTGAGCCCACTGACTACAATATATTGTAAGTGCTTCACTCAGTAGCTGAGTATCAGTTGTTTAGCACATTGTCCATTTGCTCCTATGGGTCAGGGAGTGAGAAAGAGCAAGAGAGAGAATTTAAATAAAACCACAAAGAATAGTTGTTTTTATTCTTAAAGGCTCAGTGATCCAAGGCATTGAGCACTTCTGTGAGCATCCTCAATGCCTATTGAAGTCAGTGTGAATAGCAAGTGATCAGCATCTTTCTGGTTCAAGCCCTAACTCTCCAATTCTACAAAGACTGTATACAGTACCTAGCACATTGTGAGTGCTATTATAACACAAATAAGAATAATAAACAACAAATACACATGTCATTCAGCTGTGAAGCTTCCGGAAGCTGCATCAAACCATCAGTAAAAGGCTAATATACAGATAAATCAAGAGTCTAAGAGGCTGCAGCAACACCCTAAGCTGAGTATCCATACATTGTTTTGCTGTATGTCTTCACTGCAATTCCTAGAGGTCCCCTACTGACATTTTTTATTCTCTCTGTTGGGCTTCTCTTTTATCTACTTATTTTTATCTTAATGCTCTTATCCGTGATGCCACCACAGTCTCCAATGTTGAAATATTTAGGTTAGCCTGGCTAAGTTTGTCAATAAGCCTTAAGAATGAGACACTTTTGAAATGTTTCCAGTGAAGAGAGTTTTTGTCTAGCTGCTGTTTTCACAGGCAGCTTTCTAATCCTTCAGTCTCAGATGTTTGTCTCTCAACTAGTTATTGAGAGAGCGATGTTAAGAATAGTGGTTTCCACTGGTGTATCCCATAGGGCACAAATATCTTGCTTGCCTTCAGAGAAAACCCCTTGTTCCACTACAACTGGACAGCTTCAAATTATATGTAAATAGCCCTACCAAAAAGTTGATTGCAACAGGAAAAACGTTTTTAATTTATTAGGGTAGAGGAAATAATTTATTATCTAATGTATTTCATTTGTCTCTCTTCACATTTCCATTTTCAATACAACTTGACCTCGTGCACTAGTAATGTTGCAGATGAGATTCTGAAGGGAAAAAAATGCACAGCAAACTTAGTTACAAATTAACAAAATTACTTCCTATACTTTTATGACTGAATCCAACTAGCAGCAAATGTTTCTTTATGATGTAGCAATTGAAATGTCCTTCATATCGCTGTGTCTTGAAAACACACAGGTGCTGTAAGAGCCAGAGACATTTGTACTCTTTGAGTAATGAATCATATTCACCACATTAACTTGGTGTTCTACCAAGAAACACCAGATGGTGATATGGAGAAAATGATTTTCTCTGCAATTCCCAAACAGGATGCAAGGTGGTGTAACCAGGACTGATAATACCTGAGTATCACCTCATACTACCCCCTCTCTGCCTGTCTGATTTCTGATACTCTTGATTTATTAGGATTCTATTATCAAAATACTTCAAAATGCTTCAGTGTTTATTTTAGGGATTGCCATTTCAGGTGAAAATCAACATAAATATTATTTTTAAAATATCACATCAGGATATTATTTGTTAATTTTCATATGATCTGCACTACTGAAGTGGAGAACACTTACAACAATGTAGTATTTGCCCACATATTTTATTGTTGTAAATAAGTCATTCTTAGATTAGTTTTGCTCGGAATCTCAGCTTTCATTAATAAGATTCTATCTTTCCCACTGGAAAGACCCTGACTATGCAGATCAATACACAGCTGCCCTGTTAACTCATCCATGCAGAAAACTGTCTCCAACCAAATAATAGCTAAGGTGTGCATTTGCTCATCTCACATCACATTAACTTTTTAGTGATGTGAGAATCTTTTCTTCTGATGTGAGACATAAACAAAAAAGATTGAAGATATAGCAATGACTTAGATGTTAACTAGAATGTTGAATTTTTTAGATGTCCTCTCCCTTGCTGATTGTGTATTACTGGGAAATAAAGGAAGATACTTTGTTTTTCTTTTGGCTAATATATTAATCTTTCAAAGAGCTCAAAAGCTTTGAATGATTTTATAGGTAATATAGTCTATTCTTCCGTCTGCAGAGAACTAGTGTAAAGACTACAATCCAATACTTACCTTCCACTTAAACAGTCAAAACAGGGCTTAACATATTAAATAGAAGATATAGACTTTATATTAGCCCTCTGCAGATAAGTGAATTTCAGCCTATGTTATTCTTTCAATTCTTCCCATTAACAATGGATTCTCACCAAGGATTAGGCAAATAAGCTTGAAGAACACAATGGGAGCATGACTGCTATGACAGAGAACACTGTACACTGTCTCCTGCATGGCACCGCTCTGCTAGCCTGATACAAATAATTTAGCCATCTGCCTACTGTATAAAATGTGAGAGTTTATTTTAGTGACATTTTATGTGTGCTTTATCTTCATACTCACCTGACAATGAGGCACTTTTTGTTCTATTTTCCAATTCTAATAAAATAATCCTTTACTAAAAACAAGCTGTCATATTATATATGTCACACTGCCAGCCCCTTCACCTCAACAAGGAGTTAACTTCAAATATTGGTTCACAATACTAAGCATTAGACTGCTCAAATATAAGGGAAAAAGAGGCAAAATGTAATACAATGAAAATACAATTCTCAAGTAAATATTCAAATCTTGAGTCAAACAGTGAAAAATCACTTTTCTAAAAGAAGACAAAAGGAATCCAAGTTGAGTATCTGTAAAACTATAACACTGTAGAATTCCTTGTGGCTTTGTTTTCAGCGTTACACATGCAAAAGTTCACATTTTGTCTGTGCCTAATTTGCATGTGTGAAATACTACAGTTCCACATTCAATCACAACCACGGATGACCACTTATGACCAACTTGTCATTTGTGTCTCCAATTTCTTTGACTGCTCATTCATTTGTGAAAACTGCACATGCAAACCAGACACACAAATATAAAGACTTTCATGCAGTTTTAGGAAAAGATGAATTGTAATGTTTGGCCATTTGGATGAATACACTGTAGACAAATTGCATACTCCAAAACAGCAGAATCTGCAGTCTTATTAATAAAGAATCTAGAAAACCACAAATCATATTTTTCCCCTGCTTTGGGAAAGTATGTAGTGTATGTGTAATAGCTTTGTTATTTTTATCCCAAATGTCTTCAGACAAGCATAATGGAAGACAAATCCATATCAAGTTGCTTAAAGGAAGGGAACCTACTTTTCCCATGGTCATGGCTCAATTCCCTCCACCTCTCTCTAGTCATCTCCACCATGCACTGAACACCACACTACATCTGACCATTGGGATCCCTTATGATCTAATTATCCTCTGGGATTTTATCCTTAAATCCCTGCCATTTCTCTATTGTATTCCCTGTTGCAATCAGGCTATTACATATGTAAAGAAACTCTGACTTGTCTCCAATTGACTACACTTACGTTGTCTAACTATCCACATGTTTGCATTGATGTACTGCGCTACAAACAAAATTCATATCCTAACAACCAAAGGATGAAGGCAAAAATGTATTAGGAAAGTAGAACTATCTTTGGCTGACATCACTCTATGCCTCCACGCTTATCAAACCTTCTGTGTTATATTTCACAAACAAATTTAGAGCCAAACTCTACATTTTTGTTGCAAATGAAAATTGCATGGATTGAAAATTTCCTCTGGTTACTTTGCATATAGTGTCCTCTTCAACAGAATATTAATTTCCTGTTTTATTTGTCAACAGAGTACTTGTGGACAATTCGTTACATTTAGAAGTAATGGATTTCATTGACACCTAAAACCAATTTTTTATAGAACTGTATCATTATGATCACTATGTCTGTTGAATATTTTGAGTGTCTATTCCTGGCTAACATTAACAGCATGGCTGATTGCATTACATTTTAAATCCTGAAAACTAACTTCTGCATGTACAAAATCTAAAGGACAATATGTGCAGAAATGTGTCAAAAGAAACAGTGTAATTTATCCAAGATACTGAGTTTTGTCTCTTTTCTTATCTCTAGCATCATAAAGGATATAATTATCTTTTATAAACTGCTCTTTGCCTGCATGGTGCCTTTCCAACACATCATTTACTCCATGTTCATGTCTGCTGCTGGATTTAAATCATCCTGAATTCAGAACAACAATAAAATTATTTGTGACAGCAGATTATTGGATTAGATAGAGTTCTTGTTCTCACACTGATTCTTCTTCAGAATAAGGTTCATGCCTCTTTTGATCTCCCACACTGGGATCCAGTCTTTTGGATGAATCTTGCATCCATATATATTGCAATAGGGTATCAATCAATCATTCTCTTTTTTCCTCTAATACTTTCATATGCCATAATTGTATACCTGCAGGATAACGTGCTGGCTAAAAGCCCCCATCAAAAATTTCCACAACAGTTTACAAGGATGCCTAGAAGAGTGAGGAAGCGTGATTGTTTTTATAATTCTGGTTTATTTGGTTGCATCCATAATTTATTTCAGATTTACTGGGAAGATGTTTTCAGTTATAAATGTATGGGTCAAACCTTCCTCTGGTTCAAGGGACTATGTCAATTTACATCAGCTGAAGATCTGGCCCTTTGTTCTTAATATATCCCTGGCATGCAAATTTTGTTTGTATCTGTTTTTATTTTATACACTGTGATAGAATACACATTTTCTGTTTCATTGTCTCAACATTTTCTTTTTTGTAATGGGTTTGTAACCTGTAGACATAGCTATGTTTGTATTAAAGTTTTTTTCCCTTTTTGTAATTAACATATTTATTTTAGTTATTACTTATTATGGATGGGATTTTCAGAGGAGTGGTATTACATCCTCACATTTCACTAACATTAAATGGAAGCTGGATGCTTAACTCTCTTGAAAATCCCAGCTATATAAACTGTGGTGCAACTGAGATTGGCGCCCACTGTGCTAGGCAATGGGCAAACACACAGTGAGAAACAGTCTCGACGCTGAAAAGTGTACAGTCTAAATTATTCTGTTACTTCATATGCATCAAATAAATGTCACAAAGAGATGGTTCAACTGGTGGGTCATCACTTCTAGAGGAATCATAGGAGATCAGAGAAGACTTTTGGCTTTTAATTTTATTATTTCATTAGTTATTTCAACAGGATCATTATGATCAAGCCATTGAAGCTATTTTAGGCATAGTTGTAGTAGATATCAACAGTTCTCCAATAAATGATTGGAGCACAGCTATATTGCATAAATAATGCTTCCATTAATTGTTCTTTCATTCTGGTATTATAAATTACACTTTTAAACAGGCACCACCTTCTCTTTGACCGTGTGGAACAGTCATGTTATAATAAGCACTAGATACCGTTTTTACTTTATAATCCTCCTAGGCTGTTGCTTTGTGTGAGCAGTTACTGAATATTTACAGTCTGATTGGCTGATTGGTGTAACTTTACTGATTTCAGTGGAGTCACTCCTGATTCACACTGATATAAAGCAAGAAGGCATTCAGGCCCAGAATATTAAAAACTACTATTCAGAACAAAAATTTCAGTAAAAATAGTTATAAAATCTAATTATGTGCCTCAGTGATTAATGAAGATTATAATTGTGACAACCATTTAAATGGAAACATCTTTTCATTACAGAATGTTTCCTGGATTGAGCTCTGAACTTATATGGACACATTGTTTTTGCTTCATTTTACCTAAGGTCAACAATTCTGCCATCCCATCTATCTAACTTCTTCCATGAGGACTGAGAGTACTGGCAGTGTAGTGGTCCTGGCCACATGGCAGAGATGCAATACCTTTCAAGACAGGATGGCACAGGTTGCGCTGGGCACAATCTGTTATTCTAAAAAGAAACATCATGTCCCTGGAACCAATATACATGTCCACTGGACATGCTTCCTACCCAGAAGAACATATCTGTCTAGTACATAGTGCAATGGTCAGAGTGGTAACCATTCCCAAACCTTTATCACTCTCTGGCATGCTAGAGAAAGAACTTGCATATAGGTTGCTCAAAGACAAGGAATTCTCTTTATAGCCTCCCCCCATCAATTACCACGCCCAGGCAGCTTAAGACAGGATTTCATCCTTAGTATGGCATTGCTTCCTTTGAGGTTCATTTTGTTCTCGTTGTTGTTTCTACCAATGTGATAATGTGAACAGGTAATCATCAAGTGATCCATTCCCTGTCACTCATTCCTAGCTTCTGGCAAACAGAGGCTAGGGATACCATCCCTGCCAATGCTGGGTAATAGCCATTGATGGACCTATGCTCCATAAACTTATCTAGTTCTTTTTTGAACTCTGTTATAGTCTTGGTCTTCACAACATCCTCTGGCAAAGACTTCCACAGGCTGACTGTGTGTTGTGTGAAGAAATACTTCCTTTTATTTGTTTTAAACCTGCTGACTATTAATTTCATTTGTTGAGCCCTAGCTCTTGTGTTAAGAAAAAATAGTAAATAAGACTTCCTTATTTACTTTCTCCACACCAGTCATGATTTTATAGACCTTTGTCATACCTGCTCTTAATAATCTCTTTTCCAAGCTTAAAAGTCCCAGTCTTATTAATCTCTCCTCATATAGAAGCTGTTCCATATCCCTAATCATTTTTGTTGCCATTTTCTGTACCTTTCCCAATTCCTTTGTATCTTTTCTGAGAGTCGGGGTGACCAGATCTGCACACAGTATATAAGATGTGGATGCACCGTGGATTTATATAGAGGCAATATGATATTATTTATCCCTTTCCTAATGATTCCTAACATTGTGTTAGCTTTTTTGACTACCACTGGACATTGAGTGGATGTTTTCAGAGAATGGTCCACAGTGAATCCAAGATCTCTTTATTGTGTGGTAAAAGATAATGTAGACACCATCATCTTATATATATATATCGCTGGGATATTTTCCAATGTGAATTACTTTGTATTTGTCAACATTGAATTTCATCTGACATTTTGTGGCCAAGTCATTGAGTTTTGTGAGGTCCTTTTGTAACTCTTCACAGTTTGTTTTTGACTAAACACTATTATATGCAGGTTCAGGCAGTAGGCAAACCTAACAGGTCTGCACAGGAACAATGAGACATTCTCACACACCACTAGTTTTGGGGTCACACCTTGGGTAAGTGTGAGTAACCCTAAACCTCCTTACCAGAGTCACAGTGAAGTATTTATCAGCAGACAATGCAGAAGAACATGTTAATGTCAACAAAGAGGATGACAATGAAGAACAACACTTGTGATGGCATATAAAAGTGACCTGCATTCTATACATAGTCATTGGTCAATCACTACACCCATGTGCAGATGAGGTTTTTTAGCTCGGGTTGGCAGCTCATCTAGGAGAAGGACAACTCTGAATACAAACCTTGCACCCACCTCAACTTATGTACTTGTGGCATTTATTGCACCAGTGTCACAACAGCTGCTTAGGTGAAAGAGTATGAAAGGTTGTGCACAAACCTCTCTCACTTAAATCCATTCACAGTTCAGGTTGTTCAGGCAACTCTCAACTTATTTAACTCATTTATTCTAATCAACATATCAGAATCTTGTGGCAATAGGGAAGTGGTGACAAGGATGGGCAGAGGATGCTCCTGCCAGTCCTTAGTCAAAACTCTGCTAACAGTAGCCTTAAGGTGAAGGTCAGTCTCCATAGACTAGGACAGATATAGAGCTCTGTCCTGAGGTGACAGAGCACCTTTTTTAGGGATAGTACTTTTCTCTACAATTTGGGGAATGGGAATTGAAAAGGAACCCTAAACACTGCCTGCCCCTTCTGTACCTGTCAGGCTACTGTTCCTGGATGGTCATCCAACTCAGTGATGACAATAAAGATTTACAGACTGACATTTGGGTCACAGAATGTCAGAACTCTTCTTAACAATAAGCCAAAGATCCATACAAAGAACAGCCCTTCTTGCCAAAATACTGAAGAGATATAACATCGACATCACTCTTCTCAGTGAAATCAGACTACCTCGTGAGTCCCGCCTTGAGGAGGTGAGAGCTGTCTACACCTACTACTGGATTGGCAAGGCCAAGGATGAACCAAGACACTGAGATTAGGGTTTGCCATACAGTCTGATGTTGCCCAAAAGCTTGAGTCAGTCACCAAATATGGTAATGACTGACTTATGGTTCTCCATAGAACTAGCCCAGAGACCAGTATGCCACCATTACACTGGTCTACAATTTTTGAGAAGTCTTCTGCTTCAGAGATAAAATGTGCTATTTATTATGTATTTTGATGTGCTGAATTCAAATATGACAATTAGAACAACTGATTGGCTACTGTTTCTAAGATATTTAAGTTTTTACATTTTATGTCTATGTATATTGTGTAGATAGTAGAGTTTTATAAATTGTAAACCTAGGTCTTTTCATGTGTTTATGGTTGCTTTACATGATAATATTTCACCTGTTCTGTTTATGTAACACTTTAAAAATCAGCAAAAAGGTTATATACATAAAATTTATTATGATACAAAAGGCAAAAAACTATTCTGTACATAGTTTAGTCCTATTCAGTGTCTACTCAGCGCTTCTTGGCTTGTCTCTTGTATTTATTAAATGGAGCATCTCTTGTCACTGTCCAGCAATAATCTGCAAGCATTGATGGGCTCCATTTGCCCTGATAGCCTGCCAGGAGATTCCGCTACTGTAGTCTGGAGCCCAACAGGTTCTTGGCTTTGTAATGTGGAAACACCAAGACTGGTTTGATGAGAATGACCTTGATATAGACTTGTTATTTGAAACTATGCATATCAAACACAAGTCCTACATCTTGGAGAAGAAGTCAGCAGTGGTACCATCAGGCCAAACAGATAATACAAATCTAATTAAAGCTAATATAGAACCATTGGTGAAAGCAGAAGAGTGTAGAACTGACAAGCATGATATGAAGGCCTTCTGCGAAGTTCTTCATGATGTGTAAGGCCAAAAATACAGCAGCACATCCCCAGTTCTCACCACAGATGGTAACTGGCTGCCCACAGACAAAGGTGATATTCACTCTTTATGAGCAGAGAACTTTGATAGTCTCCTGAATTGTCAATTCACTATGTCTGACAAAGCCATCAACTCACTCCCACACTATCCTGTCCTGGAGAAGCTGTCTGTGGACCCTTCTTTAGACAGGATTACCATGGCCATCAAATAGCTGTCTGCAGGCAAGTCTCCAAGCCCTGAAGTGTACAAATGAGAGGTACCCACTTGATCAGGAAACTCACCAGCCTTTTCAATATTTTATAGGAACAGTGGACCATGCCCCAGTATTATAAGGATGATTTCATAGTCCAGCTATACAAAAGTAAGGGAAGAATATCTAGCTGTGACAACCATTGTGGAATCTCACTGCTGTCTCTAACAGGGAAGATCCTTGCAGAAATTGTCTTCTTACGTCATGAACAGAACAAAAATCTGTACATGGAGATTGTTGATATGACCAAGGCCTTTGACACAGTGAATTAAAAGGTCCTATGGGAATGCCTTCATAAATTTGGCTGCCCAGAGAATATGATCACTGTAACCCACTCATTTCTCAGTGGCATGATGGTCAAGGTGATGGAGTATGGTGACTCAGAAGCTTTCCCTGTCATCAAGGATGACAAGGATGCATAACGGTTCCAGTACTCTTTGCCATTGTCTTTTCAGCCATTTCAGGACTTTGACAGGAGTGTATACATCTATTTTAGATTTCATGGGGATCTATTCAATCAGTAACTCACAGCCCACACTTATGTAGCTGAACTGTTTGCTGATAACTGTATCCTCATTTGCACACACACTCGAGGACACTCAACTTATCATGGATCTCTTTACTTATGCCTCACAAATGCTTCAGTTTCACAATCACTCAGAAAAAGATGGAGATCATGTACTAGCCAGCGCCATACCACCAGCATCACAAGCACTATGATCCAATTGTCACAGTTGACAGCATATCCCTCAGTTCAGTTAGGAAATTCTACTACCTGGATTTCATACTTTCCAGCAACACTGTTGGATAATGAGATCATTCAGCACCTGGTAAAGTCCAACTTGGCATTTGGCAGGCTCAGCCACAGGCCTTGGAGGGACTGTGGAATCTGCCTCAGAACAGAGAGAAACATTTACTAGGTTGTTGTACTCACCTCACTCCTCTACAGATGCAAGACATGGATACTCTACTGATGCCACATCAAACAGCTGGAGAGCTTCCACCTTCACTGAACAAGATCCATCTGCAACACCAGGTGGCAGGTCAGGGTCCCCAAAACTGAAGTCCTTGAGAGGTACCAAATCTCTGGCATCAAAAGCATGCTCATTACAGCCCAACTTCACCAGCTTGGATACATAGTCCTCATGGAAGTTTCTGGTATTACAAAATTAATATTCTAAAGCCAATTGAGCAAGATAATCCTTAGATATAAAGACATCTTGAAGGGTAATCTCAAAGCATAGAGGCTAGACATTAAAATCTGGGAACTCGTTGTGCTGGACAAACCAAGATGAAGATGTCTGTGCCACAAGGTTGTGTTCACCTTTGAGAAGTGGCATGTGAGGTCTCTGCAGGAGAAGAGAGCATGTAGTAAGACAAAGGTCTCAAAACTTCCCCCTAGTTCCCCCAACTACATATGCAAATACAGGATCAGACTTGCTTCCTATGTGAGAAGTCATAAAAATAAATTAACCCAGAACTTAAGTCAATGCCAACTCTTGTCCATAGAAGTCACAGGAGAATCCAACATCATATGCAGGTAGATTCAGTAAAGATTGCTTTGAAAACAAAATTGAATTACAATTATTTGCTTATTTGGCTGTAATAATAAAAATAATAAAAATAATATAAAATATGGATATCAAAATACATATTTATCATTGTTGCTTATCACAATTCAAATAATAGAGGAGGCTATAAACTGAAAACCTCTGGCTACAAGCTTTATTAAATCCATGAATTCCACTGATAGAGAGATAGATCTCATTTTTGCATATATTTTGTGTACAATTACATTAGTGTTGCATTATTATAAATTACTTTAAATAACACGGTATATGTATAACATTCACATTAATTATTTCTTCTTTCATAGGAAATTCTGAATATTTAATAGTTGTATTAAAACACAGGTGTGGATTCAAAGGAGCCAAGCTACTGAAGGGATAAAAAGCCCAGGTGGTTCAGTTTTGCTGCAGATCAGTGACAGAAAGTTGTTTGCTAAAGAGCATAACCAACATTTTCCAACAAGGAGTCACAGACATATAGTAAGGGAACTAGTCTTCATGCATTCTGGTTTATTTTATTCCCATCACAAACCTACACACAATAAAAGTTGTTGAAAGCTACTGAATTTGTGAATGACTTCCAGTGTCAGAACCTGCTGTCTCACAAAGGATTTGAAAGCAACTTCTGCCACTTACTAAGGTGAGTGCATTACAAATAAAATTGAATTACAGTAGATCCAGCATTCAGTGAAGAGTCAACAAGAGTGTTCCTGCAGCAAAGAATCCTGTGGCACCTTATATACTAACAGACATTTTGGAGCATGAGCTTTCGTGGGTGAATACCCACTTCGTCAGATGCAGACAACAGAGTGTTCCTGTTGTCTTCAGTTCAATCAGAATGACAATAGTTGGAGTTCTTCACAATATACCAGATGCATAACTGTTAGAGACTTGACAGATTATGTTAACTGTGAAAAATGCTCTTCAGATGGCTTACTGAATGGTTTTTTTCCTTCCATTCTTTATGTTAAAAATGCTCAGTTTCAAATGTAAGTGTAAGATCATGGTTCTTCACAGAACATTGTTCAGTGAAACTGACTCAAATGCATAGAGCCTACATATGCACCTTTTAAGATCCATGTAAATCCCAAGTGCCAAAGAGAACACAGAGCCTTTCTCAGGACCTCAATACTGGAAAGAGTTTCATCCTTGGCAAATGTTAATGTCTTCTCTCTGTTTGTTTCGGTTCTATATGGCACCCATTATTACGGTATCTGAGCAATCTCTCTAGTTGCTCTTAAAATCCACTTATCCAGTATGTAAAGTAAACAAGAATTTTTTTTTGAGTATTTTGTTTTAAACTCCTCTCCAATTGCCTTTCCATGCCTCCTATTCAATTGGCTACCTGGATATGAATAAGAGTTAAGAATCTTTTGTAAATTCATATTCTTTGTAAATTCTTAGTCTGCATCCCTCCTCACTTCTTCTAAACTATAAAGGTTATGAAAAACCACCAGAACCATAGTTTCTTTACCTATGCTTTTTAATGCTGTTCCCACGGTAGTTTTTACTCACTCCATTGTGGTGATTGCAGTCTCAGCCTTTGAGACAGACACAGTGGCACCCTGATCATATGATTACTGTGAGAATAGTTTTCATAACATCTCTCTCAATATATATTGGTAACTATAAAGGACAGGAAATAAATTACTGACCCAGCTTACTGGAAGGCAAGCAACCTCATGTGCAGAACAAGCAGACTTTGGAAAGTAATAAGAACTTGGAACACAGAAGACATGATTAATCTTTCAAGGGCTGAATAATGTGCCATAAACAATACATCTGTGAAATGTGCTCGTCTACTGCAGCCTGACATACCTGGTATGCACTGACATTTCCTCCAAATGAATAACTGTTTATTTGAAAACTGTGGCCAGAGTTAGTACTGTACCTTACATGTTTAGCTAGTAATGGGGAAACTCAAAATGTTTTGAGTTTGGGTTTGATTGACATGAACTTCCAATGGTTCAATGGTGTAGCTGTAGCTTATCTGAACGAGTTGAACCTCCTGAGTGTGCAGAATTGTGGTGGAAATCTGAAAACAGGTTTTCTTGTCAGATTTTTGTCAGTTTTGGTCCTAGAGAAAAATGCCAGGAGGACAGCTTTTCAAAGTATTTTGGCATTCCAGTTTCTAGTCCCAGACAAAACAAGAGCATGTGGAAACATAAATTCTGATGCTTTAAAAAAAAAGTTGTTTTTTGTTTGAGTATGAAAATATTTGCAGAACTTTGGCAAAGGTTCCAATTTGGTTGGACCCTGAGAGGAACAGCGCAAAGGGAGGTTGCAAGTAGTTCCCACTCAGCACCTCTTGCAAGGCTAAGCCATAGCCGGCATCCTTGAGCTCATCTCACTTATTCTGGGAAGAGATACTGCTTTCTCTGGAAGTTTCTTCCAAAAATTCAAGTATGTGAGTAGTTGAGCAAATGTGACTTCTGTTTTTCACAAACTTCCAGTTAGTGACAAAATCTTGTGCTCAGTTTCATCAAAACATTTCAAACATTTGGAAAAGTTGCCTTTCTCTTATCTCTCGCTCAGGGGTCGGCAACCTTTCAGCAGTGGTGTGCCAAGTCTTCATGTATACACTCTAATTTAAGGCTTCAAGTGCCAGCAATACATTTGAACGTTTTTCAGACATTCTCTCTATAAGGCTATAATATATAACCAAACTACTGTTATATGTAAAGTAAACAAGTGGGTATTCACCCATGAAAGCTCATGCTCCAAAACGTCTGTTAGTCTATAAGGTGCCACAGGATTCTTTGCTGCTTTTACAGATCCAGACTAACACAGCTACCCCCTGATACTTGAAGGTTTTCAAAATGTTTCAGAAGTTTTATTTAAAATTAAATTAAAATGCAGATCTTATTAGTTTCATGTGATCCTTGCCCTTGCTTTTCCTTGCTGAGTTTTCCAATGTCTGGTGGCACATATTTAGATAGTTTAAACTGCACACAGGCTTCTGAACTACAAGTTGATAATTGGCTGGCAGGAGGTTAGCATCTGGAACCCCAGATCGACAACTGAGGTGAGTGGATCTGGCGGCTGATAAGGTGCTAGTAAGGGGCCAGCAGCCAGAACCCCAGAGCTGCAGCGGGCTGAGTGGTGAGTCCGCCCAGTTCTGGGGTCTTAGGGGTGGGCTGAGCATCTCCACCAGCACTCATCTGGGGTTTCAGCTGCCAGCTCCTGCCAGACGGGGTCTCAGCCCACTGCCAGCCTGGGGTTCCTTCACCCAGGCTAGCAGTGGGCACTGAGTGGGACCCTGGCTGGCAAGGGGCCAGCAGCAGGAACCCCAGAGCGGCGGCAGGCAGAGCAGCTTAGTCCACCACTGCTCTGGGGTTTCCACCAATAGCTTCTACCAGCTGGGGTCTCAGCCAGCTGCCAGCATGGGGTTCCTTCCCCCAGGTCAGCAGCTGGTGCTGAGTGGGGCTGAGGTGGGGGGGGACCCCAGCTGGCAAGGGGCCAGCAGCAGAAGCCCCAGAGCAGTGGCAGGCTGAGCAGATCAGCCAGCCACCGCTCTGGGGTTTTTACCATCGGCTCCTGTCAGCTGGGCCCACAGCCCGCTGCCAGCCCGAGGTTCCTTCCTCCAGGCCAGCAGCAGGTACTAAGTGGGACCCGCGGTGGGAGCCCAGCTGGCAGGAGCCGGTGGTGGAAACCCCAGAGCGGCAGTGGGCTGAGCAGCTCAGCCCACTCCACGTGCCATCAAAAATCGGCTTGTGTGCCACCTTTGGCACGCATGCCATAGGTTGCTGACCCCTGCTCTAGTTAGTTTTAGATCACGTTAAAAATGAGATTTCTCTTTCAAGAGACTCTGATATCAGCGCTAGCTTTGATTAAGTTTTACAGGCTAGATTATGACCAGGTTTGTGCACCTGCACAAGGGAGTAAGGGAGAAACCTGCTGCCCCTCCTTAGATCCCACCTTAGGTTCCCATGTTGAGTAAGCAGGTTCTTCCATACTTCCCCTGTATCACATAAGGACGGAGCGAGGATGAATTGCTCCACACACACATTTGCTGGCTGGCCCAGCTGAGCCATCATGGGAACCATTGCTAGTTTAAACGTAGTAAATGATTACCCTCATCCCCAAAGAGGCAAGGAGGAAGCAGTAGAAGGACTAGGAATGTTTCTGAGTCACAATATCTAGTAGAGCTCTTCCTGGAGTGGAGTAGCTTACTCACAAAACCTAGCTCAAGGCTGTACCAGAAGCCATCATTTAGCCCCATTGAAATACGTGCTCTCACTTTCTGTATTTTTTTCTTTCTTTTTCTTTTCATTTGCCACTTATACATTACAATGACTTTACAGATATCTTTAAACTCTCCAGAGATGTATTATACTCTACCCTACTTTGGGACCAAATGCTGCATTCCTCTGTGCAAAGCTTCTGTAAATGCAAGGGATCTTAGAATGAATGAGAAGCAATCTAGATCTACCAGCCTGATGTAAAGTGAATGCCAGTCTGTGCCTCTGCTACAGCAAGATCCCATAGGCTTGGGAACGGAAGAGCCAAGGGCCACTCTGAAATGATATGTGCACTGTTTCTTTAAACTCCTAGCAAGATGCCAGGCTGAGGACGGTTTACAGTGAAGCAGAGGAAGAAAAAAAAATACGAACCTCACAGATTGGGGTATCCGTCTAGGTACAACTTTTAAATTCCAATTTGATATTATGGATGGTCTGTATCCCTAGGTCTGTCTTTTGACTGTGTTCTGCCTCATGCTCCTTCTTGTAGGGGGAAAGGGGCGAGGTGCCTGTGTGTCTATCTACGAATAAGTTGATTGTTAAAGACTATCAGCATCTGAATAGATTTTACAGAGGGAGAGAAAAAAAGGTAAATGCACCCTAGATAGAGCCAGTTTTCTTCAACTTCTTTGCATGAGGGACTGGGGTTTGAGGGAATGGAATTTCCCCAGAAGCAGGACAAACCAAACAGATGCTGATGCTAGGATTTGAAAACTTGCAGAGAGAGACATGTGGGTGGGAGAGAAGAGTACAGATGTAGGCTTTCTATGAAGGGCTAGCAAAGAGAAACCCTGTGCCCATGAATTGTGCCAGAGAGGACAAGGAAAGAGACAGTGTTGCAGCTTACCCTGACTAATGGAAGCTTAAGAGTGTATGGGTACCGAGTGGTGGTATCCAAACATAGCAGCCTGTGAAAAGACCAGATGGGAAGCTTTACCGGGGCTGTGACAGTAGCTCTTGGGTTAATGGTTTCCTTATTCTAGTATTATTCCTTATTCTTGTTCAATGTTAGAAGAAAGCAACCCTTCATCATAATCCAAAGAGAACTTTTCCAAGGCCATCCTCTCCATGTCCCCGCAGTCTACCCTCTATGCTACCTCTGAGAGATGCAATGCAGAATTGAACTCTGCTAGGCATAGAGCTTCCTGAAACTGCTATTCTGTGGTCTGCCTTGACCCTCCATGTTGCAGAACCATGTCAACTGTATTCTCCTTTTGGGTCTCTTTGTAACAATAGATGTGACAGACAGCATTTGGCCATTGTCAGGATTTAATGTAAGTAATGTAAGTATCAGTCTTTGAATTATGTAATTACTTTATAAATGAGTTAGCTGTCTTTCTGTATCTTCTCACCTCTTCCCTTCTTAGCTCTCCTCCAATCAGTTCTGGGACTTCTTAAAATATTATTGTGCACATCATCAATACTTTAGAAGTTATAGCAGAAAAGAAATTGACCCATGTGATGAATTTTATTTAGTGAGCATACATGAGGTCAGGGAGCTAAAATGCCTAGTCACTTAGATTTGAACAAAATATTTGAGCTGTAGCCTCTATTTTCTGATGGCATTTAGAAAGAACACTCCCCACTAGGGTTGTATACATGGTTAAGAACAATAAAGAGGAAATAAGCATTGTAATCTGCAATATTCAGGTGAGCAAAACAAACGTCCATTTTTGAAAGCACATTAATTAGTTTCAGCTCCTAAAACAGGTGGCTTTATTTGATGCATTTTGATATACCAGTGGTCGGCAACCTCTGGCACGCAGCTCACCAGGGTGCTTACCCTGGTGGGCCAGGCCAGTTTGTTTACCTGCCGCTTCAGTAGGTTTGGCTGATTGCTGCTCCCACTGGCTGCGGTTCGCTGTCCAAGGCCAATGGGGGCAGCGGGAAGCCGCGGCCAGCACATCCCTCGGCCAGCAGCGCTTCCTGCCACCCCCATTGGCATGGGAGAGTGAACCGCAGCCAGTGGGAGCTGCGATCAGCTGAACCTGCCAACGCAGCAGGTAAACAAACTGTCCCGGTCCGCCAGGAGCCATGTGTCAGAGGTTGCTGACCCCTGTGCATGCAATCATAAACTTGATAAAAACAATCTAGATCTGATGACTTGCTTTATATCTCATTCTAAGAAATATATAAGCTCTACTCACAGTCAAATACCAACATGATTGTTGAAGACTGTTCCGTTAAAAAATCTAAAATATTATGTACTACATCCACAAGCACTACTTGATAATCCAGTCAAGATGTTTATGGGCTCTGTTCGGAACACAAGATATGCAGCCTTCTGAGATGCAGAAGGCCCAGAATAAGGAAAACTCATTAAGACATCTGGAGGAAGAAGAAGAAGATGAAGACAATGATGAAATTCATTAAACATATAAGAATTAATGAGTCCACAGGATGGCAGGAAAAAAGAAAACAGTTGAGGATAAGGAATCATATTTTTTGCATTATTTCTCACCCTAGATAGCGACTCTTTTTCAGGTAATTAAGATGAGGCACATCAGAGACTTTGGCATGCGAACAAGAACTGGTGAAATAGTGTTACACTATATGGCTTCCCACTAGGAGTATTATAGTACGATTATGTATAGTGCAGTGGTTCTCAAACTCTTGTACTGATGACCCCTTTCACACAGCAAGCCTCTGAGTGCGACCCCCCCACCTTATAAATTCAAAACACTTTTTTATATATTTAACACCATTATAAATGCTGGAGGCAAAGGGATTTGGGTGTGTAGGCTGACAGCTCATGACTCCCCAGGTATTAACCTCACAACCCACTGAGGGCTCATGACCCCCCATTGGAGAATCCCTGGTATAGTGTCATGTCTGGGAACTTAGAGTACTCTATTTTTAGAAAGTGCTTGATGAGAGAGGACAGTTTATGTGGAGGGAAGAATAAATCCTGAATATTGTACTATCTTGGCTCTCTTGTTTTATGCTCACACTTTGGACAAATAAATGTGATTAAACTAAATAGCAACAATTTACCAGGACTGGTTTAAAATCCATCAAAGATTTCTGAAGGTGGAGGTGATAATATACAATCTCTCATTAAAATTGGTGGGCTGGTGAGTAGCAAAGAGTATGATTCACCTGGGTAAATATGTTATGATGAGCATAAAGCAAAATGGAGTCTGCAAATGTGAACTGTCTTTCCAATATCCAGTCTATCTGGGTTTTTATAAGGTCATCTATCACCTTTTTCTCTGAATTCAGTACATAGAACTCTCTAAATGTTCCAGCAAACTAGCTGATAATGAAAAACAAGTAAATATAATCTATTTGAATTTTGAAGCAACCTTTAACCCCAACTCTTTCTAAGAAACATTAAGGAAACTAAGTGAGAAGCAAACAACTGTCACAGGTGAGAAACTGGCTCATAGACAGAAAATAAAAAGTAGGAATAAACAGTCCATTTTCCTCCTCAGATGAAATTAAGATCAAGTGCCTCAAGGATCCACCTTAGGATGGTGTTATTAATATATTCATGAATGACCTAGAACATGGTGTAACAGGAAGGAGATAAAGTTTGCAGATGTCACACAGTTATTATGGTTTGTCAATACTTGAGAAGACTGAATAACTTCGGAGAGACCTGAAGCTTGATAAATAGGTAGCATGATGGCAGATGGCAGATGAAACTCATTGCTGCAAAATACAAGGTATAGTACATTGCAAGAAACAATTTGATCAAAATGTGCACATTGCTGGGTTCTAAACTGACTGTAAGCAGTCAGGATGGAAGTAGCCACTGTGGACAGTTCAATGAAAACTGTAGTTCAAACTGCAATGGAGTTAAAAAAAAAAGAAAACAAATTGTTAGGAATTTTAAAGAACAAGGATATCTGAGCTAGCCTGACATTTCCGTTTTCTCCACATTTATACCCCCAGTCTTCACAGTGTGCCAAAGAGTCAGGATGTTAGCTTCTTATGGCCCCAGCAGCATCTTTCCCTCTCCCACTGATCACCAAGTGGGCTTGACCTCTTCAGAGACTTTTCTTAGGAGCTATTTAAGAAGGAGCTGGAATTCTCCAGGAAATAGAAACTGAGCAGCAGCTGCAGCTTCTGCTGAAATCAAGGGAAGTGGAGAAGCCGAATCCCCCACCTAGTCTCTGCTACAGAATGAAGACTTTGGAAATTCATTTTAATTATTACTACTATTACTACTGATAATTAATAATTAATAATAGTTGTAACCAGCACAAGTACCACATAAGAATGCCACAATGAAGACATGCATTTTGAAAAGTTACTTGGTATACAGTCACTGAAAAGGTCAATAATTTTATTTTGTGTAGTTCCTTGTGTTGTATTTCTTTAACAATGCAGTGTCTTGGGCTTTTGGAACATGCAATTTTTTTAATGTTACAAAACAGTGGAGAGGGAGGTATGAATTGAGCTCCAGGGTTATTGACAAAGATACAAATTATAAAAGAAAAGTATTTAGTCACAATCATCAACACAAAGGAATGGCGGTCTATCATTAGTGTAATAAAATATCAAAAGTATCTATCTAATAAAATGTAATAACATTCTATAATAAAATAAACATTAAAATTTTATATTGTTTAATGCATTTTTTATTGTCATTGGAAATGTGCAGGGTATTAAAATATTCATAAGGTTTGACATTGCACTACTACAGTATCTGGGAAGCTTATGTTTGGGAGCTGCCTTGGATTTTCTAGGCCCGACACCAAGGAATCAGAATAGTTACCACATATGTTAAAAATTAGTGTCTGTGATTGGGTTTCATCAACCAGACATCATTCATATTGACTCTATTCAAGTGGTGGGGAACTTGAAGCAGTCTGGAGTTTGGTTTTGATTCAGACAAGAATCCAAAATAGACCATTTATCAAAAAGAAATGTATAGTAAGTAATCTTTTGTGGGCGCACACCTTCCACACCTTCTGCATTTCAAACATAGTTGGCTGAGTTTTGCATTATTGTCCTCCTAACAATTCAATAGTTTTGGTATCAAAAATCATTCAATGGGTGAGCTGGCTCAGGCAGCGTAATAGAATCATAACTAGTAAGCAGGGCTGGCTCCAGGGGTTTTGCCGCCCCAAGCAGCCGAAAAAAAAAAAAAGCCACGATCACAATTGTGATCTGCGGCAATTCAGCAGGAAGTCCTTTGCTCCGAGCGGGAGTGAGGGACCCTCTGTCAAATGGCTACCGAATACCTGAAATTGCTGTCCCGCTCCAGAGTTGCCGCCCCAAGCACCTGCTTAATAAGCTGGTGCCTGGATCCATCCCTGCTAGTAAGGACAGAAAGAATACTTGGACATACAGTCTGCATCACTAACTACTTACTGGCTTAGACTCACTATCTCCATTCAATAAATCCTACATTTTACAATAGCATACTTATTTTAGTAACATAACTAAGTTTCTTCCTTATCTATCTATCTCACTTTTTTTCTGAGCAAGATCATTGTGATGCTAGTTCAAGGCAGCCTCTAAGAGCAAATGTGCATATTTCTTAAATACTTTTAATGAGATGGCAGACACAGATATGGTATGGAAACAGTGTTAATCTCACTGATGGATGGATTAATTCTTTCTGTCATTGACAATGGAAGAACATCCATTTAGATCCTTCTGCATCTCTCTGAAGCATTTGACACTATGGATCATAGGCTTCTGCTGGAAGATTGCCTCAGGAAATTAGCATGTCTTTTTGCCACTTCACTCAAATGGTTTTATTCTATCACAAACTGCCTTCAGAGGGTTGTGATGTGCAACTGTGCCTACATGGTCAAATCTCTCATCTGTGTAGCTGTGTCTACTCATTCCCTCCAGCTTACTTAATATCTCGCCACAGGAGACTGTATTCACCCGTGTCCTCAGATGCCAGCTAACAATGTGCAGATGACACTGACCTACACTTCTCCTTCACTTCAAATGAAAACCATGCCAAAACAAGCTTTGGAGCTGCTCTAATCTATGCTAGCTCACCATGGCCACCATGGTACTGTCTGTACCTTGAGACAAGAGAAATATGACACTGTCTGACCAAAGAAATACTCAAACAAGACTGAAGTGATACTAGTTGGAAAGGGGGAACTTTTGTTATGTCTCCACTGCCATTAGAAGTGTGACTGTAGACATACCTGAGCTAACTTTGATTCAGCTAACTCAAATAACAATAGTAGTGAAGCTGTTGCAGAATGGATGGCAGCATGGGTACATACCCATGGTCCCAGGTTGGCTTGTACAGATTGTCCTGCTGAATTTACTGCTGCTGCTGCTTCATCATGGTCCATTATTTTCCTTGTCTGTGGCATATCATAGTTTAGTATCCTGAAGGATAATCCTTGGTCAAACTTCATTTCTTGGGTTTACTGTGCAGGTGCTGGGTGGTCTGTGATGTACTGGAGGTGAAATTAGGTTTTCTGGCTTTAAACACTGTGACTCTTTGATTGCTTCTGTTATTAAAGCTAGGTAGACTAAAGCATGCAGGGTATATCTACATGTGCTGCAGTCACACCTTTGATTGCTGTGTACACACCTCCACATGAAGAACTAGATGAGATATTGCTTTTATCTTCCATCGAAGTCATACAGCCCCTGTTCATCAAAGTAATATGAAGCTTTGGGGTTGTATTTGACTCCTTGGTAAGCTTGAGAGACCAGGCAGTAGTTATATCTGAAAATGCCTTCTTTCACTTCCACCTCACCAACAAACTGTGCTTTCTTCCAGATGAGGACCTGGCCATAGAGGCCTATGTAGTTGTCACGACTAGGCTGAATTACTGTAATTCACTGTGTCTGAAATTGATTATGAGGATAATGCACAGGCTCCAACTGGTAAAAACTGTGATTACCCCATAAAATCCTAAACCAGATAAATAGATAAAATAAGAAAAGGAGTACTTGTGGCACCTTAGAGACTAACACATTTATTTGAGCATAAACTTTCATGGGCTACTGGCCTCTTCGTCAGATGCATAGAATGGAACATATAGTGAGGAGATATATATACATACAGAGAACTTGAAAAGGTGGGAGTTGCCAAACCAACTCTAAAAGGCTAATTAATTAAGATGAGCTATTGTCAGTAGGAGAAAAAAAAAACTTTTGTGGTGATAATCAAGATAGCCCATTTAAGACAGTTTGACAAGAAGGTGTGAGGATACTACACAGTGAGAAAACTCAAATACGTTATTTCTCAATATTCCCTCAGATTTGTCAACAAGTGTTTAAAATGAAAGAAAACAAGTGAATCAAGTTACAAATGGTTAAAATATTATCTCCATACTTGTAAATAGTTCCTTTAACTGTGTATATTTACTACACTTGCCTACTTCAGTATATTACTTATTTCTTCAGGCAAGTTTGCCCTAACCAACAATATGACAAGGGACATTTATTTAAAGCACATGTGTAGTTTTGATTATCAAGAATAAGTTATCAACGCCACATGTAAAACATATTTATTTGAAAAAAAAACAATACAGCTCAATTCAAAGGCTTATATGTATCCAAAAAAATAAGCCAGCTGTTCACAGACCCTTGTGGTTTTGGATTAGTTGTTGTGTATTCCAGTCTTTGCCTTTTGGTATATTTTTGAAATGTATTGTATATGATTTGTATCAAAACCTTGGGTCTTACATTGATTTTATTCGAGGATTATAGTTCATCCAACTTCAAAGTTATCTTGGGTCTCTAAAATTTCTAAAATACCTTGCCAAATTCTGAAAACAAGCAACATAATCCCAGATCAGACACAATCTCCTGTGTATTATTCTACAATGAAATTGGATGCTAGCAGAATGCTGGTAATTTAACCAAGTCTCAGAGTAAGTATTTCTGAAAATAAGAACTTAGACCCGAACTGTTTCTTAAATAGGAAGGTAAGGGGATTTTTGTTTGTGGTGAGGGGGGCTTGTGTTTGTCTGCTTATGTTTTTTTCTGTTTGTTTTTAATAACATAATTTTCAAGGTTGAACATTTTATTTTCATTCTTAAACAGATGGCTAATAAAGGTTTTGCAACCCAAACATCTCACCTACCCATTAATCTTCATTCTGGAGCAAGTACTGCACATTAGTTAACATAATTCTATACTGGAAAACAGCCTAATATATATAATCTTATAATTTATAAAAAATATCTTGAATTTATCTCCATGCAACTTTACTTTATTAAAGTAAGATAGCATGACGGGAAAAGATACAACAGAAGGTTAAAATCCTTTTTTTTTGGTTTTCAATACAGTACTTTACTGAGAGGTAGAATTTCAGGAAATCTATAGGAGTCTTGCAACTTGAACAGAATAACTCCTAGAGGATAAAGCTATATTTATAAAGTTATCAATATATAGAATGTGGGTGATACAATAATAAATTAAGCTCACTAGGTTATTTTGAGACACAACGGGAGGGAAGAGGTCATAGAGAAGAGTCTATAACCAAAATTGAAAATAAGAAATAATCTTTGTTTGTATTAACATAGTCCAATATTTCACCTATTCTTGTTTAAATTTTTCTATGTCGAAAGAACAGCAATTGTGGATCCTGAATTCGACCATCTCATGGTCACTGCCTCCCAGGTTCCCATCCACTTTTGCTTCCCCTACTAATTCTTCCCCGTTTGTGAGCAGCAGGTCAAGCAGCTCTGCCCCTAGTTGGTTCCTCCAGCACTTGCACCAGGAAATTGTCCCCTACACTTTCCAAAAACTTCCTGGATTGTCTGTGCACTGCTATATTGCTCTCCCAGCAGATATCGGGGTGATTTAAGTCCTCCATAAGAACCAAAGCCTGTGATATGGTAACTTCTGTTAGCGGCTGAAAGAAAGACTTGTCCACCTGCCCTCCTCCACAAGTTCCATACCCTCCTCACTCAAATGCCCAAGAACACGGGTGTGAGGGGAGAGAGGAGGCTCCAGGCACCCAGTCACTCCACTCCAGAGGGTGTCCCAAACAACAGAAAGCTGTTATTCAAACAGTTTTGATTTGTAGTGTGCCTACAATAAGGAAAGTGGCCTTGTCCTCCCCTCCTCCCTCACCCCACCCTGGCTACCTTATCAGTTATCTCCTTTTTTTTTATAATTAATAAGGAAAGAATGCATACTTTCAAAACAATAGTGACTCTAGGTCCTTTTCCAGGTGTGATCGAAGTAGGGCGAGTGTTTGGCCTACAGGGAATTAAAATCAACAAAGAGGGCAGGTTTACATCAAGAAGAAACACCCACAGCTGTCACACTGTAGCCTGGCCAGTCATTAAACTGTTTTTCAAAGCCTCTCTGATGCACAGCATGGCAACCTGTGCTCTTCCAATCGCCAAGGTGTCTGGCTGTTCAAAATTGGCAGCCAGGCAATTTGCCTCAACCTCCCACTTCGCCATAAAGTCTCCCCCTTACTCTCACAGATATTACGGAGCACACAACAAGCAGTAAGAACAATGGGAATATTGATTGTGCTGAGGTCTATACTTACCTGGCAGGGGAGATACCATGATCACCAAGGTGGTTTTCCCAGAGTAAGGCACATCCATTGCATTGCGGGTGTGTTGACCATTGTGATTTCCCTTGAGAGGGCCATTTAGGGATCTGGGGCAAGAAGTTTTATGGGGTTTGGTCCTGCTTTGAGTAGGGGGTTGGATTAGATGACCTCCTGCGGTCCCTTCCAACCCTGATATTCTATGATTCTAACCTAGTCAGCAAACAGTGCCAGCTAGCTTTTAAACATCCAAAGACACATTCTATTACCATTCTATTACCAAAAATTGCTCAGCCTATAGTTGAACTGCTCCTTACTACTGCCCAGGCTGCCTGTGTATGGCTTCATGAGCCATGGGAACAAGGGGTAGGCTGGGTCTCCAAGGATAACTGTTGTCATTTCAACATCCCCAACAGTAACTTTCTGGCCTGGGAAGTAAGTCCTTTCTTGCAGCTGCTCAAACAGTTCCTAAAGATGCCAATGTCATGACTCTTTCCCAGCCATCCCACATTGATGTCGGTGAAACTTTCCTTGTGATCCACCAGTACCTGCAGCACCATTGAGAAGTGTCCCTTGTGGTTTATGTACTGGTTGGTAAGGTGGTCTGGTGACAAGATAGGGATATGGGTTTCATCTGCCGCCCCACCACAGTTAGGGAAACCCACTGCAGCAAAGCCATCCACTGCACATTTCCAAGAGTCACTACTCTTGATAGCAGAATGTCAGTGATTGCATTGGCTACTTGAATCACAGCAGTCCCCACAATAGATTTGCCCACTCCAAATTGATTCCTGACTTACTGGTAGCAGTCAATGTTGCAAGTTTCCACAGGGCTATCACCACTCAGTTCTCAACTGTCAGGGCAGCTCTTATCTTGGTATTCCTGCACTTCAGGGCTGGGGAAAGCAACTCACAAAGTTCCAGGAAAGTGGCCTTACACATGCAAAGTTTCACAGCAACTGGGAATCATCCCACGCCTGCAACACTATGCGGTCCCACTAGTCTGCGCTTGTTTGCCGAGCCCAGAATCGGCATTCCAATGTATCAACCAGCCCACTGCTGCCATGATGTCCCAATTTCCACATCCTGCGCTTTCAGGCATGTCTGTATCCATGTCCACCTCACAATCATCCTTGTGCTGCCATCTTAGCCAGGTTCTGCATATAATGCAGGATAATGTGCAAGGTATTTACAATGCTCATAACAGCACCAGTGAGCTGAGCAGGCTCCACGCTTGCCATGCTATGGTGTCTGCACAGGTAACCCAGGAAAAAGGTGTGAAATGTTTGTCTGCAGTTGCTTTCACAGAGGAAGTGAGGAAAGGGAGACTGACGACATGTACCCAAAACCACCTGTGACAATGTTTTTGCTCCATCAGGCATTAGGAGCTTAAACCAGAATTTCAGTGGGCAGTGGAGGCTGCGAGAACTGTGGGATAGCTTCCCACAGTTCACTACTCTGTGAGTTGATGCTAGCCATGGTAGTGAGGATGCACTCCACTGACTTAATGTACTTAGTGGGCACATACACAATTGACTGTATAAAATCAATTTCTAATCACATTGTAATTCCTTGACTGTGCCAGGCCTTCCAGTTCTTCTTGCTTGTTTCCCAGGCTTCTTGCATTTGTTTATAGGTACTTAAGATAACTTGCTGATTGTCCCACTTTCTCAGTATGAGGCAGGAGTCTTCCTCTTTTGCACTCTCCTGCTCGTGCTTCCTCCTGGTATCCCACTTCCCCCACTTACCTCAGAACTTTGATCTCCTTCCCCCAGTGAACCTAGTTTAAAGCCCTCCTCACTAGGTTAGCCAGCCTGCTTGCAAAGATGTTCTTCCCTCTCTTCATTAGGTGGAACCTGTCTCTTCCTACCAATCCTTCTTCCTCCTAAGTGTGACATGGGAAAAACACATGTCTACAGGGAAATGGTACAGATCCATATGTGGTATATTAGCCTTTGGGTCCATTGTCAGATAGGGTGAGAGAGCAGAGCCTGAAATCTGTTCTGGCTTTGCTGTGGCAGAACAGATCAGTATACAGCATAATTGCACTGTGCAACCACTGGCTGCAGCTGAGAATTGAGGCTGTTGATGTCTGACCTTTTCAGTCTGAGAATCAAGCATATTATTTAATAAAAGCCAAGGAATCCCAATCAGAGGCAGATTCTCAGACCTGTTCTGCTCCCTTTTCACTGTTCTCGTGCCACAAGGAATGGGAACATCCTCCAGTGCCCTGTTGGGTATCTAACTGAAGCCAGTTCTTATGCTCTCCTCTCTGTAGCATTTGGCAGAGCTGACTACCCTCCAGCTATCCCCAGTTAATGCATAATCCCTAAGGAACCCAGTCATCTGGTGCAAATTAGAGAAGCTATTAATCTGCTTTAACCAGGGCCAGGGTTAGGGCAGAGACTCGGAGGCCTCAAAGTAGTTATTGGTTCTCAACTGGGCGGCCTATATTTATTCTGGCACTCATGAGGTGGCACAGAGACATAGATCACCCTGAAGTGTTCAATGCAAGACAAATTCCTATTTGCCAAAGGGAAAGCCATATGCTCAACAGTCAGAAGGTTGGTGGAATTCTTCATAAGCTTTTTCTACAATGCCAAGTATTGCCCACAATCTCAAGGTTGTTGGTTATATATGATGAAATGATTAATATTGAAATAGTTAACAAAGTTAACTACCACCCATAGAGTTCAATCCAAAGCGTAAATTCGATGTAAGATTTGCTTACCTGGTACCCCAAGGTGCCAAGCTGCTCACAGGATTAGTCTCTAATAAGGAAATGATAATTATATGTCACAGTGCCTCACTTTATTTTGGATTAGTATGTTTTTGGCAGTGATGCTCATGATTTTATGCCACCCACTCAGACAAATGTTACAGTCAAATAAAATAGTATAAATAAAATAAACTGGCAGTTGGGCAGTTTAATACTTGTAAACTACCAGCTTGAAGAACCCCAGAAAACTTTTTTGTAGTAACATATTAATAGATATACTGCCTTGGGCCACTATGCAAATTGAAAATCTACTGTAGCCACATAGCTCTAGTTATAAAAAATATAATCTACTACAGAAGAAAAAACACCAGTCCTGTGGAACGTATTGCTTGTTAAATTGCCCAGTGTGTAAATTATCCCACCAAGCAGTATGTATAAATTATTGGAGATGTGATACTAAGGAGTCTAGTTGGCAGCTGGTATCAAGCGGAGTGCTCCAAGGGATGATTCTGGGGATGGTTTTGTTCAATATCTTCATTAATGATTTGGAGGATTTGCACCCAAAGCAAGTTTGCAGATGACACTAAATTGGGAGGACTGGTAGATATGCTGGAAGGTAGAGATAGGATACAGAGGGACCTAGACAAATTAGAGGATTGGTCCAAAAGAAATCTGATGAGGTTCAACAAGGGCAAGTGCAGAGTCCTGCACTAAGGACAGAGGAATCCCATGCACTGCTACAGACTAGGGACCGAGTGGCTAGGCAGCAGTTCTGCAGAAAAGGACTGGGGATTAGAGTGATTGAGAAGCTGGATATGTGTCAACAGTGTGCCCTTGTTGCCAAGAAGGCCAAGGGCATATTGGGCCCCAAGAGAAGGAGCAATGCCAGCAGATCAAGGGAAGTGATTATTCTCCTCTATTTGGCACTGGTGAGGCCACCTCTGGAATATTGCATCTGGTTTTGGGCCCCCCATTACAGAAAGGATGTGGACAAATTGGAGAGAGTCAGGTAGAGGGCAACAAAAATGATTAGGGGGCTGGAACACAGGACTTATGAAGAGAGGCTGAGGGAACTGGGCTGCAGAAGAGAAGAGTGAGGGGGGATTTGATAGAAACCTTCAACTACCTGAAGGGGGCTCCAAAGAGGATGGAGTTCAGCTGTTCTCAGTGTGGCAGGTGACAGAACAATGAGTAATGGTCTCAAGTTGCAGTGAGGGAGGTCTAGGTTGGATAATAGGAAAAACTATTTCACTAGAAGGGTGGTGAAACACTGGAATGGGTTACCTAGGGAGGTGGTGGAATCTCCTTCCTTAGAGGTTTTTAAGGCCCAGCTTGACAAAAGCCTTGGTTGGAATGATTTAGTTGAGGTTGGTCCCGTTTGAGCGGAGGGTTGGACTAGATGACCCCTTGAGGTCTCTTCCAACGCTAATTTTCTATGATTCTATGAGTACACTGTGTCTTTCTTTAGAAGTTATCCTGAAGGCACTGTGGTTTTAATATGTTTGATTGTTCCCAATTTCAAGGTTTATGCTCCCTTCTGTGGCTTTAATTTGGAATGATTTGTTTTCCACAGCACAACGTTTGCAAAATTGTTTTTTATGACAAAATATCAAAGAAGGGTAAATGATTCCCCCCCTTTAATATCTATTTGTAGAGCTTACCATTGAGACATTACATGATTTCCAGTCTCAAAATTCTACTTTTGTTTAGATATCATAAACTGCTCCTCACCCACAAAACGAAAGCACTCTCCATTCTCCCCATCTTTCTACAACTAATAATAATTGTTCTGAGTTATTAAATGCTGAAAATGAGATAAATGTAATAATAGCACACCTTTTGGTATTCGTTACATTTTTTCCATTTCTAATGAAACATAAAAATCAGTAAATAAATAGTCTGAAAATAGAGCACTTCTATACATTTGTTAGCCTAATTATTTTTGTTTAAATATTCAAGTTTATAACATGCTCATTCTTATGTCTGTAATATTTCAGTTTATCCAGGGACCTGAACTAGCATTTCCTGAAGCAAGATGGATGTCTACTATTGCTGCAAACTACAGAGGCATTTAACAGAGCAACTAGTATGTGGATAAGAATAAGTGGATCCTCTCTGTGTGGAAGACTAATGAATAAATATGAATTAATGTGCTTCTCTGGAGGGCTATCATTGGGCAGCATCTTGTTAGTCAACTTAGTGATGACTACACATTAGAGATGACTAAGCATATTGTATTTTGAAGTACTCTTTTAGGGCCTATTCATACAAGTCAAAAACAAGACAGTTGATTCACCTTTGCTACTGAATTTTTGTGCAGGGAATTGAAGATCCCAGATAAAAGAGAATAAGCCCTTATTAAACATTGATGACAAGAACACGACTTGAACTGTTTTGAATTGTATGACTGCAATTTTTGTGACTCTGTACTGATACTGATTATTAACAACAAAAAATAAAGATATCAGGCCATTGCTGAAAGGGTTTGTTCGAGTAATTTTCCAGTTATAGAGTTACATGCTGAATGCAATCCTACTGTTTCAGATAATCACAGTTTCCTACCTAGCTCCTGCAAAGAAAAAGATGTGATGCAAGCAGGGGCTGATTCTGGCAGATGTTCATTGGTATCAGCAGGCTTTTCATTAAATTGTTCTGCAGTAAGTCCATGAGCTATGATAAAGGTATAAGTGGTTAGTATTTACTGAGAAATACAGAACTGGCACTTAGCAGTATCTGCAAATATCCTTCATGGTCCACACAGGGATTTGTGTATTTGCATTATATGAATTTCGTGTTTGAGTAGGATGTTCTTGAAAACTAATATATATAATATATATATATCCTAGAAGAGAGTTTTTTGGGACAAAGGCTGGCTATCTTTTACTTGTTTTTACTACTTCTAGACAATGGGTTCCTATTTCCTGATTGGGACATTTAGGCACAACCAAAAATAATACTGGACTAATTGGTGGACCGATTAAGTAGCATCTGGAGGTATATGTGATGCTTAAGCAAATAAGCAACACCATTGACCAAAAAATATGTCCACAAAACTAAGCTGCTCCCCACCCACAAAACTAAAGCACTCCCCACCCTCTCCATCTTTCTGCAACAACTAATAATGATTCCCCTGACACTTAAACAGTCAGAACCCCCATACAGCACAAATAAAACCCTTCAATCTAAAATCCCAGATTTTACAGACAAATCTTTCTGTGACCTAGTAAAGAATCCAATGTATGTGTGTTCTCCATAAGGCTATGAAGACAGTTTGAAGTTAAAGCTAATGTACAATTCAGCAGTTTACTTGTTAGAGTGGAATGTCTCACCATGACAACATGACAAGTGTTCCATGAGCTGCGCTGCTGGCCTACTGGCCTCCAGATGAACCTGAAGATGTTGGGTTTTGGCCTATAATCTGTTAAATGACCTTGGGCCAGTTCACTGACTCTCTTCCCTTGTTAATACTGAGATAGTTGCTGTTCAGCAGAGATGGTTAAACTGGGCATTCCTCTAGTTATTGAAGGGGAGGTGTTTGCAGGGTGCTCTCCAGAAAGTGCCCTTTGCCATCTCAGTCCATCTCAGTCCAAAGTAAACGGTGGTGTTTTTTTTAACCTTCTGGGAATGCTGCAGCACCCATCTGTTTAAGTAGGCATTGGAGAGAGCAAAGGAGTAGAAAGATATTTATTCTGAAATCTCTGGGATTTTTTGATGAATTACTGTTTTTTTCCTCATGCAGTATTGCTCTGCCATTTACTTTTCATTATTTTTTTTTCTGTTTCATGGATAGGGTTTTCATTGTTGTAGGTCAGGGGCTGGCAACCTCTGGCACCCTGCTTACCAGGGTAAGCACCCTGGCGGGCCGGGCCAGTTTGTTTACCTGGAGTGTCGGCAGGTTCGGTCGATCGTGGCTCCTACTGGCCGCGGTTCGCTGTCCCAGGCCAATGGAGGCGTCAGGAAGCCACGGCCAGCACAGCCCTCACCTGCACTGCTTCCTGCAGCCCTCATTGGCCTGGGACGGTGAACTGCGGCCAGTGGGAGACGTGATCCACCGAACATGTTGATGCGGCGAGTAAACAAACTAGCCCAGCCCGCCAGGGTTCTTACCCTGGCGAGCTGTGTGCCAGAGGTTGCCAACCCCTGTTGTAGGTTGTCAGGGCACCAAAAGACTGGGATAAGGATTTTTTATGAAATATATAAAGATATCTACTGTATGTACACTCAAACACAATAGTGCTGATCAGGGAATAAGTGCATAAATAGACATGCATACACAGAGAGAAAGAAAGAGTACATGTATACAAGTGGGTAATTGACCTGATTTTTAGCAGTGAATCCACAAGGATGTTATCCCCTATGAGTGCAAATAAATCCTCTATACTTAAATTAACCATCACTTATTCTTCATATATCACATATTTGAAACAAAAAAGATTTTAGAGAGCTTCAAAAAATATTAGTATCGTTTTTATCACTGTCTCTCTCTCCTCTAACTCAAGGTTCCCTTAGTTACCATAAGTCCAACTCTACAGGATTTTGCAGAAGCCAAAAATTACAACTGATGCATTTTAAAAGCCAATACAATTACATAAAGATATGATTTTTAAGAGCTGATCTCTCATGATATCCCAGAGTTAATACAAGTGATGTAACCCATTTACAAGTGGAGTTCCTCCCCATTCCAAGGGTCCAAACCTGTCTGTAAACCTGATGGGGACCTCAAAGTTGCCCCTGGTGCAGGACTGAATGTTGACCATTCCATATATGTAAAGGTGACTGTGGCATGAGGCAGGGCACCTTGTCACATTGATGGTACTCAAAAATACCTTGTTGAACTGGGTTTCAGTTCTGAAGTTTGTTCCTGATACCACTTTCTACCACCATCTAGCTTACAATGGAAATTCTTTATTAAAAATATTTTCTTTTCATAATACTCAACAATGTTCTATTTAAAATAAATTTTAAAATGTTAAGCTAAGTAAGTGAAACATTCAAGTCAGGAAATGCCAAAGTGAAGTCCACCTGTGTAACCTTCACTTTTATGTGTGAGAGAAATTATCCCACAAACCAGTTTTTCTATAGGGCTGATGTTTGTTCTAAGTCATAGAATCATTGAATATCAGGGTTGGAAGGGAACTCAGGAGATCATCTAGTCCAACCCCTGCTCAAATCAGGACTGATCCCCAACTAAATCATCCCAGTCAGGGCTTTCTCAAGCCTGATCTTAAAAAGGAAGGAGATTCCACCACCTCCCTAGGTAACCCATTCCAGTGCTTCACCACCCTCCTAGAGAAAAAGGTTTTCCTAATATCCAAACTAAACCTCCCCAACTGCAACTTGAGACCATTATTAGTTGTTCTGTCATCTGGTACTGCTAAGAATAGTCTAAATCCATCCTCTTTGGAACTACCTTTCAGGTAGTTGAAAGCATCTATCAAATCCCTCCTTATTCTTCTCTTCTGCAGACTAAACAATCCCAGTTCCCTCAGCCTCCCCTCACAAGTCATGTGCTCCAGTCCCCTAATCATTTTTATAGACTTATAGACTCATAGACTCTAGGACTGGAAGGGACCTCGAGAGGTCATCGAGTCCAGTCCCCTGCCCTCATGGCAGGACCAAATACTGTCTAGACCATCCCTAATAGACATTTATCTAACCTACTCTTAAATATCTCCAGAGATGGAGATTCCACAACTTCCCTAGGCAATCTATTCCAGTGTTTAACTACCCTGACAGTTAGGAACTTTTTCCTAATGTCCAACCTAAATCTCCCTTGCTGCAGTTTAAGCCCATTACTTCTTGTTCTATCATTGTAGGCTAAGGTGAACAAGTTTTCTCCCTCCTCCTGATGACACCCTTTTAGATACCTGAAAACTGCTATCATGTCCCCTCTCAGTCTTCTCTTTTCCAAACTAAACAAACCCAATTCCTTCAGCCTTCCTTCATAGGTCATGTTCTCAAGACCTTTAATTATTCTTGTTGCTCTTCTCTGGACCCTCTCCAATTTCTCCACGTCTTTCTTGAAATGCGATGTCCAGAACTGGACACAATACTCCAGTTGAGGCCTCACCAGTGCAGAGTAAAGCTGAAGAATGACTTCTCATGTCTTTTTTACAACACACTTGTTAATGCATCCCAGAATCACGTTTGTTTTTTTTTGCAACAGTATCACACTGTTGACTCATATTAAGCTTGTGGTCCACTATGACCCCTAGATCTCTTTCTGCCATACTCCTTCCTAGACAGTCTCTTCCCATTCTGTATGTGCAAAACTGATTGTTCCTTCCTAAGTGGAGCACTTTGCATTTATCTTTATTGAACTTCATCCTGTTTACCTCAGACCATTTCTCCAATTTGTCCAGATCATTTTGAATTTTGACTCTGTCCTCCAAAGCAGTTGCAATCCCTCCGAGTTTGGTATCATCCGCAAACTTAATAAGCGTACTTTCTATGCCAACATCTAAATCGTTGATGAAGATACTGAACAGAGCCGGTCCCAAAACAGACCCCTGCGGAACCCCACTTGTTATACCTTTCCAGCAGGACTGGGAGCCATTAATAACTACTCTCTGAGTACGGTTATCCAACCAGTTATGCACCCACCTTGTAGTAGCCCCATCTAAATTGTACTTTCCTAGTTTATCTATAAGAATATCATGCGAGACCATATCAAATGCCTTACTAAAGTCTAGGTATATCACATCCACCGCTTCTCCCTTATCCACAAGGCTCGTTATCCTATCAAAGAATGCTATCAGATTAGTTTGACACAATTTGTTCTTTACAAATCCATGCTGGCTATTCCCTATCACCTTATCACTTTCCAAGTGTTTGCAGATGATTTCTTTAATTACTTGCTCCATTGTCTTCCCTGGCACAGAAGTTAAACTAACAGGTCTGTAGTTTCCTGGGTTGTTTTTATTTCTCTTTTTATAGATGGGCACTATATTTGCCCTTTTCCAATCTTCTGGAATCTCCCCCGTCTCCCAAGATTTCCCAAAGATAATAGCTAGAGGCTCAGATACCTCCTCTATTAACTCCTTGAGTATTCTAGGATGCATTTCATCAGGCCCTGGTGACTTGCAGGCATCTAACTTTTCTAAGTGATTTTTTACTTGCTCTTTTTTTATTTTATCTTCTAAACCTACCCTCTTCCAGTAAGCATTCACTATATTAGACATTCCTTCAGACTTCTCAGTGAAGACCGAAACAAAGAAGTCATTAAACATCTCTGCCATTTCCAAGTCTCCCGTTACTGTTTCCCCCTCCTCACTGAGCAGTGGGCCTACCCTGTCTTTGGTCTTCCTCTTTCTTCTAATTTATTGATAAAAAGTCTTCTTGTTTCCCTTTATTCCCATAGCTAGTTTGAGCTCATTTTGTGCCTTTGCCTTTCTAATCTTGCCTCTGCATTCCTGTGTTATTTGCCTATATTCGTCCTTTGTAATCTGACCTAGTTTCCATTTTTTATATGATGCCTTTTTATTTTGTAGGTCATGCAAGATCTCGTGGTTAAGCCAAGGTGGTCTTTTGTCACATTTTCTATCTTTCCTAACCATCGGAATAGCTTGCTTTTGGGCCCTTAATAGCATCCCTTTGAAAAACTGCTAACTCTCCTCAGTTGTTTTTCCCCTCAGTCTTGATTCCCATGGGACCTTACCTATCAGCTCTCTGAGCTTACCAAAATCCGCCTTCCTGAAATCCATTGTCTCTATTTTGCTGAACTCCCTTCTACCCTTCCTTAGAATTGCAAACTCTATGATTTCATGATCACTTTCACCCAAGCTTCCTTCTATTTTCAAATTCTCACCAAGTTCCTCCCTATTTGTTAAAATCAAGTCTAGAACAGCTTCCCCCCCAGTAGCTTTTTCAAATTTCTGAAATAAAAAGTTGTCTGCAATGCAGTCCAGGAACTTATTGGATACTCTGTGCCCCGTGGTGTTATTTTCCCAACATATATCTGGACAGTTGAAGTCCCCCATCACCACCAAATCTTGGGCTTTGGATGATTTTGTTAGTTGTTTGAAAAAAGCCTCATCCACCTCTTCCACCTGATTAGGTGGCCTGTAGTAGACTCCCAGCATGACATCACCCGTGTTTTTTACCCCTTTTAGCCTAACCCAGAGACTCTCAACACTTCCATCTCCTATGTCCATCTCCACCTCAGTCCAAGTGTGTACATTTTTAATATATAAGGCAACACCTCCTCCCTCTTTCCCCTGTCTATCCTTCCTGAGCAAATTATACCCATCCACACCAACATTCCAGTCGTGTGTATTATCCCACCAAGTTTCAGTAATGCCAACAATGTCATAGTTGTATTTATTTATTAACACTTCCAGTTCTTCTTGCTTTTTGTTGCTTTCTGCTGGACTCTCCAATTTTTCCATATCCTTCCTGTAGTGTGGGGCCCAAAACTGGACACAGTACTCCGCATGAAGCTTCACCAATGTCAACTAGAGCCGAATGATCATGTCCCTCGGTCTGCTGGCAGTGCCTCTACTTATACAGCCCAAAATGCCATTAGCCTTCTTGGTATCAAGGGCACACTGTCAACTCATATCCTGCTTCTCGTCCACTGTAACCCCTAGGTCCTTCTCTGCAGAACTTTTGCCTAGCCATTCAGTCCCTAGTCTGTAGCAGTGCATGGGATTTTTCCATCTTTAGTGCAGGACTCTGCACTTGTCCTCGTTGAACCTCATCAGATTTATTTTGGTCCAATCCTCTAATTTGTCTTGGTCCCTCTGTATCCTATCTCTATCCTCCAGCATATCTACCACTCCTCCCAGGTTAGTGTCATCTGCAAACTTGTTGAAAATGCAGTACACACCATCGCCCAGATCATTAATGAAGATACTGAACAAAACCAGCCCCAGGACCGACCCTTGGGGCACTCTGCTTGAAACCGGCTGCCAACTAGACATGGAGCCATTGATTACTACCCATTGAGCCTGAAGATCTAGCCAGCTTTCTATCTACCTTATAGTTCATTCATCCAGCCCATACTTCTTTAACTTGCTGGCAAGAATACTGTGGGACACTATATCAAAAGCTTTGCTAAAATCAAGGAATAACACATCCACTGCTTTCCCTTCCTCCACAGAGTCAGTTATCTTGTTATAGAAGGCAATTAGGTTAGTCAGGCATGACTTGCTCTTGGTGAATCCATGCTGACTGTTTCTGATCACTTTCCTCTCCTCTAAGTGCTTCAGAATTGATTCCTTGAGGTCCTGCTACATGATTTTCCCAAGGCCAGAGGTGAAGCTGTCATAAACAGATAGTTAAGGGTTAATGTCTCTTTTACCTGTAAAGGGTTAACAAACAGTAAACCAAAAACACCTGACCAGAGGACCAATCAGGAAACAAGATACTTTCAAATCTCAGTGGAGGGAAGCCTTTGTTTGTGTGTTCTCTCTGGATTCTGAGAGGGACCAGACATGTAAGCAGATTCCTCCAATCTTTCAGAAAAAATCTCTTCTGTTCTAAATTTAGTAAGTACCATGGAAAAGGCGAGTTTAGTCTTTTGATTGTTTTCTGTATTTTCAAATGTGTATTGTGCTGGAAGTATTTTAAATTGTATTTTGATGGAGGTATTTTAAATTGTATTTGCTGGGGGGAGGCTTCTCTCTAGTGTCTATAAGCTGAAAGACCCTGTAACTTTTACCATCTAAATTACAGAGACAACTTTTACTTTTCTTCTTTCTTTTTTATTAAAAGTTTTGCTTTTTAAGACCTGTTTGATTTTTTCCCCTTGTTGAGGCTCAAGGGAATTGAGTCTGTACTTACCAGGAAATTGTTGGGAGACAGGGAGAAAGAAGGGAGGGGGGAAAGGGGGAATCCCTTTGTTTAGATTCATGGAGCTTGAATCTGTCTATCTCTCCAGGATAGCCCAGGGAGGGAACGCCTGGGAGGGGGAGAGAAGGGGCGGGGGGGGAACCTGATTTCTTTGTGTTATGATTCAAGGAGTTTGAATCACGGTGATCTCCTAGTGTACCCAAGGCAGGAAAGATCTGGGAGGAAGAAATGAGAAGGAGGGGAAATGGTTTATTCTCCTTTGTTGTAAGACTCAAGGAATTTGGGTCTTAGGGTCCCCAGGGAAGGTTCTGGGGGGACCAGAGTGCCCCAAAACACTATATTTTTGGGTGGTGGCAGCTTATCAGATCTAAGCTGGTAATTAAGCTTAGAGGAATTCATGCTGGTACCCCATTTTTTGGACTCTAAGGTTCAGATCGGGGAATTATACCATGACAGAGGCTGACTGGATTATAGTTCCCTGGATTCTCTTTCTTCCCTTTTTTAAAGATGGGCACTTCATTAGACTTTTTCCAGTCATCCAGGACCTCCCCAGATGGCCATGAGTTTTCAAAGATAATGGCCAATGGCTCTGCAATCACATCCGCCAACTCCTTTAGCACCCTCATATGCAGCACCTCTGGTCACATGCACTTATACTCGTCCAGTTTTTCTAAATAGTCTGGAACCACTTCTTTCTCCACAGAGGGCTGGTCACCTCCTCCTCATGCTGTGCGGTCCAGTGCAGAAGTCTTGGAGCTGACCTTGTTCATGAAGACAAAGGCAAAAAAAGCATTGAGTATAGTAACTTTTTCCACATCCTCTATCACTAGGTTGTTTCCCTCATTCAGTAAGGGGACCACACTTTCCTTAACCTTCTTCTTGTTGCTAACATACCTGAAGAAAACCCTTCTTGTTTCGCTTAACATCTCTTACTAGTTGCAACACCAAGTGTGATTTGGCCTTCCTGATTTCACTCCTGCATTCCTGACCAATATTTTTATACTCCTCCCTGGTCATTTGTCCAAGCTCCCACTCCTTGTAAACTTCTTTTTTGTGTTTAAGATCAGCAAGGATTTCACTATTAAGGCAAGATGGTTGCCTGCCATATTTACTATTCTTTCTACACATTGGGATGGTTTGTTCCTGTAACCTCAGAAAGGATTCTTTAAAATACAGTCAGCTCTTCTGGACTCCTTTGCCCCTCATGCTATTCTCCCAGGGGATCCTGCCCATCAGTTCCCTGAGGGAGACAAAGTCTGCTTTTCTGTATCCCAGGGTCTATATTTGCTGCTCTCCTTTCTTCCTTGTGTCAGGATCCTGAACTGGACCATCTCATGGTCACTGCCTCCCAGTTTCCCATCCACTTTTGCTTCCCCTACTAATTCTTCCCTGTTTATGAGCAGCAGGTCAAGAAGAGCTCTGTCCCTAGTTGTTTCCTCCCGCACTTGCACCAGGAAATTGTCCCCTGCATTTTCCAAAAACTTCCTGGATTGTCTGTGCACTGCTGTATTGCTCTCCAAGATGATATCAGGGTGATTGAAGTCTACCATAAGAACCAGGGCCTGTGATCTAGTAACTTCTGTTAATTGCTGGAAGAAAGCCTCGCCACCTCATCTCTCTGATCTGATGGTCTATAGCAGACTCCCATCACAACATCATCCTGGTTGCTCACACTTCTAAGACTCTCAGGTTTTTCTATAGTTTCATACCTGAGCTCTGAGCAGTCATACTGCTCTGTTACATACAATGCAACTCCCCCACCTTTTCTGCCCTGCCTGTCCTTCCTGAACAGTTTATATCCATCCATGACGGTACTCCAGTCATGTTAGTTATCCCACAAAGTCTCTGTTATTCCAATCACATCATAATTCCTTGACTGTGCCAGGACTTCCAGTTCTCCCTGCTTGTTTCCCAGACTTCTTGCATTTGTGCATAGGCACCCAAGTTAACTTACTGATCGTCCTCCCTTTTTGAACTCTCTTGCTCGTGCTTCCTCCCAGTACCCACTTCCCCACTTACCTCAGTGCTTTGGTCTCCTTCCCCTGATGAACCTAGTTTAAAGCCCTCCTCTTCCCTCTCTTTGTTGGGTGGAGTTCGTCTCTTCCTAGCACTCCTCGTTCTTGGAACACTATCTCATGGTCAAAGAATCCAAAGCCTTCTCTCCAACACCACCTGCATAGCCATTCATTGACTTCCACGATTCAAAGGCCTTTACCTTTACCCAGGCCTTTTCCTTCCACAGGGAGGATGGATGAGAACACCACTTGTGCCTCAGACTTCTTTATCCTTCTTCCCAGAGCTACGTAGTCTGCAGTGATCCACTCAAGGTCATTTTTGGCAGTATCATTGGTACCCACATGGAGAAGCAGGAAGGGGTACCGATCTGAGGGCTTGATAAGTCTCTGCAGTCTCTCCGTCACACTGTGAATCCTAACTCCTGGCAAGCAGCACACTTCTCGGTTTTCCCAGTTGGGATGGCAGATAGATGATTCAGTCACCCTGAGGAGGGAGTCCCCGACCACAACTATCCGTCTCTTTCTTTTGGGAGCAGTGGTCGTGGAATCCCCTTCTCTAGGACAGTGCATCTCATACCTACTAATCGGTGGAGTCTCCTTCTGCTATCTTCCCTCAGATGTATCATATAATCCATTCTCCACATTAGTACCTGTGGAGAGAACATGAAAATGGTTGCTCATCTGTATCTGCATTGCTGGTACATGGATGCTCCACTTTCTTCTTCTGGAGGTCACATGCTGCCAATTTTCTTCACTGTCCTTCTGTCCCTGCTGTGCAGCCCTCTCTGGTTCTTCGGAATGTTGCGCCCGTAGAAGCATATCCTGATGTGTGTCCAGGAAATCTTAATTTTCTCTTATGCAACACAGGATTGATACTTGTTTCTCCAGACCTTGAACCTTCTCTTCCAATATGGAGAACAACTTGCACTTTGTACTGACAACGTCGCTTCTGTCTTGTGAAATAAAGACAAACATGGCACATCCTATGCAGTTCATCACAACAGCAGATTGCTCTCCATCCATATCACCTTCCTTCTAAGAGCCTCCTCAACTGTTGCAGCAACTACTCAGAGGATTCTGCAAGTTGAATGTCTCAGTGGGCTCTACCCAGGCAAACTCTTAGTCAAATTCCCTCTGTTAGCCTCTCAGCTGTTCACCGCTCAGATGGTTCACAGCTGACTGCCTTTTTATAACAGTCAGGCCCACTCAAGGCCCACCTGGAACAAAGCACTCCCATTTCACACTTTTCAAACAATCAAACACACAGTCAAACTGACAAATTGTCCCTTCAAGAGACACTCAGATTCTCACCAACACAGCCCCCCAATGAAGCACTTAGTGTACCTGCTCTTGGACAGATCCCAGTCAAACTCCCCTCTGTTAGCCTCCAGTTATTAGAGGACAGATGTCCATATCATAAAAAAGCACCATCACAATCAGCACTCTTAATGCTTTTTCATCAGAAAGACTAAAGAATCAATGGAAATGAAAGTTGAAATTGTTCTGCTGGCTCAAGGCGAGGCACATTGGTGGGGTTGCCTGTGTTGTATGTATCCTGTTGATTAATTGAAAACTGTGTTTTTCAAAGCTTCACACTTTGCACCTTTCATGAGTGCTATGCTCATTTATCAAAAAAATGATTATAGGAATGGTCAATGGGTCTGTTTGATTACAATTGTATAGCTAACAGTCCCATATCCCTAAGATAATTGTTAGACTCTAGGCTCTTTTAGCATAACAAGACTACATTCTGATAGCCTTGGACAATAAGATGTTCGCAGCTGTCGTAACTTATTTCATATACCCCCAACTGAAATAGTTAGAGCTTGAGAAACTGTTATAAAATGAATCAAAACAATCAATCAGGAACATTTTAGTCAGAAATAATGTGATGTAGTTTTCCATGTCACAGTAGCTCTGAACATAAGCCTTTCCTGTGCAATCCAGAAGCTTTAAGCAGAGAAGCTTGATGTGTGTGTGTGGGGGGGGTAGCTGATGGCAAAACACTTGGAGCCTGAGGCAATCAGCAGTACCTCTGAATCCTCTTGAATATTTCTGAAAAGGAAGTTGCTCCAAAGTATGTTATGAAATCTTGAACTTCATACCAGTTAGAAGGCATGGTGCTGCATTACTTCACTTCTGCATAATAGACAGTACTTTCACAGGTATATCTGACACCCAATGGATCTAACAGTGCTTCTCAAAGTACCATCGCCCTCATCAAATGATATTTCTGAGAATGACATTGAGTTAAGATTTCTGTCACCATCTTCAGTAGATGACAGCTCAAAGAATGACACCAAAAAACTAAGGGCCCTGATTCTGCAATTCTTTCCCTATGTTAAACTCCCCACTGAAGTCAATGACTACATTGCTGGAATCAAAGTTATTATCTCTTCTGTGGTACATACAAATAATGGTGCCAAACTACTCCTGCTACAGTCTGCTTCACTGGGTTACTTCTTTTGAGGACACATTCCTATATATTTACTCATACAGAGTAGACATTTGCTCCACAAATAGTCCCAATGGGACTATCTGTGGATTTAGAATGCCGTTCAATGTGAGTAAGGGTATTGGGAACTGGACCTTATTCTGCAGACCATTTAATAGTCTTCCACCTGCTTCACACCATTTTTGGTGCTGCTGTAGACCATATGAAGGAGCTCCACGGGCCACTGGAGGTCAATCGATTGTAGTTTGAGAATTCCTAGGGCAGTATTTCTCAAACAGGGAAATGTTGTAGGGAAACAACTTGTGTAAGGAAAGCCCCTGGCAGGCTAGCCAGTGTGTTTACCTGCCCAATCTGCAGGTCTGACCGATTGTTGCTCCTACTGGCTGCAGATAGCTGATCCAGGCCAATGGGAGATGCTGGAAGCAGAGGCACCCTCTGTTTGAGAAACCCTGCCCTAGTAGATTTAGTCTCCATAGAAATAACAACTGATGACAGCAAAGCCCTAAATTAAAGTCCATGGCTTTGGTCATAGGAAGAAGGAAGAAACTGCTTGCTACCAGCAGAACCCTCTCACTCCCCACCAGCGCACACACACACACACACACACAAGAGCCAACAAAAATCTGTGAACTTCCCACTTAGTGATGTGTCACAGTAAAAGAATAATAGCAGCACATAGAGGCTCCTGGATTAGTTATTATAAGGTATCAGAAATGCAACCCATTTTTTGTTGTTGTTTGTTCTGTTTTTAACTTTTTTTTTTTTGCAGTAATTAGATTAACCACTGAAATAAACTGAGCTGCACAAGTTAGCATGAAAATAGAAACACATCATGTAATCCACTTGCCTAGAGCAGTTCAGATAGCTGATGGATAGCATGAAACATGAATCCTCTTGTAATTTTAATTCTAAAACTCTGTCTGCTATGTCAATTATTTTAATCAGTGTCACTATTTTCTTTTACAACCAGCACAAACACTGGCTCTTTAGAGATTTGCTTTTTAACTTGTCCAATGTATAGCAATAAAACCAGAACTCCACTGATTCTAATGGTGGTTCCAGGCACAGAGAGATTATGGTCAAAAACATCCACTAATTTTGGGTGCACAATTTGAGCTGAATAAGACCTCATTTTTCAGAGTACTTATGTAGCACTTTATATGTTCAAAACATACCTCACATTGACTTCCGAGTTGCAGCTCTTGACTGCTCAGCACTTTTGCAAACCAGACCACAGAGTCTCAAATAAGGCATCCAGTAAATGAGTGACCACTACTGAAAAGTTTGGTTTAAATGACTTACATAACACTACGTAGGAACTTTGGGCTAGATTCCCAAAGAAACTTTGGTGGGGGGATGCTGATCATTGCATGCCTAATCTTTAGGCACCTATAAAATCACTAGAATTCACATAGCTGGAGAGAGAGAGAGAGAGGCACCTCAGAATGGGATTCACAAAAGCCAGCATGCCGGGTAGCTCTTCTCCTAGTCCAGCCAAAGGAGATGCCAAAACGTGTGCTAAGCCTCTCAGAAATATGTGCCCAACTCCAGGCTGCAGCGAGGTGCCTCTTTTTCACTTGGGATTCTCAGCTGCAAACCCTCTCTAGGCATCAGGTCCCTATGCCATTTGAGTGGAAGTGACCATGTATGGCATATATTAGATTCCATGTAAATGATGAAAGTTTAAAATTAAGCCAATAATATCAAATGTTGTAATTTTATTTTATCCCATTATTAAAACTATAATAAGGATTATATTACACACTATTATTGCTTTATTTCATATTATAGAAAATTATCTTCTCTGATTTCATTGGTAATCACTATGAGGAAGGCACATGTTAATGATAGAATGATGTCATCCAAGTAGCTTAGTGGTAATGTATTGCCGGGCAGGAGACCAGCTTTGAGATACACCTCAAACCTAAAAGTGTGTAAAGAAATTCTCAGCACCAGACAAATAAACAGAAATATTCTTGTTTCATAGATTGATACAAGAACAAAATTTTTCAATTCCTTCCCCCACTACCCTCAGTTTTGAGGGGGAAGCAAAAGGGAATTTTCACAGGGGAAAAACAGATTGTACTTTTTCCCTACAAAAACCTTCTCATGGAGGTGCAGAGTATGCAGCTGAAATAATGGTATGCCTTAACTGATTGCTCACCAGCGCAAGTCCTCTTTTGTAGGATATAAGAAATTTATTCTTACCCCAAGACTGCTGAGCCAGGATAATATGAAATGAAATACTGTAATTGAAAATAAACAAACAAACAAATAAAAACAAAGATAAAATGGATAATACCAAAATACTTTTAAATTAAACTTTTGTGACATACAGGTTGCCAATACCATCCGCTTTGGTGCATCCCATAGACTTTGGATCCTTCAGCACAACTGCAGCAAAAGGAAGAAATCTGTCAAATAACCCCTTTGAAGAGATCCCAGGTAACATGAATGTTCTGTAAATATCAATGATATCTATGGAAGGAAAGTTGGAAATAACTCTAGTGAGAATTCCGTGGGAGCTGAACAACACACTCAAGTGCTAGAAAATATAACTCCGGACTTGAAACATAACACAGAACATCCCATATTTAAATACTAGTAGAGGTAAATATCCTCCTAGACAGAGGTTGAACTGTTAGAAAATTACTTTATGTATCCATAATGACTGGAGATTTATTTGACAAGAGCAGCCCATACCCTATGTTGCTTAAGGAGATTTTCCTACCTAAATCCTTTGAAATTAATGTAAAAAACAGCCCGTTCTTTGTTTTAAAAAGCCTCCAATCTGACAGAAGAAAGAATAGGAACTAGAAGTAAGAATAATAGTAGGCTTCAACAACAGTAGGGATTAGAATATGATATTTAATATAATTAAACTTTAAAGAATATTTCAGATTTGAAGATTTGAGGATTTTAATCTTCCCCAGATTTACTTCTACAGCATAGTCTGGAATGAGACTCATAAGGCAAGACTTTGTCATAAGGAGAATTGGGGTGGGGGTGGGGAGTGATGTTTATATTCTTAGCTAAGATGAAGGTCATCCTTAAAGGAAAATAGCTTGTTTAAAGGGAACTAGAAATCAGTTAGCCAACGTCTGGAAAAGATGGATGGCAAGGAGATTCTGAGAAGTAGTTAATAGCCAAGATTTGCATTGACAGGAAATTAATTCCACCCATAAATTTTAATATTGTAACTTGTCTACATCTGACTTACAATTTTGTATTAGATTTTTTTCATGTTGATGCATTTTTATTAGGGCCTAAACCTGCCATCCTTGCTCATATTGCATAGTACTTCCCTCTTCAAGAAATCCCATTAATTTCAAAGTACTTTACCCCATATGTAGTTCCACTGAGTGTAGAATAAGGTACTACTCAATATAATTAACAGTTAACCACGTGAACTGGATATTGGAGTTAACTGCATACCAAAGATATTCCCAGACTTGTCATTTATCAACAGAGAAGTATTGGGAATCATTAAGGAGAACTAAAGGCCACTCAAAAGTATTTTGAATAATTATGAGGACTAACAGCTAGGTATGCAGGACAGCAGAGGGCACAAGGGGACCTGGCACAAAGAATATAATAAATATTTATTGGATTGTCATCATGACAAATGTGGGGGGGGGTGAGTCAATGAAAGTTGATCTGTAGCCCTTAAAGTGTTTCTGTATTGGATTTCTGAGGGTATGGCTACACTTGCACTTCAAAGCGCTGCCGCGGTAGCGCTTTGAAGTTTCAAGTGTGGTCGCAGCGCCAGTGCTGGGAGAGAGCTCTCCCAGTGCTGCACGTACTCTACATCCTCTATGGGTGTAGCTTGCAGCGCGTTCCCAGCGCTGCAGCACTGTTTACACTGAGGCTTTACAGCGCTGTATCTTGCAGTGCTCAGGGAGGTGGTTTTTTCACACCCCTGAGCCCAAAAGTTGCAGCGCTGTAAAGCGCCAGTGTAGCCATGGCCTGAGACTGTGTGTTGGCCTGTCGGAAGGGCGCAGATACTTTCAGAACATTCATCCATGAGTAGATACAGACACAAGTGTTTGCAAGCTATTAAGGCTTAATGGGTCTAACAGCCTGAACAATAGAGCATGCTGGTGGCGTTCTCCTAGATGGCCTGGGTGGCTAAATGGGAAAAAAATAGTCTGAGGCAAAAGGCAGACTTCGCAGGCTAGTTAAAAAGACCATTGAATGATATGGTAATCAGGGCCCAGAGACACACAGGGAGAGTGGGGGTTTTAAGAAAACTCAGCTATTCTGATGAAGAGTAAATAGAGCAGGTGGGCTTTGGCTACACTACAGCCATGTCTACACTAAGCAGCTTCTAGCGACACAGCTGTGTCAATACAGTCACGTCACTAAAAGTTTAGCAGTGTAGCTGCTGTTTGTCGGCTCTTTTGCCAACAAAATACTTTCACCACCCAACGAGCAGCATTTGCGTTGCTGGCAGGAGAGCATTCCTGCCGACAACGCGCCATTCACACTGGTGCTTTTCGTCGTTAAAACTTTAGTCGTCTGGGGGTGTGCGTTTTTTCATCACCTCTGAATGACAAAGTTTTGCTGATGAAATGCCAGTGTAAAAAACCCCAAAGAAACAAAATGGGCCAGGATGGTTCAGAAGAACTCCTTAGCTTACTAAAAGAATATTAGGTATCTTCTACTCCTGTAACTTACGTGATAAGTTTGTCTAACCTACCTTGTTGTGAACATAAGATTAGATGAGAAGAAATATCCTTGTCGTAGGCTTTGTTGGTTTTTTTAATGTTTTGCTAAATAAAATTCCTTGGATTTAAGAAGGCTGTTGCTTCAACAAGTTTGCTATGTCATGGATCATGGGTACCTGAAGTGAAGTTAAGCAGGTGCCCAGACTCAGTCTGCATGACACAGTAAGAAATGGTTGCCAATGATGGGGTGCTGTACCATGTTCACAGTTTAAGAGTGAGATAACTGTAAGATTACACCCCAAGATAGGAAAAGGAAAGAGGCCTAATTCCTGTTGGGGTGCACTCAGAGATACTGAAAGGGGGACATAGGTGCTGCTAGTCCTGTAACAATGGCAACATGCACAGGCTCATTTGAGGTCACTTGAAAGCCAGGCTATAGAATAAATATGTTTGGAACTAACAAAGCACAGAAACACTTTCTGGAAAATAATTATCCTGGCTGCCATAAGTATCCTGAGCTAACAAGTGAATGACAGCCTTTGATAAATATAAGAGGGAAAATTGAATGCAGACCCAATCTTTGATTTGTGGTAAGCCAAACAAAAAACCTCTTTTTCCTGCTTCTGGTCAATACTTTCATATTTGGTAGCACGAGGGTATTGCCTACCTACCACTACTTCTGGCAATATTAGTCTGAAGAGTACTTGTATTTACTAGGCTGTGGCAAGGCTAGGGACCTTGTCTCCATTCCTGTCTGTAAAGGGAACAGCTCACAACTGCTGAGCTATAATAACAAATAGAAAATAACTGTCTTTTATTTCCATTTCCATTTTCTCAAGTAAACTTTCTTTTAATAGAGATAAACTGAAATGGATTTAGTGATGTTCAGAAGGAACAAGTGAGGCAAGACTCCTGGAAAGTAATTCACTTCACTTTAGAACTAAAGGACAGCATAACTGCAGAGTAGAGGTAATGGCTAAGTGCCTGGGACAAGGTGAACTGAGTGGCCTGTCTTCTAGATGAACTGCCAGGAAGATGATACATGTTAGTGTGAGCAAAAAGAAAGCCAGAATGCCTAAGTGGTAAACCTCATTGCAAATATGATTTGTTGTTCCTAAGTCATCCTTTATCTGCAGTTATACACTAACAATTCTCCACTAAACTGTATACAATTATTTGTCATATTTTGGTGACCCAGTTCACCATTTTGATTAATGTTCCATATAAACTGAAGTGAAGGCCTGTTTGTTAGTTTTTCATCCCCAAAGTCGATAAGTTCCAGTATTATTTCTTAATTGCAATTTTGCCTGTACTATTTTATTTTAAACCAAAGAAAAAAGCAGCTTCATTTATTCAAATTTCCTTTGCACCACCTGGTTTTCTTTCTATAAAGAAGTAATGATGTAAAACTTCTGAAACCTATTATTTCTACATATTGCCTCTTAAAGCTACAATTATTACCAAAACCTGGATATATGTACTTTCCTGTTTCAACAGTAAAAAATAAATAAATAAAAAAGCTATTTATTCTGTGAAAATCTTCACTTTCTGTTCAGAGATATTTCATGAAAAATCACAAAAGGGCCAGGTTCTGAAGCCCTTACACTGAGTTGGAATGTGTCAAAACTTTACCAACACAAGGAGCAAAATATTTCTCAATATGTAGAAATGTCACAACCCCACTTAGATGGACAGTAGGATTTAAACTAACTACTGATGATCATGAACTTCTATTGCTTGAGGGAAAAGAATAGCTTCATTAACTAGTAGTTATGGAATACTCTTATTAGCCTTTTCATGAATCCACCAGTAGAGAGAGACAAATACCACATTCTTATGGGTGATCTTGTGGTGGGCCTATTAGCCTGGGAACTGGAGACTCAAGTTCAATTCTCTGTTCTGCCACAAACTACCTATGTGACCTTGGGCAATGAACTTAGTCACCCTGTGCCTCAGTTTCTCATCTATAAAGTGGGAACAATAGTGTTTCTTTTCCTTACGGGGTATTGTAAAGGTGAATACATTCAAAGATTGTGACATTCTAAGTTACTAACATATTTGGGGCCATATAATCAACTAATATATCTAGATAGATAGATCTTAGTGAGATTTACAAACAGGTGGCAGAATTTAGTACTGTTATGTATTCAGATACCAGGATGATTAATGTATGAATAGACACTCTTTATGTAGCAAAAAGCCATAATTGTTGGTCAAATATAGTTGGATTTTACTTACTTTAAATTAGTGGGTTCTCACTGCACTTTTATTTTTGGCGTGCAATCTCACTTTTTACTTTTGAAATGTACATTTGTACCATTGCACAACTCCCCTCAGCAGACTGAGGGAGATCTGTTAACTTAGAGAAGGGATGACTTTGGGCTCTGGGCATGATTGCTGCTATTTTCATCTCACTTTCAACATTTACTACACGACCCACATCTCAGCAACAGAAGAATACACGGCTTGCCTTCCCAGATACATGATGAGAGGAGTAGGAGGCATGAGTAGGAAGATAGAGAAATTAATAGACAGTCTGACAAATAATAATTTGATAGACAGTCCAGTGCTGGAGCTGATTAAACTAACTGCCTATGGCTAAATTCTGCTCTCAGCTACACAGATGTAACTCCATTGAAATCAGTTAGGTTCCACAGGTGTCTTACCAAGAATATTGCCCATGTGTTTGTATTCACACTGCAATTCATCAGTTATCCCCAAGCAACTGTGTTACATGCGCTTTCAACTCAGTCATCAAAAAGGACTGCTGTGGACAGTGTATAGTAATGGGAGGTGGAAGGAAATGGTTCTTTCCCCTTTGTGAAATACCCTCAGGATGAAGTGAGATGAGAAAATACACTAGCATGGACTGGGTTTAAAAAGTCTTTCTAGAGGCATCCCACTCAAGTAAATATCTCCCCCATACCCTAGGGGATTTAGATTAGGCATAAGTAGCAATGATTCAGCTACTGTAATTAACATAGTATTTTCTGAGAGAACTGTCTTCCAGGAAGTCACAGTGGTCCCCAAAGCTGGAACATGAAAGGTAGCGAAAGGAACAAATTCACCTTTAATACAGAATAATTTGTGGTATTTATTTCTTATGGAGCAGGCTTTTGCTCACAATACTTTCCTTGTTGCAGAAGAGTCTAACTCGCCTGAAATAATGACATGGCAAGCTCTTTAAAGGTGTCTCATTTTGCTATATCATAATGCAACATGATGAGAGTAAATGATGCAATCATGGCTCCCCGCTGACAATAACTAGACAACCATAACTAGAAAAGCCATTGTCCTTCTATTCAGCCACTCCGCCAACTAAATAAAGATAGGCCAGTGATCCCTAATGAAATGAAGAGATGAAATTCAGCATATGAGTACCTACCTGCAGGAACAGGCTAGTATTTCCAGTGTCTGAATTATCTCAAATCACTCCCCGACTTAGACTGATCAGTATTGAGGAGGTCATTCCTTTATTCTCATGGCATAGCACACAGTCTAATGCTTCATTTTTTTTTCTTAACTATCAGACAGGCTTTAAAAGGCAGGTAATCAATCTTCTTGAAATCATACATTTGCAGTAATATTGTATGTTTCCCCAGTAATGTCTTCCTGCAATTAGTTGATTTTTGTAACGCCTACGCTACATTTTGGAGACATTTATAAGTGTTCCTTTTTTGAATGGACATTACTTTATTTCTGGATTCAGTGACTTTTGTTTTTTGAGACACATATTGCTCATTCTTTGTCCACTTATAGGAAGGAGTAAGACTAATTTTTATGGAAGCTGCAACCAACGTAATAGCACTTATACTTTCCACATTACATTATCTCTTTTTTTTTCCCACATATACTTCAAGTTCTCCAATCCAAAAGAATACACTGGTGCTTTTTCTGTAGCTTTCAATCATTTTGCTGTTATTTATCTCTGTTCTCCCACAGATGTCATATGTAGCACTACATGATGAGACTTGTACTACCCTCTATACTTTTTCATCATGGCATAAAAAGAACGAAATAACATTCTCTTTAAGAGAGACTTTATTTGGTTGTCACGCAGCTAATGCTAACAGCGTGAAGCAAAACAAAGCAGGTACACCTAAAAGGACATTGCATTGTAGGAGACAGAGTATGACATTAATTAATTTTTTAAATGGCCTAGTCTTTTGAAAGCTAGAGGTAGTAAGAATGTATTTGGTAGGTTTTAAAACCTATTTATACAGTGTGATTTTGAGATTTTCTGGTGGAATCTGGCTTATTGTAATTCCCTCCTTTCCTTCAAAGATGGTTAAACAAGGGCATGTTCAGAAATTTGCTGTCCAGTCACCCAGGGCATGCATATGTGCAACAGTCTTTGAAATCTCTGGGAGTTATGCCTTTTCATCTCTCCCAGAATGATGAGGTCCCAATTATCTAATCGGAGTTTCTGGTAAAAGAAATTAAGAGGGGATTATTGTTGAAAACATCTGTCAGAAGCCAGAGGGAAATGCAGTTGATAGGTCTATTCTTTCTTTCCCATTTATGATTGTATGGTTAGTGCCATTATTATAGCATGGTTGGGGCAGCAACAGGCTTGGAGGAAAGGGATACTTCTTGAATACAAATGAATACAAAAGAGAGCATAGTGTAACTTTGAAAAAAGAGCTGAGCAGGGTATATAAGCAGAGATCTGGAGAATGACTTCGAGAGCAAGATCTGTAACAAAGAATCTGGAGAATCTGTATCCTGAAGAACATAGGTGAAGCATGATCAGAGAAAGAATCCCAGAAAAGAGACAATGGATTGGTAGCAAGAAGGCGGAGCAGCTGCAAAGAGAACGTATGAAGTCATTTGGAATTTTGCCTGTGCAACTATTGTGATTATTGGTCCTTTAATATTTTGATTTGATTTGTTTTTTCCATGGCTAGATACACTTGCACATTCTGACTGCATTGTATTATTCCAGTGTGTCTTAACTGGCTGATAAAACTAGCTTTATGGCTCCTTTTCATCCTTTGCATCAATGTGGTGAAAAGTAGTTAGAGAATTCCAGGGACTCATTCACTCTGGCCATTCATTTCATTCACAAGAACTAGTGTAACTAATTTCCTTTAAAATTCAAATTTCCTACTTTTGCATTCTGAATATTATTTTCCCTTTTGTATTAAAACACTAGGAAAAATGTAACACTGATTTACTTCTCCATGCAGTCCCATTGATCTTACTGACTTTAAAAAAATATGCGCAGGATGTAAATCAGACCAGATTGAGACTTAGTGGAGACATACTGAAAATTCTAAAATATTTCACAAAAAGTGAACTTTATTTGAATGTCTACATTCTCCTTGTTCCTATTGAAAGCTCTAGATATGAGCAAAAAGAATCTTCTTCAACTGTTTGTGCAGTTGGCAAATTTTTATATTGTCTTATACTTTTCATCTTGGGCCAGATTTACATAGGTATTTAGGTGCCAAAAGATGCAGATACGTACCTAGGGCAATTTTCAAAAGTGCCTAATCAGATTAGGCACCTAACTCCTTTGAACTTTAAATAGGAGTTGGCATATACGCATTGGGCAATTTTGTAAATACTGCCATACAACTATCTACATCTGTCAGTACCTAGTAACCTTTGTAAATTTGGTCTTTCCTGCTTAAATCTCACCTTTGCTGGGTATCTGAACTCTGACAATTTTCACGGGGTTCCACTGAGAAACTAAGGGCATATCTACACAGCAACTAGACACCCATGGCTGGTCTGTGCCAACCAGCTTGGTCTGATGGGGTTCACTCCGCAGGGCTGTTTCATAACTGTGTAGCCTTCTGGGCTTGGGCTAGAGCCTGTGAGATGAGACTATCTCAGAGCTCAGGCTCCAATCTGAGACAGCAAGTATATTGCAATGAAACAGCCCCGCAGCATGAGCCCGGCGAGCCCAAGTTGGCTGGCATAGGCAAGCCATGGGTTTTTCTTTGTTGTGTAGACATACCGTAAATATGTTCAGAAGGAACAAAGCAGCATGTAGATCAGAAAACTCAGATGCAGATGTCACAGTTTAGTGCAATGGTATCTGCATTCCCTCTCTATAGCCTGGTCTACACTGGTGTGGGGGGATCGATCTAAGACATGCAACTTCAGCTACGAGAATAGCTCAAATTAAAATTACTTACTTCGCATCCTTGTGGCATGGGATTGACAGTCGCTGATCTCCCGACGACTTTGCTTCTGCCTCTCACACTGCTGGAGTTCAGCAGTGGACAGGAGAGCATTTAGGGATCTATTTATCGCATCTACACTACATGCAATAAATCGATCCCCGATAGATCGATCGCTACCTGCCAATCCAGCAAGGGCACCCACTCATAGGCTTCCAGTTCCTCAGCTGCCATCTCTGTTGTGTGGAGTGGTTACTTCTCTCTCTTTCCTTACCAGGGAGTTCCACAGCAATTCAGACTGCCTCATCTGGCCCGCTTTGCCTTCCTTCCTTCCACAGAGGCTATAATCAGCATATTTGCTCATAGTTAAGTTACCACATAGCTCTTACTAAGCAAGCACATTCATTCTTAAGGTGAAAGTACTACAGAGAAAACATATTAAAATGAATAAAAGAACCTATACACCTGATAAAAAACTAATTAGAGATTACCACCTGCTGCTACAAGGGCTCAAACAGGTAAACAGTCCTTCAAACCCCTCTAAGGACTTTTTCTGGGGTTATGAGTTCATAATCACCTTGGTTCAGAACAAGCCCATTCATGAATCTGGGAGTCACTTATGTAACAGGTGAATAACAGACAAAAAGTCCTCTTCTCAGGATGAAGGTTCAAAAGGCTGAGTTATTGCACAATGGGAGAGGGTACATTAGCTTACACCTTCCCTTAGAGATGTCCTGGGAAACCCACTTTACCTTAAAAATTCACAGTGTTTCAACTAGTCGTTTGAACCTCATAACACTTCCCAGGGTTTCCGTTAGACATGACTCTCCCTTAAAGAAGTTACTTATAATCCCTTAATAATACACCAATACTTGCCTTTTTAATACAATGAACTAAAATACTTAAACTTAATTCAATAAGGTTTATCCAGGGTATAGTAGGAAATTCCCATAGCTGTGACAGCAGATTCCAGAACATGGAAACCTAGGAGAAAGTTCAGAATTTGGGGGGAGCATGGGCTTTTATTGCAGGGAAAAAGGAAAGACAAGACAGAACTGGGGGGCGGGGGAATTAAATCAGTATCTTAGATGTCTGTATACTGATGTGAGAAGTATGGCAAATAAGGAGGAAGCACTCAAAATGCTGGTAAATAAATTCAACTATGACATAGTTGGTATCACAGAGGCCTGGTGGGGTAATACGCATGACTGGAATATTGTTATAGAAAAGTACAACTTGCTCAGGAAGGACAGGTAGGGAAAAACAGGAGGAGGTATTGCCTTATATATTAAAAATGCATACACTTGGACTGAGGCTGAGATGGAAATAGGAGACAGACTTATTGAAAATCTCTGGATAAAGATAAAAAGGGTAAAAAACAAGGGTGATGTCATGGTAGGGGTCTACTACAGACCAGCAGACCAGGAAGAAGAGATAGATGAGGGGTTTTTTTAACAACTAACAAAATCATCCAAAGCACAGGACTTGGTGGTGATGGGGACAACTACTCAGACATCGTTGGGAAAATAACACAGCAGGGCACAGATTATCCAACAAATTCTTGGAATGTGTTGAAGACAATTTGTTATTTCAGAAGGTTGAGAAAACTACCAGGAGAGAGGCTGTTCTAGATTTGATTTTCACAAATAGAGAAGAACTGACTGAGAATTTGAAAGTAGAAGGCAGCTTGGGAGAAACTAATCATGAAATGATAGAGTTCATGATTCTAAGTAATGGTAGGAGGAAGAACAGCAAAATAAAGAAAACAGATTTCAAGAAAGAAGACTTTAGCAAACTCAGGGAGTTGGTAGGTAAGATCCCATGCAAACAAGACTAAGGGGAAAAACAATTGAAGACAGTTGGCAGTTTTTCAAAGAGACATTATTAAGGGCACAAGAGCAACCTATCCCACTGCATAGGAAAGATAGAAAGTATGACAAGAGATCATCCTCGTTTAACCAGGAGATATTCAGTGATCTGAAACTCAAAAAAGAGTCCTACAAAAAGTGAAAACTAGGTCAAATTACAAAGGATGAATATAAACAAATAACACAAGTATGTAGGGAAAGAAAAATAGAAAGGCACAAAATGAGATCAAACTAGCAAGAGACATAAAGGGTAACAATAATACATTCTACAAATTCATTAGAAGCAAGAGGAAGACCAAGGACCTGACAGGCCCATTATTCAATGAGAGGGGGGAATAATAACAGACAATATGGAAATGGCAGAGGCGCTTAATGACTTCTTTGTTTTGATTTTCACCAAGAAGATTAGTGGTGATTGGACATCTAACATAGTGAATACCAGTGAAAATGAGGTAGTATTAGAAGAAGCTAAAATTGGAAAAGAACAAGTTAAAAATTACTACAAATTAGATGTCTTCAAGTCACTAGGCCCTGATTAAATGCATTCTAAAATACTCAAGGATCTGACTGAGGAGATATCTGAGCCGTTAGTGATTATCTTTGAAAAGTTATGGAAGATGGGGGAGATTCCAGAAGACTGGAAAAGGGCAAATATAGTGCCAATTTATAAAAAGGGAAATAAGGACAACCTGCAGAATTACAGACCAGTCAGCTTAACTTCTGTACCCAGAAAAAATAATGGAGCAAATAATTAAGCAATCAATTTGCAAACATCAAGAAGATAATGAGGTAATAAGTGACCATCACCATGGATTTGTCAAAAAGAAATCATGTCAAACCAACCTGATAGCTTTCTTTGACAGGGTAACAAGCCTTGTGGATAGTGGAGAAGCAGTAGACATGGTATATCTTGACTTCAGTAAAGCTTTTAATACTCTCTCGCATGACCTTTTCATAAAGAAACTAAGGAAATGCAACCTAGACATAGCTACTATAAGATGGGTGCAAAACTGATTGGAAAAGCATTCCCAGAGAGTAGATATCAGTGAGTCACAGTCATACTTGAAGGGCATAATGAGTGGGGTGCGGTTCTGTTCAATATCTTTATCAGTGATTTAGATAATGGCATACAGAGTAAACTTATAAAGTTTGTGGACGATACCAAGCTGGGAGGGGTTGCAAGTGCTTTGGAGAATAGGATTAAAATTGAAAATGAGATGGACAAACTGGAGAAATGATCTGAAGTAAATAGGATGAAATTCAATAAGAACAAATGCATAATACTCCACTTAGGAAGGAACAATCAGTTGCACACATACAAAATGACTGCCTAAGAAGGAGTACTGCAGAAAGGGATCTGGGGGCCATAGTGGACCAAACATATACATATACTTACTAATCCTATTTTAGTCTATATTTACACAATAGCTAGCATGCCTATGTAACACCAACAGTCCCCAGTTGTCATCCAGCACGAACAAACCTGGGACCTCTGGGACTTAGTGCATGAGTCTCTACTGCCTGAGCTAAAAGCCACACGACTCTTAGCTAAAGCTTTATCAGACTCATTAATCTCTAAATTGTCTCGGTGCCACTAAAGGAAACAAAACACTACACCCAGAAGGTATACGGGTTACACTTACTCTCTGTAGATGTCTCTCCCGTTGCTGTGTCAAGGTTCTTTTCTGTCAAAGTCCTTCTGCTCTGTACTAGCAGCATTTCTGCTGCTGCTTCTGGCTTCCATTCTAGCTTCTCTTTCTGGCTTCTTCTTCTGCTCCTCATCATCCAATCGTTGGATGACCACACACACCACACACTTTTGCCTGCTGACTCCACCTTAAATTGAGTTTTTAGCCTTCTCTGATTGGTTATTCTTTCAATCCTTCATTATCCTCTATTCAAATGTAGACCCTCTCTGTTTGGTTTCTACTTATAGTCCAATTACAACCACAGGTCTTAGTATTATGGGCTTTTTATTATTATAGTTTGGTGACCCTCACCTAATTTTGGACTGAGCATGGCGGACTGACCCCCCCCTGCATTGTTGGAGTGACCTTTACTTGGCCCCAGTCTTCACTTGTATACCTGCCAACATACTAGACATAGACTAACCCAAAAAGCGCTATTTCACTCTTCTTGTCAGTGTGACATTTTATACAAACCAATTTACCAAAATTATTAAACTGTAAAAAATTACCTCATCCCTTGTATCCAGTTGTTAATTTGTGCACATTAATATTAAGGTCTTCTGCTTCCACCCTATTTCTTACCAACCTAGTGAATTTTATTTTAGTTCTTCGCCTATTTTTCAGTTAATGATGGCAAATCAGTGTTTTCAGTGCTTGTGCTTAGGAAACAGATTAGAGCAGCTCAAAATATCACATATCACTCCCTTCCTTCCACTGAGAGTCTTTGGATTGACTTCAGTGGACCTTAGACTGAGGTCTTGGTACGACAGGTTTTAGTCTTTTAAGCTTTCATGGTTGAGAGCAGAAGCAGACTGCACATTGATCAGCAGACTGAAGGGCTGTGTATCTATGCTGAAAGAGCTCATTTGTCTTTCCATCCCAGGAAAAAGCAAATCAAACGGTAGGTTTAATTTTGTGGGATAACCCCCCTCCCACTGAGCCCTTTAATCTAATTCTTTTTATACTAATTGAAATTATGCCCCCAAGGGGAAGCATTTAGGCACCAATCCTGAAACTGACTCCTCGTGGGTCGACATTCATATGAAGTGTAACTGAAATCAGTGGGGCGTTAGATGCAAGAAGTTTCAGGAACAGGATCTTCCCGAGTAGCTTCCCTAATTATCAGACAAACCATTTCCCCAAATATTTTGATGTCTTTGAAACATTTTGGATAAATGGAGCCAACAGCACCTATCTCTTTTTCTAAAATCAATTAAAAATCAATTAATTGATTCTAAAATCAATTAAAATATGCTCATAAAATGTAAATATTTTGCTAGATGAAAAATCCATCAAAAATAACTCTATGGGGTCAAGTGTTAGTATCCTGAACCCAGATCAAATGAAAGAAGGTCAGATAAACCTTGAAATTTTGTACTGTACCTGGTGATGTAAAACATTTACTTCATCTCCTGCTTGGTGTCTCTCTTTTACACACCAATATATCTGTGTTTCCTCAAATTATAGACAATTTCTGTAACTTATAAAAATAAAACAACCATTCCTTAACTTCCAAATAAAAAATTGCACTTGGCATTAATAGTTAACATTAGGGGAAAAGAAACAATAATTGCACCCACAAACTGTCACGCTGCTATCTCTTTGTGAGTGATGACAGCCTTCTGCTAAACTGATGAAAGTTATGATTACACATGATGCTGAGGCACAACAAAGCATGTTTAGTTGCAGAAGATTACTAGAGCATGTTCAATGAATTATTGTGAATATATCTGAAGGCACCGATCATGCTCAATGTATTATTGAAAATATCTAAAGGCATAAATCATGCTCAGTTTTTGAAGGGCACAGTACATGATCCATGATCTCCAAAGATATTTATTTTTAGATAAAACTTTTGCTGTTGAGCTTTGTTCTTTCTCTCAGTTTTTTTTCCAGTTAAATACACCTACTTCCATGGAAAACTGAACAGCTAATGATTAAGTCAGAGTTTGTACACCACTCATACTGATTTAAAGATTAAGTTTGCTAGCCTTATTTAGGAGAAGGCCAAGTGGCCTTTACAAATGAAAAATTCAAATCAATTATCCAGATGTTTAAGTTATTTTGCTGTCTGCATGTGATGCAGTTTCTTTTGTTTTCTCACACTTTGAATCAGGCTTCACAAATGACAGTGGCAAAGCATGGCCGTGCTTTACGTTCCCATTTAACAAACATTTCAATTTAGATGTTTCTGAAAAGTTTGAACTCGACTAAGAAAGCATAAAATCCTTCTTTATGAAAAAAAAAATTCCATACACTTGAATAGGAAAAAACCATTAGAATTTCACAAGAATTCAGTAGATGTCTAGAGATGTTAATAGAGGTTCTGAGCATACTCCATAATTTTGTATGTTGGTTTAAAAATCCAGTGAACAATTACCATTCCGTACTAAACTGTGTGGGCTAGATTGAGACTAGGTTCATTGCTTTAGCCCTTCGGGTCCTAGATAGATCATCACTTGAGAGAGCAGAGGATCCACTCCTGATATTTCCCATTGTGAGCAAGTGGGAGTAATACTCAGGGCAAGGAATATGCAGAGTAATGGTTCTACCTCCCCCTCCCACCCGCCATCACCCCATGCCGGCCAGTGGAGGTGGCAGTTTACAAAAAGGGTACTTTGTCATGGGTGCTCATGGGCATAATTCCTTTCTGGAGATGCTCCTAGAATCATCTTTGTGTTATTCCTTACTCAGGATTCATTCTAAAAACCCAGTCTAGCCCTATAGAGGCTTCATGAGCGTATGTGTATTGTTCATGTGTCTTACTCTTTAGATAAAAACCTAAACATACAAAGCACAGACAGAGGTATATTCAGAAAATATTTCTCCTTCATATTATACGTATTAATTAATGCTCTGAGGACCCAATTCCCTTCATGTTAAATCAGTGTGGGAAAGTGAATAGAATCAGGCTTTTGTTCTCTGCCCAAATATTCAGATATATAAGAATTCTGTGCCTTATTCTGCTCTCCCTTGATGTTCTGAACTCCTTCATCCTGACAGTTCATTCTTGCTTCTCTGGGACACTATTTTCTAAATTAGAAAAAAGAGGTTATCTTTAAAAAGTGATTTACACCCATATTTATTTATTTATTTACTTAATGCTGCAAGACAATTGTGCAATTGTAAAATGTTTGCTATCCAGTTCGATAAGACTTGCTGAAAATAGATCAGAGAAGGAGATATTGGACAGTATCCTATATTCATTCGGCCTTCCTGCTGCCGTGATCTTTAAAATAAAATAAGCATGGCAAATGCTATACTCTTAACATTATTTACTATATATTGTGAATAATAAATATGTAGAAGAAACTGACATTCATACAATAACACATGACCAAGTGTGCTTACATACCAGAGGCTTGTACATCTGGTGCTTTTTAAAGCCATGTCTTTACTACAAGGTAGGGGTGCAATTCCCTGGTCCAGTACCCATAGTCACTCGAGCTGCCGGTGGGTGTTTACTCAGCAAGGCTTAGATGTGTCCACTGTTTCTCCCCATGCTTTTGTGGCTACATTACTGTTTATATTGTTAGCCTGATGACAGCTAGCGTGAGTATGTGTACAGGATCAGGGGAATCATTCCCCCATATTCTCCTTTAGGCATGAGTTATGAAGCCAAAGGGCAATTGTCTGTAACCTCGCCAAGAACAACAGATAATTAATTAGCCTATGAGCTAAATCCTAATAATCTCCTGACCTATGTATCAATGCCATAGTTGGAGTTGATTCATTTCCTATAATAAAATATATATTTTTAATAATGAGAACAAACTGTTGGGACAGTTTACTAAGGGATGTGGTAAATTCTACATCTGTTAGAATCTTTAAACCTAGATTGGGCATGTTTCAGATCACTGGGTCAATGCACACAGGAAATTTAAACCACTCTTAGTATCATTTTAAATGTTTTTGCTCATCCATTTGAAAAGTGAGTAACTGTTCAAATACTAAGGGTGAAATCTTGTCCCAGTTGAACTGAATGGGGCTAAGTTTCACCCTAAATCAACCAATAGAGGATTTACATACAATACACTTAGCAAGCAACAGAAAGAAAGTCAGACACTTCTCCAAGCTGGGGAGAGACAGCTCAGAGTGGTTCCAGAGAAGCATCTAATCACAATTGTGAAGCAAAGTATTGAGTTACAGGAATATATCATTGCAGTGAAATCTCATTGGTTGAACAGACCTGGAAAGAATGACAGTGATATGTAGCAATTTCACCTATTCATAGGTGTCACACATGCAGCAATTGGGGTAGAAGGATTTACAACCATCAAAATCCTGGCAACTAATTGCACTTACAGTTACTGATGTGCATTTGCTGACACCTTAGAGTCCATATCCTGCAACAGACTCTGAACAGGCAGATCCCTGTGCTCATGAAGACTATCAGTAACGTCAGTGTGGCTGTTGGTGTGTGGAAGGTCCAGCCCACACTGAATTAATTATAAGATCAGAGCTTTCACTGCCATTGTGATAGGCTGTACATACATAGATAGTCAAACTAAATCAGAGACACAAATCTCTGTATTGTAATCTAGATATGGAATTGAAGATCTCAGTTGCAGTGTTATACAAAATGGGAAATATCCATCAAGTTTTTCAGAGTATTTTCTTTCTATAGATTTATTTCAAACAGTCAGAAAGTAAGCTCAGAGCTGTTAGAGGGTGGGCTATTGGACCAGGGCAATTATGTGCTTTGAAATAATATATATTACCTGTCAATGTTTAAAATATGATTTATAATAAAATAATCTAAAAAAGGCCAATCCGCTCACTTAGATCTTTTAAAATTATTTTAATAACTAATGAATTAGATAAGATATTTAAGATTTTTAACAAACTTGTCAAAAGTAACATACTTTTCTATTCCTTCTGTATAATGACATTTTTGTTATGACTCAAAGGCACACACATGAATAATTTTTATTGGATAGAGACCTAGTTCTGGCAGGACTAGGACTGAGTCCTCTGGCCTGCTGGAGTCTACTTTATTTTATGTTCTCTGAGCAATATAGTGCTCTAACTCATAGCATATCCCAGAAATTCCTCCTGAGATATTTAGCCTTATCATTTTGAAGAATAGTAAAATGAGCAAGAGCAGGTCTCCTCTCTATTTCTCTTTAATTCCATTAAATTCATTGCTCTGATATAACCTCTGAAATAAATATAGCCATTGAAAAAACTGAGAAAAAAACTAGGCAAGCTTTATAAAAAATTAAAGCACAAAATAATTATATTCAAATCCTTCTAAGAATTAAATCTAATTGACTTTAATGGGATTAGGATTGGGCCCATTATCTGACCCAACAGAACATCAATACTACAATACAAATGCCATTGTTTGGAGATCGGTTTAATAGCTGGGGTGGGGTCACGTATGCATATCATGGCAAGTTCCATTCTAAGCTCTGATTTCTTTTGCGTCAAGTCAGATAATTTGCAGTAATTGGAGCAGCTTTTGTGTTTTAAACATCAAAAGGAATAATTCATTTCAAAGGAATGTTGAGATGGAAGGGGATATGTGCATGGTAAAACTGTCCCCCTGTTGGGTGAATTATGGAACTGAGTGGTTGAGAGCTGTCTTGCAAGCCAATATTCTAGTTTAATTGAAGAGGGAAAAAAAGTTTGAGTACTTTCCTTGTATTCATTCAGAGCCTAGGTATGTCCCTAATTAACCCTCCGATTGCTACTTTGCAATTCTTCTGCTGCCCTAACTCTCAAAACAGACAGCTCCACTGGAAATGCCCTGTCAGAGCCTCCTGCTTTGCCACAGCTGCTTCTGCTGAGTTTAGCTGGTCATTAAGTTGTAACAGTACTAACTCCCACCAATAACATCACAGCTGTGTCGTGTGGCTGATATTCTGTAAAATGATATATAGATGGGCCTGGAGCTACATTCACACTTGAAGGCTGCAGTACACCTGACCATCTGCAGTCCCACTACTTATTTTGGGCACTAGATTCTAGCCCCAGCTTGACCCCTACAATGCTGTATGGAGTGCTCCACAGACAAGACTGGGATGTATCAGGGGCAATATGCATCCTCGTCAACCTATTCCCTAGGTTGTCCAGTCTCCAAACTTATGGGGAGACCCTGATGGTTGGAGAGAATGGGAATGGTGATGCAGGAGCATCTGAGGTACAGATACTGAAGGACGAAGATCTACTCATGACAGAATCCCGCATGTGAGCAGATATAGGAGGGATGATCTTGGTTATTCTTTGCATTTAGCTAAAGAATATGCTATCACCTTATTAAGAGAAACATTGCTGTTTAGGAAATAGAAACTGGCAGACCCCCGGAGAGAAAAAGACATTTCAAGAGGTTTTCAGTGCCAAATATTCAAAACATAATTTGTTTGATTATAAGAAGTTACAGATATCAGACTTCGTTTTTTGTTTTGTTTTATTTTGGGTGCCTAATCTGTTTTGACTCTTATTTCAAATGTCCTTTGTTATATTTGAACTGTACATTAGCACACTTCACACCCTTTCTTGGCGTCTGGTCAGTACATGCAGTTTATTTTGCTACATTGCCTCAGGTACAACCTGACTTCTAATAGTTTTAAGAAAATGTATTTTTATAAATATTTCAGAACTCTTATTTTAGTAGCTTGAACCACTAAAAGAGGGAAATAAATCTCCAAAGGAAAATCCTCCATTGGATAAGAAACAAAATGAAAAAATTCCATTGAAGCCTAAGAACCAAGACAGGACAGGCTCCCAGTAGCACATTATCAGTGAATCGGCTCAATGGAACTATTCCTTTAGCTTCAATGGAACTATTCATTTGAATAAAGCTATGCACATACTTAAATGTTTGCAGGGTTGGGGTAAAAGTGCCCAAACTTAACTCATACAGAGGAAGCTGTTGAAATCATTGGGACTATTTGTGTGAGTTAGAATTGCCAGAGTAAATAAGAGTCTACCACATTGGGAAGTAAGTTCAAGACCCTGATCCCACAAACATTCATGCATATCAGTAACTGTAAACACTTAAGAATATTACTAGTAACTGGGTCAAGTAGATTACATGCATAACTGCTCGCAAGATAGGAGTATTAGCTGGGCTTCAACCTATAATAGGCATTACAGAGCTTGTCTAGACAAAGATGAAAAGCGTGTGATATCAGCTAACATATTCTAACACCTCATTTTTTCTAGTCTTATCACATAGATTTACACAGCTGCTAGTCATAGCCAATATGAATGTACAATAGCAGTCTGATGGGCTCTATTTCAGTTTTTAATGTAGTATTTATTTTAAAAGTTTTAAATATCTTCTGTGTATGACAATGTATATAATAAGGTGGTGAACACCTTCAACACCCCTTGAAATCAGTGGGAGTTGTGGGTGCTATGTTTTAGATCAAGTAGCAGTGGTATGTGATTTTTTAGCAGAAAGTCATCTGTTCCATTCCTCATGATGCATTAGGATTGTTTAAAAGATGAGCATGATGTCTGCATATATGTGCCTAGAGATCATTAGAATGGTCTATCATATGTATATGTATTTAGATAGCTTTGCAACACACATTATTTATTCAGTAGGTCATAACAAACAAATGGACATTGCAGACCTAGCAAGAGATACTGTACTATTAATGACTTTGTATATTTATAGAAAACTGGCACCTATGCAGAGAAAACTCAATCCAATATTCATGAAGTTCCAGTATTCTAAACTAGAAAAAAAATATTTAATGGCTTTCCACAAATAACAAAATTGGGTAATTATCCTGAGAACTATTCATTATTTATCTTCTTTCAAATTTTAATATATAATAATAGCATTTATGCTTTGGACTAAGAAAATTCAAAAATACTTACCTGTTAACCCTTTTGAACATCCAGTCCATAATATGAAACTAATATGCTATTAATGATCTGGATATTAGGCCTCCTAAAATTGGTTAAAAAAATACTTTGCATGAACAGTTACTGAGTAGTAACTTTTAAAAACTGGATTGCTTTATACATTCTTTGGCTATGTTTTTTCTAACTGCAGACAAGTCTCATTCTAATTATGAACATATGCTTATGTAAAATCGGTTTCAATTTTTAAAATTTATATATAAACAAATTTAAATAAGGACAAACACATATCTAGAACATACATAGGGAATCTACATTTATAATAAAGAATAAGACTTTATTAAAAATTATAATCCTTATTTTTATAAGACAGTTAAAATATGTTATAAACTCTGATCTTGAAATGGTTTTATTAGGTTCCAGCTAGTGAGACACCCTATTCTTTACATACATTCACCACCAAGAGTCAACAGTAGAAAAAAGTATGTTACATTAAAGATTTTTTCATAAAATGCTAAGATTTAACTCATATTATTGTCAAATCTAAAACAGATTTGCATTGTAATGAAGTCTATTCAAACACCCCAAACTATCTGAAAGTATAAAAAAGGGAAATACTTCAATATTGCAACTTATTATGCATGGGTGGAGACAATATGTCATAGGATGAGGTCATAGAAGACTATTTGCTAAGTATATCATATTAACATTCTGACAAGTATCAGTCCCTTAACATTGCAGCATTAGAGCTCCAAAGAAGTCCATAATTTGTCTCTTGAGGACAAGTCATTTTAGAGTAGAGTAATGGATTTCATCATCATTATCGTAAAATGAATATTTCATTCCCTCCAAATTATTGCATAATTTATAGGAGCAAGATACCACCAATTTCACATCTATATGTACTAATTCAGACTTCAAAGTATTTAATTAATTACACTGAGTTTTGTGTCTGTCAAGATAAGAAAAAATGATTTAGTCTCATTTTGAATAGTAATCTATCTATAGCTACAAGAAAGGAAACTATATAAAATAATAGACTTTTTTAAAAATTGTTATTGGCAGATGATCAGAATTTATAAAATTACCATTTGCTATAAAGAACATCATGGAGTTTCATATGGTCTCAATAATTTCCTTAGCAAATCTGCTCAGTTTACAAAATATCCTTTCACAAATCTACCCTGACAGCCCTGCAAAACCAATCAGGGACTCAAAGACAACATGCATTTTGTTTTGTTTTGTTTATGAATCATGGATGCTACACTATCTTTATTCTTTTATTTGTAAAAGTGTGTTCCAGGCATCTTCACTGACACAGCACAGCTGTAATAAAGTAGAATTAGCCTTTCAGTTGGAACAGATCAGATCTTGCTTCCCTTCAAGACTCATTGGCTTCGATAGAACATCAGTCTGCTCATAGAACTGGTAACAACTAAATAAATAAAATTTAACAGTTTGAAAAGTTTGTCATTTTCCATCACAATTTTGAAATTTTCAAAAATACTGACCAACTCTAGGCTTGGTCCTAATAGCGTCTTGATGAAGATTCTGAGAAAGTAGAAATGAGCTATAATTTCTTATTTAGCCATGAAGCTGGCTGGTAGGTGATAAGAAATCAGTACCTAGTTTATATGATGGAGTATTTTTTTAACTTTTAGTTGATACTAATATAGTACTGACAGCTGACTAAATAATATAAACAGCTTCTTCCAGACATAACAACAATGTGCTGTTGCCGTGTGCTGGTTCAAAAAGCCCTGGTTTATTTATCAGAAGCAGGATCTCAAGCATCTCATTAATCTCTTCTCTGAATTAGTAAATCAGAAAGTTAACTTGCTCCTTTATCAGTCTTTTTGTATAGTACCTTGGGATTGCATTCCTCTTTCCGTTATTGTTCTTTCCCATACATGAAGGAGCCTAACATCTTGCATAAGGTTTTGGAGGTGTTTTTGTTTTTAATGGTTGTGAGCCTGGCATATCTGGAAATATTGTTCAGTATCTCTTTCAGCTCTCTTTAATTTTTAACAAAGAAATCTCTCTATTATTCAGACACTGTTTTCCCCCTACCCTCCATTTGTCTGGTATCTGTGGAATAGTAAATGCATTCATCTTTTAATATTGTAAATAATTCACTTACTAGTAATATCCAGTTCATCTACACAATTTTTCCAAATCACTAGACAATTTAATACCCAAGCTAAACATTCCCTTGGATGTCTGAAGACAGAATACATTTAATATGCAGAACATTTACTATCTAATGTTTTCTATTTTTACTCAGTTTATTTTACATCCTGAGACAGCAGTAAAACTATCCAACAGCTCTGCCATTTCTTAACAGTGAGGGTGAAATCTGTCTGTAATAGCAACATATTATCTCAGTCTGCGCATAATTTCTCATCTTTTTACTGCATCAGTTGCCTAATTTCTAAGCTGTTTCTTTATTTTCTTGCCCAGAGGCTTGAATGCCAAACTAAGTAAAAGTATAGACGGGGACATCCACATTCTACAGCTCACATAAAATTTAGTCGACGTAACTTTTTTGTCTGAAATCCTTGACGGTTTGCATGTAGTAATTTTACCTAGCACATGAAAAATAGCAGATCTAACAGCTTTCTGATAGCTTTTCAGAACCCTATGGACCAATCATAGACAGAGACAGTCCTTTTAGAATGTACACATAGCATTTAAATGATTAATATTTCGGCTAATTTTCTAAGAAAGCACTAAACACATGGAAGAAAAATACACATTTACACTTATAAAATAATCTGTTACTCATTAGGCCACATTTATGAGATGTTATACTTTTTTTTTTTTAGTGTAACTGAAAACTGACATACATTATTTAAGTTATCAGTCTAATTCAATGGTGGGCAATCTGCAGCACGCAGGAAGTGCTGCAGGGAAGCGCTGACTGCTGCTTCCCACATCTCCCATTGGCCGGGAACGGTGAATTGCGGCCATTGGGAGCTGAAGGCTGCTGTGCAAATGTAAACAAACTGTCTGGTGGCCCAGCAGCGAATTGCCCTGATGGGCCGCCTGGCACTTCCCACAGTTCCCATTGTCCAGGAATGGCAAACCATGGCCACAGGACCTGCGGGCAACAGTGCATATGTAAACAAACTGTCTAGTGGCCCACCAGTGGAATAACTTGATGGGCCGCATATGGTCACGGGCCGCAGGTTGCTCACCACTGGCCTAAATCATAAGGAGTTTTTTAGGTTTTTTTTTTTTCATATTATTTTGCGTAACAGCTCTATCTATTTGTTGTGGTTTTCTTTCTACTCTTGTACAAATCTTTCTATCTCATTACTGATCTTCTGTGGAAAATATGAATTGGCATCATCTTAAAGAACAGGGTCCTTTAAATTCCTCTTCTTGAACAAAAGACAAGAATCTTTTATACAAGAACTCAACATTATTCAGTGAGGAATAGGTGGAATTTCATATCAAGTTTCATGATTATATTTAACCCAAGGAAAATCCAAAATATGTAGAAAATTTTTATTGAATGTGTCCAGTGGAGTATTTTGATGTACATTTCTAATACAGGGGCCCAAATAAGAAGCAGAGCAAGTATTCACAGATATGTATATAGTGATATAAGGAAAGAAAATATTTAATTCTTCTGTTTAGCTGGTGCCACCATACAGAAACAATGTGACACTCAAATTAAATTATTGTTTGTAAGCTACATAAACATAAAATATTTGTATTTTTCTCTTTCAAATAGAGTAGACATGTATAGATTGTGTAATGTAAAATAAAAATCCTTGAACTTCTCTCCACCTTTCCTCAAAAAATCTCAAAGTACTTTACAAATATTAGTGAACTAGGACTCAGTCCTGCGAACACTTATGTGTTTAACTTTAAGAATGTAAATAGTCCCATTGGGGGTTAAGTTGAGTGCATGCAGAAGCCTTTGCACAATCAGGGATTTTAAGTGATTCTGTGAGGTATGCGTTGCAGAATCAGGGCTGAAAGTGATTGTGTGAGTCAACTAAACATTGTTTATTCCTTATTACTGATGGAGAGACTTGCCCTGAGATTCAATAAATGATCTGTCCAACAAAGAACCCAGAATAGAACCAAGATCTCACAGGTTCAAGCCCTATGGTCCAGCTACAATACCATGTTGCATCTGTAGAAAGGAAACATTATTTTCAACAATATATAATTATTTTCAGCAACATATAATTCATCTGTGAGACATACAGATTACTAAAATAAATAGTTTATTAAGATTCAGAATATGATTGGCCACTAATAAGATAGAAACTGGATAAAGAGCCAGCAGAACTCATTTTTCAGGGTTTGAGCTGATCTTCACTCTAACTAGTCAAAAATACATTCTTTCCCCTTGTTGTGGTACTGGACCTCTACCAGAAGCATTATAGAATTTTTTTAGCTTTCATCAAACTGACAACTGGGCTAGGTGGGTTGTTGGTCTGTTCTAGGTGCAATTCAACTTTGAAGAAAGAAAAAAGGTTTCTTCATTCTAATTTTTTAGTAGCTAAATTTTGTATTTTGCAGATGACACTACTTACCCCTTACAGCATTATTTCAATGACATGACCTTTAGATCCTTCATCGTCCCTGAAAGGGTCCTCCAAAGAGCAATGAAACATGTTACTGGCTTCTCTTCTGTCTTGTAGGGGAAAAAATACCTTCTTTAGTTTATTGAGATCATATTCCCTGAGAAGCTTTTGTTTTAAGTTTTTAGTCCTTTGTGAAAATTCATTCATTCTTGATTCATTACAATTTTGGGAGTAAAGCCATGTTCCCTGTTCTCTTGGCTCTTAATTCTGATTGTTACGTAAGTCCATAGAGCACTGAGTATATGCTTTGTATCTGGAGTGATGACACTTACTGAATCTTCCTATTTGAAAATTCTCTTAGGTTTTAAAATATATAATGATAACAAAATAGTCATGTCAAATGATTCATTCTGAATTATTTTTCTCCCTTAAAAGTATGAAAACATGATGCTTCTTATATACCTGTTTATTTAAACAGGGGTAAATTGAATGATTCCTGTCCATCTGTCCCAAATATTCATCTATTTCAAGAACAAGAATCAACTCATTTTAAGGTTCTATTCAGTTTTTACTCTCCACTTTCTAGCTGAAACTAGAACCAGAACTGGCAACATACCATGAAAATTCTTGAGATATTTTCTTCCGTAATAAGAAAAGGATTATTTCCTTGTTACAAGAGTAAAAACAACCAAACAAGTAAACAAAAAAACACAAACAAACATTATGAGACTGGAGATAAAATCACAAAAGTTGACAGCACTGCACACACCAGTTGCATATGTAAAACTAAATATTGATATAGCTTGTAAAATCAAAGCCTTCTTTTCAACCCAAGATAGTACATTTACACATTCACAAATAGACTAATAGATTTTAGGGCCAAAAGAGACCATCATGATAATCTACTTTGCCCTCCTCCACATTGCAGGCCATAGAACCTTGCCCACCCACTCCTGTAATAATCCCATAACCTCTGACTTTGTTACTTAAATCCTCAAATCATGATTTAAAGAGTTCAAGTTACAGATAATCCATCATTTACACTTGTTTAAACCTATGACCTTTGCCCCATGAAGGGTGACCAGATGTTCCTATATTATAGGAACAGTCCCGATTTTTGAGCCTTTTTCTTATATAGGCTCCTATTACACCCCACTGTCTGGTCACCCTAGCCCCATGCTGCAGAGGAAGGCTCTTACTGTCTCTCTGTAGATTCACAGTTTGGCTAATAGACAGATGTGAATATAGCTATTTGAGGTTTACATGCATCCAGATACACACACTCACAAATGTGCACCTGAAAATCAGGCTGAAAATGTTCTTGTTCATGGAGAATTGATAGAAATTTTGGGTTTTTTTGCTATTACTGTACATTTTAGATTAGGAGTTGACAACCTCTGGCACACGGCTCACCAGGGTAAGCTCCCTGGCGGGCCGGGCCAGTTTGTTTACCTGCTGCGTCTGCAAGTTCAGCCGATCACAGATCCCACTGGCCACGGTTCGCCACTCGAGGCCAATGGGGGCTATGGGAAGCTGTGGCCAGCACATCCCTTGGCCCGTGCTGCTTCCCGCCACCCCCAATGGCCTGAAGATGCGAACCGCAGCCAGTGGGAGCTGCGATCGGCCGAACCTGCAGATGCGGCAGGTAAACAAACTGGCCTGGTCCACCAGAATGCTTACTCTGGCGAGCCGCGTGCCAGAGGTTGCCGACCCTTGCTTTAGATGTAGCTTTTTCTGTTGAAAAGTTTCCTTTTCACAGCAATTTAAGAGCCCTGTAAAATAGGTAAATAAAGAGTGTAAACTCATCCTTTGTGTCTCTTCTGCTGTAATTTCAAAGCTGAATTTGACCTTAAGTTTCTAAACCAGTAAAAGTAATTTATGGTGGTTGTTTAGATTAGTTTATAATATGATATAAACAATGACTGATATAATATAATTATATAAACAGCTTTGTTTCTAAAACAAACTCTCATGTTAGGATTATTCTTGCTGGTTACCCTTCAAGAAAGTATTTTGTGGTTTCATGTACATATACGACCATTATGAATGCAGTATTAATATCTAGATATGATAACTAGAATTGATAGAACAGATAAGATAAATAATTTAGAAACTTATTTTATATAAATTTGGTAAAATATTGTTCCGGAAAATTGCCAGTGGTAAAATATTGGCAGTACAGATGGAATGAGAAAGGTATATTTTGGTTTTAGAGAACCAGTGGTTTTAGTTTTGCAAGTTCTCTGACTTTGCTGATGTCTGCTTTTTTGCAGTACATTTTCCTTATTCTGCTGCTGTTAGACAGAATCAAGTCTCAAATGGCTGTCTCCCATGTTTACTTCCCCACTTTCTGAAACAAGAAGTTGTCCATAATTTTTTGGAATATATTGGGTAATATATTGGAATTGTATTTTGCTGTATTTCTTTTCCTAGGTAGCTAAAATCCCCCATAACACCAGGTCTTGTGTTTTGGCTATTTCTGTTATTTGTTCTAACATTGCCTCATCCACCTCCTCTTCCTGATTTGGCAGTCTATAGTGGATCCCTAGCATGATGTTGTCACTATTTATTAACCCATTTGTCTTCACATTGAGATTTTCAGCTGTTCACATCTCTACTTCTTCTATATCTCTGTATATAGATGTGTGTTGGTGTGTGTATATATATAGTTTTTCTCTCTTTTTCTCTGCTTCTCCTTTCTGAACTAGCTATTGCCCACTATATCAATATTCCACTCAAGAGATTTATCCCACCAAGTCTCAGTGATGAAAATTAAGTTCTAATTTGGCTTATGGATCTAAACTTCCAGTACTTTCTGTTTATTCTCATACTTTCTGTGTTGGTGCGTAAACATCTAAGATGTTGAAAAGATTCTTCCATTGTTTTCCTTCTTATTGCTTCTATGATCCTATTGTAATATTCCATGTCATCCCCCAACCACTGTTAAGGTCCCCCAACCTTTTTTATGATTACCTGTGGGCTTTTGTCACATGACCCAGTTAAAACCCTCCTCACTAGGTTGGTGAGTGGTACAAAAAGATGCTGTTCCCCTTCTTGGTTGGATGGACCCTATCTCTTCCCAGCAGTCCTTCTTCCAAGAACAGCACCTATGGTGGAGGAAGCTGAAGCCCTTCTGGCAACACCATATGCACAACCATGCATTCATCTCCAGGGTGCTCATGTTCCTGCCTGGGTCATTACCCTCAACTGGAATGATGGACAAGAACATAACATTTAAGCCGGACTCTTTCACCCATGCTCCCAGAGCCCTGTAGTCTCTGTTGAGCTTCTCATCTTACCAGCCATTGGGAGCTTGCTTACTCTTTAAAGCCTGGGCCCTATAAACAGATGGAATAGATGACTCATCCACTCTCACTCACTCCCTCTAATCAGTAACTTTGGTGTGCAAATTGAGGAGACACTCTCTTCTGTTTCTAGTAATGTTTCACTAAGGAGGTTGACAATGATATTTTAGAATCTGTATTTACACACAATGAGCCAGGTCCTCAGGTAGTGTAAATCAGTAGCTCCCTATTGACTTCACTAGATCTGGTCCAAAGATTCTGCTGAACCTATTTTTTTTATATTAAGGTTTGCCTAATTTCTAATAAAATAGCAATAATATGTTAATATAAAACCTAAGAAAGATAATGATGCTGTTCCTTCTTCCTCCCACTTTTTAGCCTTCTTTCATCACTTACCCTTTAGTTATTTCCCATGGATCTTTGCTCCCCAAATAGTCCAGGTCTCAAAAATTAGGCTTCTTTCACCAGTGATTTCTTTTCTTGTCCATCACATAATTGTCTCCAATATGTCATTTATCATAGCACTTGTAAACTTTTCATACAAGATATTTTTGACTAGTCCCTCAAAATCCCAGCAAAAAAAACCCCCAAACAAAAAAAAATTTAAACAAAACACGTCATGCACCAGAAATAAGGAATGTGTCAAGCTTCTTCCTAACAGAAAAGTATTGAATTGATATCATATTGCGTTCATTTGGCTGGCAAAGTAGAGCAATACCAGCAGTCTACACCTAATGGATCAGATTTTAGACTTGATTTTAGGAACAGTGAGTGACATTGATATATAGTAGCGAGTTAAGTCTGGAGAGAATAGGAATAATGTACTGCTCTGAAAGGTTTTAGAAAGATCAAAGGAGCCATTACTGGACCAGCATTCAAACAGCAGGGAGGGAAATATGGTGTTAGTAATTCTCGCAGATATCATAGACAAGGCCAGTGAACGGATATAAAGCAATGTAAAAATCTGAAAATCAATAGGTTGCTTTACTGGTATTCACAGTAGTGTCTGTAAAGTATGGGATGCATAGGTTAATTAATCCATTTAAGTTTCTGTATTTTGAATTCATTTGAGAATTTCGGCAGTAAACTGTAAGACCAGTTTACAAATCTCTGTTTGAGAGATAACAGATGCAGGTCTTAATATACCAAAATGAGGCATAAGAGGATCAATTTCTTCCTGGAAATCTTCCTTAAATGAAAATTGGGAAACTCTGCGGATTTAATTTATATATATTTTTGAATGGCAAAATAGATTCTGATATGATTCCTTGACCAACATAGTGTTTCTGCATTTTAATACAATTACATTTGCTTAAAAAAAAAAAGGAAAATATTTTGAGAGAAAAAAAAATCAAGCCTATTTTAATCAATTCAGCTTTTCCTGAATATAAGGTAGTTTACAATGTTTTACAAGGGTCAATACTATATTAAATGTATATCCACACAGAACTTTGATGATTGAAAGCACAATGTATAATTATTTCAATTTTTTTATTGAAATATATAAAGCATCTAACTCTAAATCCTCTATGAACCAAAAAGTACCAGAAAAAGCATAATCCTAAAATAGGATTGAATTCAGATGAAGTATCTAACCACGAGCCTCCACATCAACAGATGTCACTCAAGAGAAAAACAATAATAATATAATCCATTTAATTGCTGCCTACTTTCCTCTTATCTGAACTTCAGGATGAGTCTTGTAGCTTGCCCAGACAGTTAAAATGTCTGCCCTCACTATTACCAAAGCGGGGAGAGAGTTCCCGAGACGAGGACACTTCCTGGAAAATGTCTTCATAGTGGCCTCTTGCCATTTACAAGCAGGAGACTCCTGCTTGAATGTCCCATTGACCAAGGTTGGGGCACTACCCCACAGTAAGAGAGGCTGAGGCCAAAATCCTGCCTTGCATTGCACTTATGTGCTGAAATTGAGAATGAGAAGACTACTCCCCCTGGTGCTCAGCAGCATTTGACATCCCTCCAATTGATCAATAGAATTCAAAGAGAGGAGGTCAACTAGTGTTTGAGGCCCCTGCACAGTGTCAAGATTTTAAGATCTTACAGACATTGTAAACTCTTTGGGGGCAGGGTCTGTATTCTTGTTCTATGTTTGTACAGAGCAGGGATCATCAACCTTTGGCATGTGGCATGTCAAGGAAAGCCCCTGGTGGACCGGGTTGGTTTGTTTACCTACCGTGTCCACAGGTTCGGCCAATCACAGCTCCCACTGGCCACAGTTCGCCGTTCCACGCCAATGGGGGCTATGGGAAGCGGCGTGGGCCGAGGGGTGTGTTCAGGGGCGGCTCCAGGCCCCAGCACGCCAAGCATATGCTTGGGACTGCAAGCCACGGGGGGTGCTCTGCCGGTGCCGCAAAGGCAGCAGGCTGGCTGCCTTCTGCAGCTTGCCTGGGGAGGGTCCGCTGGTCCCACAGCTTCGGAGGACCTCCCACAGGCCTGTGGGAGGTCCTCCGAAGCCACAGGAACAGTGGACCCTCTGCAGGCAAGCTGCCAAAGGCAGCCTGCCTGCCGTGCTTGGGGCATCAAAATTCCTAAAGTCGCCCCTGGATGTGCTGGCTGCTGCTTCCTGCAGCCCCTGCTATTGGAGCTTTAGAGTTCATTTTGTAAGCTTTTCTCTGCCACCATGTTGGCTAGAAACTTACTTTTTCTTTTAAATGAAAGATGATCTTCTCACATCATTTCATAATTCCTGCAGTCAATAGTTTCAAGAACCTCCCTCCCACAAAATGATAAAATCATGAGAGTTTGCAACACTAGAACCAGCCCCCTGACTACTGAATTTGTGTACTGTGTGTATGGCAAAATGTGCTGCAGGAGAAGGGTAGCATGCTTTTCTGTTTTGGAACAGAATTAACATATAGTCCCTGAAAGTCCATTTCCCAGCCATTCTGACCCATTATAATCTGGATTAGCAGGACAGCTAAAAGACCCTGCACAAATTAGGATCTTCTCCCTCATCCCAGCTTTTTATATGCCTCAAGATTTTACTCTATTACTCCATTTTTTTTTCTAGGATCTGATGTGATGATTTTGTAGCACATTTCTTATTATTCACCCAGGAAGGAGAAAAACGACCTGTGTATTATCAGCAGAAAAGTGGAAGCTAAACATTTCATTTTCTAAAAAATATAGAGCTGCCTGGGGTAACAATTAATGTTATACTTAAAAGGAGTAAACAAGTAGAGATTTAACAAGATCTCGAAGGAATCAAAGGTACCTATAAAAGTTATTTAGACAGTTAGTAAAAGAGGCTGTATGGAAGCAGTAGGGCAAATCCTCTCAAAGGGTCAAATTCTCCCTTCCTGCACTAAACTAGATTACAAAAGCATTGGGTAAGGTTTCTCCATAGAGATATAGGTGGATAGAATCCTACACCCAAGGCCATGTTGTGCTAGAGGGTCTAATCAGTGGCTGGCACTGCAGTCTGTGGAACGTAATAGATTCCCCAGCTGCTGCTCCGTATTGTTTTTGGCGGAGGTTGGGCTCTGAATATTTACAGGTATTCTGTCATGACCCAACAACCCAACATTTTTTCCTGTATAGCACACCAGATTTTCTCTAGCTATGCCACCTTTCAGGCTCTATTCATGCATGTTTGAATGTGTGTGTTTGTGTATGTGTGTGTGTGAGAGAGAGACAGGAATGCACACAAGTATCTAGCCCACCAAACACCGCCCTGTACATGTTATCATAACCCTGAAATGGTTATGTAGTGCTGCTTCACAATTAGCAAAGGAATGACTGATGAGAAACATACAAGGAAAAGTGAGCAGGTGATGAAATGTCTTAAATATCCCATGTTTGCAGCTATACCTATTCATCTCCTTTAGGCCCGATGAAAGGAGGATGAAAGATGAAACATGAGTGTGAACTAACACTCACAGAAAACAACTATTGACATAGCAAGAGCAAGCAGAAAGCCCCAGCCAATTTGCATAGGGTGTGGTTTAAGCAAACAACACACAAACACATGAGGATGACCATCTATCCCAAATTGGGCAGGACAGTTTCAAAATGCAGAGCTCAAGTCCCGATCCTGAGCTGAATGACTCCAGGACAGCATTTGTCTCAGATTTCCTGTGACATCATTCTGTGCCTGCTAGAGGTTCAAGAGGCCCCTTCTAAGTGGTGGGAGGCCTGGGGTCAGCCTTAGCACCCCCCTCACCATGAGGCCCCACTCCTGCTCCTGCTCTTCCCCCGAGATAGACCCACCCCCAGCAAGGCCAGAAGCCAGAGCTGAGCTGTGGTAAGAGCCACTGTGGTGATAGCTAGACCCTTCACTTTCCCTGAGCAGCATGCCGGGGGGAAGAAGGGGGCAAGGACAGAGGCCAAGGACTGCACTCAGGTCCCCAAGCCCCAACCCAAAGCAAATTGAGGTTCAGTGGCCCAGTCTCCCTGGGTGGCTCTTACCATGGTCCAGCTCTGGCTTCTAGTCTAACCAGGGGAGTCGGGGGGGCAGAGGAAGAGAAGAGGTGGGGCCTCTTGGTGAGGGGTGGCTAAGGCCCACCTCAGTCCTCCCCCCCCCAGTGGGAAGAGGCTAGTGCCGCTCCTGAGCATCTGGGGGAAGAGATGGAGCAGAGGATGGAGTAAGGTTGTTGCATACGTCCTGCTTTTGTCTTCTGAAAGTGTGATCACTCTAAAGCACACAGTTGGAAATAATCAAAACATTACAAACAGAAAACGCTATATAGAGAGATCTCAGATGGCAGAGAACAGTGCAGCGTAATGACTTATAGCTACAAGGAGGCCTCATATTGGAAAAGCAAATAAATACCAACAGAATGGAACTAGGCAGGTATACGGACACAAAGCCTTGTTTGTGAAAAAGCACACATGGTCAGCCCTTGGGCCAGGCAGAAAAAGGAAGAAAGATGTTAGATACTTCCCCAAACAGAATGACCAGAAAGTAGTTATTCCAGATGAATGTAAAGTGGCCCTGGTAAACATGAGAATTGGGTCCTATAACGTAAAAGTGGACTGTTTGTTTGTTTGTTTGTTTGTTTGTTGGGATATTTTTGTGTACGAAATATGCTATAAATCTACTAACTTGGCTTTTTTTGTATCTTTAAGTTCTGGGGATACTGAAAAATATATCATCATCACCTGCATGGTCATCAAGAGCAGCAGCTGTGAAGTGAAAGTACCAAGCAGAAAGTGAAGTGGCTGTGACACTATTACATACTACTGGTTGTGTAACTGATGCTTCTTTTTTCTTTTTCTAATCTTTGAGGCTAGAATCATCTATTCCAAGACCATTATAACAGCAAGTTTGCTGAATGTTGAGGCTTTTAACAAAGAAATAGAACAGAAATTGTCACAGAGATAACCAAAATAAAAAGTAACACTGTTTTGTGCTAAGACAAAGACAGCCTGAGAGAGACTGACTAAGTGAATTGGACAGACTTATTTCACAAAAAATCAGATTCCTTGCTTGCTACCTACTGCATGTTCTCCCAATAACAATCATGGGCAACTATTAATATTTTCATTGTAAAGCAAGACAAGATGGGTCAGATAAATCCAGAAGTAGTCACTGAAAATGTTGCTCAGTAAAAACACTTAATTTTTTTTCCAAAATATGGACTGAGGAAGGATACATGCTTTTATTCCATGCAGCTAGCTACCTGATTGCGATTTGCAGCAATTATTGAAGCCAGCGTAGTGTTTTCTTACAAAAGACAGTAACACACACACACATAGAGTCAGAATATGGAAAAAGCAAACAGCATGAACTCTACAGATCCTCAGTGTGAATATATATATGACAGAGATAGATGGGGGGTAGGGATAAGTGGTTAATAGATTAATAGATTTCAAGGGCCGACTTTGTCTGACCTCCTATATATCATAGGCCACTAAGTTTTATCCAGTTACCCTTTATTGACCCCAATAATTTGTTTTGTGCTCTGAAATTAAGACTCTGAGTCATGAACTCCTGGGGCACACTCATACAAGGACTTGTGTCCATGTATCTGTAGAAATGCTCAGGCCTTGACAGCTGATATTGTTTGTGCTAAAAACTCCCTGTTTGACATTGGGCAAGTCACCCTAACATCTCTGCCTCTGTTTCCCCATTTGTAAAGTGGGGGATAATCATACTACACATAGTCCAAAAATCATGACTGTGAGCATTATCACAGAATTCAAAGATTGAATACACTCATTGGATCATATAATATATTTCCTTGCTAGTGCAATATTGATTTCCATTCTATTTTTATAAGTGTTCTTTACAGTCCAGTTTTCAGTGTGCCAACCAATGGGGCTTCCCTGTGTTTTTTTGGAAGATTATTTTATAATCTAATAGGTATCAATTATGGGAATTTTTTCCTGATATCCACCCTATATTTTGTCTGTCTCAATATCTTTCCATTACTTCTAATTAGGTCCTAAGCAGATGAAATATAAGTAGGTTGGTGATTTGAAAACCATCTAACAAAGTGTCTCCAGGGTCCAATGCTGCAATGCAGTCCTTTCATTGCTGCTACTCCAGCCTATGGCTTTATATAGCATTTGCAGTTTCACCTGTATGGAGAATTGAGGCACTATTTGGTAGATTCTCCCTTGACCTTCCTACTTCCTGTGTATACACTGGCAATTTATGAGGGGAATGTAGAGGTTAAAGTGATGCAGAGGACTTTATATTGGACCTACATAGCTAGGATAAAAATCAGCCTTAATGTAGAATGTATATTATCCACATCTAAAGATCTGTCTATATTCAGATTTTCTTAGTGTCCCCCCTCCCGCCGATACTGATCATTAGTTATTTGTATATTATCTTCACTCTTAATTCTCTAAACTTCCTCTCATTATTTTTCTTACCTAAAATTGATTTTTAAAAGGTAGTCAGTACTTCAGTCATTTTTTGATTCTTCATTACATTAATCTCCTTCATTTAGTAATGAACTTACTTTCTTTTCAATAGTACTTTCTACCTGATATAATTAAAAAAAAATCTTTTTCTTCATGTCCCCTGAACATTAATTAGTTAATTTTTAATTGCTTTGAAGATGAAAAGGGCTAAATAATTGCTAATTATTAGTGATTTTCTGCTTTCAATGGGTTATTCAAACTTTTTCCTTATTTTGTATGACATTTTTCTTTTGCCATTTTGCGCTTGCCAGTATATAGCACTATTACTTCTCCAAGACAAAGAGACAAAGGAAGATGGATAGAATAACTACATGATTAAATAAATGGACACAAAAAAGTATTTTCTAGCAGACAGCTACATAAAAAAGCCCTTAGAATTGTTTATGTGCAGCTAATGGACCAGAACATCCACTTGTGTAAATCAGAGTAGCGCCATTGACTTACACCAGAGGAAAGATCTGGACCCAAATGTATTTATCTACTATGGCTGGATGTAGTGGCAGATATTAGTGCTTCTCTCTGAGTTATAAAATTTGCAGTGATGTATGTTGTGGAGTCCTTTCTTTCAGTTTCTGGACCATTTACTGATATCCCCACCTTCTGCTCAAGAGAGGGTTGTGAGGAGTGGGGAGACAGAGCAAGAGAAATTTTTCCGTATTGAGCTACTTCAAATCCTGCTCAGGAAGGAGAGAATTTGAGAGTTTCCAATAAGAGAAAATCGAGAGTGGGAGAGATTTGAGGAGGGGGCAAAGGTAGAAATCTATTTCAAAGTACTTACTCATATTTTCCCTTTAGCAATTACATTTTATTACAAATACAAACACCACAGACTAGTGTGCATATGCTAGTCCCAAATCTTGGACCCAGTAATGTAACCTCCTGGACCTGTCATTCTAAGGGCCTTGTTATCCAGTTATAGCCACATCATTATGAGCTTGCCATTTATCATTTAGAATCATGTATGGTATTTGTGGTATCCCCTGCACTTTGAATGAGGAATTATGATAAATAATGCTTAAATGGTTATATTTGTAATGACAAGCACCTAATGTTTACCAGGGCACTGTGTCAACAGGTGTGCCTGTTTACATCCAACAGTCCATTCAAGGTACATAGTACACTTGTTTGAGAAAAACTTTCTCCAGAATCAATGGTCATAAAAATTACAACAGAGTCACTATTCTCTACACCAGTGATTTTCAACCTTTTTGCATTTGCAGACCCCTAAAAATTTTCAAATGGCGATGCGGAACCCTTTGGAAATCTGAGATCTAATCTGCAGACCCACAGTGGTCCGCAGATCATAGGTTGAAAACCACTCTCTACACCTTTTCCCTGGGAGAACAGAAAGATAGAAGTTCTTTTTAATTTCTTAATTTAATTTTTTTTAATTTCTTATGTAACATTTAGATACCATAGTGATGGGCATTGTCTAAACACCTGTGGTAGACAGATACATAGAAGATAACAGACAGAATGTAATCCCAGTTACACTCGTTTAAAATATGAGGAAAATACAATTAAGCAAATGGGTACACTACAGATTTTGACCAGTAAATGCATCTGTAATTGGAGGGAAGGAAAAGGTGAATACATTTAATCTCCAAGACACTGTATTGAGTTTCATCACTTCAGCCAACATTTGACTTAACCCTGCACCCACCAAAGTGAATGGGAGTTTTGACTGAGTAAGGACTGAAAGTTTAGACACAATGTTACACATTCTCAAACAAGTACATTTTGGAAAATCTGCCTACAGGCACCTGACTTATTATTTTGACTTCTTAAATTACAGTTTAAAACAAACAAGGTAAGTCTGTGATTTTTCAGGATCACATACCATGTTCATTGCAAGTGGCTAATAGAAAGTACCAATACCTTTTAAGTCACTCTTATCCCATCAGTTCAATTATCTCTGTTCCTCAGAAGCTTGTGGAACAGTAACAGAATGCCAGCATTGGTCTTATTAAAATAAAACTATTACAATATTTGAACAGGTGAACTACTTGAACTTTAAATGATCATGAGTGCTTACATTCAGGGAAAACAGGTATCTGGTAAATTAGACTTCTAAATTTCCTTTCACAATAGCTTGTTATGTTATTAAGCTATGTCCAGTTAGCCTTGTGGGGGGCGATGAAGCTGAGATTATTTTTTTTCTAGAAAAAGCCTTACTTTCAGAAAACAAAATTGCTTTCATCTACATAATCATCCCCTTAGGTCATCAGCTATTACTTTTAACTGAGGCACTGCATTATGTCTTGGTAATACAAATACTCATTTTCTTGATTCAAAAGTTCTCTTATTGCTGCTGCCAGAGTTATCTCTGCTAGTTCGAGAGCTGGCATCTCTTGATATCATCCAGCAATTTGATTCTCCTCCCAAGCAATAGCTTGTAACTTTCTAAATTGCTTGAACTTCTTTTTTATTATTATAATTTTAAAGCTTTAAAACAGTACCTGCTGGGACTGATTTTAAAAGGGAGCTTTTACCTTTTGTGTTTGACCCATCCACATTGTATTTTCACTTTAAAAAATTGTGTATACTGTGAGAGATAATAGCCCTTAGGTTGAACCACATTTGAATGAGCCTTGCTTATCAAAAAGCAGAGAAGCAAACAAAGTTAGCTGCTGTGAGATAAAAGTAATGGGATGAAGAACTTTGAGATGGTCTGATTTATTGAGAGGAAGAATTTACTGAGGAGATATAAACTCAGCTAGATACAAAGACCTTAGTGCAAAGTGAAGATGAAAAGAGTTTTAAAAGAAATTAAAGATAGAAGAAGTATCAAAAACACTTCTGGAGTTTGAATCCAGATATGTAATGGCTCTTGTCCCTGTCTAGTTGTAACAAGATGGCTTAGCCCTTATGGGTCAGAGTCTTGGGTCCAGCCAACCCTGAATAATGAGGAGGCACACCTCAGAGAGATATTCCTATAAGGAGTAGCAGGAAGAGGAAGAGGGAGGGGGCTAAGAGACCTGCAGAGGAAGAAATGAACTAACTGTGGGGACTGACAGACAGAGGAAGTCTGCCAGCAGTTTGGGAGGAGATACCTTGAGGCCAACATGTAATTGTCTAATGCTGCTGTTTCTGGTTTGGTTTGCTGTTTTCAGAAAATAAACAAACTCATGCCAGAAGGGCCTCTTAGTCTGTCTATTGGGAGTTTAATTAGGAAGTTCCAAAGAGGGGGAAGATTGATGGCAATAGGCCTGCGGAGTGACATCAGGTAATGGTATTGCAGACTTTGGATGGACAAATTCCTGGAGATTTCATCAGACAACATAATCTTTAATTAAAGGTTGATTTTTAATTCCTGGAGACTCCAGGACAATCCTGGAGGTTTGGCAATGAGGCTATGCAATGAGGCTACCCTATGCGATAGGATGCTGAATCTATGAATGAGACATTCACAGGGCTAGATTCACAAAGATGCTGAGTGTCAACAGGCCTGACTTTTAGATGCCTAGAGATTCCCTGGGATTCACAAAGCCGAGGCTGCCTATACAATGAATGGGGGGAGATACATACCTCAGAATGAGATTCACAAAAGACAGCATGCTAGATGGCTTCCTGTCTAAACTAGCTAACGTGAGATGCCAAAGCAAGGAGTATGTCAAAAGTCCTGCCCTATCTTGGAGATAGGTGCCTAAAATTATGTCTACACTGGTGCACATACTCAAGTACTTATCCATATGAATGAGTATCCACATATGTTGTGCTGGAAACAGGTACAACTTGAATACATGCCTACATCTACACTCCCACTTTTTGATACCTATGTTAGGTATTAGCATTTCAGGAGTGGTGTCCCAGGTTATGTTTGTCATGGGATACACTATAGGACAGAGGTTCCCAAACTTTGTTTGTGGCTTGTTCAGGGTAAGCCCCTGGTGGTCTGTTAGACACTTTGTTTACCTGAGTGTCCACAGGTATGGCCACTCGCAGCTCCCAGTGGCTGCTGTTTGCAGTTCCTAGTCAATGGGAGCTGCGGGAAGTGGTGTGGGCCAGGCCACTGCTTCTCACAGCTTCCATTGGCCAGGAATGGCAAACCGCAGCCACTGGGAGCCAAGAGAAGCCGTACCTGCGGACGCTCAGGTAAACAAAGTGTCTCGCAGCCCGCCAGGGGCTTACCCTGAACAAGCCGCACACCAAGTTTGGGAACCCCTGCTCTAGGAACTGCTTTCCAGTGTATCATAACCTTATTCCCAGATTCTGGACCTTAGCGTCCAAAATATGGGGGTTAGCATGAAAACCTCCAAGCTTAGTTACCAGCTTGGACCTGGTACTGCTGCCACCACCCAAAAAATTAGAGTGTTTTGGGGCACTCTGGTCCCACTGAAAAACCTTCCCTGGGGACCCAAGACCCAAATCCCTTGAGTCTCACAACAAAGGGAAATAATCCTTTTTCCCTTCCCCCCTCCAGATGCTCCTGGAGAGATACCCAGACACAAGCTCTGTGAAACTACGCAGAGTGATTCCCCCTCTCCGTTCCCAATCCTGGAACAAAAGCACTTTCCTCTTCACCCAGAGGAAATGCAAAATCAGGCTAGCAATCCAACACACAGCTCCCCCCTTGATTTCTTCCTCCCACCAATTCCCTGGTGAGTACAGACTCAATTTTCCTGAAGTAAAGAAAAACTCCAACAGGTCTTAAAAGAAAGCTTTATAAAAAAGAAAGAAAAAATACAAATGTTCTCTCTGTATTAAGATGATACAACACAGGGTCAATTGCTTAAAAGAATATTGAATAAACAGCCTTATTCAAAAAGAATACAAATCAAAGCCCTCCAGCACTTACATTCATGCAAATACCAAAGAAAAGAAACCATAGAACTTAATGACACAGTGTATTGTTACTGACTACTGTCTTCACATGTTTGTTGATGGCACTTCCTATTCACCCCTCTCTCCTGCCCAACTAAGTGGAAGCCATGGAGCAATTTACTGATGATATGTGTCTGCCACTGTTGCTTCTTACAGGAAAAACATGTGTCTGTTGCAGTATACGACCAGCGAGAATCTTGGGGGAATGGACTCTGACCTTTCTCACAAATCGAAGGCGGGTGACTGGGACAGTGATGATCCACTGACACATAAGACACAGAGCCACAGGAGACTGCTGCTATTGTGACTATATGTCCATCGGTGGACTACCACCTCTGGACCAGATGAATCAGCATGCATGGTGGGATTACATCATCCTGGAAACTTGGGATGACTGTGACGTCATGACCCTTTACATTTTGAGTGCTTTCCTCACTCTCCAGTGCAAAGCTTCACTTTTATATTGGTTTATGTTTTGGAGCCAGAAAAATAAACATTTGCAGAGCAGCAAGCTGTGAGCTCCTCTATATTTGTTTCTCCCTCTCTTCTGGGTCCAGGTATAACATTGAGTGATGAAGAATTTCAATACCACAAGAGTCCAGTGCTGCATCTGCCTGAACAAGAAGAAGAAATGCTAAGCAAATAATAATATTAAAAAGGGGGAAAGTTTGCCTAGAGGCACAAGGTGACAGATGGCAGTTTTTGCTACTGGGATATTATGAACCAGACAGCTAGAGAGCGGAAGTCAGCAAATAAAAAACAAAACAAGGGAATAGGCTGCTGCCTGGAGCTTCCACAAACAAAGTGAGAGGGAACCAAGCAGCCGTCATGACTTACCAGGTGCAAGCAGGCAGATATGTGGCTTAGACTGAACTGAGGGTCTATAGCCAATAGAGAGAGCCCAAAGACGAAGAATTTTGCAGTCAGCAGCAAAAGGAAAGTTTATGCAGTCGGAAGTGTTGGCATGCCACCAGAAGTGTCATATCGAGCACAGATAGTACAGTAACAAAAAAGAGTTTTCCTGTGGTATAAAAGGTGTCAAAGAGGGTGTGAAGTACAACAGGAAAACACAGAAAATGGCAACATTTCTGAACAATGCTGGTGAATTGGACAACAACCACAAATCATGTGTGGTGTACCTCAAAAGCTTTGAGCATGGATCGGCAACCTTTGCCAGTTGGCTCGCCAGGGTAAGACCCCTGGTGGGCCGGGCCAGTTTGTTTACCTGCTGCGTCCACAGATTTAGCCGATAGCAGCTCCCATTGTCTGCAGTTCGTCGCTCCAGGCCAAAGGGGGTGGAGGGAAGCAATAGCTAGCACATCCATCATCCCACGCCGAATTCATAATGTTCATTACATGTCTTTTTGCAAAGTGGGGCCAGAGATTGGCTCTGGGTTACACCTATGATTAAAGGAGTTCCTAGAAGAATGGAGCTTGATGCTGGAGCTGCCATCTCACTGATTTATATCATCCACCATCACTAGACTTTGTCACAAGTTCTTCTAGAAGAATTTGCCATTGTTTTGAAGACTTATATCAGGGAAATGCTAGTCCTATAAGAGATACTCCTGGGGAAAGTTCAATCAGATAGACAATCCACTGTTTTACCTTTGTATGTGATTGGAGGAAACTATGCACCATTATTTGGCAAATTTTAGTTTGAGGTGAATTGTACCAAGTTTAAGGCAATCACAAAAGCACCTATTATCTTCAAGAAACACTGGACAGACACTCTTACATTTTTGAAATAGAGCTGAACAGATGAGAAACGTGTCAGTGAAGCTTACTGTTCAGTCTGAAAGCTAGCCAAAATATTGAAAGCCTACAATTTTGCATGAAGTCTCCAGTGAAAACTTATTTGGACCATGTAGTGAACACTGGATCTTGTTACTGGTTTTATACAGTGAGTGGGCTAATCCCATTGTATCAGTGATCAAGAAGAATGGCTCAGTCTAAATATTTGGAGATTTCAAAGTGACAGTGAATTCTCTTTTATGTGCAGACCAGTATCCACTACTTCTTAGTTTTCTTTGTTATTCTTAGTGGTGGACAGTGTATCAGTAAATTGAATTTGTTTAATGCATACATAGAGCAATTGATCGAGCATCTCACAAATATCTCACAATCAACATACTAAGAGGCTTATGTTGTTATATCAGGTTGCCTATAACATCGACAACTGCCCTGAATGAGATCCTGAAGAGACTGAAATGAGTTCAGTGTTATTCGGATGACATCATTGTTACAGAAAGGGATAAAGAGAGTCATCTTCAAAATGTGGATGTTGTCTTGCAATATTTGGAAAACAGAGAGTACTTTGAGATAAATGTAATTTTTTCAAAAATTCATTTGAATATCTTGGTCATGTAATTGATCTCACAGTCTTAAGGAAATCAACAGAGAAAGTTCTTCAAGCTTTCCCACCAGAGAACGTGTCACGGTTACGTTTATCCGTAGGCCTGCTTAACTACCATGGTAAATTTCTGCCTTATCTAGAGTCAGCACTGGCACCTTTACATGAACTCTTACAAGCAAATCACAAATGGAAATAGACTAAAGAAAGTGAGTGTACATAAGAGGTTCCCAAACTTGGTTCACGGCTTGTTCAGGGTAAGCCCCCAGTGGGCTTTACCTGAGCGTCCACAGGTATGGCTGATCGCAGCTCCCAGTGGCCGCAGTTTACTGCGGAGAGGCCTGTGATAGTGCAGGATGGGAATGATGACCATTCTAAAGGCTATCATGTGTCCATCCCCCAAACTCCACATAGGAGAAGCCCCTGTTTGTCATCACCCCCACCATTTTCTCTAGCTTCCCCCGCCTTGTCTAGTGGAGGGGGAGATCAAGACCAAGGACATGGGGTCATAGACATTAAATGTTTAATGTCCTTCAGGGAGTCTTATCTCTTCTGTTCTCCTTCATGGTTGCTTTTAAAAAAATGTTCAGAGACACAATGTATTTATTAGCTTCAATAAATGTTCTTTTCCATTACTTATGAGTGGACTTTTCATTCAGGTTGTGATGAAAGGATAAATATTTTTGTCCCACTTTTAACTTTGGGCCTCATCAATTGGTGCTTTGAGTCACTAACTCCCTGGGCCAGAAAACTGAAGGCCCTCTTGTCCGTCTCATTTCTCGCCCCCTATCCAGGCATATTTGAATATAACAGTAATCTGGAGACATGTGGACAGTACAATGTGCATGGAAATAACAGATAATTTTATTAACTGGAGAAGAAAAAAAGAATGGATAAAGTTCCCGGTAGGTTTGACAACACAGAGAACAGTAAAACCAAAGTGAACTAAATGTATCACCACAGACCAAACAGCATTAAAAATACCCCTCCTCAACTCCGACCCCCACAAACAATGACCACTTTGAACCATGGGGTTACTCATAGTTAACAACCATTATGTGTTCTAATCCACACACACAATCACAGTTACTAAATACCAGTTGTAAAAGCCTCCCTCAACCACTTCATCAATTATTCTCCAGATCCTACAAGCCTCAGCTGAAGGTCCTGCCAAATCCATCACAAGAGCAGCATTATATATTTTTTCTTTCTTTTCAAAACAGGTAAGAAATCACCACACACACACACCATAACTTTGCTGTTGAAGGCCACAATATACATACTTCTCTGCATTTCAGGTATGTGATTGTTTCATTATCCTTATTTCTCAAACAATTTTTGCAGCCCAGGAGAATGAAGCACCTGCTGAGAATGTTAGGTAGCATGAAATAATGTTTTTTAAAATTTAATATCTTTAAGTGTTTGATTGGGTTTGTGACCTGGGAAGTGAATTTATTTCAGGGGCAATGTTAATGGCTCTTGTGTCTTCATTTAAGGCTGGCTATCAACTGGAGAACAGCAGTTTTTAAAGTACCTAACTGAAAGAAGGAGGTGGCTTTCCAGTCCTATGGTGGGGATCCAGCAATCTATGCCAGAGAGATGTTTGAGCTGCTTGTCACCGCTATCGCTGATTGGAGGGTTTCAGTAAATTCTGAAGATGGACTCAGCACATTTGTGCTGCCATTGAACCTTAAGAACGAATTCAAGTTTCTGCTGCACCGTAAATTTGTGGACATTTGGTTATGGGACTGGGAGGCAGTCCAAATGGAAATGGACTGTATTCTAAGTTTGCAGACAGAGCTTCCATTCAAGGAGAGAAACAAACCACTGCAAATGCCAGCCATCACCAAACCAGCCCCTGCACCATCAGGAAATCCACCTAGGATGACCAGACAGCAAATGTGAAAAATCGGGATGGGGGGGGAATAGGAACCTATATAAGAAAAAGGCCCCAAAATGGGGACTTTTCCTATAAAATCAGGACATCTGGTCACCCTAAATCCACCCTCTTCATTCAGTGATGAGGAAATATTCCCATAACAACTGTACTTTGTTCCATTTTTTTTTATTTTTTTAAATTAAAACTGCAAGACATTAATGATCCCACTGCAAAGGAACACTGCATTGTATCTGTGTAGCTGCTGGACCAGATGCCCCAAACACTCAACCCTTTTCTCCAGGCTTGTATGGTATGGCTCTGAGTGGAGAGACACCAAACGCCAGAGACCAGAAATGCTTGAAAATGTTTGTAGTGAGACAGAGGCCTGAAACAAGAGGTAGAAAAGAGCTGTAAATCTGAAAAAAAACATTGATCTTGTACAAATGTTCTGTCCCACAACTGGACATTTCCACCCCTTCCTTCATGGTCAGATTGTTGGCTGACAAACTCATACACCCAAGGGCGAGATGACAGTACACCAATAATTTGTCTATAGCTTCTGACAAAAGTTTTATAGTGGTTCATAACAGTTCAATAAACTGTTGAATTTACAGTTGTGTTTTAGTTGGGTACCCTTGGGGTCAGGTAAGGAGAGAAGGTAGCCTTCCAGCCCAGCATGCAGCCCTGGACAAAAAGGGAGGGGATGCTGGACAGGAAGTGGGGGGCTTAACTTATCAGTCTCATATTCTGGCTCCTGCTGAGTCTCTGGGTCCTCTGGTTTGTCAGAAGGTGCTTTTGGAGCCAGCTCCTCCAGGTAGACATACAGGATAACTTGCTTCTTTCCCTCCATGTTAAGTTTTAGGGCATCCTCCTCTGAGGTCCCCGCTACCTCCTTGCCCTGGTTTTTATCAGCATCCTAACGGACAATGAAGCCAGAAGAGTTGAGGACAGGGTCATTAGTCACCCCAGCCTCGATACTGGGAACCTCGGAGAGAACCCAGTCCAACTCCTTGAAGAAGGGGCATGCTGCATGACTCCTCCCAGAGTGATTGCTGGAGTCTTTTGCCTTCTGTTATTGCAGCCTAAGGAGCTCCATCCATTCCCAGTATTGGCTAGAGTTCAATGAATACCTGTCTGCACTAGTCTCTTTGAAATTTCCTGGTGAAGATCGATGTTCCTGGTGGAGTGGGAGAAGTTGTGGAGGACAGTTAATTCCAACCATACATTGATGAGCACCTGGATGTGCTTGGCTGACCAAGCAGTAGCTCTTGGCTCCATATTCATGTGTACTGGTAAAAAGAGTGCAGCAGAAAATCTCTGAATTGTTCAGTGTAGTTCACCACCATCAGTGAAAATTGGGGGCCTGTATGGATGTGGGTAAGGGTCAGGCAGGAAATGGTGAGTGCATTGTGGGAACAGAACTGGAGGACTATTGGGCTTTGGACCCGGTACGTACCCCTTAGTCTGCCCACACTACAAACTGATATGGGTATGGGGTAAAGCCACAGCCCAAGCCATGTTCATATCCCCACCCCTCCTGTGTGGTAGCACTCTTACACTCTACACACCTCGAAATCTGTGGGCTTCTGGGGTTTTGATGTGGATGTGAGGAGAGATTCTGTCACAACTACATGGATGAATCTATGTCCAGTCACTAGGGTTACCATATTTCAAATTCCCCAAAAGAGGAACTGCTGGAAGAAGGGAGGTGGGATAGGGAAGCTGGGGGAGAGCTGTGGGGTACAATTTGGGCATCACTCTGGGAAATGTGGATGCCTGTCTTGGGTCTGCTGAGCACATACTCGGAAGCAGAAACATAGGAGCCTAGCGAAATTTTACTGCAAAAATGTAGGTGGCAAGAAAGTTAAAGTGCCCACAGGGTCTAGGGGCAGCTGAGGGGTGGTTTTGTGTATGAAAGCAGGCCCTGTTTCTGGAACTCAGACACCTAAAGTGGCAGTTAGGCACCTAAATCTTTTTGTGACTCCAGCCCATTGATACTGAAGATTTTCAAAATTTTGTGTTGTTTTGTTTCAGGGAATTTGTGAATTTATGTTGATTTCTATAGCCCCTATGTTAAATGCTATTAAGTACTGAACAAAATTGTCATGATCATTATGGCCTTGATTCAGCAAGGTATTTAAGCGTATGTGTAACTTTGAGCACATGTAGTCTAATTGATCTTAAGGTGACTAATTGTATGCTTAACATTATTCACATGCTTAAGCGGCTACTAAATGGGGGCTTTCATCAATGGACTTCAGAGGGTTTGGATTAGGCCTTTAGCCTTCAACCCTGTAATGAGCTGAGGGGAAGGGGCAGATTTCTACAACACATGGAGACCCACTAAAGTCACACAGGTGCAGTGGTTTACCTGAATGGAACCCATTAAAAGATCAGGTCATTCATTAGGGCAACAGGTATCAGAAAAAATGGGGTTTAATGGTAAACACTGTGACTTGTTATGGGAGCTGGGTGCCTAACTTGCTCAGACTTTGAACATCTCAGTTTAATTGGGTAGTACCTGGTAAAATAGTGCATGTGGATATATGTTACCTGTATGTATCCATTTGGAAGACATTCAGAACCTACCCGTATAATCCCTTGTCTCCAGTGGGAGTCCCACCAGTGTAAAGGCTGGAGAGGCCCTCAGAATTAGGTTGTATGAAGAACTTTTTTGGTTTCTATAAGTCTCTCTTTTCCATAGTTTATTTCATATTATCATTACAAAATCTCTTACCTAGAGTCTTCATGTAAACTGACAGATTTCAATGAGTTTTATTTTTTTCACAATACCTATCCTCAACAGAGTAATTCTGAATTACCGGATAGGCCATTGTGCATAATCATATATGCATAATTTTCTCTCACAAAAACGATATCCAAATTGGTACAGAAAAATCACTCAACAAAGAATATAGAGCAATCCTCCAGCATGGAGTTCAGTAATGGAATAGAATTGCTGCCAGAGAGGAGAAATTAGGCTGAATAAGCTGAATTCCAATGATAAAAAACAAAAGAGTGAAACAAGAGTAATCACGCAGAATTTATGCATAAATCTTCTCAGCATGCAAAGCAAAGAAGACAGAAATTTGTCTAAACACCATATAATAGGTTTTTAATAGTTTATGGGTAAACTTCAAAAGATTCAAATGTTTGGAAAAGTTTGAGTGATGACCTAACCTTTATCTATTTTATCCAGACAATTTGGGAGTGTAAAAATAAGGTATATACTTGCACACTGGCACATTTGATTTTGAAAGGGTATGGCATGCACTCTACATGGAGATATCTTAGCTGTGGAGATTCCATGTGCAGCAGAGTACAAGGGTAAGTAGGAGGAAGGGAAGGGACTGGTTGGATCAAAGTCACATAAACTACTGCATGGATCTTCCAGTTCTCTGCTACTGCAGTAGTGGGGCATAATGGAGGGGGTGATCTGCTTCAGTCTATTGATTTATTAGCTGAAGTAGTCTCTATGTATGGTTTTCGAGTTGCTATGCATTTGGAAAGGTAGGAATCCCACTCTACTCAACCACTGTTTATTGACCATCCTGGCCACTCAGGTTGTGTGCTGGCATGAAGATTTGGGGATTTGGCCCGTAAGGAACCACTGTATTTTTTGCCTTGCTTTAAGACTTAGTCACATCATCAACTTTTGCAAGTTATACTATAACCCTAACAGATAAATATGGGCCAGATCCTGCTGCCATTGGAATCTGTAACAAAACCAACATTGGTTCAATTTAGCATCAAAAATGCTTCGGATGAAATTTTCTAAAATGCTCAGCACTGGCCTAACCCTGTTCAAGTCAGTAGTAATATTCTGGCTGATTTCAGTGGAAGTAGATTTAGGCCAAAATTAAGTCCTTTTAAAAGGCTCTCTCTTGTTTTTTTAGCCCAATGATTTACTTTTGGCTTTTGGGGGGAGAAATTCCTCTTGAATGGTCCTTCACAATTGCCCATGCAGGTGATAACTGAGAAGGCACAGCATCTTTTATTAGATATAACGGGTCACAGTGTGGCTTGAGACTGTAATTTCCAAAAGTGACTTAAGAGCACAAGACTCAATGATTTGCAACTGGATATGTGTTCCTAAGTCACTAAAATTTGGGCTACAGCTAAAAGTTAGGTCAAGCTAGCTACATCACTCAGGGCTGTGAAAAAGCCAACCTAGGTCTTATTATAGACCTAGCTAACATCTATTGAAGGAGTGGCTTAACTACAGTGATGAAAAAATGCTTTCCATTGCAGGTGTGGGCACTATGGGGCTAGAGAGGTACAGATGCACTGCTGCTGTAGTATCTATGGTGTAGACATACACTGAAAGCCCCACCCCAAAGGCAGCATTAGGAAGCAGTGTGAAAGCCACAAATCAAAGGGAACACATACTCTCAGGGGATTTGGGCCAGAAAGGGGACAGCATGAATACTCTTCATCCCCCCCCACACACACACACAAAGAACACCTGAGCTAGCTCAGTTCCACTGGTCTGTGCAGACTGGCACAAGGGCTATGGCCCTGACCTTGCTACTCCCCTCACTTCCTCCTTTGCATTAGCAGTTTAAGCTTGGAGAAGACTTTGCATTCAAGGAGACTGAAGGACTGAAATTATGAATAGTCTTTGCACAAAAGACTTGTTCCTCCTACAGTGCTTCTGTATAAAGCTTTTTATAACCGAGCCCAGATTCTACTGCTTTGACCCTAATCTGCACATGAAGCATTGGCACTTGTAACAGATATGGATCTAGTCTGTACCTTAAAGGGTTAATACTGGTGAGTCACATCAAGAGAATGAACAGTACAGGGGAATGGCCTACGGACCAAAATATCACATCTGCTTGCTGTCCAGTATTGAAAATAGACAGTAAATCAAGAGGGAAAATATCCTACACTTTGGGGAAAGAAAAGTTTAATCCCTATCCTTTAGGTGCATGGTTCTCCACATACCTACTAAACCCACATTAGACAATACATTATACAAAGATTCCAAAGCTCAAGGCTAACTAAGAAAGATTTTTAAAAAAAATGGTTATCTCAGTACTCACACGTCTTATTTATTCAGTTGCAAACTGAAAATCTGTGCATAAATATTGGCAGAATGGACATTGGTGGTTTATTTTCCCATATCAATAAGTATCTCACATGAAATTTGAGAATGGTGTTATGGTACAATGAGCAAAGTGTCTGTCTCTAGATGTATATAAGGCATTTGACAGAGTGGATTGAGGTGGTTTATGTTGTATACATAATTTGTGGGCAATGTTTTTAGAAAGGGTCTAATTACTATACACAAATCCTCTGACATATATTATGCAAAATGGTTGTGTTTGATTATCATTTGGAATTATTTGCATGCCAAATAAGTTTACTCTTAGTTATCTCTGCTATTTATTTTGGCTTTAGAACGACTTGCTGTGGTGACTACAAGTAAACAGAGTGTTAGAACAAGGGATGAGGAGCATGAAAGCTTTTGATATGTGGACAAGCTCTTGCTTTTCCAGTCACAACTAAAGGACTCATCATAGGTCCCAATTCTGCAGTCTGATCCAGACAGATTGCTTAGATAACAAATGGTGATAATTATTTCTAGAAGATTAATGGAGATTAAATTAACTGGAAAATATAACTAATGGTGATAGTGAATTCTAGAAAATTGCTGAGTACTAAATTAATAGGCAAAATAATAAGGTTTTGCTGCTGTCAGAAGTAAACCATCATATGATCTTTTTTTTCTCAGCAGCAATTTGAAAGGATAACTGGAGGTATGAAATTCTCCGGAAATCTCCTTAATTAAAACTTAAAATAATTATGAGAGGTAATATTTACCCCCTTGTACAATTGCAGTGCAATGACATAGTAAATTGGAACAAGATGCAGTTCACTAGGTGGGGTAGAATACAAATCATTAGATTGATTATTTCTCCCTGGCATAATTATGCTTTCAGTATGCTACCCTTCTAGATGCCTAATGGACTCTAAAAACAAGTACAAGCTACAATTAAAAACTTGGTATGGGAAGGTAAATCACCAAGATTAAAATGAGAAATTCTGCCATCCAAAAAGGCAACGGGAGGTTAAATTGCCCTATTTTGAATCTGTATTATCTGCCAAATGTCCTCACACTCTGGAAATCATGGCATAACAATGAAATCCCAATATGGTTTAATGAAAAATCTGAGCAAGAGAAAAACCTCTTACAAAGGACAAGATCCTCAGCTGCTGTGAATTGGCTTGACTATAGTGAAGTTAATGGAATTATAGTTATTTACACCACAGTAGGGTCTGCCTCAGGAGAATTTCTGCCAAGGAGAATAAAAATCCAGTTTTGAAATACAACAAAGATGTGTATTATTTTCTTTAAATATAGTGGAAAATTGTAAGGGGCAGGCAAACCCTTAGTCCTGCATAAGGGAGCATTTTAAAAGCCTGACTAATTCTGAAGATGATCAGGTAAACCCAAAGGGGCCATTGAGGAGCTCCATGTTTCACAGAGCTGGATTAAGGCAATCCAGGGCTCTAAGCACAGCTATGGCTTCATGCTCATAGCCTTATATTTGCACTGTGGGTTTATCCTCTTATTGGAGTGGCAGTGGGGCCTTCATCCATGCCCAGAGGTATCAGACAATGGCATTTGGGACCCTTTTTCCCCAGGTGCAGCAGAAGCAGTACCAGGGATTCCCCTCTCCTCCTCCTAGAGCAGTATGAGTGGCAGCAGGGGGGGTCCCTCCCGTACTTACTCCAGCCACCAAACTGTATTTTCTTGAAGGTGGATGGAGTCCACTTCATATTTCTCCTACTGCTACTCAGAGCCTTCTGTTGGAATGTTATTGGAACCCTCGTCTCCTCCCCAGCAACAGTGGCTCTTGGAGTTAACATTTTATGGAAATGCATAAGGGATTCACGCACACATGCGCACATACTCACTCACTCACTCACACATACACACACACAATTGTTTCAGACTCTCTTCAAATTCAGGAAGACATCACAGCATTGGTTATGCTTTGATCACATTTTCAAGCTTTTCTTCACAACCAGGGATGCTAGAGATCCCTTTTTTTTTAAATGAAAGATCAGATTCTGATATAATCACATTACTCCAGAAAGCCTGGCCTAAGACAAAGTCCATAGTGCCTCTGCCTTAATCTGGCCATCACGATTATATTACATAGAAATGCTGAAGGCTGAAGTGAGTGCACATAGGGCTTGTCCACATGGAACAGCACTGAGCCCTAGATTTATGAAGCACATCAATGTGTTGGGCACCCACTGGCCCATGTAGATCCTGCTGCTGCTACCTAGAAGTTCCCCAGTGCACATTAATATAATATTGTTAGAAAAAGCACTTCTTCAATGCACATGAAACTTTTTTCTAGACTGAGACACTCCTACCTATGTTAAGTAGCATGCAACTCCACTGGTATAACCATTAATTTCAGAGACTACCCACTGTAGTTATGAGCTACTTGTTCTTCAATGGCTCCCTATACATTCTACATGTAGTGGCTTTAAAATTCACTGGGGAAAAAATGAAGCATTGTTGTTGTTCCTCTTTCATGCACAAACATATCAGTAGCAGTTTAAAGTGATAACTAGTGGAGGCCCTTTCTGTCCTCCTAAAAATGACCGTGGAGACTACTTCAATCAAATTAAAACCTGTATTTTCATCTGTTTTTTCTGTGTATGTCTTCTTATTATTTGATTGTGTGTGAGTGTTATATGGGCATTTATTATGAGCATCAAAAAGAAATAAAAGATAGATAAAAATTAACTCTTATTCCATATAGAATGCTTGTTAGTTTTTAAGTGTCTGAATCTGAGAAACAGAAATTTATATACATACATATAGTAAACTGTATGTATATGTACTTTGCAGATAAGGAAGTCAGTTCAGAAACATACTAAAATTAACATCAACTCATGTCCAATTCTACTAGAGATTATGTCTCCCTGAGGTGCATTTTCCATGCAGAAATAAAAGTCTTTGCTTCTTATGATGTCTACTTGCCATAAATATATTCAGTATATATTCCCCTTTCTGAAAATCCTGAGGCCAACCAGGCCCTGGTTTTGTCTCCTGCATAACCTAGAGCAGCTTCATGGCTGCTCTAAATTCAGCCAGCATCTTACACTGGCAGAGGAACATTAGAGACCTGGCATGCCTCCAACGTACTGCTTTATGATTGGGTGAGATACAGGACAGCGTGTCCTACAGCTTGTTAGCCACCTCGGTGTCAGCTGAGGATTCTCCCATGCAGGGGATTCTCAATTGCCCTTCTAGAGAAACTTTCTGAAATTGTAAAAGCAGCAAAGAATCCTGTGGCACCTTATAGACTAACAGACGTTTTGGAGCATGAGCTTTCGTGGGTGAATTCCCACTTCCTCAGATGCATGTAATGGAAATATCCAGGGGCAGGTATATATATGTGTGCTAGCAAGCAAGCTAGAGATAACGAGGTCAGTTCAATCAGGGAGGATGAGGCCCTGTTCTAGCAGTTGAGGTGTGAAAACCAAGAGAGGAGAAACTGGTTCTGTAATTGGCAAGCCATTCACAGTCTTTGTTCAGTCCTGAGCTGATGGTGTCAAATTTGCAGATGAACTGAAGCTCAGCAGTTTCTCTTTGAAGTCTGGTCCTGAAGTTTTTTTGCTGCAGGATGGCCACCTTAAGGTCTGCTATAGTGTGGCCAGGGAGGTTGAAGTGCTCTCCTACAGGTTTTTGTATATTGCCATTCCTAATGTCTGATTTGTGTCCATTTATCCTTTTCCGTAGAGACTGTCCAGTTTGGCCGATGTACATAGCAGAGGGGCATTGCTGGCATATGATGGCGTATATTACATTGGTGGATGTGCAGGTGAATGAACCAGTGATGGTGTGGCTGATCTGGTTAGGTCCTGTGATGGTGTCGCTGGTGTAGATATGTGGGCAGAGTTGGCATCGAGGTTTGTTGCATGGATTGGTTCCTGAGCTAGAGTTATTATGGTGTGGTGTGCAGTTACTGGTGAGAATATGTTTCAGGTTGGCAGGTTGTCTGTGGGAAAGGATTGGCCTGCCACCCAAGGCCTGTGAAAGTGTGGGATTATTGTCCAGGATGGGTTGTAGATCCTTGATGATGCGTTGGAGGGGTTTTAGCTGGGGGCTGTATGTGATGGCCAGTGGAGTCCTGTTGGTTTCTCTCTTGGGTTTGTCTTGCAGTAGGAGGCTTCTGGGTACACGTCTGGCTCTGTTGATCTGTTTCCTTATTTCCTCATGCGGGTATTGTAGTTTTGAGAATGCTTGGTGGAGATTTTGTAGGTGTTGGTCTCTGTCTGAGGGGTTAGAGCAGATGCGGTTGTACCTCAGTGCTTGGCTGTAGACAATGGATCGTGTGATGTGCCCGGGATGGAAGCTGGAGGCATGAAGGTAGGCATAGCGGTCGGTGGGTTTTCGATATAGGATGGTGTTAATGTGACCATCACTTATTTGCACCCTGGTGTCAAGAAAGTGGACCTCCCATGTAGATTGGTCCAGGCTGAGGTTGATGGTGGGGTGGAAGCTGTTGAAATCATGGTGGAATTTTTCCAGAGTCTCCTTCCCATGGGTCCAGATGATGAAGATGTCATCAATGTAGCGTAGATAGAGAAGGGGTGTGAGTGGACGAAAGCTGAGGAAGCGTTGTTCCAGGTCGGCCATGAAGATATTGGCATATTGTGGGGCCATGCGGGTGCCCATAGCAGTGCCACTGATCTGGAGATATATATTGTCATCAAATTTGAAATAGTTGTGTGTAAGTATAAAGGCACAGAGCTCAGCAGCCAGTTGTGCTGTGGCATCATCAGGGATAGTGTTCCTGACAGCTTGTATTCCATCTGTGTGTGGGATGTTTGTGTAGAGAGCCTCTACATCCATGGTGGCTAGGATGGTGTTTTCTGGGAGGTCACCAATGCATTGTAGTTTCCTCAGGAAATCAGTGGTGTCGCGGAGATAGCTGGGAGTGCTGGTGGCATAGGGTCTGAGTAGAGAGTCCATATATCCAGACAGTCCTTCAGTGAGAGTGCCAATGCCCGAGATGATGGGGCGTCCAGGATTTCCAGGTTTGTGGATCTTGGGTAGTAGATAGAATAACCCTGGTCGGGGCTCTGAAATTGGGCATGCTTACATAGTACCTACTCTGCAAAGGTTTCAAAGGGATTGATGAGTGAATGAATCCTCATATGAGTTAGGTCAATACAACTGTCACATTCCAACACAGAGTGAAAGTGAGACACATGGAGGTTATAGCCAGCAATTTCAAACAAAGGTAATGGGCTTTATATGTTAATTAAGGTGCATAACCCTATGTCCTGAAATTTGAAAATTTTGTCTTAAGTAATACATCTGTGATCACACAGGGTCTGACCAAGAAGTGAATTAGACACAGATATTCCAAGTCCCCTATTTCTGTTTTAACCACAAATTCACTCTTCCCCTAATGGCATCAGAATTTCCTTCAGCTAGTTTGAAAAGGCAGTCTCAAAGTTCTTTTGTTTTGTTTTGCTTTGTTTTATCATCATCTTGAAGTGCAAGACAAAGCATAGTGATTCCTTATTATAAAACTAATTAACACTCACGAAATAAAGAACCTGGACTTCAGCACTTGAGCTATTTCCGTAGGTGTTAAGCACAAAAAAGATTCACTATCTAATCTCAATCACAAATGTGCTATTCAGAGAGGAGGGACCTCCCCCAACAGGCTAATTATAAAGTTTTATAAAATATAAAAGCACCTGTGTTTGTGTTTATAGATGTATATGTTCCAGCTGCTTTTTATAATATTATTCATCACTTTAATGGATCGACATGGAAAATAGTCAAAAGACAACTGGCTCCTAAAGAATGTGTGTGTGTGTGTGTATATATATGTGTGTGTATGTGTGCATACATATAGATATAGATTAGATCAGGGTTTCTCAAACAGGAGTCGCTGCTTGTGTAGGGAAGCCCCTGGCAGGCCGGGATGCTGTGTTTACCTGACCCGTCCACAGGTGTGGCCAATCAAGGCTCCCACTGGCTGCAGATTGCTGCTCCGGGCCAATGGGAACTGCTGGAAGGTGGGACTTACTGGCCGCTGCAACCCCTGCTTGAGAAACCCTGGATTAGATATAGATAGATAGATATACAGTACGTCTACACTACCCACTGGATCGGCGGGTAGTGATCGATCTATCGGGGACTGATTTATTGTGTTTAGTGTAGCAATGATAAATCGATCCCTGATCTCTCTCCCATCGACTGCTGAGCTCCAGCTCGGTGAAATGCAGAAGCAAAGTTGATAGGGGAGCCGCGGCATTCTGTGAGGATGCAAAGCAAGTAATTTTAATTTAATCTCGTAGCTGATGTTCCATCTCCTAGATCGATTCCCCCACTCCCACCCCCAGTGTAGACCAGGTCATAGATATAGATATAGATATAGATATAGATATAGATATAGATGCTGTGGAAATTGTAACTTTTGTAGACTTGATTTTTCAATCTTAAAGTTGTGTCAATAGTAGAAGATATTTTTGCAATATACTCCCTCTTCATGCCATGTCCATGGATTCACTAGTCTCCAAGTTGCAACGACTGGGTCATGCGATTTTTAAAAAAAACTTGAGGTGGTATTGCTGTCATATCTGGTCAATATTCGTGTTGAACAGAATTCTTTAATTGGCTGAAATGTCAGCTCACTGGATGGGATTTTACCCTTAGGAACCCTTCCCTTGCTTTCTCCTCCTTTATTGACTTCTTGCTTTACAACTTCCCTTTTGCCCTATCTTAGAGTTTTATGGGGGAAGTCATGTTTGTGAATGATGCTGAATTAATAGCCTTGAAGACAGAAATTTACTGTTTTTTCTATAATATGGTATGTCCTCCATCTTTTTAATGAATCGTAACCCTGCTTCTCCCTTCACTTTTTTTTTTCTCCTTTCTAGTAAGCTTTCAGGAACTCACACCTAGCACCTGTATACAGACCCTAGAAACATTGCTAGAACTTCACTAATAATTTGACAAGGTAAGTGAACAAATGGACATTATTACAGACATGTGAGCAGACCTGGTTGAGAAAATATTCTTTTTTGAAAAAAGTTTCCATTTAATTTTTTTCCCCATTTTTGTTAAAAATAATCTTGAAATGTTTTTGAAAGAAGTTCCATCCTTGCATAGCTTACTATCTAAACTCAGACATGATTCAGCATGGGTGGAGGGGTTAGATGACCTCTTGAGATCCCTTTCACCCCTCCATTTCTGTGACTTCTGTAATGCAAGATGTGAGGTTCCAAATAATAATAATAATAATAATAATAATAATAATAATAATAATAATAAAGCAAGGATAAGGGTTACAAGAACAAGGGACAACTAGGTAGACAGAAGAATGTTTGCATCAACCCAGCTACCATTGTTCGTGGAAATAGAAATTCTACCATAATGGGGGAAAAAAACCCTTTCATTGCTGTTGAAAATGTCTACATTATGCTACAGTAGCATAGTTATGGTGCTATGGCTGTCCCACTATATGACTTAAGGAAGGAGTGAGTTGTGGTGCCATGAAGTGCAAAGATTGTTTGTTTGTTTGTTTAAATGCATGTGGTAAGTAATTCAAGCATCAAGATAAGAAAGAAACCCACTAGAGATCAGTTTTTAATACTAAGGGACAACTGTAAAAGCATCAGCTCTAATCGCTGTACACATCTGCATATTTTACTGTTCTAAATACATTTTTAGGTAAATCCCACACTGCAAACCTTTTTTATACCCTAGTCAAATCCAAAACAAAACTCTTAATTTTATTTCTGCTATTTCTTCACTATACTGTGAAGTGGGTTTTTTGTTGTTTTGTTTTTGGAGCTGTTATATCAAACCATTATGTTGCTTGGTCATTTTCAATCTTGTTAGTTTCCAAAAAAATCTGTTTTAAAGTACAAAAAACAGTGAAATGTCAAATTCCTTTGATTTTTTAAGTAATCTGCAAAATATGTGCTACAGTCATGACATCTGAGTTTGATTAACAAAGTCACCATAATCCTGCATGACATTCTGTTAAGTATGATTAAATATTATTACATAACATTTTTGATCAAATAATTTATCAGTACATGTTTATTTCCATACAGTTGAAAAGTGCTAAATTTTACTAAATATTTTAAGATTATGATTGTAATAGCATTTTTCCTCTCTCTCATCATCACCCATTCCCTTCCCCCGCTTCCTTTTCCTCCACCTCCCAGCACGACTTTACACCCAAAAGCAGAGGTAACCCTTTCCAAAGACGTAGTCCAACAAGGATTTTTGAAACTCAGTCTGTTTCTTCTCCTACTTCAGGGTACTTCTATTGCACTGACCTGACTGGAAGCCCAATCTGGAGACAATCTCAAGGATAAGTCATTTGGCCATAGTTTTCAGGGCAACATAGAGGTTAAGAAGAATGACTATGGAAAAAGGAGCCTTCAGACTTCACAAGGGCCTAGTTACAGCTTTAATTCACAACCATGTTGAGGAACTCATGGATGACGTCTCACTCTGAGAAGCATTGTTCTTCCCTAGCACATGTTGGGAATGCAAAACTCTCAGTGAATTAAATGGGGCAGGACTGAATCCAGTGTGTCTTAGGCCCATGGCTCACACATAAGAAGTAGATCTTATGCTTGAGGGAGCACAGAGAAGGTGAATGTGCTCAGCTGTTGAGCAGGGTGTAAGGGAGAGTAGAAGATACAAGCACTCTCCTTCACCACTTGTGCACTCACAGACCAGCAGCAGAGGACAATCTGGTCCCCCATAAGCATGGCTTCACTGAAGTAGGGAGGATGGAAGACATACTGGAGAAGTAAAGGAGAGCCATAGAGGATGGGAATCAAAGCAATAGGAGTAGATGACAAAGGGCTTGTGTATACTGGAAAGTTTCTGCACAATAAAGTAGCTTTCTGCACTCAAACTGCAGATGTGTACACACTGCCAAGCCACTTAGTGCTCAGAAACTACTCAGTTGCAGCTCTGCAAAAAAACCCACCTCAATGAGAGTCATAAGGCTATTTGCACAGAGGCTCCAGAGCTCTATTGCTCGTGTGGATACTTGATTGCTTTCTGTGCTGCAATTGGCCTCTGGAGCTGTCCCATAATGCGTCAAGTGACTGCTCTGCTCATTGTTTTGAACTCAGATGCCCTGGAGAGAGATTGCTTTGCAGACAGCCCAGGGAGGGAGACGGGCCTGATGTTGGGGTTTCCCTTCCCCCCGCCTCAAGACTAGTTGCTTCCTGAAGCTGTCTGAACTTATAAGACAGCATGCTGACACTCTCTCTGTCCCCAAAAACACTCTTTCTCTCTTGCCTGCTCCATACACACAGATTCCCTGTCACACACTCTTCCCCCCCGCACACTTCAGTTGAAAAGCAGCTGGCAGTGTAGTAGGATGCCCATGGAACAGTGGGATTGGGAAACCTGCATCATGTGATACTGTGCCTGCCCCATAAGCATTGCAAACCCTCCCCAAGCCACTCTGTGGCAGTTGCACAGTGCAATAGCTACCATAATGCATTGCTGTCTTTGCTGTTGCAAGAACTGCTAATGTGGACATGCTCTAGTGTCACAAGGAGCACAGTTTGGACATGCAACAGTGATTTAATTCCAGCATTTTAATAAAAATGGTATAACTTGTGGTGCAGAAACTTGCCAGTATAGACATACCCAAAGGAAATAAGGCTGATGTGTGATTCTTAGAGAAGCAAATGAGACTTTGATCTTTGTAGATGTTCACCAAGGTTCAGTCTTCTCTATGTGTTTCATTTATCGCTTCAGGGATAAGTCATTTAGACATGGTTTTAAGGGCAGCATAAAGGTCAAGAAGAATGAGTATGGGAAAAGGAGCATTCAAATTTCACAAGGGTCTAGTTCTGATTTTAAATCACAACACTGTGGAGGAACTTATGGAAGAATTCTCATCCTGAGAAGCAGCCTCCATTAGAAAAGCACAGTGTATGCCAACAGGTAGATGGGGGGGCTTATGACCCCACAAGAACATGTTCCTTTCAGGGTTACTAGCACTAATGTCCAACAACATTCTTTCCTTCCATATTTTAATGCGCATGGGCCCAGATTTTTAAAAGCTGTTTAGGTGTTATTGCACTCAGAATTACCAGGCCTAACTGACTGAGGACCCTAAGTCTATTTTTAAATTTAAGCACTTACAGGCCTAAATCACATCAGGAATTTGTCTCCTAGTGCCTAAATCCCTTTGGCTCTTCAGTCAGTTAGGCATTACAATGCTGAGTGTAGCAATGCCTAAATATCTTTAAAAACCTGGGGCATAGTGTACAATCAAAAAGATTCTGGCTACCTTTTGCACAGGTACGCAACAGAGCACAATGGCCTATAGCCAATGGAATCTGACCATACATTTAGCCAAAATATGTACATATGAACAGATCCTTAAGTAAATATAGCATTTAATCAATTAAGCAACAGTGTGAGTTCTGTATCGATACTGAAGAATTTACGTACTATCCATTTTCATCTCTTTACTAGAAACGTTTTTTTTTTTCAAAATATCTTGGAGACAAAAGAGCATGCTTACATCAAGTATTGTGAGAAAGCTCTGGATAGGTAGCTCTTTTCCTCTGGTAACTTCTATGATTCAAAAGTAGCTCCAGGCACATAAGGAGAGCAGGATATCAGAGTTTGGATCCTCCATGGAGAATTTAAGTTTCTACAATAAAATCTTGATTTCAGCCCAGGCTCTGGGACACTTCCCCATCACAGAGTCCCCAAGCCCAAATGTCTACAATTTTATAGTATCAGAGGGGTAACTGTGTTAGTCTGGATCTGTAAAAAGTGACAGAGTCCTGCGGCACCTTATAGACTAACAGACGCATTGGAGCATAAGCTTTTCGCATGTGTCTGAAGAAGTGGGTATTCACCCACGAAAGCTTATGCTCCAATACATCTATTAGTCTATAAGGTGCCACAGGCCTCTTTATCGCTTTTTACAATTTTATAGTCCCACTGTCTGAGTCCCATGAGCTCGAGTCAACTGACATGGGATAGCTGTGGGTGCTTATTGCAGTATAGAGACGCCTTTAGTCTCCCAGAAGGAGACTTATGCTCCCACAGCTTTTGATAGCTTCTACCTGTCGAATGCTTGGGGCGCTTATATTTATTAGCACTGAGTTTCTTTCTTCTCACTTAGGATTTGCAAATATCAACAAATCTAAAGAGAGAGAAGGATACCAATGGGCCCCTGGCTTGAATGAGATGAGAGGTTGGAGGGAAAGATGCTTCTATTACAATGCCCACCCTCTGGAGCTGATGATGAAAGGCCCGTCCCATCACTTAAGAACTTTGGGGAAGGCTGCATACAGCACTGGATTACTGCCTGAAAGGATGCAATCCATAACTGCCACCTTTATAAGCTAGTGCAGAAGGCCATACTGGGATGGGACTATATAACTGTGTTAATATAGTGTCCCCAATACCCTATATAAATGGCCCAGAAATACCAGAGCTATTAATTCAGTGTATAAACTAGAATAGTGGCCATGAAGGAAAGACTTGAAGTCTTTGTGCAATAGTCCAACATTCTGGATATGCAACTGGGGTTGGATTTCACCTCCCCGACTTTCTGCGCTCCATCCATATCATGGGTGGTCCAACTGGTGGCCTGTGAGACAGATCTGGCCCTCAAGACAATTCCATCCAGGCCCTAAGGCATTCTCCTCCTTCAGCAGAGGCTGCCCAGAATATCAAGAGCATGCCGGAAACCCACTCTACAGCATGGCATCCTTCGCATTATGTGACCTCTCACATATGGTGTGTGTGAGGTCCCACTGCTTGGAAGCCACCATTTTGTACCACATCAAACTTCAAAAGCAGAGGAACATACTGATGAAACCTTCAACTGCACAAACTGAAAGTCTGGCTGTGTCTTATGAGGTCTGCCTCAAGCTAGTGAAATGTCAAAAGCCTTTTAGGAATGCATGGTAATGTGATAAAAAGGCGTGCAATCAAGAGGGATCATGCCTTTGGGGATGAACAAAATGGCAAAGAATGTTGAAAGTGTGCCATTGTCTCATCAAACTGTAGCAAGAAGGGTAAGTAATATGAACAATCATGATTCTTTAACTGAAGACAGTTGTTGAAAAACGTAAGTTCTTTTCATTAGCTCTAGATGAGAGCACTGATGTCGGTGACATCTGTTACATATTAATTTTCATTGAAAGTACTGATGCAGATTTTTTCATGCATGAGGAGTTTCTGGAGCTAATTCCACACTTATTTACAAAGTGCTTGCTTTTGCTGTGAGCAAACATGGTGGTTTCCAAAAGTGCTCCTGCACTGTTATAGATGTCATAGATTGTCATAGATGATGCAAAAGCAATGATTGACAGTAAAAGTTAGTTTGTAGGTTTGCAAAGACAAAGTTGAGTTGAATGTTATACCCTTCATTCTGTCATACACTAGGAGGTATTTTGTGGGAATCTGTTAAAATTAGTGATATGATGGTCAGTGTAGTACAAGTGGTCAACATCTTCCACAGAGGAAACAGAACAAGGAGGCATAGAAAATGTATCAGTTTCCTTGAGGAGTTGGATCCAAATATGGGGACCTGCTTCTCCATTCACAAGTTTGGTGGCTGAATGCAGGACAGTGCCTTCAACATTTTTTTTCCACTCAGAAAATAGATTCTTACATTTCTGAAAGAAGAGAAAATAAGTAACACCTCCCCTTCAAGAGAAATTGGAATACCCAGCATTTCTCTGTTCACTGGCTTTTCTAAAAGCTATGACATCTCATCTCAATTCACTCAGTGTCTAGGTAGAGATCAGAATATTCTTAAACTTATGGGACATGTCAATGCATTCTACAGAAAACTCAGACTCCTCAATGCATTCCCTCAGAAGAATGATATTAATCATTTTCCATCATGCAAGGAATTCTCAGTTAAGATTGATGTTGCTGATTTTCACAGCTTTGTGGAGATTCTGTCAGATATCTCAGTCTAGTTCAGTGCCAGATTTTCAAATTGTTAGAGTTTGAGATCCAACATTCAAATGTTCAACAATCCGATGGAGGTACCAGTTGAGCAGCAACCGCAAGATCTTCAGCTACAGATGTGTGAACGGCAGGCTGATTCTTGTTTTCTTTCCAAGATGAAATAACTTCTGGAAAGTTGTTTTTTAGGATCATTTTCCCAACTGTTTTCAATGTTTGGAAGCAAATAAGTCTGTAAAAGCACATTCTTAGTAATGAAATACATGAAATCAGAACAACACAACAAGGTGGAAAGTGACACCTTTGCTGCTGTCTCCAACTTGCCCTTAAAAATATTGATCTTGACAACCGGACTCCAGGGAGAGAAAAAAGATCCTCAGTATTCTCACTCAGGTGAACTATTCTCTGAATTATTTTATTTTATTTCAATTCTTTAATTTAATGTTAATGTCTTATGGCTAAATCCTGACCTAAATAAAATCTGATTCTAGGATCTGGAATTATATTTCTGTATGTGGTTTGCAGAGATGACCCATAGCTAGCATACAGGCCACAAAACTGAAAAGATTGGTGAAGTGGATTTTACATGCTGTCTTCGTCTATCTGCCTCATGCCTTCTCCCCCAAACAAAAAGCCCTCTTCCTCCCACAGCCTTGTACCTGCTTATCTTTGGTCCTGCTTTGAGCAGGGGGTTGAGCTAGATGATCTCCTGAGGTCCCTTCTAATCCTGATATTCTATGATTCTATGATTAGCACTGCAAAGGAAGGGGAAATCATCCCAACTTTCTGTAATCACACTGTGCTTTGATATTGGAAACACAATATTGCACCCTCAGGTATTTTTTTGTTAGTAATGCTCCAGTTAATTAATGCTGAAATAGTGTTAGAAATATGTATGACATCTTCACTAATAGCAGATGAGCTCATCTTCGTTAATGTTATTACAATAAGTACCAAAGAAATTAATAATCATTGGTCTATTTTTTTAAAGTGCCATCGTAACTTAAAGAACACGCAATTTTCACATTTTTTAGCAAATTTTTATGGCAACTCTCTATAACAGGTTACAGAGCATCATTATTTCATTTGTTATTCATTGTACTAACATTAATCATGATGAATACTTTTGAATGTATGTGGATGCCTATTATAAATCTAGTGTATTTTATTATCAGGCATTATAATATTCATTTTCTTTTGATATTTTCTCTGGTGCACATTTTGTTTCTCTCTTCTTCCTTTGCTCATTCCCCTTCTACTCTGCAAATTGAGAGGAAATAAAAAATATCAAGTGGCTGTCTATAGAGGATGCTGTGGCTATTCAAGGAATGCTATCCTAATCTTAAAAAATATACTTGTCCCCCATTTTTTAAAAACTGGTGGCCCAATTTAGAGATACCTCAAAGTGCCTTTCAGAGGATGGGTCCCCAGCACTTTCAGATAATCTGTTCCTTCTTAGGTGTCTCAAGTTTGGGAACCAAAAGGATTTGGAATTCCACTAAATTACAATAAACCAAGTTAATAAATCCTGTGAAAATAAATTTTCTAATTATTTTGCATGCACAATTGCACCTATGCCACAGATGTAGGGTATACACAAATGTGTTAGTTCAAACATTTTGAGCAAGTTCCAAACTACTTAAAATATGATGGAAAAAAAACCCGAAATACAATCCATAAATAATGCAGAATTTACATGCCTTATTTAAACATTAAATTAGAGCTCTTAAAAAAAAGTAAAGCTACAAATCTTTGAAGTAAAATAAAGGTAGATGGGAGGACAACGTCCAATAATTCTTTTTTATTACATCCAAAGAAAGATAATGAAAAACCATCCATTTTTGGACTAACAGACAATCTTTCAAAACTTGTGTAAATAAAAAGAGAATTGTCAGTGTTGCAGTAAATCAGAATGTCATCAATATAGCAATGATAATTAAGCCCACAGTGAGTTATGACACTTGCTTGCCTGAGGCTCAGTAAGGCAGTAGGAAAACCTGCCGAGCCCACCTGGTTCCCTCAGCCTCCAGGCTTGTAAGACCAACTAGAGATGCTCAGAAAACATAGCAATTAAAAAGCTTTAAAAGACTTCAAGAGGCTACGGTGCACACTACTTCAGAAGCTGCAGTGTTTATTCATTTTTGTGTTTGTGACACATCAGAACAGTCATTTGTCTTCATCTATAGGTATATGTAGAACACTTGTGCCTTTATGGTGTTGTGAGCGTAAGATGGCCCATTGCCATTCTTCCTCTGCCTCAAAGCAAAGAGTAAATATAAATTTTTTTGTTTTTTTTTTTTAAAAAGCTACTGGTATTGTAATAAACTCCCCGAGACATTTGCCTTCAAAAAGGGCACAAGTTTCCTTTCACATATATAGTAGATCTTCTTGCTCAGAGGAAGATTGCATGAAGATACGTGTGTCGTATGGTGAAGACTAGCCAGGCAACATACAAGCTTATAAGGATGGTAAAGGTGAGGTTCATTGCTTGCAAACAATAGCAGACACAAATTACAATATGACATTAGTTCATTCAGCCTGGTACTTCAATTCTAATATAAAGTAAAAACTTGAAGAAGAAAAAAAACATTTTTACCTTCATGTTCTTAAATCCTAACTAGATATTTGCAAAAGAGCCAAGAAGAAACATGTGCAAATTATAAATTTAGCAGGAAAAGGCTTTTGCAAGGGCATGGTCAGGTGCAGACTGAAGATGCAAAATACACAAAAGACAGAGGTGCAATATGAATATGAACATAATTCAAAAGCTGATGTCATAATTTACCAATTAATGAATTAAAACACAACAAAATATTCAAGATAAGGAAAACCACGGAAATGTAGACAACAAGATAAGAAAGCTGCTAACGCATCTCCTCTAAAATGATAATTCTAAATTTCACCGCAAGAAACATCCTACTTTGAGCTTAAAATATAAAAAACTTCCTTCATTGGAATACTGGGGAGTCAAGCTGAAGGACTTCAGAAATCTTATTCATCCACGTAGACATACAGATTCATAGATTCAATGGTCAGATAGCACCATTTTGATCATCTGGTTTGATTTCCTGTATAACACAGGACATAGAACTTCCCCAAAATAATTCCTCCAGCATCTCTTTTAGAAAAAAAAGCATTTAATCTTGATCTAAAAATTGCCAGTGTTGGAGATTCCACCAGGACCCTTGATAAATTATTCCCATGGCTAATTACCCTCACTGTTAAAAAACTTACTTCTTATTTCTAATCTGAATCTGTCTAGCTTCAACTTCCAGCTATTGGATTTTGTTATACGTTTCTCTGCTAGACTGAAGAGTCCATTATCAAAGATTTGTTCCCCATGTAGGTACTTATAAACTACGATCAAGTCACCCCTAAAACCGTCTCTTTGTTAGGCTAGATAGATTGAGATCCTTGAGTCCCTCACTATAAGGCACTAGAAAAACATCCTTTAATATTTTGAGATGCAATCTAGACCAGTGAGAGGTTGTGTCACCTTCTTTCTGTAACACCGGGGGCCTCAAATGCTCTGCTGCTGTGGTTCACAGGTTGGACACCAATAGACAAAAGACAAGCATTTGGTTCCCTGACTGTCTATGTGCTGTGCAGCACTGGGTCAGCACTGTGACCCCAGCAGCCTGCCTACAACACAACACCCTCACCCTGGTCTCCATCATCCTTGGCTGCAACTTGATGGGCAATCCCCAACACATTCTCAGTCCTGAATTTCCCCCAGACTATGTGCCCTGAAGTGTCCAGCCCTCTCCTGGAACACTCAGAGAAATAGTAAGGTCATTTGCTCATTTCAAGAGACAAAAGTGTAGCATGTCACTTTAATTGGAGTTAACAATCACTTTAATTCGGGGTCTCTCAAACAAGAGTCGCTGCTTGTGTAGGGAAAATCCTTGGCGGGCCAGTGTGTTTACCTGCCCTGTCCGCAGGTCCGGCCGATCGTGGGACCCACTGGCTGCGGATCACTGCTCTGGGCCAATGGGAGCAGCTGGAAGTGTTGCGGGCCAAGGGACTTACTGGCTGCTTCTTCCAGCAGCTGCCGTTGGCCCGGAACAGTGATCTGTGGCCAGTGGGAGCCACGATCGGTCGGACCTGTGGACGGGGTAGGTAAAGAAACCGTCCCGACCCGCCAGGGGCTTTCCCTACACAAGCGGCGACCCTTGTTTGAGAAACCCTGCTTTAATTCAAATATAGCACTGAGTTGGTTTACAGGAAAAATAAAGCACATTTGTTAATGAAAAGGCATAGGTTAAGTGATACCAAATGGAAGGAATTGAAGGCAAACAATACAAGTTTAAATATGCTTTGTAATGGCTAAGACATAACTTAAAATGCTACAGACTTTGCTCAAAGTAATTTTTTCACTAATTTTTCTTTGCCTGCCATGGGTGATCAGATCCTTTGGCCAAGAGCCAATACATGGAGAACAAAGTTCATGGCTCCTTTGTCTCCCTAAGTGTAGGACAAAGGTGGAGTGTCTCTCCCTCTCTCTCTCTCTCTCTCTCTCTCCCCCTCTGTGTGTGCCTGTGTGTGTCCTCTGTATTCCCTAAAGAAAGTCTTTGTCAGGAAGGCCTCTGAGGATTCAGTCTCCTGTGTCTCTCTGGGGTGCAAGAGGAATATTAATTCTCTATCTTTTGTGTTCACTTTCAGGATGAACCCCACTGGTTTGGTTTGATGGCTTTGTTTATTGCTAATATGTAAATCAATGTAACCGTACATTACTTTATCTAGGACAAACCCACCTGTTTATCGCTTTTACCTGAGCTATGGTGTCTGGTCTTAAACATGTTCTAGTAACATCACACAGAGAGAATTCATAACTGTACATATAACATTGTTATATATATGTGACAATGATGTTATTGACCAGTGTGTTATTATTTTTCAAATGATACCTCACAAGACTTATTGTGTAGAAAAAATAATTGCAAGCCTGTGGAGGGCATGAATGCAGGGGTATCTACTCCTGTTCAGTTATGATTGTCTGTTTATAGTTACATGTTGAGACCTGTTAGTTAGACAGCATTTTAATATATATGAAGTATGCTATGCTGATTTTATATTATCCTAGTTTTTTAATCAAAATATTGCATGGTACCAAGTCAAATGCTTTAAAGAAGTCTAAGGATATTATATCAATACTATCACCTTTATCAATAAAATGGGTAATCTGATTTAAAAAATCAAGTTAGTTTGACAGGCTCTGTTTTCTATCAAACCATGTTGATTGGTATAATTTGTATTACCATCTTTTAATTCTTTATTAATAAACTCCTGTATTAGCTTCTCCATTATCTTGCACAGAATCAAAGTCAGACTGACCAGCCTTTAATTACCCAGGTGATGCTGTTTACCCTTTTTTAATATTGACACAACAGTAGTTTACTTTCTGTTTTCTGGGATTAACCATTGTTCCAAGATTTATTGAAAATCAAAATGAATGGTTCAGCAAGCTACTCAGCGAGCTCTTTAAAAATTCTCGAATGCAGGTGTCAAGGTCTTATTCCCACTTTGAACTTTAGCATCCAGAAAGTGGAGACCTACATGTACTCCTCTAAACTTAATTCCTAGTTTAGATCTGATAATGCTGCCACCAACCAAAATATAGTATTTGGTACACTTTTTGTCCCCCCAAAACCTTCCCTGGGGAACCCAAGACCCAAATCCCTTGGGTCTTAAAACAAAGAGGAATAAACCACTCCACCTCCTTCCCCCTCCCAGATTTTCCCCTCCCTGGGTTACCCTGAGAGATAGTGTGATTCAAACCCCTTGAATCTTAACGCAGAGAGGAATTCACCTTCCCCCCTCTTCCTTTCCCCCACCAATCCCTGGTGAGTTCAGACCCAGTCCCCTTGGGTCTTACACAAGGAAAAAATTAATCAGGTTCTTAAAAAGAAAAGAAAAGCTTTTAATTAAATAAAGTAAAAGTAAAAATTATCTCTGTAAAATCAAGATGGAAAATGTTTACAGGGTCTCAGCTTTACATAGACCAGAGGGACTTCCTCCCCCCTAGCCTAAGTATAAGTTACAGCAAATAGAGGTAAAATATCCTTCCAGCAAAATACACATTTGCAAATAAAGAAAATAAACATAAAGACTATTCTGCCTTCTAGCTATTACTTACTATGTTGAACATGAGAGACTGTTTCAGAAAGATTGGAGAAAACTGGTTGCACTTCTGGCTCCTCTTAATCCCAAGAGAGAACAAAGAGCAACCCAAAAAGCACAAACAAAGACTTCCTTCCACCAAGGTTTGAAAGTATCTTGTTCCCCGATTGGTCCTTTGGTCAGGTATCAGCCAGGTTCACTGAGCTTGTTAACCCTTTATAGGTAAAAGAGACATTAACCCTTAACTATCTGTTTATCACAGCAGGTCAACCAGACCTGCTGATTTTAACATGTCTAACTACACCCAAGATTTGGCACTTTAAATGAGAAACTAGCTCTGTCAAAAGTTGAGAAGGGTAAAAGGTGCTGCCTGAAGTGTTTCCCAAGTAGTGCCTTTGTTGAATAGTCTACTTCTAGTCCTACATTACTATGCAATTATTAGATCACCATTCAGTGTAGCTTAAGTGCTTAAATGAACTATATTTGAACTTTCAGATCCTTTTGGGTGTGAAAAATTTGACAGGTGATTAGAGCTGGTCAAAAACTGTATTTTCATCTTGCAGAAAATGTTGATGTTTTAAATGTTTGCGGTGGATCAGATAGGGACAAAAAGTCAAAATTCCCACATTTTTAACACAAAATAGAAAATGATGAAAAATTTTATATCAGAGTTGTCAAAACAATTTATTTTGGCATTCTTGATTAGAGTCGTAGAAGAGTTTTAAGGCCATCAGACCATTTAATCAGACTTCCTGTATATTACAGGCCACAACCACCCAGTACCACACACTAAAACAACGGTTAACAACCTCTAGCACGCGGTTCACAAGGGTAAGCATCCTGGTGGGCCAGGCCAGTTTGTTTACCTGCCATGTCGGCAGGTCTGGCCAATCGTGGCTCCCACTGGCCGCAGTTCTCTGTCCCAGGCCAATGGGGGTGGTGGGAACCCACAGCCAGCACATCCCTCTGCCCACACCGTTTCCCGCAGCCCCCATTGGCCTGGGACAGCAAACCACGGACAGTGGGAGCCGCGATCAGCCGAACCTGCCGATGAGCAGGTAAACAAACTGGCCCAGCCTGCCAAGGTGCTTACTCTGGTAAGCCGCATGCCAGAGGTTGCCGACTCCTGCACAAAACCCAACACATAGAATTAAACCAAGATCTTACAACCCTCAGGAGAATATGTTCAACACTGAGGAAATGATATAAAATTCTTCATCATTCTTAAATATTTCATCTTAGTTTGTTGAATCACACTGAAACATTCCATGCCAGCTAGAAAATGAACTACATCCACCTAAGCTGCTGTGGTGCTTCATGGGAGTTGTAGTAAAGACACTCCATTCTTTACTTTGAGCCAGGCTCCTTGACAAGATTACACTTCCCATGATGCACCATGGTCATAGGATTTCCATAGTGCACCTGGGCATTTCAACCAGATGGTAGACTGAGGTCCATCATAGGAGATGTAGTCCAGCTGAGCTGCAACCCGCATGAGGCACAATGGCAATTACAGATTAATGTTAAAGTGACTTGAAAAGGAAAACAAAACAAAACATTTTGATTCAGTTTGACAATTGAAATTTTCATTTTGGTTTTCTGTCATTCTGGCCACATCAAATTTTTCCACACAAAAGTTTCACAGAAAATTTGTTTTCCATCTAAAGTTTTTTTTTCTGGAAAATTCCTAACTGTCTTTACTACCTGGCTAAAGCATGTTCTATTAAGTTTCCAACTTATGAAAATTAAAATGTGCCTACAGCAACTGAATTAAAACAAACACACACAAAAATATGTTTCAAAAAACCTCCACAAAATATATGGTAGTGTATTCAGGAAAGGGAGAAAACGTGCAAAAAGAGATTAAGAAGAAGTATGTGTAAAAGTATAAAACACACTGAGAAGATTAACTTCAGAATTTCTTGACAGTTTCGCAGAAAATAGAAGTTAGAGTTTATTTCATCTCTCTGCCAATGAAGGATTTTCCGCTACTATACATTCTCCTGTGCTTTGTCATAACTAGTGTTCAAAACCTCAAGTGATGAATCTTCCACCACTACCCTTAGGACACTATTCCACATTCTAATACACTTCCTGTCAAGAAGCCTTCCAGATATTTAGCCTAAATTTTCCTTTTCTTAATCTCATCTCATCACTCTTAGTACAGCCCATGGTCCATAGCAAATAATTCCTCCCTCCTGTCCCCTTTAGTTATCATTTTAGCGAAGCTCTCTATATTTAGTTTTTTTCATCATTCTGCTAAGTCCTTTCCTTCACTCCCAGGATCCTATGTTGCTTCTCTCTGACATCTGCCAATTTGTTGTTATCTTTCTGGTAAGATGGTGCCTAAAACTGAATGTGATAATCCATCTGTAAGGAGGCACCCTGGCTCCCCGCCGCGCCTGAGGGGGACGAGCCAGAGCAGGCGCCTCAGTGGGCGGAGTCAGCACGGCCTGTCCCTGCCCCCCGGAAGTCAAGGGGCGGGACAGGAAGTATAAAAGCCCGGCCCCAGCGCTCAGTTGGAGGCAGGCTGCCAGAGAGGACAGACGCTGGTGCCCGGGCTCCCGCCGGGTCGGACCTGCCCCGCACCCACTATCCCGAGGAGCGCTGGCCTGACCTGCCTCGCGCCCACTATCCGGAGGAGCGCTGCCCAGACATGCCTTGCGCCCACTACCCAGAGGAACGCTGGCCGGACCTGCCCCGCGCCCACTACCCAGAGGAGCGCTGGCTGGACTTGCCTCAGGCCCGGTACCCGGAGGAATGTCGGCCTGACCTGCCGTGTGCCCGATACCCCGAGGAGTGGCCTGAGCTTCCCCACGACCGGTACCCGGAGGAACGTATGATCTGGGACCCATCAGAAGACGCCGGCAAGAACCAGGTACCCAGAGAGGGGGAGGTTGGAAGTGGCACAGGGATAGCCGACCCTGGTTTGGCTCCGGAAGAGCCCGAACCCATGTGAGTGTGTTGCGGCCAGGATCCCCACTGACCGCAGCGGGTCTTGACCGCTGCTAGGGCCCCGGGCTGGAACGCAGTGGAGTGGGAGGGCCTGCGTTCCCCCTGCCACCCGTAACCGGGTGGCAGACTCCCCCTCTTCTCGCCTATTGCCACTGCTCTGCCCTGACCCAAAGGGCCAGAGCGAATTAGACTTGTGTTTGGTGCCCCGCCTGAACCACGGGCTGGGCCCCGTTGACTTTGCCACTGCTCTGCCCTGACCCAGAGGGCCAGAGCTAATTAGACTTGTGTTTAGTGCCCCACCCAAACCAAGGGCTGGGCCCCGTTGACTTTGCTACGCTCTGCCCTGACCCAAAGGGCCAGAGTTAATTAGACTTGTGTTTGGTGCCCCGCCAGAGCCAAGGGCCCGGGCTGATACTGTGTTTGCTCAGCCCCTGCTAGGGGCCTGAGCCTGAGCTATTGCTGCCCGGCCTGTTCAAGGGCCTGGACTGATACTGTGTTTGCTCAGCCCCTGCTAAAGGCCTGAGCCTGAACTATTACTGCCCGCCCTGTCCAAGGGCTGGGGCTTATTTACTTTGAGAGCCCTGACCCCGGCTAGAGGGCCGGGGCTCTACCCTGTTTACAGACCCTGTACCCCGCTCAACACCTGCCGAGGGCTAAGCCTACCCGGACTGCGGCGCGCAAGGAGGCGCCCTGACTCCCCGCCGCGCCTGAGAGGGACGAGCCCCGACACAACCGGCTTACACCATCTGTGTTCATACCAAGTTTCTCCAAGCACCTATTATACATTGTTCAAATCAGCCAAAAAGAGTGAACCAGTGGTCAGTTATATGTCCATCTCAATTCACATGGCAATCCAGTCACTTTCTAAGTAAATTGAAAAGAGTACAGTCTATTACAGGGGTCAGCAATCTCTGCCACACGGTTCGCCAGGGTAAACAGCCTGGCGGGCCGGGCCACTTTGTTTACCTGCCGCTTCAGCAGGTTCGGCCGATCGCGGCTCCCAGTGGCTGTAGTTCTCTGTCCCAGGCCAGTGGGGGCTGCGGTAAGTGGTGCGGCCAAGGGATGTGCTGGCCGCGGCTCCTTGACGTCCCCATTGGCCTGGAACAGTGAACCGCGGCCAGTGGGAGCCGCAATCGGCCAAACCTGCCGACGCAGCAGGTAAACAAACTGGCTCGGCCCGCTAGGGTGCTTACCTTGGCGAGCCGCATGCCAGAGATTGCCGACCCCTGGTCTATTGTATGAGTAGCAGCAGCCATTTGGATATATCATGAGGATATTACACTGAAAAAATATTCATTTATTTTTTTCAGTTTATGACTGGCCACCTAGAATTTCATGCCAGAATAATATTTCAAAGTAATCTTCAGCTCACTAATGGGAATTTTATAGCCAAATCTCCATCTGTGGTTTTGAACATGTTTTTAAAGTCAATGTTACCATCATATACACAAAATCAGAGAGATTATATTCCTACTGAAACACCAGGAGAAGGCACTCTCACATGGCAAATCAGAGAAATGTAATAATCTAGTAAACTGTGATTCTCTAGGACTTTTTCCTTCTAATTTTTTGTTGGTTTTATAATGAATTAATTTAAAAATCTGAGTACATTTTGGAAAATTAGTTATTATATATATGGTTCTAGAAACAAGATATAATTTTTGGACAATGATCTTGTAAATGATACAGTATTTCTCTGATGATTGGGGTTCTTTGCACATAAAAAAAATCTACCGTATTTTATTTCCATGATCCTAAAAGTGTGCTAAAACTAAGAGCAGCACTACAGCATGTGCTTATGCCTAAAGCTAATATAACTGATTTATTTAAATCTCCTGTTCTAATCAGATTAAAGATAAAATATCGTTCTATAAATGAATTCATGAATCCTTTAATATATTTAAAATAACTCTAGAAGATTTAGCACAGTTTGATGAATTATGTCATATTGTTGTACAACAGTGGTCGTACAGACTAGACAAACTGTATATCCATTAAATGTCTGATTCATCAAATGAAGACATAAAAGAATCCTTCTCAGATTAGTTGGAAAAAGCCAATGTAAAAAACAGATGCAAATTAGAGACTTCCATTTGGTTACACTGCATTTAATAATGAGGCCGACAATGTAAAATCCTAGACAGCAAATTAGTTCACACTGGCTGCCTCTTTACATAAAGTTAATCTGCTTCTAATACCAAGATTTTTAAGTACAGGTAAAGCAAAAGTTCTGATAATGACATGACTAAACACAATGAGGACATCTAACTCTAAAACCAGCAAAGGATAGGATGCTTCCAGGCTCTGCTGTAATGAAGAGCATAGAGCTTTTCAGCAAGACTCAGCTCATTTAACACAGTGAAAGAAACTCTGATAGTGATCTAATCCCATTACTTTTCATGGAGTGGATTGACGACTATGATTTTTTTTAAATCTGCGATACTTTGGAGTGCAAGAAAGGAACACTTTTTCTACATTGTGATTTCTCTGTGGCAGAAAATGAAAAGAAACTGTTTAGACTGGACATAACGAAGCAAGGCCTGGGAGTTACCAGAAAATGTCTTGTTTAAAGCAATTGTAGAGCAAGAATTATACTCAGACTTTTTCTACCCCAACCATTTTGCTTAAAATGGATTTGAAAGATGGATATTTGATTTTTTCATAGCACTCTAAAAATAGACATTTCTTTAAATTTAATTCCGCTGACCTTGTCTGTTGTACTATTCATACTATTACTATCAAACTTATATTCTTATCCTATTTGAAGCAGAAAAATCTAAAAGGAGCAGCAGTGATTGTTTTGTGACTGTGGAAATAACCCATGAAATTCATACTGTACATACTGTACATATATGTACTGTACATATATGTACAGTATGTACCTACGTGACATTGATGACCTCTTCATCATCTGGACCCATGGGAAGGAAACTGGAAAAATTCCACCACGATTTCAACAGCTTCCACCCCATCATCAACCTCAGCCTGGACCAATGTACACGGGAGGTCCACTTCCTAGACACCATGGTGCAAATAAGTGATGGTCAAATTAAAACCACCCTATACCGAAAACTTAGCAACCGCTATGCCTACCTTCATGCCTCCAGCTTCCATCCCGGGCACATCACACAATCCACTATCTACAGCCAAGCACTGAGGTATAACAGCATCTGCTCTAACCCCTCAGACAGACACCAACACCTACAAAATCTCCACCAAGCATTCTCAAAACTACAATACGCATGAGGAAATAAGGAAACAGATCAACAGAGCCAGATGTGTACACAGAAGCCTCCTACTGCAAGACAAACCCAAGAAAGAAACCAACAGGACCCCAATGGCCATCACATACAGTCCCCAGCTAAAACCCCTCCAACACATCATCAGGGATCTACAACCCATCCTGGACAATGATCCCAAACTTTCATGGGCCTTGGGTGGCAGGCCAGTCCTCGTCCACAGGAAACCTGCCAACCTGAAACATATTCTCACCAGTAACTGCACACCGCACCATAGGAACTCTAGCTCAGGAACCAATCCATGCAACAAACCTCGATGCCAACTCTGCCCACATATCTACACCAGCGACACCATCACAGGACCTAACCAGATCAGCCACACCATCACCGGCTCATTCCCCTGCACGTCCACCAATGTAATATAGGCCATCATATGCCAGCAATGCCCCTCTGCTATGTACATCGGCCAAACTGGACAGTCTCTATGGAAAAGGATAAATGGACACAAATCAGATATTAGGAATGGCAATAAACAAAAACCTGTAGGAGAACACTTCAACCTCCCTGGCCACACTATAGCAGATCTTAAGGTGGCCATCCTGCAGTAAAAAAAATTCAGGATCAGACTTCAAAGAGAAACTGCTGAGCTTCAATTCATCTGCAAATTTGACACCATCAGCTCAGGATTAAACAAAGACTGTGAATGGCTTGCCAACTACAAAACCAGTTTCTCCTCCCTTGGTTTTCACACCTCAACTGCTAGAACAGGGCCTCATCCTTCCTGATTGAACTAACCTCGTTATCTCTAGCTTGCCTGCATATATATACCTGCCCCTGGAAATTTCCAATACATGCATCTAATGAAGTGGGTATTCACCTACGAAAGCTCATGTTCCAAAACATCTGTTAGTCTATAAGGTGCCACAGGACTCTTTGCTGCTTTTACAGATCCAGACTAACACGGCTACCCCTCTGATACTGTACAGTAACAGAACACTTAATTGTGATTTAATATGGATTATTGTGTTGCATCACTTTTAACAAATGTAATAAATATTTTTCCTTAATACTGTTCTTACAGTTTGTATTGCACTTGCATTGTGCTAAAACACACTATAAGAAACAGTAGGTTAATGATAATGGGTATATGAGAATTTAAGCCTTGGAACAGAGCATAAAGTGATCAGGTGCGAGGAGAAAATACAATTGGAGATCAAATGCTGCTGGAGACCCCTATAACATAGGCAGTTAGTAGCACTGTATACAGCTAGAGGATGTGCAGTCAAACTGGAAGTAAGAAACCCAAGTTCAAATACGTACAGTAGACACAAGCTGTGTGAGGGCTTGCACTCAGCAGGTCAGAAGACATTTATAAAATCCTTACTGTTATAATAGTAACAGAGGGAACTATGTCTGGTTCTATCATAACTGCTACTATAAAAAATTTTTTAAATCTTTTATGAAACACAAGAAAAGAAAGAAAACAATAAAGATTTGGAACTTAAGGAATTAAGAAAGATTTTCATTATAACAATTTCCCATATTGCCTTTTGCTATAGGAAACCTTTAGAAGGGAAAACTCCTGCTTGACAGTCTTTTGAGATGGTGATAAATAGGGTATTAACTGTTATTTTGGTGGAAAAAAAGAAAGTCAGTGTAAATGGTCTTAAGCTATTGTTGTTATAGTCAGATCCTGTTTCCCTGAAGAAAGTAAGAAAGAAAGAAAGAAGCTTCTTTGTCAGAAGCTCACTCTTGGTGGGAAAACAGGCATAGCACAGACTTGGCAAACTTTTAACTTGCCTTTTCTCTTTGACATTTCCAAAACATTTAATGTTTTTGGTTCATTTGAAATTATTTGGCTAATTCAACATGAATTCACAAATAGTTTTGGTAGGACTGAACTGTATTTTTTGGCAAATAAACTATTTGCCAAAAAAAAAAAAAAAAAAAAAGCCCAGTTCTAGTCATATGGTACATTCCTTCTGGTTCAGACTGGTCAGGACTGCAGCTGGTGGGAAAAACAAATTTCAGTTCTGCATTTTTTTTTGAGTTGTTGGAACTTGTTCATCCCAAATTAGGACCAAAAGTCAATTTTTAAAAAAATAAACAAACAAAACAAAAACAAAAAATAAACTTTTTTTGTGGAACTATATGAATTATTTTGTTTCAGAAACACTGAAAGCTGGTATTTCTGAAATGAAACATGCTCCACAGGAGCCTGGTGAGCTGCGTCAGAACTGAGAAGCACGGAAGCTCTGGCAGCCACAGCATGAAATAGCCATGATTCCTGTCTGTTTCACTACTGCCCACCACTGAATGGCAACAGTGACACTAAACAGAAATAAATATATCACTTTGGGTTAAATGAACTTATCTGTTGACCCAAAATGTTTTTTTCCTCTACTTATTATCATTTTCATTTTCTGTCACTTTTGGGGGCTTAGAGTTAAGGTTTTTATTTTTTTTTTAATAAATCTTGCAAAATTTACAAACAAAACATTGTTTCCAAATTAAAAGTCAAACTTGTTTTTTGGAAATGCCAAAATGAAATATTTTGACTTTTTCAACTTTTTTTTAAATTGGCTGAAGCTATTCACCTAATGCAACACAAATTTTCAAGTCATTTCAGTTGACTCAAAACTTCATTTTTCAATGAATAAAGTATTTGTCTGATAAATTTCTCCAGCTCTACTGCTAAGTAGTATTATTAAATCAAGAGTCGAGAGCACTAACTAAAAGAGGACAGAAACAGGCTTGGAGCCCAAAGTCAGTGGTTTGGTGTGGGAGGATATCTCATTCTGGGAAGAGTTGCAATATCTCCATTAAGCTGAGCCCTTGGAAGTAAGGCCTTTAACATTGTCATAGAAGTGATTAGCTTAGACAGGTCTGACAATGATGGGAATGAAGAATGAGGAAGATGCCTGCCAGGAGCTGGCAGCATAAGGACTAAAAGTACTTACTGTTCTAACAAAGAACTCAACAGGAACTGAGAAACACATGACAGACCAACCAGTGACAGGACAGAATGCCCAATTAAGAAAGAGGCCGGGCACAGGTAATAGCACATATACTACATAATACTATAAATCTACTACATAAAGAGGAGAATGTCTATGAAATTAAGTAAGGGTTTTGCATATGTGAAATCTTATCAAATCACATAGGGTATGTCTAAACTGCAAAGTAACCCAAGGGTTAGTGGGACTCGATCAGATGACCTGTGTTAGGGAACTCTGGGGTTGAGCATCTAAATTGTGTTTTAACCTAAGTTACGAATTTTATGACCCATGCTTTGGTGTCCACACTGCAGGATCCTGGCCCAAGTCAAAGAACCTATATCCCAGAGTCTCTATTGGCCCCCCGAAATGTGGCCATTATAGCCCTAGGATCATGGTGCACTATGGAATTTTTTTCTGCCCGCCCTGCATATTATCAGGAAGCAGCTCACTTTGCAAAAGACTTGATCAGTTCACTTTCCCTTGCAAATCCAGGAGGCTCGCTGATCGTGTTCTTACAGATCAGTGATCAGAACAGAATGGATTAACATTGACCTGAGCTGGTGCCATTTGCAAAGGGGGTGTGGTTTCCATTTCATTAGAGTGAATTGCAGGTTGATGGGATAGAGAAGACTAAGGAAGTTCTTCTAAGGAATTGTGTGATACTTTTGGATGACTCCCAGAATCTGCATCAAGCGGGGCTATATCTACACTGCAAAAGCAATAGGGCTCAGATCCTGGGTTCCAGCTTGACTCAAGCTTGGACCCTGCAACCCTGCCAGGTCCTGGGACCCTGGATCCAAGCCCTGGGTTAGTACATTTGCAGTGTAGATTCAAGGAGGGTTAGCCTTGAGCCCAGGCTCAAGCATTGTTGAGATAGATATGTACTGCATTATATACTAATGTTAGATGTGTAGAAAGTGTGAATAGAAAGAAGTAGTTAAATGATAGGATGTGTGCCTGCCTTTTTAGCCTTGCTGTAAATTGTTATAGCAATTTCTGTAAATAACCCAAGGACAGAAACACTAATTATCTGAGGCCCACAGAAACAAGACAGAAAGTCTGTACCAGGGGGTGATAAGGACTTTGAGAAACAGTGTTGTTTTACCATTAACCCTTTCATCCCTTGGAATTTTGATTGTGCCTATGTAAATCTTGTAGTCATGTTCTTTAGCAATGTAAAGGGGGAGAGAAAACAGAATAACATGTAAATCAAACGTGTTAAGCTGGAATGTGAGAATGCTGAAATGTGAGCATGCTAGGTGAGTGGAAGGGAGTGTCTGTAACAGGTAAATGGTCAATTAGGAAATAGTACCAGCCAAACTCAAGAAAGATTCACACCTATCTGCTGGCTGAAGATAACGCAGGAAACCAGATGACCCCCAGAGGACAAGCCGGAATCTGCCCAAGGCGCATCAAGAAGAGACAAAAGATAACATATGCATAACACTTGCCCGTCATAAATGTACCAACCGCCAGTCAAGCTGATTGATGGTTATCTCAATCATGACAGAGCAATTCCCATAGACTTAAATTGAACCAAAAACCTATACACATAGAGCCAGGGGACTGTGATCTTTGAGTCTGGTTCTGCGACCACCCTCGAGGAGCATCAGATGCGCATCTGACAACTGCTCGGCTCCAACCTCGTGTCCAGGGCACCTAGCCAGTGATGTGGCACGAGCAACTGAAGGCTGGTAACTATAACTGATCATTGCAGAACTTGTGTGAAAGTTTGTGTGAGTGAATGCTTCTAACAGCTGTCAGTACTGTTCTGTTGTATTTGCAATAAACTTGGCGATTTGCCTTATTCCTCTTATAAGATCCTGCTGGTATTATTTTATTAGTGTAACAGCATGGGCTTACATTGCAGTTGTAGATATACCCATAAAGAACTGCATAAGAGCAGGATAAAGTTATCCATTTTGGGAAGACTCTCAATGGCTTTATTTCAGGCAAGGCTTTATTGTTCAGTCCCCGAATAGGCAAGGTGCTGGACTAGAAGAAGATTTGGTGGTAGATAATCAGCTGAACATGAGTTTCCAGTGCAACGCTGTGACCAAAATGGCTATTGCCATCCTTGGATGCATAAGTAGGCGAATCTCAAGGAGGATCAGAGAAGTTATTGAGGCACTGGTACAACTGCTGCTGGAGTACTCTGTCCAGTTCTCATGTCCATGATTCAAGAAGGATGTTGATAAACCAGAGAGAGTTCAAAGAGCCACAAGAGTGGTTAAAGGTTTAGAAAACATGCAATAGTGACAGGCTTAAGGGGCTCAATTTATTTAACTTAAGAAGGAGAAAGTTAAGGGCTGCCTTGATCACAGCTTATAAGTACCTGCATGTGGAAAGAACATTTCATAATGGGCTCTTCAATCTAGCAGAGAAAGTGTAACACATTCCAATGGCTGAAGTGGAAGGTAGACAAATTCAGACTGTAAATAAGGTCTAAATTAGGGTAATTAATGATAGGAACAGTTTACCAAGGTTCATGGTGGACTCTCAGTCACTGGCAATTTTTAAATCAAAACTGGATGCTCTAGGAATTATTTTGGGGCAGTTCTATGGTCTGTATTATACAGGAGGTGAGACTAGATGATCACAATGGTCCCTTCTGGCCTTTGAATGTATGAATCAGAGGATCTCAGACAGTGAACTGTGGTCCCCAAGGGTTTTAAAATGTCTTTTCTCTAGTTAGTCCACAGTACAACTGTGTCTTGTACCCATGGCTAGTTATCTAATCTATGTATATCTCCTGTTTGTCTATCTATGAAGATTACCTAACAAGAATTTTCCAACTATATATTTTATTATGCAAGCAAAAATTGTGAGGAAAATTGTTTCTCGTCTTAAAAACAAAGAAAAAAAACATCAAAAAACTCACAGACACACACTTGTGTAATATGGGCTTTGGTAATACACTCAAATTTGCAGTTGTATACTGTGCATCTTAACCAAGTCTCTTCAATAAGTTATTGTAAAGTGCAGAAAGTGTAATGATTTTAAAGTATCTTCACAGGTCTGATTTAGTGTTTCTTAAGGAAAACATTAAAAATCACAATAAGGGGAAATAGTAAGGCATCAGATATGCTCAGTGATGATATAGCATGTTGCCCAACAAGATAATCAGTGTCAAGCAGACTGCAACAGCCATAGGCAGAGTGGAAAAGCTAAAGCATGCCATTGTAAATCAAACATCAAATTTCTTGCCAGTTAGCAAACACAGATTCATGGGGTACCAAAAGCAGATGGCACATTTGAACCAGAGTGAAACTATTGTCTTCAAGGAGGTGATAGAACAGGAAAACTGAAAACTAACCCATCACATTTCCAAATGTTCAAAGAAGTATATGGAGTAGTGAAACGTCATGGAGCCTTTCTAAGATGCCCAAGCATGTTGCCAGGGCAACTGGGAAGGAAGAAGTCATTGGGGTGAAGATCAGCCTGTTTATATTTGGGAGGAAGTTGTGGGGTTGCTTTTTATGTTTTGTTTAATCCAATTTGAGTAAATACTTTGATCTAACAGAAGTAAAGATTCTATGAAATTATACCAAGGAGCTTTCTTGGAAACACTTTCTGGTAGCCTGTGATCAATTTAATTAACTGGTAGTTGATTCCTGAAAATAGGAACAGATTCTTTTTAGTTAGTTATAAGTTCCACAGTAATTGTTCTCCTAAGCAGGCACAACTTTATAAACGAGCTTCTGTATTAGCAAGGATAAACAAGTGAGATAGCTACCTATGCTATTACTAGTATAAGATTCTTTTCTTTTTCTCACTATTACTGCAATTGTTGTGACAGTATGTATGCCTGTAATTGATTTTTTGTTCATGTCCAATTGCAACTATGCAGTTGCAGGACATAGGCGATAAGGAATAGTCACCATAAGTGATGTTTTTTATAGAAGGATTGTGGTATTTAATGAGAGTAACTGTATCTTCTTTTTACTGTCTTTCACTGTCCACAAGATCTGTAATATTTGCTATTGCTTTAGTGACCTTGTATACTATATTTTCATATAATGTTATTACTTTTCAGGGGGATAAGATAATATAAAAATAATATATGGAAATATACCTATCTCGTAGAGCCAGAAGGGACCTTGAAACATTATCAAGTCCAGTCCCCTGCTTTCACTAGCAGGACAAAGTACTGTCCCTAACAATATTTTTTTTAATCCCAGATCCCTAAATGGCCTCCTCATGTATTGAGCTCACAATCCTGGGTTTTGCAGGCCAATATTCAAACCACTAAGCAATCCATGCCCCCTGTATATGTATATGCATATCCTATTTTAACCAATATTTTAGCAGATTAAATTGTGCAAAGTTTGGATAATCCATCAGAAGAGTATTTTCATTATCCACTCAACCTTTCTCCAGCTACCAAAAACTGTTTGACAGGCAGCAGGTACTAAGTTACATGCTTTATTAGTTATTATGAAAATGTGTTTTCTTTCATATCTATTGACCCAAAGGAAGCATATATGACACGGGTGCTGGACCATTGAACCAAACTGTAAAGCATGTATATAATGGAAACCACTTCCAGCCAGGGAGTGTGGCATCTAGTTCCACCATCTATGATATATGGCATATTAAAAAAGTTAAGAACTATTTTCCACCACAGATATTAGTAACTGCCTGAGTGGACCTATAATACATGGGCACATTTAATTTTTAATTCATATATAAAGGTCAATCTCTAGTGATAAAGGGTCTAAATATTTTCCTTTCACTGTAAATCAGTATAAAAAAGGCCACTAAGTATTATGTATTTTAGCACTCCATTAACCTAATTTGTAGAAAGATCACCTACCAAATCTCCAGTTATGAATATCACATTCAGAAGTTGTTTCTTTTAAATTTGTAGCTATTCAGTCATCCATTTAATGCTGCACAATTGCCTATATTATTAAGTTAGAATTTGAAGTCTTTGCTTAAAGAGCTTTTTAGGGTTTTTTTATTGTATTTATTTTGTATGGTACACTGCATTTATTTAATTGAATAGGCTAAATAATTTGTACAGCATTATACCATGTGAGACAGAAGTGTCACAGCAAAAAAATTTTTTTTGTAAATTATGGGCAGTTAACGCTATCAATATAATTTATGCCCAGAAGCATAAAGGGAAAAGATTACCAAAGACAAGTCACATTACCTTTCTCTGCATACAATAAAATAGTTTGCATGCAGCTGGAAAGATATTCCCGAAAGTACCAAAGATACTGAAGTTATTACATAGAGAAACATGAAAGACATTAGAAGTAATTTTTATTGCTGCATAGAAACTGAAGGAAGCCGCAGTAGTCAAGATTTCCAACACCATCCTTGTCTTTCAAATAATAAATAACCCATTCTTCATGTCAAAGAAACACACTCAAAGGAGATGAAAGCTTAAATATAACATCTTTCCTGCTGACAGAAGTATTTTTTGGTATAAAAATCAAGCTAAAAAAAAAGAACATGCACACACTTTGTTTCCAATGCATTATTCAGTCACCAAGCTGTGCAATAAATTAACAGCATATAGTGTTCCATTAAAAACTAAAATAATTGGAGAACTATTATCTTCGTGGTAAGAATGATCATTTAAAAAGGAAAAAAAAGTGTTTATGTTAATTTAATAAAGATTTTTTGGGGGTGATAGGTAAGCATTCTAAAAATTCTCATATTTATCACATAAATAATATATAGCTTCAGAGACATTTGGACCCTCATGCTGAGTTTCAGCAGGAATGAATTCACTGGCATTTACCTGACTTTTCATTTTATAAGTATTTGAATACCTTATTGTTTTTGATGACTGACGTTATCATTTGCTAAGCATAAACAATGTACTTGTCACTCCATAGGCCTGATCTGTAACCCATTGGAGTCAGTAAGAATCTTTCCATTGACTTCAAATGGACTTTGGATCAGGCCTTTTAAGAACTAAATAAATATGGTCGCTGGCCCTAAGATCTTACTGTCTAAAAGACAAGACAGATTTATGGGAAGCCCAGATGAGGATTCATTTAGTGGGGGTTTTATTTGCTTCCTTTGATATTTTAACTGTTGACTCTTTCCTGTAGACAACTTGGAAGAAGTGAGTCTTTAGAAAGAATCTGAATAAAGTGAGGAGTGGTTATTGTGGGAGAAGGGAGAGATTTGAACTAAGAAAGGAGAGAGGTAACCTACATGATCATAGATAGGGAGACACTCCTTGCACAGGAGATGTCACAGAAAAAGACACAGAGAGGAGGGTGGGAGAATGAAATGAATGGAGAAACTGGGCTGGCATTGTTGACAGAACAAAGGTTGTGGATGGTATTCAATAAGACCTACTCAAAAAGTTTATTTGTCAAGAAAGGAGGATTTGAAACATTTTCCATTATGGATAGGAATTCATTTGTCCACCAATGGCTACCTCATTTCATATGTAAATCAAGAAAAAATATGTTGAGAATTACTAAAAAAATACAGAAATGATCAGAAGGTTATAAAGTTCAAACAAAAAGTGTTATTAATGTATATATGCAGGATAATTCATATCTAGCCATGTTGGTCCCAGTATATTAGAGAGACAAGATGGGTGAGGTAATATTGTTTATTGGATCAACTTCTGTTGATGAGATAGACAAGCTTTTGAGCCACACAGAGCTTTTCTTCAGGTCTGGTTAAATTCAGAACTCTACTAAACTTTAAATATCATGGACTGAACAGAGACACTAGATTTATGGCTTATTACAAAAATCTGTAACCCATTAACCCTTCTTTTTGGTTTATGACTGCAGAGGGATTAATGGGCCATTCTACCCTGAATGGTCTCTTAGAATATATGCTAATTACTTGTGATAAACAATCTGTTTCACCTTTTATTTAGCTGTGCTGCTCAGAGTACCTTTCTCAGATCAGAAGAACAGCTCTGTGTGGCTCGAAAGATTGTCTCTCTCACCAACAGAAGTTGGTCTAATAAAAGATAAAACCTAAGCCACCTTGTCTCTCTTACTAATTCATATCAAGATCTACACATTTGTAAAATTCTTGCAAAAATTACATTTTAGTTGACCACTCAAGCTCTTGAAGTTAGCAGATTTTAACAGTGAGTTTTTTGGGAGTTTTCCGCTTCCTGTCCCAAGTTTTTATCACTAGCATAACTTCACTCTGTTGAAGTCAATGGAAATTTTGCCACTTACTTCACTAGGAATCTGAGTTAGACCAGACCGAGCACTCTTGAAAATCTCACCCTAAATGTGTCCATATGAGCATTTGCAACAGAAGTTGTATTATAAATCTCCAGTGATGGTGATTCCACAACTTCCCTTGAAAGCCTATTCCATTACTTAACAACATTTATACTTAAATAGTTTTTTTACCTCTAATATCTAACCTAAATCTCTCCTGCTGCATATTATGCCCATTACTTCTTATCTTACCTTCAGTAATGAACAATTGATCACTGTCCTCTTTACAACAGACCTTAACATATTTGAAGATTATCCTGTCTCTACCTTAGTCGCCTTTTCTCAAGATTCAACATGCCTAGATTTTGTATATTTCCTCAGAGATCAGCTTTGCTCAACCTTTCATCATTTTTGTGACTCTCCACTTTCCATTTTGTCCACATCTTTCTTAAAGTGTTGTGCCCATAACTGGCATGGTACTGCAGCTGAGGTCTCGCCAGTGCTGTGTAGAACAGGACAATTAACTCCTGTGTTTATTAATACACATCTGAATGATATTAACCTTTTTTGCAACTGCATCACATTGCTAACTCATATTCAGTTTGTGATCTACTATAACTCTCAGATCATTTTCATCACTACTAATGCCTACCTGTTATTCTCCATTTTGTAACTGTGCATTTAATGTTTTCTTTGTAAGTGTAGTACTTTGCACTTGTATTTATTGAATGTCATTTTGTTGATTTCTGTAATTTGTCAAGGTCATCTTGAGTTCTAATGCTGTCTTCTAAAGTGCTTGCAACTCCTCCCAGCTTCTTTCATATATAGATTTTCTAAGCATACTTGCCATTCTATTAGCTGAATCATTAATGAAAATATTGACTATTACCAGACCTAGGACAGACCTCTGCAAGACTGCTACACAGCCAACCATTCACAACTATTCTCCGTGTATGAGTCTTTGAGTATGGAATTGCTTGTGATCATTCATAGAGTGTGTGTGAAGCAACTTTCAAAAACACTGCCAAGCACAAAGGTTCTAAAATCATGAGTCAGGACTCAACATAAAAACATGAGATTGGCTTAAAATTCCATGAGATTTTCAAATTGTAAATGTTAGTGTGACCCTAACTCACAAAGGTTTCTATGCTAGTAACTTCTGACAGGCATTAGTACTCACTACACCTAGGTTTCTCAAACAGGGGTCACTGCTTGTGTAGGGAAAGCCCGTGGTGGGCCGGGCCGGTGTGTTTACCTGCCTCATCTGCAGATCTGACCGATCGTGGCTCCCACTGGCCACGGATCACTGCTCAGGGTCAATGGTAGCTGCTGGAAGTGGTGTGGGCTGAGAGACTTAGGGTATGACTACAATTGGAGATGTGCAGCACTGGGAGTTACAGCTGTCTTCGTACAGCTGTGTAGGGACAGCGCTGCACTGTGGCCACACTGACAGCTACCAGCGCTGCAGTGTGGCCACATTTGCAGCATTTGCAGTGCTGTTGGGAGTGGTGCATTGTGGGCAGCTATCCAACAGAGCACCTCATCCCATTTTGGCGCCCTGGATTGTGGGAAGGAGACGGAACGGTGCGGGTCATTCCGCTTCCTGTCCCAACGCCCCGTGGCGCATCGCTTCACATCCCAGCAGTTTGGCGCCATTGTGAGTCTGCAGCGCTATTTCTGTGGGAAATGGAGCCCGAGCTGCTGAGGACTTTGCTGATGAATGTCGCCAGCACATCACGTTTGGCAGTTGAGCTATTCCTTCAGCTCCAAAGTGACAGTGAGGAGGTCAACGATGATATTGATTCACCTGATGCGTGTGACAATAAATTGCTTGTGGCAGTAATGGACATGCTCAGCAGAGTGGAACGCCTCCTTTGGGCTCGGGAAACAAGCACTGAGTGGTGGGATCACATCGTCCTGCAAGTCTGGGATGACGAGCAGTGGCTGCAGAACTTTAGGATGAGAAAAACCACTTTCATGGGACTGTGCGAGGAGCTTGCCCCCATCCTGTGGTGCAAGGACATGAGATTGAGAGCTGCCCTATCAGTGGAGAAGTGGGTGGCTATTGCAATCTGGAAGCTGGCAACTCCAGACAGCTACTGATCAGTCGCGAACCATTTTGGAGTGGGAAAGTCCACCGTTGGAATAGTGTTGATGCAAGTTTTCAGGGCCATTAATCGCATCCTGCTAAGAAGAACTGTGACTCTGGGGAACGTGCAGGACATTGTGGATGGCTTTGCACAAATGGGTTTCCCTAACTGTGGAGGGGCAATAGATGGGACGCATATTTCTATTCTGGCACCACCCCACCTGGCATCCGAGTACATTAATAGGAACGGGTATTTCTCTATGGTTCTCCAGGTGCTTGTGGATCACCGTGGGCATTTCATTGACATTTACACAGGCTGGCCTGGAAAGGTGCATGATGCACACATCTTTCGGAACAGTGGCCTGTTCAGGAAGCTGCAGGCCGGGACTTTTTTCCCAGACCGCAAGATCACAGTAGGGGACGTCGAAATGCCCATAGTGATCCTTGGAGACCCCGCTTACCCGTTAATGCCTTGGCTCATGAAACCGTATACAGGGAGGCTTGACAGGAGCAAGGACCAGTTCAACTACAGGCTGAGCCGATGCAGAATGACTGTGGAGTGTGCTTTCGGACGTTTAAAGGGACACTGGAGATGTCTTTATGGGAAGCTAGACTGGTGGGAAAGCAGCATCCCTGCGGTTATATCCGTGTGCTGTACCCTGCATAATATTTGTGAAGGGAAGGGTGAAACATTCAGTCAGGAATGGACCTCCGAGGTTCAACGCCTGGATGCTGAATTTGCCCAGCCAGAGAGCAGGGCTACTAGAGAGGCCCAGCACAGGGCTACAAGGATTAGGGATGCCTTAAGGGAGCAATTTGAGGCTGAAAGCCAATAGTAATGTTTGGTGCCTTGCACGGGAGTGAAGTGCAGTGGTTACAGTGATTTGCAGTGCCTGTTTTTTCCTTGGGGTACAGTATCTTTCACTTTCTGCAATAATAAAAACTGTTTTAAAAGCCAAGAAATCATTTATTGAAAAGACAGTAAGTAAAAGGACAGGGGGGTAGGGTGGTGAACTGTACAGACAGAGGTTTGAATATGTCCTGCCTGGAGTGCTATGCAATGCCTGCTGCACTTCAGGATGAAAATGCTGCATGGTGATGGGGGTTGAGTGCAGAGGGTAAGGGTTGTAGTTCTCAGGGCTGGTAGGTGAATGTAAAGGTGTTGGGGGAAGCTGGTGGTGGTAGGAACCTGGATGCTGGAGAAGGGGGTTTTGAGCTGACATTGGGGCACAAAGGAGAGAGCTTTGGGATGGCAGGGGGCAGCACGGTAGTGCTCTGCCTGCATGGCTATGAGTGACTGCATACACTCCGTTTGGCGCGCCAGGAGGCTTATCAGCTGCTTTGTGCTTTTCTTCTTAGCCAATTCCTTTCTCCTGCTTTCTGTTTCCCTCCACTGCTGAATTTTTTTCTCTCCAGTCCTGCAGCCTCTTACTCTCTCTGGCAGACTGATTCATAACTGCTTTCACCTAATCCTTTTTGCTTTTTCTTGGTTTCCTCCTCAGGTTCTGTAGCTTTTCAGCAGTCTGTGATAGGGATGGTGGATTACTGGTACTATTCAAGGACACAGAAAAAAAACAGAAATAGAAACATTTATTGCAGAGGCTGCATTGTTTATAATCACAATGAAGGAGTTTTTAGTCTAATTTGTAGCATCCTTTACACATAACAAACATAGCACAGAGAGGCCACAGCAGCGAAGATATGGTGAGTAATGGGGAATGAGTGATTAATGAAGCCATCTCGCTGCCACGGCTCACCTGGGAAGGGCAACTGCTTGGGTCAGGGCTGCACCGGGGTTTCTGTGCATTGGGGAAGGCAGAGAACAGCTGGGGGGAAACTTCACTGAACACTACCCCTACATTTGCCACAGGAGTTACTCCTGGAAGCCATCTCACTTCCGTGGCTCACCTGGGAAGGGCAACTGCTTGGGTCAGGGTTGCACTGGAGTTTCTGTGCACTGGGGAAAGCAGAGAGCTGCGGGGCGGAAACTGCACTGAACACTACCCCTACCTTTTCCATAGGATTTTATTCTGCCAGATATCTCGCTGCTGCGAGTTATCTGGGAAGAGAGGGAGGGTCTTCTCCAGCAATGCGGATTCCGCCCTGGCCCCTATGCAGCTTGTCTGTGTGCAGCAATGGTCCCCCCACCCCTCGCGGCACAGTGGAGCGGATGCATTAGCCTGACTGGGACAAGGACCACAGTGGCTCTTCCTATAAACTTGCACAAGTGCTTTGCACATGCTCTGGCTGAAACTTTTGAAGAGATTACAGAGGCCAATTACTGAGACATGATAGACCACATCAATGGGTTATTCCACATCTAGGCATGCATGCATGCTGCCATAACCCCCCCTCCTCTCCCAAATAATTCCATCCTGAAAATAAAAGCTGCTTACCGGGAACCCGCTCCTCTGCTTCTGCTTTACCAACAAGTTGCTGCTGCTGTGACTGGCTAGCTTCCTCCTGGCTTGAGAAGAGCTCCTGGCTGCATGCCTCCTGGGACTCCGGGATGTCTCCCACCACCCCAGTACCCTCACTCTCGGTTTCCTCCCCCCCCTCCACCTTCCCCTCCTCTCCCAACTGTGAAGTGTCCATTGTGGTCCTCGGATTGGCAGTGGGGTCACCCCCAAGTATCACATGCAGCTCCTTGTAAAAACGGCAGGTCGTGGGGGCAGCACCTGAGCGGTGGTTTCCCTCACGGGCTTTGCAATAGGCGCTCCGCAGCTCCTTTACTTTAACACTGCACTGCACCGCATCCCATTCATCGCCCCTTTCCACCATGGACTTTGATAACTGCCCATAGGTATCATAATTCCTATGGCTGGAGTGCAGCTGTGACTGCACAGCTTCCTCACCAAAAACACTGATGAGGTCCAGCAGCTCGCCAGTGCTCCATGCTGGGGCTCGTTTGGCACGTGGAGGCATGGTCATTGATTGATTGATTGCACTCCACACCTGGCTGAGCAAACAGGAAGCGGATTTTTAAAATTCCCAGGGCATTTAAAGGGCGGGTCACCTGAGCCCAGGGCAGTGGAGTGTGAAACAATGAGCAGAGTGGCTGAAAAGTTATTCGGGGATACCTCCTAATCCCCTGGAGGCCAATAAAAGCGCTTTTGCTGGCCACACTCGATGAGCAGCGCTGTATCACCAGCGCTGGAATCGTTACACCCCAAGCAGACCAGGTGTACAGCCAGCGCTGCAGCCAGGGTGTTGCAGCGCTGGATGTGCCTTGCAGGTGTGGACAGTTACTAAGTTGCAGCGCTGTAAACAGACCACCAGCGCTACAACTCTCCAGTGTAGCCAAGCCCTTACTGGCCACTGCTTCCAGCAGCTCCCATTGGCCCGGAGCAACGAACCATGGCCAGTAGGAGCTGCAATTGGCCAGACCTGCGGACAGGGCAGGTAAACTCACTGGCTTGGCCCGCCAGGGACTTTCCCTACACAAGAGCAATCCCTGTTTGAGAAACTCTGGCTTAGGTGTACTTAATATTAACCTGTAAGGCAAAGTAAGGACTGGCAAAACAGATTGATGGGGTCAGAGAGCTGAACTCAGTTAAGCACAAGCAAGTTTATCTCTAGCTGAAGCAGGGAGATAACAAGGTGACTCATAGTCCTGGGTACCCCATGAAAGCATCACAGCTGGGTTCTTGTTATTAGCCCACCAGTGTGCATGCATTTAGGGTTCAATTTATTACATATTTTCTCCACCACTCTGAGGGATAGAATTTTTTTTTTAATGAAAGCTGAGATTCTCCCTTAGTAACCTCTTCTCATCAGCTGGAATTCCAAGAAAACACTACATGTTGCGAGACTCAAGATAAAATCACAAAATTCGCTGTGGAAATCTGAATAACAAGTACAGCCCAGGAAATCATGACCTGCTTATGGACTTCCTGTAGGAAGGGAAACCGGCCAATTATACGAGTAAACTATTTCAGTAATTTCTTTGCTCAATTCTAAGAGTCATTTAAATATCAAATTTAATGTAAACTCCAGAGTACTTTACTGTGATAAAGTTAAATCCTGAAAATGTAATTGCTGACTGACATTAAGGAGAAAATTCACCCCCCTTTTCAGTAGCTGCAAAGGGATCCCTGGCAGCAGAACTACTGCAGGTAGCTAAATTGGAGAGCAAAATGGAGCTGTCTGTGTGAAGTCTGTTACTACTTCTGTTCAAAGGAACAGGACTTGGGGACATTTTTTGTAAGTAAATATATAACCTTAAGAAAATAATTAACTATATTTCATCAGTTTCTGCTCTAAAGGTGAACAGCCCTGAAAACCCTGAAATTATCTGCCACTCAGCAAAAGGGTAACAAGACTATAGTTTGGAGCAACATGTGGCTTTTCCCTGGTATTGTGTCAGGGATGGTGCACAGCTGCACTGGCACATGAACAGCTCAGTGGAAGAATCATGCCTTAGAAAACCACAGTCCCTCTCTGCTCCCACTTTGCTCCAGGAGGTAGTAAATTGCTACTGGTCTCTACCAGTTTCAAATTACATTCTCCTCCTCTGTGTCACATCCCCCAAGGCTTTGCCCCTCAGGCCCAGCTCTATCATTTTTGCCACACCAAGCAAAAAAAACAAAACAAAAACCACTCAGACTGCCGCTGCCCAAACTGTTGAAGCGCAAAAAAAAACAACCCAAAACAAAAAAGCCTCCCGGCAGGAGCAGCACCATAGTTTCTGGCACCCGAGGCAGAATTCGGGGGGCGGCATTTTGTGTGCTTCCCATAAGGCACGCGTGAGCTTCTGGTTCTGCTCCCATCATGCCGCCGAAGAAGGACCCTCCACTGAAATGCCGCAGGCGACAGCGGCAGTCATTGAGCTGCTCAATTGCCTGCTGCTGTTTTCCGCGGCACGTCAGCAGAAGGTCCTTCTTCGGCGGCAGGACGGGAGCAGAACCGGAAGCTCTCGTGCTCCCTGTGGGGAGAGCACAAAAGGCTGACCTCTGAATCCTGGTGCCCTAAGCGACCGCCTAGGGTCGCCTAATGGAAGCGCCAGCCCTGCCACCCGAACTCTGCCACCCCAAAAATGGACAGAATGCTGCCCCTTAGCATGTGCTGCCCCAGGCAAGTGCTTGCTTCACTGGTGCCTGGAGCCGGCCCTGCTGCCCATATTCTGTCCCTCCCTGACCACTGGTACAGATAGGAATGTAAAGAAGAAGTCTTCCTTCCTCTTACACTTGCATAGCCCAAGGCAAAAATTTCCCTGTAAGGTGAATGCTACTTTCTAAGATTATTCTATTTCTCCAAAACTAAAGCAAATACTTCTCAAAACCTTGATGGAGCATAGTTTTTACTTAAAGTGAAGTGGAAATGCTAAGTGTTAAATTGTTGAAAGAGGAAGCCCGAATTGTTCTGTGAATCGAATAGAGATAAATACGAAAAATGAATGAAACACTTTACATAAATGCAACGAGATACAAAGTATATTCCCTAGTTAATTCCAAAAGTCATGAACATGCAACACTTCATGAAAAACAGGCATAATGATGAAAACTACGTTTGATTCCTTAACAAAAAAGGTTGAAAATATTTCCATTAGGTATTTTTAGATGATAAAGATAATAGTGCTGAAATTGCAGTGATCCATCTGACCTCAAGAGTAAAACATAATGCGAAGACATTCAAATAAAACTAAAACCTAAGAGGTTTCCATTTATGCATCTTTTTGCAATCTTTTCACTGTATACAAATTAAATAAAGTATCTCAATATGAATATTATCACAGTAAACTTTCTTTAAAATATTGACGTTTAAAATAAAGAATTGTATCAGGGCTCCAAATGGATTTCAAACTATGTTCACTCAGGTATATTATTTGTGAAGTTGAAGGTTGTCCTCTGAGTCAAATTAAGAACATTTTAAAAGTTTACATACATGAAAAAAAGTTCAGTCTGTATTATCAATAATGAAGAGTACCACAGTTTCCAAATAATGACAGTAGGCATAATTTTTCACTTAACTTTTTCTCCATGGCTAAAACTTCCCAAATATTGATAAACCATTTTACTGAATGTAGGAGTAGCAAACTAATTTTTCCAAAGTCAGTAGTGATTTGAGTCCCCATTTGAGACAGCTGTAAGGTGTCTTATTAGCTGAGGGCATTTGCCCAGCATTTCCTGAAAATTAGGCCCATTTTTAGACATCTTAACATGACCAGGCTTGGTCATCTCAGCCAAAAGGGGAGGCACCCAGAATCACTGCCCACTTTTGGAAAATAAAGACTATGTTTTTTCTCCATGAAGAAGCAATAATAATTAGTAACAGAGGTGGAATAGTGATTTGTTGGTACTCAGCACCTTTGAAAATCAGGCAATGTAGTTAGGCATCTAAATATGGAAGTAGGTGTCTAACTTTAGACACCAAAGACTGGAAATGTTGATGTGATGATTTGGGGAGTCTGTAATATGTTATGACAAGTTATGAATTCTGGGTGATGCTATAAAGTTGTTCTTCTGACACTGATATATTTTGTATACCTCTGTGTATATCAATTCTATCTTTGATGACAAGGGCTGTGCCACATCCCTCGCAAACCAGGTACAATGGCTTGATATTAGAATTTAATGGCCACCTGTTCAGGTAGAAGTGCTTTGGGACATTGGGTTAACTCAAGCTTCAAATATCCAGTTTTATCTTATCTCCCCGCAAGGGGCTGGTGAAGGGGAGGGAGAGTGAAAATTCTCAAATACCACCAAAATACTAAGATGTCAAAGCAGGGGGTTAAAAGAGACTCAGAAGGAGAAGATTCTCAGAGCCATACAGGAGAAGGGAAGAGACCAGCAAGTGTTTGTAACAGAGAGGGCTAGTTTACCTACCAGATTAGCCAAAATCAAGGTGTGTGTGTGTGTGTGTGTGTGTGTGTGTGAGAGAGAGAGAGAGAGAGAGAGAGAGAGAGAGAGAGAGAAGGGGAGAGAGAGAGAGAGATGTTCCATGGTAGAGAATACAAGCCATGTACTAGAGGAGAAGGCTTCGAGGTTCACCCCACCCAAAGAATGCTCTGAAGTTGTGAGAAAACTGAGACAAGGAAATATGTGTAGAGTTTATTATTTTGGACTCAATCTTTGTCTGAATCATGCTATTAATTAAACAGCAATGGTATTTTAGAAACCTAAACAAAGTGTAGGTGTAGGTGTGGATGTGGGTGTGTGCTACACCTATCATGTTACACTTATCACATGACTGTCTGGTTGGCGATCTGGGAGAGACGGTGTTTACATTACAGGGTAGTCTGAGGAGTCAGCACTAGACCCAGGGGCTAGGCAGTTGGACCATAGGATTGAAGTTCTCAGAAGGGGGTGCTAGAGAGAGGAGCTACACCCCAAGAGTGTGCCTAGAGACCCCATCAAGGAGCAATGCCTGGAGTGTTCAGATTCTGGAGGTTTAAAGCACATGAGGATTGAACATTTGAATCCCCTCACAGCAGACTGGTGAATGGCCAAGACACTGCACTCAACTAGATCTGAGACTGTGTGTAAATGGTACTGGTTCTACCCTCTGCATTTACCTATTTCCATGCAAACAATAGCACCTGGTTTTTGAATTTGGCAATGACTCAGCTTTGGGAAAACAGTAGGTAGGAGAAACAGATAAAAAATGTGTCTGTTGCTCAACTATTCTTTTGTACAGGTTTGTTATGAAATGTGGTGCCTTTATATGTAGATTATTCTTTCTTTGTCTGAAACAACAATAAAACCTGACCCCTAATTGACTAGCAAGAAAATGCAAACACCTGTATGATATCTATGCACAGTTGCCACTGCTGATTCATATGCAGGGCATGCTGCACACCGGTTGCTCATCTTTAGTTAGGATTGGAGGAGATGATTTCAACAGACAGAGGGTAAAAAGAAAGTATGCAGGAAAAGCCCTTGAAGCATTTTTGTGCTCACTGCTCTCTTTTTATCTTCTCTCCTTATGTTTTCTTGTTTTTTTTTCTTTTCCTCAAACTGTGGCAGTGCTGTTGAATACTGATGAGATAGTATGCAATGTAAACAACTCCAGGCCATCATTTACTGGTTTCAGAAACCTGAGCTGCATGGTGATGGGTGTGAGGTAGGTCCAGTTACCTAAGTACAAATGAACATAGCAGTAGCGCCAATGGATAATTGCTTATGCTGGTTGAGTTTTCTTAATAGCTGGCTCAACTACAGCTGGATGAATACAATAAAAGAGTGTTAATAAATATTGTTGGGAATAAATCCCTATGATTCGTTTTGCTGGAATTCACAACATTCATACAGAGCAAAAAATATTATGAATAAGCATTAAGAAATAGTAGCAGAGGGGTAGCCATGTTAGACTGGATCTGTAAAAAGCAACAATGAGTCCTATGTCACCTTAAACACTAACAGATGTATTGGAGCATAAGCTTCATCAGAAATATTTGTGAGAGTTTTCCTATCATAACTATTTGTGTGGCCTTTTTGAAAAGGTCTTTATATTATTGACACAATAGATCTATTAAAAAGTTCAGAAGGTTCCCATGTAAATCATAAACAACATAGGGATTCACCAATTGATGAATCAGAGGACTGCACAAATACACTTTGCCTTCGGTGATATGTCTCACGAATAGTCCTTCCTTCCTTTCTCCCACCCTTTGTCTTGCCTATTTGTCTTCAAGGCATGGCTATGTGTTTGTACAGCACCTAGCACAATGGGGTCCCACCTTTGTTGGGATCTGGAGATGTTGTTGTAATATACATAATAAATATAAGAGTGATAGATACATTTGTAAAATTCATGAGCTGCTTCCAAATAATTTGCAAACCTCCAAATATATTACATGGATTGAATAAATTGCTTGAAGAAATGAGTTTGCCCAGCTTTCATTTCTATATACAGTAGGTTGGGGGGGGGTGGATGAAGTACAAATGTCACTGACAAAATAATCCCTCAAGAGGAATAGAATGTATTGATGACAAACACTTTGGGATACTAATTAATTTGATGAAAATGAGTGTGAAGAGACATCAGCATGTGACTTCTGCACTTCAGGAAGCCTTTAAAAAAACCCACAGAGGCTATATGGAATATGAAACAAGCTGTCAAAGGCAAGCATGAGAGTAAAAAGTGTAAATCAGGTCAAGAGGGAACTGGACAAAGTATTAAAAAAAGAAGATATAGCCCCTAACTAGATATTTTCCCACAGATTTGCAAAGTATTACACAAAGTTTTAGCCGTATGACTTCCAATAAAGGCAACAGGAGTTTGGCAGCTAAAACATTGTGCAACTCTTTGAAAATATAACAATAATGAAGTATAGGCTGATGTTTATTTAATGGGTTTATAAAGTTAAGCATTATAATGTAGTATGGGGTCATTCTCCGGTCTTCAGTGTTTCTTTCTAACACTGTATACTGTATAGATATTCAAAGCAAAATATCAGGACAACTGTAAAGGGGGAGAAGGATTTCCAAAGGTACAAATCTAGGAAATTGTTAAAGAGTTTAGAAGTGGCTTTTAATAGAGCTGATTGGAAATTTGTCAATACATTTTTCATGAGAAAATGCCAATTCATTGAAACTGGTATTGTGGGGATGGGTTGGTTTTGCCAATTGCCTATTTTTAAAAAAAATGAAACAAAGTTTCAAAACTGCCAAAATGCCCTGTTTGAACATTTTCAAAATAAAAAAGTTTTTTGGTTTTCATTTCAAAGTGTAAGTTATTTTATAGAAAAAAAAGTAAAATAAAATAAAGGTCAAAATCAAACATTTTGATTGATTCAATCAGATTTGTTTCAGATATTCAATTAAAAAAATGGTAAGATTTTGATTTTTTGGTCCTCATTTGGGACGGGAAATTTTTTGACATCTCAAAAAATCTCACAGAATAGAGAAATTGTTTCCTGCCTAGCTCTGTTTTTTAGCAGCCAAAAAACATAAGTGGGAAATTCAAGATATCAACATGTGATAGATCTGATGCATGTTATCAACAAGTTGTCAGTTTCAACAGCTCAGGTAGCAGTGACTTCCTTAAGTAGCTAGAAGCTTCAGTGGTTTATAGAAACAGCAATAAAGTGTTCTTATTCACAAAGCCAAGAGGGATAAGCTCTGAAATCAGGGACATCCATGATTTTCAGGGATACAAAGTCACCCAGCATACAGTTCATTTTTAAATGTCACTAGAGACTTTGGGTAGCTCACTTTCTTAGCGTACAACTTAAGACAACTTAAGGAGGCCCTTTTTTCAGAGGGCAGATGCTCAGCCCTTTTAAGGTATCTCAATGAGGGCATGCAAAATCCTAGTCTGTTTTTGAAAATCAAAGCCTATGATATATGATATATAGCAAAACTTCCTTCAATCCCTCAGTTCCAGAAGAATGTCACAACATTTATGTACCAGAAGTCTGTTTCTCTGAGTTGCTCTGCTACAGCTCATTTGACAGAGGTGACTAACATTTCCTTACAGTACAGAAGCTCACTTTCAAGAACTGCAGCTTAGGAAATTTCAGTCCAGTTAGGTAGCCTTAGGGTATGGCTATACTACTGCTGGGAGTGAGCATCCCAGCACTGGTTGACAGACTCACTCTAGCGGGGCTAGTTTGTGTGGCTTCTTAGGGTTGGAACTGGTGTTGAGTTGAGATCATATGTCCCACCTTACATATCTTTGGCCAGTCTTGAACAGGGTGGAAAAGAAGATGTGACAGCCAGAAAGCTGTCTACTTGAATCTACCAGGTTGGACATTCCTTAGGAATAACTATCTCAGAGAAATCTTGATACCTATGTGGAGGCCATAGAAAACTCTTTAAAATCCCACAAGAGTGCCCAAAACTTTAACCATGTCACACCTCCATCCTCTATGAGTGCACAGAATCCAGGGCGTTTGAAGACTTAAGAGAAACTAACATCAGAGACCCGGAGATTATTCATGAATACAAATGTATAATATTCTCATGGAGGCCCTGATTTACATCTACACTAAGGACTTGTCTATACAGGGGGGATGTGATTTGTACAAAACACTAACATTCTGCACATTAATTAGTCTATGTAGGCTCTGCTGGTGTGACTATAAGTTTTCTGTATGTTTTAAAGTAGTACTGTTTCAAACAGCACTATGTTAAAGCATAGTAGAAAATTTCCAGTGTGCACCAGTAGGGTCTACATGAATCATTTAATATGTAACATGTTAGTTTGCTGTACAAATCTCTTCCCTGGATTATGCATTACCTCACCATGTATACATGCCCTAAAGACAGTTGGCCTGCTCTGGTAGCTCAAAGAAACCTTGAAGTGGATGTAAATATATATTACTTCCACTTTAATCCCTCTTTACCCTAACAGAGTGATTTAAGTGATCTTAGTGTAAATGAGAATTGGGCCCTTATTATTTAAACGGTTGTGCCCCATGACCCTAGTCAGGTTCAGGGCCCCCTCTAAAGCTAGGTTTCTGTACAAACTTACATAAGAACATATTCCATTACCCGAAGAATTATTTAAAAAAAAAAAGACCATTAATACCTTTTCCCTCTGAATGAGGCTACAATTGTTCCTAGTTTCAATGGAAATTAAATCAATTTAAAAGCATGCTTTTGTGGACTTCCACCTGCAACATTAAAGAGAAAAAACACTTGCAAGTTATAGGGTATCTAAAAAAGGAAAGGATTCCAATGTAGTGAATAAAGCTGAATTCCAAATGATTAATTTGTTTAGACTGGTTATGCAATTTCACAATTCTTCCTGCATACCAGTAGTTGTTGCTATAATATGAAAGTAGCTATTACAAATATACAATAGAACTTTTGTATTCTGTTGAGGGTTTTCTTAGCTGGTTATTTGAAAGAAATACAATAGAATATTACTTTATTGCAATAATATTTTCTCTTGCAGAAATTTTCATGGTACAATAGCAAAAGAGAAGTCTAAATATTTCAAGAAACTGATGCAGTTTTATGGAACATTAACAAGTAAGGTAACACTTTACGTGGAGTGTACAAAATCATCTGAGATAGGTTTTAGTACCTTCTCACATAATGATACTCCCCAATCTACATTTAGTTCTGATATTCTTTTGTAATCACTTATCAGGCTTCATTTGGAATACCGTGTGGAATTCCATGCACTAACATCAAAATGAGGCTACTCCATAGGAGATCAATGTGGCCTAATGCCTCATAGTATCCTCCATCTCTCCTGCCTCATCTCTACAAAACATGCAAAAACATGCCATCTTTTTCAATGAGAAGTTCAGCAAGATCAGTTGTGATCAGATCCTTACCCGCCTATCCTGCTTTACGGATCTCTGTCCTTCCCCTTCTTCCTCCACCTCTTGTCATTGTGTGATCTCAGCTACTCAAGTTGTTTCATCTACCACCTTTGCTCCAGTACCTCCTAGATCTAGCCCACTCTGTCTAACACCACATTCCACCTTGTCTCTCTTTGTGAGCATAATACTCTGCATTGACATAAGCAGATTGAAAAGGGACCTGATTATGGCATAGGTATTCAAAAAAGTGTAGTAAGAATCTAAATACGAATCTGTTCACTGTACATGTTCACTGTACAGGTTAAGGCAATATATATGGGAATTAAGCCAGTTTTGAGGAAAGGGATATCCAAGTTGGACAATAGGTGCCTCACCACCTACCCTATTACTTATATCCATGCCAGGAGGTTGTGTAGTGTGTGTACTCTGCATACAGACAAAAGGAGTTTAACATATAGATGTACCTTAAGGCACGTAAGGGCATGTCAACACTCTCAGCGTTACAGTGGCACAGGTGCAGCACAGAAGCCCGTTCTGTGCAGAGGTCTGAGTCTCCTGTCTGGCAGCAGACAATCAGCCTGTTGCCTGCCGTCATGGGCAGGGGTGGGCTGTAAGTGGAACAGCCATGCCAGAGGAGCTGCCAGCGTGTGGGGCGCTGGCTCCTGGGAGTGGAAGCCTGACACTCTGCTCCTTTACCACTACAGTTCCTGGTAGACTCCTGTATCTCTGCAGATATTGATTTATATTCACAGATACCAATTTATATCTGCAAATATCTGCATTTGCAGATGTACATTTGTGTCCACGCGGGGCTTTACAGATGAGTGTCCTAATCAGAAGGGTATAGAATCACTTTTTTTTTCTCTCTCTGTCTGTCCTAATGACTATTTAAATATTTATCCAATCCTGGAGCAGCTTCATCAGGAGAAACTGAAGGAGCCCCACATCAGAATATCTCATAGCCCAGTGGTTAGGGTACTCATCCTTTTAAATACTTTCTTCCCAGCAGGCAGAGTAGGGAATTGAACCTCAAGTCTTCCACATCCTGGGCTAAAAGTTATAATGAAGGCACCACTTCATTCTCCACATGTATTTTTTATGGGCCCTGATATGATAGGCATGCTCAGAGCACACTTGCCAAATAAGACTCCACAGGCAAATTGGGTGGGAGAAAACCGATCTTCAGCCATTTTGAGGATCTTGCTGGGGCTTAGGCATGAGACAGACATTAAGACATCTAGAGTGAGGCATACCGTGCATGCCCAGAGGCAGAAAGTTAGGTATGAAGGGGGCTTTTGCAGTAAACATTTAGACACTGAAAGTTTTGAGACATTTACAAGATTAGGCAGCAGCTGAATGGGAGGTTGGGAGGGCTGATGCCTATATTTTGGACTTAGGTACCTAAAGTGGGGAGCTAGGTGCCTATGTCCTTTTATGGACCTGGTCCTGCGTGACTGTTTTGACTTCTAGTAATTGGAGATGGGTCCTGGGAGTCAGGAATTCTGGATGATATACTAGGCCTACCGTGAATTTTCTATATGACATGGGATAAATCACTTGATTGCTCTGTGTCTCAATTTCCTCCTTTGTAAACAGTTTAGTATGGATTAAGTACAAAATACTAGACTGTTGATTACAGGATTGAGCCCCAATAGAGGTATCATTCAATGCCCTTATATGACAGAGATCAGGTAAGAACTCCATGCCACTGGAGTTTTTTTAAAAATATTGAATCATTTTTAAGCCAACAAAAATTAGCTATTAGTGTTCAAGGATGTCATTGATTCCTGTGAACTGTGGAAATCTTTTCTATTGAAAAGTAGCCTTAACTAATGTTTGCCATTAAGTAGCTATTAAAACTCAATATTCAGGCCCAGTATGTAAAATCCTCTAGGAATTCCCATAGACTTATTTTGTACATTACTTCTTGAGACTTAATTTTGAAGCTCTATCACAGAGGTCAGCAACCTCTGGCATGCGGCTCGCCAGGGTAAGCTCCCAGGTGTGCCAGACCAGTTTCTTTTCCTGCTGCGTCTGCAGATTCAGCCAATCGTGGCTCCCTCTGGCCACAGTTCACCACTCTGGGCCAATGAAGGCAGCAGGAAGCTGCGACCAGCACATCCCTCTGCCCACACTGCTTCCCGCAGCCCCCATTGGCCTGGAGCGGTGAAGCACAGCCAGTGGGAGCTGCGAATGGCCGAACCTGTGGATGAGGAAGGTAAACAAACTGTCCTGGCCCATCAGGGTGCTTACCCTGGCGAGCCATGTGCCAGAGGTTGCCGACCCCCGCTCTATCATGTTATATAGCTTGAAAGTGGCATTCCATATACACACTGATCAACGTTCTTGTTCAGTCTTGGAAATATAAACTGCTTCACCTGCCAGAAGATTTTTCAAAAATATATGGATGTGGGTGGTGGGTGGGGGAAAGGGGCTGTATAAGGGAGACACTGAAACTTTAGCTAACAGAGCTTTAAAGATACTCTGGAGCAAAAAAAAATGGTACAGTTTAATTATTTCACAGAATCAAACTTTACCCAATCCAGAAATCTATCTGGATGCTTTTGGTAGTTTCATCTTCCAAAATCATCTTTCGTTTCCTTTATAGTGAAGTTGCTGGTCTTGTCACTGAACTGCATCAGTTCATGTAGTACTGTAAAGTACTACAATGCTTATTGTACTTGTGAGATCCTGAGAAATAAATAGTATCAGAGGGGTAGCCGTGTTAGTCTGGATCTGTAAAAGCAGCAAAGAATCCTGTGGCACCTTATAGACTAACAGACGTTTTGGAGCATGAGCTTTCGTGGGTAAATACCCACTTCGTCAGATGCATGTAGTGGAAATTTCCAGGGGCAGGGATATATATGCAGGCAAGCTAGAGATAATGAGGTAGTTCAATCAGGGAGGATGAAGCCCTGTTCTAGCAGTTGAGGCGTGAAAACCAAGGGAGGAGAAACTGGTTTTGTAATTGGCAAGCCATTCACAGTCTTTGTTTAATCCTGAGCTGATGGTGTCAAATTTGCAGATGAAGTGAAACTCAGCAGTTTCTCTTTGAAGTCTGGTCCTGAAGTTTTTTTGCTGCAGGATGGCCACCTTAAGGTCTGCTATAGTGTGGCCAGGGAGGTGGAAGTGTTCTCCTACAGGTTTTTGTATATTGCCATTCCTAATATCTGATTTGTGTCCATTTATCCTTTTCCGTAGAGACTGTCCAGTTTGGCCGATGCACGTAGCAGAGGGGCATTGCTGGTATATGATGGCATATATTACATTGGTGGACGTGCAGGTGAATGAACCGGTGATGGTGTGGCTGATCTGGTTAGGTCCTGTGATGGTGTCGCTGGTGTAGATATGTGGGCAGAGTTGGCATCGAGGTTTGTTGCATGGATTGGTTCCTGAGCTAGAGTTATTATGGTGCGGTGTGCAGTTACTGCTGAGAATATGTTTCAGGTTGGCAGGTTGCCTGTGGGCGAGGACTGGCCTGCCACCCAAGGCCTGTGAAAGTGTGGGATCATTGTCCGGGATGGGTTGTAGATCCCTGATGATGCATTGGAGAGGTTTTAGCTGGGGACTGTATGTGATGGCCAGTGGAGTCCTGTTGGTTTCTTTCTTGGGTTTGTCTTGCAGTAGGAGGCTTCTGGGTACACGTCTGGCTCTGTTGATCTGTTTCCTTATTTCCTCATGCGGGTATTGCAGTTTTGAGAATGCTTGGTGGAGATTTTGTAGGTGTTGGTCTCTGTCTGAGGGGTTAGAGCAGAAATAAATGAGAAATAAATGACAGCTGTATTAGGAGATCAGAAAACTTCTCCTCAGACCGCTTCTGCAGAGTTTCCATTGAGGATGACACACATAAACCTTACACAAAAAATCGTACATGTAATTGTGGAGGAGAGGCAAACAAGTGAAAGTGACAGTTCCGAGCTAGTGACAGAACAAGACAATGTGGTACATTAACTTCACACTAACCCTTGCTCTTTCTGAATAGTATAGGGTTTTCTTTTCAGTAGGCTATGCAGAAAACATTCTAGATGAGGCAGGTAGCAAGAAACAAATAGAAAAGTTTACAATATTGAGTTATGCCTAACGTGGGTCACACCACTGTAGTGTTTGGGAACATCCCTCATATTTAAAAGCAGAAATAAAACTAAAAATCACTCTCTTTCTTCTTTCCCAGCCAGTCAGAGAAATAGTTTGATTTGGTGTGCTTGTTTTTATGCTGTGTGCAAGTGAGAAATATATCAAGAAAGTGCTAAAAACAAACAAATGAGTTTTGACCTTAAAACAAATAAGTGGTCTTTTTTTTTTTTTAATCTCCAGTAGGAATGAGTTCTACAATCTAGATCCATCTGCTCTATAAATACTGTCTTCTGCATGCATCAGCACCCCCTTTCAGGACCAGTGGGACAGAGTGTCATCAGAGGTCAGTGTCGAGAAGTCAGTGTTATGAAGGGCTTGGAAGGCAAGGACATAGATCTTGAAATGATCCATGTTTAATGGAGAAACACCGCAGAGAACAGACTATCAGTGTGATGTGTTCATGACACTCTGCTCCTAAGCCCATGCACACCTGCATTTTGTACCAATTGCAGCTCTTGCAGGGTATATGGCATACGGTAGGTGGAGGAAGCATGGCCCAGTGGAGGTAGCCTGTTGTGAAACTAGATGAATAAAAACCACTAGCAAAGTCAATAAAGTAAAATGTCATACAATGACTTTTTTATACTGCTCTATATGTTATACACTGAAATGTAAGTACAATATTGATATTCCAATCAATTTATTTTATTTTATTTTATCTTATAGAGTAAAAATGAGAAAGTAAGCATTTTTTAGTAATAGTGTGCTGTGATGGTTTTGCATTTTTATGTCTAATTTTGTAAGCAAGTAGTTTTTAAGTGAAGTGAAACTTGTGGGTACACGAGACAAATCAGATGTAGTCTGGAAAGGTTGAGAGGCACTCTGGTAGGGTGCTCAGCTCACACTAGCCACTCAGGGACCTAAATAACCCCTGATGATGGAGCCCAGCAGAGAAGAAACAAGTAAGATATGTATAAAGCCAACTTAAAAGGGCTGAACCTGCAGCTACTCTTTAGGTGTTAGAAAGGAAAGGAAGGAAACCCAGAGGGAGAGTAGAAACCCCGGGGGATGCCGACCCCGAAGGAAGGGTTTGTTCAGAAGGGTGGTGGAGCAGAAAAGGACTCAGGGAAATGGCAGTATGGTGGGACATTGCAAATCTTGGCTGCCGATTAGAGGGTCCCTGGCCTGGAACCCAGTATAGAGGGTGGGTCTAGGTTCCCCTACCAACCACTGGAGAAGAGGCACAGTCTGGAAAATGATGTAAAAACTGTCTGAGAGACTTTGATATCCCACTAGAGGAAAACACACAGTGTCCTGGATGGAAGGCTAAGCCACAAAGAGAGAGCAGCCTGAATGACAGAGTGGCAGAGTAGGCAAACAGCATGTCAGGGGTGTCAGACCTGGAAAGAGCTAAGCCCCAGAGCAGCCAGGAGGAGGCACCTTAGCAGTGAAAAAGCCTCATTATACCTGGGATGTGGGGCACACAGATTCAATGTCCTGTTCCATCATGGACTTCCTGTATGACAATGGGCAAGTCATTTAGCTTCTCCGTGCCTCAGTTTTACAGCTATAAAATGGGGCTAACTGTACTTCCCTACATCATAAGGGTCCGAGGGAGGAGATCAGAACCACAGGATAATAGCACTGGCCATTGAAACATTGCAGAATGATTCACCTCTGATCGAGTCAGTCACTGGAGACATAGCTATATGTTAGCTATACTAATATCAATACAGGCAAGGAATGCAAATAAACAAGCTCATAATCTGGTCCATATATTTATCTTATTGATTGCAAACTGATTCTGAGGATTCTGCTATTTAGAATGGAAGCTGAGCATCTAGCTATCCTTTATTTAGCCCCTAAGTGGAAGTAAATGGAATATAAAAGAAGATGTTTCTACAGAATTAACTGAAATTTCTGAAAGATTTAAAACCCAAATGTTGATAGAATTTATGGTAGATGGGAGGGGTGAGGGGGAAGAATTTGAAGATTTGGGATCCCATAAAAGTTTTATTTAAAAAGAATATTTAATGCTTCCCTCCTATCCAGAAAAAAAGGTACCTAGCAGTCTTCAAGTTTTAAGCAAGACACAAGGGTCTACTGGAACCCTACTAGCTTGAAAAATATTACCCACTTACACTAATAGATTTGATGCTGCAATCTAAGGAGCTAATAAAATGCATACAGAATGCGGGTAATAGATACACAACGCAGGTTCAGAATGTATTTTTGACAAGGGATCCAAAACTGAAAATAGAAAATTCTTTTAAATAAATCACAATAAAAATCTCTATTAAAATACACTAGTAATAAATCTCAACAAAAATCATTGTTACCCCACAAACAGCAAATTTAGTCACAGAGTCTCTCCCTACACATTGTATGACTACTGAGTACTCAATTACAAATATACTCAGTCTTTACTGTCCAAAAATTGACCAGCTTAAAGATGGTAGAATACCTATAGATAGAGGCAGGAGTGAGACTGGGGGAAAAGGGTGATTGTACTCTTCCAAGCTCCACCCATAAGAGGAACTAAATGAGATTCCACTCTCAGTAGGTTGTGCAGATATTCAAAATATTGTTATGCTGGGATGTACTGGTGACTGCATGGATTACAATCCTCACAGAGATTGATGGACGTGAATGCACCCTTCAATTAATATAACTGAAAGAGTGAATTAATCACAAGCCCCCACCTAAAACAAAAGGAGTACATGACCCTCCCCAGGATGGGGGCACAGGGGTTTTGCTAAGTATTGTTTAAAAAAGTAAGTTTTTAGGCATAACATAGAGAATCAGAGAGCAAGACAGTCAGCATGAAGGAACAGCTGAAAGAATGGTATATGAACCTAGGGAGAGGTTTTTGAGATAAAAAGAGGGCTCTGATGCTCAGAGCAAATGAAGGTGTTTCCTGCTATTTTATTCCTTTTGTGTTCAAAGACACAGGGCATTGTACATTCTTGGTAAATAAACAAAACTGCATCAAAGAAATACCTATCACTATTTCTCCTTCTAAATGGAACAACCGACAAGACTCAAATTTTGGCTAGCTGATTGAATCCAAAGGGGTAACACTACAATTGTGTGTGACACTTGGCTCAAATGAGTTCCATGAGCTTGGCTTCGCTTGAGTGGGGCTTAAATACGCCCATAGATTCTGCTAAACTCCTTGGTTCTGTCTTGATTGGGGGGAAAACGTAGCTCTGTAGAGAGATGACACACATAGTAAATAGTAATAAAGAGTCCTGTGGCACCATATAGACTAAAAGATCTATTGGAGCATGAGCTTTCATGCGTGAATACCCACTTCGTCAGATGCATGTTGCGTCTGACGAAGTGGGTATTCCCCACGAAAGCTTATGCGCCAATACATCCAGTAGCGTAGCTAGTCGGGGGCAGGGGAAGCCCCTCAGCTCATTTTCAAAAAAGCCAAACCTTAGGCAGGGTTACCATGGCTCCGCTCTGAAACTTGGCCTGACCACCTTCCCCCAGCTTGCTGCATACCCCGCCTCCACCGATTAGCTGTACCTCCCAGCAGGAGGAAGACAGCTGATCCCGCAGCAGAGAGGGGAGGGTAAGAACTGAGGGCTTGTCTACATCAGAAAGTTGCAGCGCTGGTGAGGGAGTTACAGCGCTGCAACTTTGAAGGTGTACACATCTGCAGGGCACCACCAGCGCTGCAACTCCCTGTTTGCAGCGCTGGCCGTACTCCCGTTTTGTCTCGGGTGTAGAGGATCCAGCGCTGGTGATCCAGCGCTGGTAATCCAATGTAGACAGTTACCAGCGCTTTTCTTGACCTCCGTGGAAGGAGGAAGCCTCTGGTAATCAAGCTGGTTTCCTTTCCCGGTTTGCTCTCTCGGTCCCGGAGCCACCCAGCAAACCGCAGGGAAGGAGACCTGCTTGCTCGGGGTTCCGGGACCGAGAGAGCAAACCGGGAACGCCGCGGTTTGCTCTCTCGGTCCCGGAGCCACCCAGCAAACCGCAGGGAAGGAGACCTGCTTGCTCGGGGTTCCGGGACCGAGAGAGCAAACCGGGAAAGGAAACCAGCTTCGCCGCGGTTTGCTCTCTCGGTCCCGGAACCCCGAGCAAGCAGGTCTCCTTCCCTGCGGTTTGCTGGCTGGCTCCGGGACCGAGAGAGCAAACCGCGGCGTTCCCGGTTTGCTCTCTCGGTCCCGGAACCCCGAGCAAGCAGGTCTCCTTCCCTGCGGTTTGCTGGCTGGCTCCGGGACCGAGAGAGCAAACCGCGGCGTTCCCGGTTTGCTCTCTCGGTCCCGGAACCCCGAGCAAGCAGGTCTCCTTCCCTGCGGTTTGCTGGGTGGCTCCGGGACCGAGAGAGCAAACCGCGGGGAAGCTGGTTTCCTTTCCCGGTTTGCTCTCTCGTCCCGGAACCCCCCTTGAAGCCGCCCAACAGCGCTGCAGTGTGGCCACATCTAACACCACTTGCAGCGCTGGTTGCTGTAAGTGTGGCCACTCTGCAGCGCTGGCCCTATACAGCTGTACTAATACAGCTGTAACAACCAGCGCTGCAAAATTTTAGATGTAGACATGGCCTGAGTTCCAGCAAGCTGGGCTCCTGCAAGCAGGTTTTGCTGGCTTCCCCTAGTGTACTGCATAAACTCTGCCCCGCCCCTGCCCCACCGATTAGCTGTCTCCCAGCAGGAGGGAGACAGACAGCTAATCAGGGATAGGGAAAGAATTGAGCTCCAGCAAACTGGGCTCCTGGGAAGGAGGAGAGGCTGGGGCTTTGGGGAAGAAGGTGATTGGTTGGGACATGCCCCTATAGGGGGCAGGGTCACCCACCCACCAGTCAACTGTTTATGAGTGGGGGCCCACGAGCCATCAGCTGTTTGGCAGGGGTAGGGGCAGTAGTGTAACTAGCTAGGGGAGTGTGAGTGCTCGCTGTTTAGCTGGTTTTTGGCCACCAGCCAATCTGCGAGGGGAACTGCTCCTGGAGCAAGGGTCTGAGCAGCTGAGAGACCCCACCTCCTTCTCCTACCTGCTTCTTGTGGCACTGTGGCAGGTGTGCTTTCTCTGGCTCTGCAGCAGCAGCTCCTAACCTCTCACCCAACTAAAGACAGCCAGTAGCAGCAGCTGGTAAGTATATTTCAAAGGGGGGGTCTTTCTTGTGGTGAGGGTGGCTTGGGGTGGGGGAACTGGAAACCCTTCAGGTGGCTGTGAGAGCCAGCACCTGGCTGCTGGTGGGATGGCTGTCTGCATGGTGGGGGGCAGAGGGCTCAGCCAGAGGCATCTCCAAAAACATCCCCTGCAGCTGGACCAGGACAGGCATTGGTGGGGAGGGGAAGGGCATCTCCTGGTCTTTTGTGGGGTGTGGTGCCCCTGCTTGCCTTCCCTGCCCAGGCAGAGATGCTTGCCTCTCAGAGACAGTGGCCATGTAGTGGGCTTGGTTCCCCCTCCCTGGCATCTGGGTGACTGCCTCTTAGGGGCGAGGGGTGGAAGAGAAAAGGCACTGGGGAGGGATAGGGGTGAGGGGGTATGAGAGGAAAACTGAGATATCAGGGGAAATATTCATAGCAGCACAATCTCTGCCTTGGGGTGTGGATGGAATTGTCTCCCAAGGGAAGGCTGGAATGAAGTATCTGCTGTTGTAGTAATGTGTTTAGTTTAGTCCATGTGCTCTGGCAAACACAAGTCCAGGCACCATGTTGGGGGGCAGGGAAAGGTAGCCTGATTTTCCCTCTCCTATTTAAGGGAAACCTGAATTGTCTCCTAAGGGAAGGGCTTGTGATCATGTTGGGAGGAGGGGGAGGCATTGCTGAGTCCCAGGGTTGAGTAATTCTCTGGTGATGGTGGTCATTAAGTTACTAATTGTCATTCACTTGCTGCACACAATAGCTGGTGATGGTTATATAACATCCATCCAGCCAATTGGTCAATGCCTTGTTTCTTGGGAGTTGCCTTCTGTAACTTCTCTAATTTCATCCCACTCTCCTGTGAGTACAAATTCTGGTTCTAAGGACCTGGTGCCTGGATCCCATATTGCCTTGCACTGGGATTGAGAATTAGTGCCCGGACATGCAACTCTTCCTATTGTGCCAGTGTAGATCCTGCTGTTAGTACAACTATTTGCAGGTGCCCTTGTGTTTAGTTGAAACTTTGGACTTAGTTTAGTGAGGATGGATTCAGAGACTGAGAGCTAAACTGACACTACTATGCTGCTGCTAGGATCCCAGTGTGCTTGTACTGTGAATTTTTGGCATGCACATGTGGCTATATTTATCTCATTGTGCTGATAGTGCTACTTCCTTGGTGTGATCATGACATTATGCTAAGATGAATTGTGAAAATAGTGTCTTGATGTGATTGATGGTGGTCACTCTGTGCTGTTCATGTGAATCTTGCATTTTTGTATGCTGGGTTGGTGTAGCCCTGTTGTTCCCAGGAAATTAGAGCCACAAGGTGAGTGAGGTAATATCTTTTATTGGAGCAACTTTTGCTGGTGAGAGGGAGAGAGAGAGAAGCTTTGGAGCTTTCATGGAGTTCTTTCTTCTTCCTGAAGAAGAGTTCTGTGAAAGCTCAATAGCTTGTCTCTCACCAACAGAAGCTGGTCCAATAAAATATATTACCTCACCCACCTTGATATATATTCCCACCCCCGTCCCATATTACCTCACCCAGATTTCCAAGAGTGAGTTTTCATGATGACATGGGAAGTGCTCTGACTGGTCCTGACTTCTCTGTATCAGCCCCTCTGGCTTGCACTGCAGCCCAATACCTGGGGGCTGGGTGCCTGCAGTGCTGAGACTCTGAGATCAGGGACTCTCAGACCCAGCTGGGAGGGGAAGGGCACTCCTCCTTGGCTTCTCTCTATTGCTGCCTCCTTTTCCCGAGTGCCTCATGCTGCACAGAGCCAACGTGGCTAGGTGCTGCATTGGAGAGTCTCCCAGTGCAGCCCCCCACCCCCTCTCCCCCATGCGAACCCTCAACCGACCCTGTCCACCTCTGTCCGATTGTCTCTCTTATGCAGGGGACTGTGCCACCCCCCTCCCCCCATTCCTGTGTGCTGCCTGCTTCCAGGGGCCACAGATTGCAGAGCAGCCCCCTCAGGAGAGATGAGAGGGGCTGTCCCACCAGGTGCGTGCACAGCCCCCCCGGAGCACTGTTTTGACTCATTATATCCGAATTCATATTATATTGGGTGGCGTTATATCAAGGTAGAGGTGTAATTTTATATGTCGGGTGACGCCTTTTTTTATGTGTTCTCTCCCCCTAATATTAGAACCTGGCTACGCCACTGAATACATCTGTTAGTCTATAAGGTGCCACAGGACTCTTTGCTGCTTTTTACAGATCCAGACTAACACAGCTGCCACTTTAATAGTAAATAGTGTAGATCTGTGATTCTACCTCTCCTTTTTACATGAAGGGTGAAATAATTTAAACTTCAATGTGGTTAATGATCATCACTGGACATTTGAGTTAACGCCGGATGGATGGGGCAGTTTGCATCTCTCAGAGCTATTGTTCCAGACTCTCTACAGACTCAGCTCTGTATATGTTACAGTCAAGGTATCTCTACAGTACAGCCCCCACAGCAGCACAGCTACAGTGCTGCAGTTGTGCTATCGTAGAGCAATAGTATAAATGCTTCCTACTTTGATAAAATGGGTTTTTCTGTAGATGTAGTCAATCCACATTCCCAAGAGGTGGCAGCTAGGCCAACAGAAGAATCCTTCTAGCTGCATCTACCCCTAACAAAAATGCTCAAAGCACAAAATTATTAATAGCCTGGAATAACACAGCTAGGTTGATCTAATATTTAAGTGTAGACCAGCCTTCAGTTCAGATTTTTTGTTATTTTCCCACAACCATAACCACCAGAGACTGACTAAATAAATAGGTTCAGATTCTGGCAAACAAGATAGTAGTGTTAGTGAAGTCCCAGTATGGTTTATGAGTACATACTGGTTATGTTCCAGTCCTGGCTGTGGATAAGAAATTCCAATGGTAGGGTAGGAGAGAAACTGCATGAACCAGTAATACATACTGGAGATGCTAACCCCACTTAAATTACTGCTAACCGAGATCCACTCTGTTTCTTTCTGGAAATGACCTCAGGAATTCTGGGGAGGGCAGAATTAAATAGTTTGAAGTGACATGCTCTAAGCAGCCACTAGAGAGATCTCCCTGACAAGAAAGTCTCCTCATTTATTAAGCTTCCTGCTTCTGAAAATCCTGGTCCTCTCTAGTAACTGTAGAGGAGCAGGAGCACTATAAACACTCTACATCTCCCCCTCATAATAATAAATAAATAATAAAAAACCAATAATTAAAAACCAATGTATTTACAAACAATTAAAAAAAAATTTCAAATTCCTTAAAACTATTTACACTACAGAGTCCCCTTATCAAATCATGCAAACAGTCCAGAGCAGTATGATAAAGATCAAGCTTTGAGGGGTTCTGATCATTAGACAGTCCCCTTAGACAGTGAATCACAGAAAAAAATTACAAGATTTTTCACAGGCCTCTACTGATAACATTTTAATATTTAGCAATTCTTGGTCAGATCACAAAAATGACTTGGGAATTATGCTGACAAAACTCAGAGATACATGTGTCACAGGGAAAGTGTCAAAAAGCAGCCAAAGTCCCTTATTTAGCACTTTGGGGTCTGAGAAGAATGTCTTCACCTCCCTATCCATTGTTAACTGGTTTATAACCCAGACTAAAGAGCAAATCCAGAGTTGTTGTTTTTTTTTATAGTTTTTTTTTTTTTTTTTTTACATAAGCTTGGTTAACTATTACCACCAGTTTGTAAATGGTTTCAGTAACATTGGGCCTGCTATCACAGACAAAACCAAATAAAGTATGGTTAAGGATAATCTAAGAATGGCCCAATCTAAACAAATATTTTGCCTCAGTCTTTAATGAGGAGCTTATGCATAATGGCTGGATGACAAATGGGAATGAGGATATGGAGGTAGATGTTACCACATCTGAGGTAGAAGCCAAACATGAACAGTTTAATAGGACTAAATCAGGGGGCCCAGATAATCTTCATCCAAGAATATTAAAGGAACTGGCACAAGAAATTGCAAGCCCATTAGCAAGAATTTTTAATGAAATTAAACTCGGGGTTGTACCGTATGACTGGAGAATTGCTAATATAGTTCCTATTTTTAAGAGAGGGGGGAAAACGTGATCCGGGTAACTAGAGGCCTGTTAGTTTGACATCTGTAGTATGCAAGGTCTTGGGAAAAAAATTGAAGGAGAAAGTAGTTAAGGACATTGAGGTCAATGGTAACTGGGACAAAATACAGCATGGTTTTACAAAAGGTAGATTGTGCCAAACCAACCTGATCTCCTTCCTTGAGAAGGTAACAGATTTTTTTAGACAAAGGAAATGCACTGGATCTAATTTACCTTGATTTCAGTATTTGATACCATTCCACATGGGGAATTATTAGCTAAATTGGAAAAGATGGGGATCAATATGAAAATTGAAAGGTGGATAAGGATCTGGTTAAAGAGGAGAGTACAACAGGTAATACTGAAAGGTGAACTGTCAGGCTGGAGGGAGGTTACTAGTGGAGTTCCTCAGGGATTGGTTTTGAGACCAATCTTTCTTAATCTTTTCATTACTGACCTTAGCACAAAAAGTGGGAGTGTGCTAATAAAGTTTGAGGATGACACAAAGCTGCAAGATATTGCCAATATGGGATATCTTACAAGCAGTGTTTCCCAAACTTGGGATGCCGCTTGTGTAGGGAAAGCCCCCAGCAGGCCAGGCTGGTTTGTTTATCTGCCCCATCTGCAGGTTCCACCAATCGCGGATCCTCCAGGCCAATGAGAGCTGCTGGAAGCGGTGGCCAGTACATCTCTCAGCCTGCGCTGCTTCCAGCAACTCCCATTGGCTTGGAGCACTGAACCACGACCAGTGGGAGCCACGATCAGTGGAACCTGCAGACAGGGCAGGTAAACAAACCAGCCCTGCCTGCCAGGGGCTTTGCCTACATAAGTGGTGCCCCAAGTTTGGGAAACACTGTCTTACAGGAATATCTGGATGACCTTGTAAACTGGAGTAATAGTAAAAGGATGAAATTTAATAGTGCAAAGTGCAAGGTCATGCATTTAGGGATTAATAACAAGAAGTTTTGTTATAATCTGGGGACTCATCAGTTGAAAGTAACGGAGGAGGAGAAGGACCTCAGACTATTGGTTGATCACAGAATGACTATGAACTGCCAATGATTGATATGGCTGTGAAAAAGCTAATGCAGTCTTGGGATGCATCAGGCGAGATATTTCCAGTAGAGAGAAGGAGGTGTTAGTACCATTATATAAGGCACTGGTGAGACCTCATTTGGAATACTGTGTGCAGTTCTGATCTGTTTAAGAAGGATGAATTCAAACTGGAACAGGTACAGAGAAGGGCTACTAAGATGATCTAAGGAATAGAAAACCTGTCTTATGAAAGGAGACTCAAAGAGTTTGGCTTGTTTAGCATAACCAAAAGAAGGCTGAGGGGAGATATGATTGCTCTCTCTAAATATATTAGATGTACAAATACCAAAGAGGGAGAGGAATTATTTAAGCTCAGTACCAATGTGGACACAAGAACAAATGAATATATACTGGCCATCAGGAACTTTAGACTTGAAATTAGACGCAGGTTTCTAACCATCAGAGTGAAGTTCTGGAATAGCCTTCCAAGGGGAGTAGTGGGGGCAAAAGACCTAACTGGCTTCAATACTAAGCTTAATAAGTTTATGGAGGGGTTGGTATGATGGGATAGCCTAATTTTGGTAATCAATTGATGTTTGACTATTAGCAGTAAATATGCCCAATGGCTTGTGATGGGATGTTAGATGGGGTGGGATCTGAGTTACTAGAGAGAATTCTTTCCCGGGTGTCTGGCTGGTGAGTCTGGCCCACATGTTCAGGGTTTAGCTGATAGTCATATTTGGAGTCAGGAAGCAATTTTCCTCCATGGCAGATTGGCAGAGGCCCTGGGGGTTTTCCACCTTCCTCCGCAGCATGGGGCACGGGTTACCTGCTGGAGGATTCTCTGCACCTTGAGGTCTTTAAACCATGATTTGAGCACTTCAATAGTTCAGGCATAGGTTAGGGGTTTATTACAGGAATCAGTGGGTGAGATTCTGTGGCCTGCGTTGAGGTCAGACTAGACGATCATAATGGTTCCTTCTGACCTTAAAGTCTATGAGGGTGGATGGCAGCTTGTCAGAAATACTTTGAGGTAAATAAAGTTCTGTCAGAAAAGCCTGTTTTGGCCAGTTCAAACTTAGACAACAACTTTGAACTGTGCACTGATGCACTGGACACAGGCCTAAGAGCAGTATTGATGCAAAGAGGGGAAAATAACCAGAAGCACCCCATTTCCTTCTTATGTTAAAAAAATAGAACTGAGACCCACTGAACAGAACTATTTGGTTACAGAAAAAGAATGTTATGCATTTGTGTGGGCAACCAAGCAGCTAAGGCCTTACCTATTTAAAAGAAAATTCCTAAGACCACTAAGAGGTTTTCTTTCAGGCAAGACAGAAATCTGTCTGTTTACATGAAAATTAAGTACTATATGGCTCACAGGGGCTTCCCCACACGTCGGAACCAAATGCTACTAAGCAATTGTGAAATCTCCAAAGAGAGGAAATTGACAGGAAGAGATAAACAGCAGGAGATATTCTGTTTAGAGGTAATACAATGAACTTTGGAAGATATAAATTTAATACAGATGAACCCCAAGTTATCCCTTCAGTCTGTGAGAACAAGCTATCGGTGGGGTTAATCTTATGAGAAGGGGTGTCCGACAAACTGGTTGAAAATGTTGGGGAAAGAATTTGGGTTAAGCTTTCTTGCAGGAGATAGGGGAATGCCTAGTTAGTCAAATTTAGTCTCTAGAAAGCAGATGATGATTTTGTTTTATTTGTAACCATTTGTTTCCAATATTATTATTCCCTATCTCCTGAATCTCTGTTCTTTGACAATAAACTTATTTTTGTTTTCTCTATAAATATATCATAACTGTGTTCCAAGGTATAACTAATAAGCTGGTGTGTACTTTTCTTTTGTGAATTGCAGGCCTGGTAAATCTGTGAGTGTTCAGTGGATAAGGGCTGGACACTATGGTGAACTCTCCAAGGACTCAGGGATTGCTCTGTGTGCCTATCGTTACCTGTCTAGGAAGAGCGAGGCTTGTGAAGTCTTAGAAGGCAGTGCTTGTGTTTCTAGTGGTTCTGAAACTGGTGCTTTCATAGACTCATAGACTCATAGACTCTAGGACTGGAAGGGACCTCGAGAGGTCATCGAGTCCAGTCCCCTGCCCTCATGGCAGGACCAAATACTGTCTAAACCATCCCTAATAGACATTTATCTAACCTACTCTTAAATATCTCCAGCGATGGAGATTCCACAACTTCCCTAGGCAATCTATTCCAGTGTTTAACTACCCTGACAGTTAGGAACTTTTTCCTAATGTCCAACCTAAATCTCCCTTGCTGCAGTTTAAGCCCATTGCTTCTTGTTCTATCATTGGAGGCTAAGGTGAACAAGTTTTCTCCCTCCTCCTGATGACACCCTTTTAGATACCTGAAAACTGATATCAGGTCCCCTCTCAGTCTTCTCTTTTCCAAACTAAATAAACCCAATTCCTTCAGCCTTCCTTCATAGGTCATGTTCTCAAGACCTTTAATCATTCTTGTTGCTCTTCTCTGGACCCTCTCCAATTTCTCCACATCTTTCTTGAAATGCGGTGCCCAGAACTGGACACAATACTCCAGTTGAGGCCTAACCAGCGCAGAGTAAAGCGGAAGAATGACTTCTCGTGTCTTGTTTACAACACACCTGTTAATGCATTTGTATAAAGGCATCTAAGATACTGGTTTGATCTTGCCTCCCAGCTTTGCCCTGACCCTCCTTCCTCTCTGCCATTATAGCCCGTGCTCCCTCCTGTTTCCAACCCATCTCCCAGGTCTTGTTCCCCACTTACCTGTGGGCTTTGCTCACCTGTCCCCGTCGAACCTAGTTTAAAGCCCTCCTTACTAGGTAAGCCAGTCTGTGCGCAAATAAGGCCTTTCCCCGCTTCGAAAGGTGAACGCCATCTGTTCCTAGCAGTCCTTCCTCAAATAGCATCCCGTGGTCGAGGAAGCCAAAGCCCTCCTGGCGACACCATCTTCGCAGCCAGGCATTCACCTCCACGATGCATCTGTTTCTGCCCGGACCCCTACCTTCAACAGGAAGAATCGAAGAGAATACCACCTGCGCTCCAAACTCCTTAACCCGTACTCCCAGAGCCCTGTAGTCACTCTTGATCTGCTCAGTGTCACACCTCGCAGTATCATTTGTGCCCACATGGATGAGTAGCATGGGGTAGTAGTCAGAAGGCCGGATAATCCTCGACAAAGCCTCTGTAACATCTCGGATACGGGCCCCTGGCAGGCAGCATACCTCCCGGGATGAACGGTCAGGGTGACAGATGGGTGTCTCCGTCCCCCTCAGCAGAGAGTCTCCAACCACCACTACCCTACGTTTCTTATCAGGGGTGGCAGCAGACCTCCCAGCCTTAGGGGTACGAGGCTTCACCCCCTTCACTGTCGGGGGTGATTTCTTCTCTCCTGTATCAAGAAGAGCATAACAGTTATCTTTTACCACAACAGGAGGGTTCGCAGCAGCGGTGGAGCACTGCCTGCTGCTAGAAGTAACCAGCTGGCTGTGTCCACCCTGAGCCTCCTCCTCCACTGGTGTGTCAGATACACCCTGAGGCATCTCCTCCTCCACTGGTGTGTCGGTAGTCCTGTCAGCTGGGACAGCACCATCAGCTGTCTCCACATGAATACTGTCCAGGAATTGCTCATGGACATAGATGTTCCTCAGCCTGGCCACCTCCTCCTGTAGCTCTCCCACCTGCTGCCTGAGAGATTCCACCAGCAGGCACCTTTCACATTGGATGCCACCCCCAGCCTGGATATCAGTAAGTGGAAATTGCAAATTACAGTCTTTGCAAGCCCACACCAGAATCTGGGTAAAAGCATCCATGCTTTGGTGCTCTGTCTGGCTACAGGCGCAGGTGGAGGAGACCGAAGCAGTGCTGGCACATGTGTTGCGGGTCCTCCTCACCATTGTAAGCTTCCCTCTGTCAAACTCTCGCAAATTCCCGTCTACAGTTCCCTGTCCGCTCCTCTCTGCTGTAAACAGAAAGATTTTTGATGTGGCTCAGGTTATGGGTTCAGGGGACCAATGGGTCACAGATGAGACTGACAAGGGACCCCCCCTTCCTACTCCCCTTCCAAACTCCCTTGCAAAACTCCCTGTTAGCAGCTCCTGTTCGCTAAGCTCCCTGGGAGCTTTCAAGGGAGCTTATCCACAGAAGGCACAAACAAGACTTCCTTTTACTGAGGGCAGGTGGTTGTGATGTTTCTCACAACACTGGGTGCCCTCTGGAAGCATCACACACAGCTAATATCAGGTCATTTACCTGGTATTCTTGAGCTTTCTGTATTAAAACAGAAGCCATCTGGAATAGCTCAGATCCATGGATCCAGCAAGGCCAGCTTCCTGTGTTGCTAAAATCTAGCTTCCTTAGCACTCCCGTTTTCACCATGGTCTCCACTACTGTGCTGAGACAGAGCTGTGCCTCTTCCTGCTGCAGCTTTCATAGGTCTTATCCCTGATTTTCCACTTTCCTCCCTCATTCACCATTCTGGCAATCTGAGGATCTCTTTTCTTTCCTTTACTCCTTTAGAGAGAGGGAGTCACTCACTTCTGATTCATGTAGTATGACAACATATACAAAAAGAACAACTAAGCAACAACTAGGGAAAACTCAGTGGCCAGGATGTTCCTATGTTTAGGACCACATGCTGGTCCTCTCTGGTAATTGGGGTGGACCAAGAATCTTATTCCTGATAAAGGTTTCTCCTTTCATGATTTCTGTATTGGTGTTTTTTCCTGATGAACAGTAGATAGGATCTTGAGCCCAGCTTGTTAGTATTAGGGTCAAGAAAATGCAGTGGATGACTTACACTAGAAAAACTGGATTCCTATCAAGCTTGCAGGGTTTCCACTTCAAGTCTATCCAGGCATTTACTGCTTTCATTCTGGGTTTCATTCCTGTTTCCTTCACTAGAGTTTTTTTGATGTTTAAAGTTTTTCTGGTTTCAGCTTTAAGAACAGGGATTTCCCAGATAAATAAAACTACATGAAGTGATCAATATATCCTCAGGTTTATACAGGAACTTACAACTGTGGTTAAAAGGTAAATCATAGCTGTTTCTGCCAACAAGACACTTCTCTTGGCTTAAAAAAAAAAAAAAGTTCAATGCTGAAACATAGCCCCAGGCAAATTTGCCCCAGGCAATGGTAATTTTTGGACATATTTGTCACCATTTTCACAGCAAGTTTTGACAGCAAAAATCTCCTCTTGCCATTGTGACAAAAAAAAAAAAACTGCAGTGGCCAAGTGTTAATGTGCTAATTATTTCACATTTCTCTAGCGGTGTTTTTTGTTTCATCCACAACATCATGTGGCACCAAGAAAGCTTGTAGCCTTCCAGCAGTGAATTTAAATTATATTGAAATGAGTAGACAATATATTCTTCTGCCAAAAATAGACTCCCAAACAAGAAGTAAAACTACTATTTAATTTATTAAGCATTATATAATTATATGAGTTATGCTAGAGAAATAGATTATAATACCCCTGATATTTTTGCAAGTACTTTTCCAACAGAAGCGCCTAACGAAGACAAACAATGAGGAAAAATTCAAATACAATCATAAGAAATTTGAAACAAGCTTTGAAAACATTAACTGCCAGTCACTTTCCAGTCCTTAATGATCTGTTTTATATTTCCATGGGATCAATGTTGTACAAAGTTTAAAAAGCATGAGGGTGGCAGTTTATATAAATCTGCTATGGTACTGTAGACTTTAATATTCTGTTTGATCCAGACAAATTTAATCTTTCCTTAAATTCAACATTTTAGTGCTCCAGTGAGATCATATTAACCTAACATAATAGTCCTAGTCCTGGTATGAATAATAATTTTATAATTAGAAATTAAAATAAATAAAGCAATCCTCTGGCATTCCAACAAGCTTCTGACCCAAACCTTTATAAATCAAGTAGATTCTGTTCATGTATGTTACTTCAGTCCTTGTATACTAAATCTTGTACTGAAGTTGACTTCATTTAAGTTAAGGAGAGATTTGCGTGACCCTGAATGCAGAATGGGGTCTTTAATGTTGGAAGGCAAAACGGTTTAATCACATGATGGCTTCAGTGTCAAAGGATGTGTAAGATGTTTCAGTGTAACATGAGCTTGCTAAAATGATGCATATCACGTCTAAATTAAACATGTCAGTAATGGGTATAAGAGCCAGGAGAAATTAGGCAGAATTGCAGATCATTTAGACTGGAATGTTTCACAGATTCATGTCTGTTTCAACAATTTTTATTTATTTATTTATTTATTTTATTTATTTATTTAGGTGTAGGGGAATGAAGCATTTGTAGGGGAATGAAGCAACTTTTTCCAAAGTGAAACCTTTTCATTTTTCAATAAGGTTAACAAATAATCAAAGACAAAATGAAATGTTTTGTTTTAGACTGAACAAAAACTTTTTGTGTGATCTGAAACTCTATTTTTTCTACTTTTGGATTTGGATTCAGAGAAATTGCCAAAAAAAAAAAAGACTTTGTTCAACATATAACATTTTTTTTTCAAAATGAGCAGTGAAACAAAATATTTGTTCAACCAATTATATTCAATATGCTTTAATCCAGAATTCTACATAATAATGATCCAATGGGCTGTAATGTTTTGAAACATTACTGGAGAAAATGGGGACTTTTTAAAAGCTACATCCAGTTCACAACAATAGCTTTAAATAAACATTTAAAGTGTATGTATATTCACAGAGAGCATTTATTAAAGTTGTATGTTTGTATTTACATAAAGAGGTGGTCGGAAAATTGCGCCGTGGGGAAGGGTAAGTTGTTTGTTTTTTTTCTCTGTGGAAAATTTTAACTTTTCAGTGAAATATTGAAAATTGAAATGTTTTTCTGAAAACTAAAATATTTTCAGCCAAAGAACAGAAACATTTCAGTTTTCAGGCATTACATTTTTCAAAAAAAAATATTGAAATTTTCTATGGAAAGCAGATACTTGAGTGAAAAAATGGTTTGTCAAAAACCCAATTTTCCATCAAAAACAGTTTTGGCAGAAAATGTTCAACCGGTCCTATATATACATACATATATATATATACACACACACATACATTTAATACATTTAAAAAAAAACCTATGATAAACACTAATGTTACAAATGAACTTGGCCTTACAATATTCTTATGCATGCACAAGCCAGTATCATTATCTTCATTTTACCAGCAAGGTAGTTGTGCTCTTATATTCCAAATTTCCTAATTAAGCAATAATTTAGCTAGATCAAAAGGAAGCAATCACTGTTTTCATAGCCTTATAATGGTTCTAGTTACCAGCAAGGTAACTGAATCACAGAAAGGCTCAGTGCCTAAGGCAAGGGGAACCTATGACAAAATCAAGAATAAAACCTGCATCTCCTAACTGACCAACTCCATGCCTTAACAACAAAAACATGTTTTTTCACACATCAACATGTAGAAAGTGTTGTTGCACCCTATCTTGGAAATAGTACACAAATAGCACGCAGATCTAAATAGTGGTAAATCTGTCTGGAATAAAAGGCTAGAGGCAGTCAAGATACTGAGCTAACTGTATTTTTGTAACACAAAATTTCTTCACTGAAATTAAGTAAAGCTTATAAAAAAGAAGTGAGCTCCAAAATGACACTTCAGTCACTTACAATGAAAGAGAAAAAAAGATTAATGTAGTGTTCTCTTTCTTCATTCAAGAACTCTAAAAACACAAACATAAGGTGGCACCAGAAAAATTTGTGGACAATTTCTCTGTGCTTTGCTAACATCCATGGCAATTGTAAATTATTTCAGCATAGCTCATTCTCTTCATATAGATATAAGGAAACAAAATTAATTAGACTCGTGAATGCTGGGCAGCTGTCAGCAATTGAACATAATACATGAATAATCTTACTTCCAAAATTAAATATTTGTAATGTAATTAAGGGTTTAATTCCTGTCAGCATTCATTGTCTGTGGATTTTGCTATGGATCCTCTGTTGGGTTTTCCTAACTCTGCTTCATGGAGCTTAATCCTGATTCTGCTTAATACATTGTTCTCATTACTTACATATTCAGTCATCAGGTCCAGGCAGTCCTCCCGCAATTTGCACAGTACAAGAGTCTCCCGCCCAACCCTAATGCTTTAAAAAGGAAGGTACAGGCTCACTAGAAAGAAGTGAGAATCACGTATAGAGTCACGGGCCCGATGATCTCCTTTGCTACAAGAGATGGAGGCGTCAATTGATAGACAAGGGCTGAGAGACTCCCAAAAGCAGGAGAAGAGGGAAGCAGCAGTTCCATGTTTTGTTCTACTCTCCCCAGAGCTTGAGTACAGCTCATAGGTCTGGAGCAAGAAAAGATAAACAAATAAACAACTGAAAATAAGAGTTACAAACAAGTGAATTACTGGCTAGCGACTTGCCTCCACACTGGTCAGGGCCCAGCCGCAGAAAGCACTGCTAAGAGGCCTCACCCATGTACAGTTAAGGTTCAGTGAGGCTTTACCTTCCCTTTACCATCTCTTAACACATGGATTATAAGGATGTGCCTCCACAGGAAGCGTCAGCACCAGCTCTGCCCGGGGTGAACCATTTCTCGGACAATTTGCCCTTACTGGAGTATCAGTCCTGAGCATAAGCCATGCCTGTTAGTGCATTCAACAGCCTGGCGTAAGGAGATGGCGGGGGGGACGTAAATAAAGTAGGACTCCAGACATGATGTAGAGACCAGGAAATGTGATGTAGTCCCCACACATCCTCAACACACTTCCTTTCAAGACAACTGATAAGGATGTGAACATTGTGATTGCTTCCTTTTGATCTAGCTAAACTATTGTTTAGTTAGGACATTTAGAATGTAAGAGCACAGTCAGTTGACAAAATAAAATATTTTTAAAATACAACAGAAACGATGGAGAACAGTACAGCAATATTTACGTGTATGGTTTTGTTCTTATTATACAATTGACTCTGAATGCGTTATTTAAAAAACTTCAGTCTTACTGTATTTTCAACTCATCATTCCATACTATACATTTGCAAAACATATCTTGGACATCTCATTAGTAATGAGAAAATGGTAGTGATACAAGCATCTATCAAATGGCTGGAAAAAAATAAATCACCTACTTAGCTAGGTGATCCTGACTGCCGTGGCCATCAACAAGTTGCACTTGTACTACCAAAAAATTCATTGATGGAGCACCAAGTGAAGCTGCTAATCTATGGTGCAGTCACAAACAATAGCTTTGAGACAGAATAATCATATCCACAGAAAGGCTAAAGTTGCAAGAAAATGCTATATTGAGTCTGTACTTTTTCCAGTTCTATTTATCTTCTTTTTGATTTCCAAGAGCAGTTTTTTTCAATCAGTCACATATCGTGCATTTACTTGAATCAGGACAGACATGAATGCGTGTGCTTTTGCGGTTATCATCTTTCAATTTGCTGCCAGTACTAAACTTTATGACCTATTTCTGTCAAAAAAGGCAACAGATGAAATTCATGATGAGCATGGATGTGTATGTCTAGACATGAGAGAGTTTAACAGCTATCTACAATCACTAAAGATTCTGGCATTTCTAATATGTTCAGGAGTTTGTCCAAGAATCTGAATATTATTTCTATTACACATGCCAAAGTTTGACAAATTGGTGCTCCAAGTTAGGAATCTAAATCTATATTCAGTCACCTAAGCAACCATTTTAGACACCTAAGTGGTAATTTAAGTTGCCATACTGGATATTTAGGTGACTACATTTAAACATCCACGTTTTCAAATTGGACCCAGTGACCTCACCTCTTCATATAAAATGAAAGATGACCTTTATCTTATTTGGAGAATAATTTCTGCATGCAGTACCTGTGCCTTTGCTGAAGAAAGTGAAGCTTTATAATGCACACAGTTGTGAAAAAGATTACTGGAGCTTCCCCATTCAGAGGAAGGGGAAGAGCCTCAGATCCCTTTACCACTTCCCCTAGGCCAAAAGAAGCAATCAGCCTTCCCCTGTCAATAGGGCGGTCTTTAAGGACAAAGGTATCCATTCCAAGAACCTCCTCAGATCTCCCCCTTCTATCCTTCCCTAATAACCTTGTGTTCTCATCTCAGGCACACATGTTGCACCAACTGCAGCCTTCTTGTGATGATTATGTTCACCCCACGTCAGAGTGATTTCAAGTGAGGAGACAAATGAGGCTAGGTCCTCTTCTGAGAGCTCTTCTGGCTAGCTGAAGATGGAGGGAAGTATTCTTACTCACTATGTCAATTTGCTTGCCCATCAGTGATAAGTTTAACATGGCTTTCAGACTTCACACACTTTGATATCTTTTTTTTTTTCTGTTTCTGATAAATGGCAAACTTCAGCCACTCCCTTCTTTCTAACATCACTTCTCTTGGACTGAGCTTAATTAAGCATATGATCATCTACCTCCTGTGTCCTTCCCGACCCTAAAGGAGCCTCCTTGCCTTTTATCAGGGGCCCAACTTTTGCTTCTGACAGTGCAGTCTTATGATTTGCTTCCAGTCCTTCAGTGGTCCATGGAATACTCCCTCTCCCTACCTTACCTAAGATTAGCATTGTGGGCAGACAAATGCAGCATCTTTCTCTGAAATCCCATCCAATGTTGGCCATATTTGAATATTCAACAAGGAGGGAGATGTAATTTTTTCTAGGGCAGCAGTAGCATAAACTATTTCTGCTTAAATTTTTAATGTGCGTGTCAGGGGTTGGGGGGAGCAGAGAAAGGAAAGGCCAGATTCCCTGGGTCACCTTTTCTCTGTTTATGTGGCATGCCTTCTTTTCTGTAGATATGCACATCCAACACATTGTGCTACTTGCCCTGCTCTGTGCACTGGAGCAGCATGGTAATATTGTTGTTTTGGGTGTAAATCTGGCTACTTTTCCTTCATACAAAATGACTGTTACCCCTTTTTGCTCTGCACAAAGGATGGATGTTTGGTCCCTCTATAACTTAAGTGCTCATTTCAACAATGTAAACTTCCAAGAAAAGCGGCAAAAAAAGAAAAAGAAATGCTAAGAAAGTCTGACTTTAATTAATCCCCCCCCAACACACCACACTAGTTTTCCCATTGTCATTTTAAAGAGTTTTGCTGCTTCAAAACTAAATACTCAATTAAGATAGAAACATCTAAATAAAATGCAACTACAGTGTACCTGTGATTCCAGAGACAATGGTCCACATCTGGCACAGTCAGCCAATTTTCACCAGTTGGGAAATTGAGGAACATTCTGTTGTCAAGGATCTTGCAATGTTTCAGTAATGAGATGGCTGTAGGTAGTGCTGCAGTTAGGGCTACTAATGACCCTTTCAAAAGATTTTTATCAGTTCAGCCATTGACATAGGAAGATAATGGTTCAGTAGAAGCATATCCCTTCTAATATTTTGTCTGATTTTTCATATTATTGCTTGATATATCCATGAATTGAGCTGTTAATGCCTGTTCTATATAAACCTGAAAATAGCAATGTGATCTGGTGTTCTCTTTCTTCAGTCAACTAGATAAGTGTGTTTACTGTGAAGAATTTTCACCCATAAAAATATATATTACCTATTTCAGAGTAGCAGCCGTGTTAGTCTGTATTTGCAAAAAGAACAGGAGTACTTGTGGCACCTTAGAGACTAACAATATTATTTGACCATAAGCTTTCGTGGGCTACACTCCACTTCTTCAGATGCATAGAATGGAACATATAGTAAGGAGATATAAATACATACAGAACATGAAAAGGTGGAAGTAATCATATCAACTCTAAGAGGCTAATTAATTAAGATGAGCTATAATCAGCAGGAGAAAAAAAAACGTTTCTAATTATAATCAAGATGACCCATTTCAGACAGTTGACGAGGTGTGAGGATACTTAACATGGGGAAATAGATTCAATCTGTGTAATGACTCAGCCATTCCCAGTCTCTATTCAAGCCAAAGATAATGGTATCTCTTTTGCATATTAATTCAAGTTCATCAATTTCTCCTTGAAGTCTGTTTTTGAAGCTTTTCTGTTGCAAAATTACCATCTTCAGGTCTGTTACTGAGTGACCAGAGAGGTTGAAGTGTTCTCCTACTGGTTTTTTAATGTTAAGATTCCTGATGTCAGATTTGTGTCCATTCATTCTTTTACATAGAGACTGTCCAGTTTGGCCAATGTACATGGCAGAGGGGCATTGCTGGCACATGATCACCTTCAGCCCCCAACTAAAACCTCTCCAGTGCATCATCAAAGAGTTACTAACCCAGGAACCTATCCTTGCAACAAAGCCTGATGCCAGCTCTGTCCACATATCTATTCAACTGATACCATCATAGGACCTAATCACATCAGCCACGCCATCGTAAGGGCTTATTCACTTGCACATCTACCAATGTGATATATACCATCATGTGCCAGCAACTTCAAGGAGAAACTGATGAACTTGAATTAATATCCACGAAAGCTTATGCTCAAATAACGTTGTTAGTCTCTAAGGTGCCACAAGTACTCCTGTTCTTTTTGCGAATTTCAGGTTTCAAATTATATTTGGCAGATTAACAATCAGAAATTGAGTGCTTGCATTTCTCACAGCATGTTTTGGATGGCGAGAGCAGGGGGACTGCAGATAATTGAGCTACCTTGACAGAGCTGCTTGCCGAAACCTGTGTAGACCCTTCTCCCTGCCTAGCTGGTTTTAGCCAGGGCTATTAGTGCCTCTTGATTATTTTCAGAAGCAATACATTTCACCAAATTCATCCCAACACAAGAAAACAGGAAAACACATAAAGCACATCTATTGTGCATTTTACTGTTGTCCCAACTCAGTGAACCATTAAAAATGAAGTGAATCATTGAACAAAAGTGAGCTGAACAACAAAAACCTGAAATAAGTAAAAATATGTTGAGACTAGCAGCTTTTATTTCATTTAAAAAGAAAAGCTACTGCTTCTGTGATGTCCATGACTGTGGACAAATAATTTTTCTAAATTTTTTTCACTTCCTCCTTATCTCCTGACCTTAACATGTGAATGGCTTAGGTCTTTAGGGCTGTCTCCAAGGCATAGTGTGGGAGAGCTGGTTCATTTTTATGAAGATAAGCCTCTACATAGTGCTGTTCGACAGATAAATCATTTCGTTAGTGACAATGGCCCTGATAGACCAAAAAACATTTTTGTTTACTCTAAGTGGCTGAACTTTATTTCCGGGGGTGGGGGGGGGTGTCCCAGCTGTAATATCAGTGGCACAAAAGAAATAACAAATTCCAATTGCTCTAATGAGTTGAAGGGAACTACTGCATCTGTTGTGTGTAAAAAAAAAAAAAAAAAAAAAAAAAAAAAAAACTACACAGCATCAAGTGTGTATGTATGTATATGTATATATATATATATATATAAAACTTCACAGCATCAAATACATAAATATATATTCACACTGACTACGAGCAAATTTAGCACAGTTTAGCACAAAGCTGAAAAGGGAACTAATTTACTAAGGACTTGGGTCTGAACTGAAAGCCATGAGTGTAACCCCAAAAGGTGAAACAACCTGTGCATTTGAGGGGTTAACTGTAGTTACCATATCAATATGGGATTGAATCTGCTCTGGTGTAATCTTGCATCCAAAGGACTGTAAGGAGCATTACAATATGCATGTGTTATACACCCGTCGCTCAAATATTCTCAAACAAATAAGAGAGAATTTTTTCTGATCACAGCCCCTATCACCTCCAGTGCTCAGAATATTGTGCAGTTACTTGAAATGCACCATATGTTACAGAGTGGGAAAATGTACTGTCAGCATTGAGAAGCTGAGCAGCACAACTTAAGCCTGGTTTGCTGGGGGTTATAAGTGGAGGGGAAAGGAGCTTAGTAATTACAAGTATAATCAAGAGAAGATAAGGTCTCAAAGTTGACTGAACATAGGGTATTCCATGGTAACACAGGAGGTCAGAAAATAGCCTTATGTATATCTCCTCAGAGTGTCATAAATGAACTCAAGAAAGCAAAATTGAATAATGACATAGGAGCCAAACAGAGCCCAGAACAATGGTGCCAAGGAGGAAAGGTTAAAATCACTGTCTGGGTAATATGAATAAAAAGTAATAACAGAAATACTTTCTCAATCAGTAAAGCAGAATATAATTGTGGAAATGGTCTTACCTTTCTTCACTAGAGGCCAGTTCATCTCTTGCTATCCCAAGGCCAGATTCTACTACCCTTACTAAACTCTGAATAATACCTTACTTCAAAAGGAATCATATGGATCTGAAGTGGATTTTTACAGGTCTCCAAGTAAAGCATCACTGGTTGTGAGCAAGAGCGGCAGAATTAGGGCCTGAATGACTTGCAATGAGCCTTACCCCAATCATTGATGGATATGCATGTTAAAGTAATCATATCCTCTATAAAAGGTAAATCAGTGGGGTATTAGAGGTTCGGGGACAGTCAGTATCCTCAGATGTTGAGGTAATTAATCAGAATTAGAGCTGGTAGAAAAATGGAAAACATTTTTCACGATCGTTTTCTGGAAGATGTATCCCTTTTTTGAAATGTTTGACCAGCTTTCACATTTTTCATGCTCAGCAACTCGACGGCAACCTGGGGTAAAACTTGTTACAGCTCCTAGAAGGTTTGGACCCTGAATCTCCCATATATATGCAACACACCCATTTCATTGGGAAATGATACCCCTTTCCACTTCCAACCCCTTCAAAATGTCCATGGGTGCATAAACCATGCTTTTTCACACTGTGCTGCCCACTAACACACAACAGACCTATTTGACATTGCTCGATTCATTGCACTGCATGAAAAATTGCTGCATAACATTTTGCATTCAGCTTTCACTTCTTTGATGATTGCCCTCCACCTTAGTGTGTGCCACACTTTTAGTGAGATGATAAATAATAAATAATATTGTATCATTTTATAACATACTTATATTGCACCTACTTCTACCATCTTTGTTTATGCTGAGTCATACCTTATGTGAGTGCTCCCATAGACTTCACAGAGGACTACTCTTGAGTACTGTAAATTGTTACACAATATAGTAATTTTCATCCACAGATCTCAAAGTGCTTTTCAAAGGTAAGTATCATTATCTTCATTGTGGATGTGAGGAAACTAACACACAGGGAGAGCTTGAGTGATTTGTCTATTTTCAGTAATATCAGTGACTTCCTCAATGTTAAGTTAGTAGTGGAGAAAGGAAAGAGAACTCAGATCTCCTGACTGCACGTCATGTGTCCTACCCACCAGCTGCTCCTGACACACCAGATTTGGGACATGTCATCTAAAATATGCATGACTATATAAGTGTGTGTAGGGAGGGGTACAGGATGGTATAATAGAGTGAGGTATGAATAGCACATGGGCAGTACTATAATGGCTTATATATATATATACATATATGTATATATATATATATGTATATATATATATAAGCCATTATAGTACTGCCCATGTGCTATTCATACCTCACTCTATTATACCATCCTGTACCCCTCCCTACACACACTTATATATGTATATATATATATAAGCCATTATAGTACTGCCCATGTGCTATTCATACCTCACTCTATTATACCATCCTGTACCCCTCCCTACACACACTTATATATGTATATATATATATAAGCCATTATAGTACTGCCCATGTGCTATTCATACCTCACTCTATTATACCATCCTGTACCCCTCCCTACACACACTTATATAGTAACATAGCAAATATAGTACTTATTTATATTATAAATTTATATATAAATAAATAACTGAAATAGACATAGGTTTAAGCCCTGCTGTAGGCTTGAATTTCCTTTCTTTTGTGGATTTTAGTCAGAGTCTTGTAGCATGTTGAACCGAACTGTTTGTGGTTTAATTTGCTAGAATTATTGCTAAAGTTCTTCATGAAACAAAGAGTCAAACAGAAATATCTGGGGAGAGGAACAACTGCCAGAAGGTGAGACAAAGACAGAACAAGAGAAGTAATCTCAGCTGGCAGGTCCAGCCAGCCACAACAGAGTTATAGTGTAGAAATTTGTTGAGAGATATTTTCAGGACACTCCTGTCTGCACAGAAAACAAGGTATGCATTATGCAATTCAAAGCACAAGATTCGCTGTTACTGCTGCTGGCAAATGTCTATGCATGGCAGCAATGGATTGCCCTCAGTGTCATTTATATTTCTATCTCAACAATAGCCAACCATTTTTATACACTTAAAATCTGCAGTGAGGACAGGATTGCTTTTTAAAAAATTGTTGCTAGCAGTATTTTTCATGTGAGATTAATAAATCCCACATTCCACTGTCTGACATCAAAATATAACCCTCTGTTTGACATGACTATGACAGCCTTCAGGGAAAAATAAAAAAGGTCTTTTCAGAAGGCTACATGTGGAAATTGTATGCAAGTAAACTGAGAGGACTGGGGAGAAGGATCCATAGCTGATTTTCAGTAGTGAAGAATGTGCATGTGCAACTGTGAAGAATACCAGAAAGTTGTGTCCCTACAAAAGGGGACTTGGGCTTATTTTGACTGCTTTCAGTATCATATGTATCCATTTTGTGCACTTTCAGACTTTTCTAATAATAGCACATGCAGATTGAGTGGCCCTGGGAGGAGTGATTTAACAACTCCCAAGTGGCTGTGTGGTCAGCAACTATAAAATAAAAACACAGCAGCTGACAAGGGCAAATTCTCAATGCTTCTGACCTGGATTGAGAAAGAGAGAGCAAATCTGTGAGGAGGGAGAGAGCATAGAGAGTGGATCCTTTGTGATAAATTGAAAAACCTGCAGAAGTAGGGAAATAAATGTTACACCCAGCTCTGTAACACAATGGAAAAATGTACAAATGCTAACAGAAGGGCTTTAACAATGAGAACCTATGCTCATCTCGAAGAACTATGTGTCAGTAACCAAAATGAAGACTAGAAACATAATCTGTAATGAAACAAGACCAGGCAAATGATAACCAACTTAAAAAAAAAAGGAATAAAAATTGTCATGGTGTAATTCCCCACTCTGAACCTTACCGTCCAAAAGATGGGGTACCAGCATGAATTCCTCTAAGCTCAATTACCAGCTTAGTACTTGTAGCGCTGCCACCAACCAGGAATTTCAGTGCCTGGTACATTCTGGTCCCCCCAAAACCTTGCCCGCAACCCCCAAGACTCAGACCCTCTAGATCTTAACACAAGGATAGTAAACCCTTTCCCCCACCATTGCCTTTTCCAGGCTTCCCCTCCCTGGGTTACCCTGAAAGATTACTGTGATTCAAACTTCTTGAATCTTAAAACAGAGAGGAAAATTCACCTTCCCCCCCATTCTCTCTCCCCCTCCCAGACTCTCCCTGAGAGAGAACGTAATCCTAACACAGAGAGAAAATTAACCTTTCTCTCCTCCTTCCCTCCTTTCTCCCCACCAATTCCCTGGTGGATCCAGAACCAGTCCCCTGGGGACTCACCAGAATAAAAAAACAATCAGGTTCTTAAACAAGAAAAGCTTTTAATTAAAGAAAGAAAAAACAGTAAAAATTATCTTTGTAAATTTAAGATGGAATAAGTACAGAGTCTTTCAGCTATAGACTCTGGGAATATCCTCCCAGCCTAATTATACAAGTACAAATTAAAATCCTTTCAGCAAAATACAAATTTGAACTCCTTCCAGCCAAATACACATTTGCAAATAAAGAAAACAAACATAAGCCTAACTCGCCTTATCATCTAGTACTTACAGGTTCTTATAGATTCAAAATAGTATCAGGAAGATTGGAGAGAAACCTGGTCGCACGTCTGGTCCCTCTGAGCCCCCAGAGTGAACAACAACCAAAAACTAACAGCACACACAAAAACTTCCCTCCCTCAAGATTTGAAAGTATCCTGTCCCCTGATTGGTCCTCTGGTCAGGTGACAGCCAGGCTCAATGAACTTGTTAACCCTTTACAGACAAAAGAGACATGAAGTACTCCTGTTCTATTAACCCTTAACTATCTGTTTATGACAAAAATAACAAGAAAATGCTTGCACATAAGGAAGGCAAGAAGGTTAATTCTGTGTTCTCAATCTCTGTTTTGCAAGCTGGGTGGGCTTTTCTTTAATTGTCTGATAGCATGTCCTTCCTTATGTAAGCACCGAAACATGCTGAGGTCGCATGGAGGTTTCAGGGGCAGGGAGAAATTCTACACATGGTACAATCCAGATGGATCCCATTTGTGTTCCAGAGACTGTAAATCATAGCAGAATTTGGCCATGTATATTATATTCTGGGTATGGGAGTTATGCACATGCACATTCTTCACTACTGAAAACTAGGTATATATTTAGATTTATCCAGTCCATTAAGACATCTTTTATAAATAAAAATAAAAGCAGTGCTAGTTTGCTTTTAGGGCTACTGTTTCTTCAGTTACAATATGTACAGCTTACTCTTTACCCATAAAGCCCTCTGGAGGATATGCTCCTTCTAAGATTTTTCTTGCGCTTTTAAAAAGTTCCCTCTTGTGCTATTTCTATTAGCTATAGTACGCTGAACTGAAAATTGTGTTTTGGGAACCTGGCACTTGTTTTTATTTTGATTAATTGTTTCACCTTTACGTTTTTTATAATGCTGTACATACAGTAGCATATGGTATGCTTACTCCCAGAATCTCTCATATTTCCCTTTATATCAAGTGTCACAATGTCTTCTAAATATTGTTTTGCTGTTAATAGGGAGAAGCTCATGTTAACTTATTGTTTAGAAAATTACTTTTAGTTTGCCAGATGTTGGCTCAGTTACAAGGTTAATAAATCAAAAGATGTGGGGTTGGTTTATTATTTGACCCAATGGCACTATCAAAATACCCATACCTACTATGGCATTCTCTGTATTTGACATTTTACCTTTACATTTTTCAATATCTAGCAAGAAAACCTGGCCCTGTTGAAGTCAGTGACAAATCTGCTATTTATTTCTATAGGACCAGGATTTCATCCCTAGTGTAGACAAGGCTTGTAACCAGAAGAATTGCTTCTAGACCAATCATCTTTCACAGTCAGTGAAACAGCAGCCTGCAAATCAGCTACTTCCACACACAATAGTCTAAGGGTCCACTGATACTTGGAAAATGACCCATTGTTGACAATCCTTGTCAGCTGTCACCCTTGATTGTTCATCAACCAATGGAGAAAACTGTTTGTCTGGCAGAGAAGACAGGGCTAACCCATTTTAAACTTTGCAATGCAAAATAGGCTTGTAAACCAGCTTAACCAGACTTGAGGACTCTCTCCAGTTGAGGAAATCTCCAGACAATATAGATGCAGAATTACCTGGTGTGGCAGTTTGGGAAATGTATCTAAGTAAACCTTACGAATGAATTTTATGGAATTGCTGCATCACTGAACATCTCACTGTATACTGAATCAGCCATTTGTGTCATATACCCCCCAGACCTGGGGTAGGAATATTCTACAGGAACAAATAAGATCATTAACCTGACTGGTCTTCAGTTCAAAGAGCTACATGCTAGAGAACAATGAGAAGGCTGCAGCTTAAGAGAAATCAGTTCTTCTCAGGTTATCTGCAAGGTGTGGGGTTGCAACAGCGGAAATGACTCAGCAGAAAAGAAGGGACACAGATAAAAGGTATTAGAATTGCTGTTAACGAGAGACATGCTCACTGAGTTAAGACGGAGCCTTATGACTGGTGGGCCTAAACAAGCTAAGGACAACTTGTTGCAGGAGTTAGAAGAGAGTCCATGATAACAAGACTGAGCCATGGGAGCAGGTGTGAGGAGAGGGAACCTAAAGGCACTGACTGAAACACAAAGAACACTCAAGAATGATGAGGACTCTAGGGGGTGGAACTGCATACAGGTGTTTGTGGTTTTTTGACTAAAAATTGTGTGACTTTGGGGCTTTGCCTTTGAGTAAAATATGATTGGTTTAGAAATTTCTCTGCAAAGTCTGAGGGTTACTTACTTCAACAGTTGTGTCCATGAAGGGTTAAAATATTCATAGATTCATACACTTTAGGACTGGGAGGGACCTCGAGAGGTCATCGAGTCCAGTTCCCTGCCCTCATGGCAGGACCAAATACTGTCTAGACCATCCCTGATAGACATTTATCTAACCTACTCTTAATTATTTCCAGAGATGGAGATTCCACAACCTCTCTAGGCAGTTTATTCCAATGTTTAACCACCCTGACAGTTAGGAACTTTTTCCTAATGTCCAACCTAAACCTCCTTTGCTGCAGTTTAATCCCATTGCTTCTTGTTTTAGCCTTAGAGGCTAAGATGAACAAGTTTTCTCCCACCTCCTTATGACACACTTTTAGATACCTGAAAACTGCTATCATGTCCTCTCTGTCTTCTCTTTTCCAAACTAAACAAACCCAATTCTTTCAGCCTTCCTTCACAGGTCATGTTCTCTAGACCTTTAATCATTCTTGTTGCTCTTCTCTGGACCCTCTCCAATTTCTCCACATCTTTCTTGAAATGCGGTGCCCAGAACTGGACACAATACTCCAGCTGAGGCCTCACCAGAGCAAAGTAGAGATGAAGAATGACTTCTCGTGTCTTGCTCACAACACACCTGTTAATGCATCCCAGAATCACGTTTGCTTTTTTTGCAACAGCATCACACTGTTGACTCATATTTAGCTTGTGGTCCACTATAACCCCTAGATCCCTTTTTGCCGTACTCCTTCCTAGACAGTCTCTTCCCATTCTGTATGTGTGAAACTAATTGTTCCTTCCTAAGTGGAGAACTTTGCATTTGTCTTTATTAAACTTCATCCTGTTTACCTCAGACCATTTCTCCAATTTGTCCAGATCATTTTGAATTTTGACCCTATTCTCCAAAGCAGTTGCAATTCCTCCCAGTTTGGTATCATCTGCAAACTTAATAAGCGTTCTTTCTATGCCAATATCTAAGTCGTTGATGAAGATATTGAACAGAACTGGTCCCAAAACAGACCCCTGCAGAACCCCAGTCGTTATACTTTTCCAGCAGGATTGGAAACCATTAATAACTACTCTCTGAGTATGGTTATCCAGCCAGTTATGCACTCAACTTACAGAACCCGCATCTAAGTTGTATTTGCCTAGTTTATCGATAAGAATATCATGTGAGATCGTATCAAATGCCTTACTAAAGTCTAGGTATACCGCATCCACCACTTCTCCCTTATCCACAAGACTGGTTTTCCTATCAAAGAAAGCTATCAGATTAGTTTGACATGATTTGTTCTTTACAAATCCATGCTGGCTATTCCCTGTCACTTTACTGCCTTGCAAGTGTCTGCAGATGATTTCCTTAATTACTTGCTCCATTATCTTCCCTGGCACGGAAGTTAAACTAACTGGTCTGTAGTTTCCTGGGTTGTTTTTATTTCCTTTTTTGTAGATGAGCTCTATGTTTACCCTTTTCCAGTCTTCTGGAATCTCTTCTGTCTCCCATGATTTTCCAAAAATACTAGCTAGAGGCTCAGATACCTCCTCTGTTAGCTCCTTGAGTATTCTAGGATGCATTTCATCAGGTCCTGGTGACTTGCAGGCATCTAACTTTTCTAAGAGATTTTTATTTTGTTTTTTTTTAATTTTCTCTTCTAAACCTACCCCCTTCCCATTAGCATTCACTATGTTAGGCATTCCTTCAGACTTCTCGGTGAAGACCAAAACAAAGAAGTCATTAAGCATCTCTGCCATTTCCAAGTTTCCTGTTACTGTTTCTCCCTCCTCACTGAGCAGTGGGCCTACCCTGTCTTTGGTCTTCCTCTTGCTTCTAATGTATTGATAAAAAGTCTTCTTATTTCTCTTTATTCCCATAGCTAGTTTGAGCTCATTTTGTGCCTTTGCATTTCTAATCTTGCATTCCTGTGCTGTTTGCCTATATTTATCTTTTGTAATTTGTCCTAGCTTCCACTTTTTATATGACTCCTTTTTATTTTTTAGATCATGCAACATCTCATGGTTAAGCCAAGGTGGTATTTTACCACATGTTCTATCTTTCCTACCCAACGGAATAGCTTGCTTTTGGGCCCTTAATAGCATCCCTTTGAAAAACTGCCAACTCTCCTCAGTCGTTTTTCCCCTCAGTCTTGATTCCCATGGGACCTTACCTATCAGCTCTCTGAGCTTACCAAAATCTGCCTTCCTGAAATCCATTGTCTCTATTTTGCTGTACTCCCTTCTGGAGTACAGCAAATATGAACTAGAGTACCCATGAAGATGGAGTTCTGGGGAAGGTATGCTTGAGTGACTGGGGTATCTTAAGAGATAAGCACTGATCCTACTTGCCAGGATTTGAGTGGAATGAAAGCTAAGGTCAAAAGGCATCAACTCTTCATAACTTGCCAGAAGGGAACGGAGCATTGGGAGGGGGCCAGTGGAGGGCTACTGAGTCCAGGCTTGCATGGGGCCAGTGACCACTACCCTCCACATAACAGGTACACTGCATCAGCAGATGTTACTCCAGATGTAAGTCTGCAGTAATGGCTGCACCAACACAGTATTCTATACACCATGATTTCTATTATTGTTTGTCTTCTATCACTTTTTATCATTTACATTTATACAAGATATATTTATGAGGGAAGGAGTTTATCCCTTTGTGATTATTGGCTTTCCAAATTGTTTTCTTGGGGCACTGTTGTAAGAATCTATTAGCTGCTCCACAGTTAATGTGCCACTTACTGTCTGTTAAACAGATTTTCTATTATCTTCTATCTTTTGCCAAAAATAAGAAACAAAAAAACACAGAGGGAAAAATAAAAGTTTCTCTTCTGTCCAAATGCTATTCTCCAGGTTCCTGGAAATGTCATTTAACTTTCTGTGCTTAACATGGTAACTACCCAGGAGCCTGGTAAGCCTGGCAGCCTTGGCAGGTATTCATGACAGCTTGTCAAGCCTGAGGCAACTGCAAACAGTCTTTCCTCCCCATAATTAATAATTAATTATTAGCCATTATTTTTTAATCACTGGTTCTTTTGAATTCACCAGTATTTATTTTACACAATTTGTTTTGTCGTTTGTTGTTTTAAACTAAGAAAGGCAAGCAGTGTGCATTCTTTCAAACAAAAGACAAACTAGCTTACTGCCTTCATGGAGGAAATAATGCACAGATTTACATACATACAGACCTACATAAACACACATCCATATGTGGTATGCACACCTATATATACATAGGGAATTAGCCCTTACTTCCAAACACAAGTAACTTGAGCACCTTTTCACAAGCCCAGAAAATTAAACAGTCTAAACCACATCATTTAAGTTGTCTACTATTTTACAAAAACAGAACCACTACAGCAGTGTTGTTTCTTAGGCTAGGCCTACACTTGAATCGCTACAGTGGTAATGCTGCAGCTGCACTGCTGTAGTGTCTCAGTGTAGACCTGCACTATAGTGACAGGAGGGGTTCTCTCATCACTATAGTTAATCCTGAGAGGAGGTAACTAGGCTGAAGGAAGAATTCTTCTGTCAACCTAGGGTTGTCTACACCAGGATATATTGGCTCAAGTATATTGCTCAGAGGTGTGCACTTTTCACACCCCTGAGTGATGTAACTGGGTCAACTTAACTCTTTAGTATAGATCTGGCCTTAGTGATTTGGAATGACGTTCTCAGGAAGTGAGAAGTCACTCTTCAGAATGCTGTCATGTGATTGGAATGAACTTCCTCCTCAGAGACATCACAAGGACTAGTAGAAAGCTGGCTTAGGTCAGAGAGAAGAAAAGGTTGATGGAATCATTTTAATAAATGTGAATCATAAACATTCTTTGTATCAGACGTGCTTGATTTAATCAGTTTGTATCAGTTATAATGACAGTAGGTTAAATAATACTCCCTTGATGCAGAGCAGCTTTAGTTCTTTTTCTACACATTGACAATTGAATACACACACTCACTCACTCACTAACTCTTTCACATAGCTGTCTGCTCTTCCACCACTAAGTGAGACTTTGTGGTTGTGTTTATGAAATGGGGCCCAGATCCTGCAAACACTTAGCATGTGAGTAAACTTTACACATCTAGGGCTATTCACATAACTAATGTGCATATTGACAGGAATAGACTGAAAGGGTTTTATTCTCTTCTAAGCTGGAGCTCTGTTTCGCACAGGAAGATGGGGCAACGTCAACAAGCTGGTTCCAGTCCCCTGATTCCCAGGGCCGTCCCTAGCCCCATCTGGAACGGAAGCTGCTTTTGTGCAGCTCTGACTTCTGCCACTGGCGAAGTGAAGCTCTGATATGCCCTCTTCTCACTCTCTGTGTGCTCCCCTCCTATCTCCTATACCTAATGTGGGGGATAGAAATACAAGGCCCAAATGAGGCATATGTGTTCCAGAGAGAGGTCCTCTCTATCAAGGGAATTTTCTGCTGGACATTTCCACATGAACTACAATTGTGCCTGATAAAGTATAATATTCCCCAAGATGGACTCACCTAAGCAAATTACTAGTGTTGAAATGTCTGCAGGATTGAGACCTAACAAGGGGCATCTCAGGATAGAAGTAGAGGGATACAATCTGATATAAGTGGGATTGGCAGAATTCAATTTTTAATGTTTTTATATAATTTTGAAAGATAATATCAGTTTGTCAGCATTTTCTTTTATTTTTATTCATTTCAGCTTTCACAGTTAAGAGAAATTAGTGACAATAGATTTTGAGATTAAAATATTTAAAGCTTTTCTAGCTGTTAAAAGATAAATTGTTAACATCACGCCAAAATATACAAAGTAAATGTCCTGAAATAAATTCCAAGAAGTTATTGAGCGGCATGTTTCTCACTTTGCCTTGTTTATTACAATTGCTATTGATAGAAATAATTTTTGTTCAATTGTGTGACTACAGTGAAATTAACATTATTAATAAAAATATAAACCTTCCAAGCCTAGATGTATATATATTTTATCAGACTGTTGATTAATCACCGTTAACTCACATGATTAATGCAAAAAATTGTGATGAAAAAATTGTGATTAATTGCACTGTTAAACAATAGAATACCAACTGAAATTTATTAAATATTTTGCATGTTTTTCTACATTTTCAAATTTATTGATTTCTATTACAACACAGAATACAAAGTGTACAGTACTCACTTTATATTATTCTTTTTATTACAAATATTTGCACTGTAAAAATGATAAACAAAAAAATTGGTATTTTTCAATTCACCTCGTAGAAGTACTGTAGTGCAATCTCTTCATTGTGAAAGTTTAATTTACAAATGATTTTTTTTGTTACATAAGTGCACTCAGAAGCAAAACAATGTAAAACTTTAGAGCCTACAAGTCCACTCAGTCCAACCCTTTGTTCAGCCAATCTCTAAGACAAACAAGTTTGTTTACATTTACAGGAGATACTGCTGCCTATTTCTTATTTACAATGTCATCTGAAAGTGATAACAGGCGTCTGCATTGCACTTTTGTAGCTGGCATTGCAAAGCATTTACGTGCCATATATGCTACACATTCAAATGCCCCTTCATGCTTTGGTCACCATTCCAGGGGACATTCTACCATGCTGATGATGCTCATTAAAAAAATAATGCATTAATTAAATTTGTGACTGAACTCCTTGGGGGAGAATTGTATGTCTCCTGTTCTGTTTCACTCACATTCTGCCATATTTTTCATGTTATAGCAATCTCAGATAATTACCCAGCACATGTTCATTTTAAGAACACTTTCACAGCAGATTTGAAAAAACGCAAAGAAGAACCAATGTGAGATTTCTGAAAATAGCAACAGCACTCAATCCAAGGTTTAAGAATCTGAAATGCTGTCCAAAATCTGAGAGGGACAAGGTGTGGAGCATTCCTTCAGAAGTCTTAAAAGAGCAACACACAGAAGTGGAAACTACAGAACCCGAATCATCAAATAAGAAAATCAACCTTCTGCTGGTGGCATATGACTCAGATGATGAAAACGAACATGCGTCAGTCTGTTCTGCTTTGGATCATTGTCAAGCAGAATCCGTCATCAAGGTGGTTGAAGCATGAAGGGACATATGAATTTAAAAGAGAGCTGGATAAATTCATGGTGGTTAAGTCCATAAATGGCTATTAGCCAGGATGGGTAAGGAATGGTGTCCCTAGCCTCTGTTTGTCAGAGGATGGTGATGGATGGCAGGAGAGAGACCACTTGATCATTGCCTGTTAGGTTCACTCCCTTTGGGGCACCTGGCATTGGCCACTGTCGGTACACAGATACTAGGCTAGATGGATCTTTGGTCAGACCTGGTACGACCGTTCTTATGTTCTTATGTTATGTTAATCTTTAGCGCATCTGGCATGTAAATATCTTATGACCTCAGCTTTAACCATGCCATGCGAACACCTATTCTCACTTTCAGGTGACGTAAACAAGATGTGGGCAGCATTATCCCCTGCAAATTGCAACCAAAGCTTGTTTATCTGAGAGATTGGCTGAGATAGGACTGAGTGGATTAGTAGGATCTAAAGGTTTATAAAAAAAAAATTTTTAATAGTTTTTCTTTGTGCATAATTCTACATTTGTAAGATCAACTTTCATGATAAAGAGATTAAACTACAGTACTTGTATTAGGTGAATTGAAAGTTACTATTTCTTTTGTTTTTTACACTGTAAATATTTGTAATCAAAATATATGTATCAAGTGAGCACTGTAAGTGTATTCTGTGCTGTAAAAGAAATCAATATATTTGAAAATGTAGAAAACATCCAAAAATATTTAAATACATGGTATTCTATTATTGTTTAACAGTGTGGTTAATTGCATGATTCATCAAGATTAATTTTTAATCACTTGACAGCCCTAGTATTTTACATATATGTATGCATTTATCCCCTAAAAAGATTTTATAAACTGACAACATAAACATCAACTATCCATATCTGTCCCTGACCTAGCCATCACAAATTGATTTATTTCACATCTGTCAGAGCAATGGTGTTTTATGAGGACTGAATCTGAAGATGTGGCATGGTTTAGAGAAGGGATCGTCAACCTTTGATATGCATCTCATCAGGGAAATTCATTGGCAGGCTGGGATTGTTTGTTTACCTGCAGCATGTGCAGGTTCAGCCAATCTCAGATCCCACTGGCCACGTTTCATCGTTCCAGGCCAAGAGGAGCTGTGGGAAGTGAAGTGGGCTCAGGAATTTGCTGGCCGCTACTTCCCGCAACCCCTTTTGGCTGGGGAGGTGAACTGTGGCCAGGGGGAGCTATGATTGGCTGAACCTGTGGACACTGCAGATAAACAAACTGTCCTGACCTAACAGTGGATTTCCCTGACTAGCCGTGCTCCAAAGGTTGCTGATCCCTAGTTTAGAGGTTTCATTGGCAGGAGTTTGAGAAGATTATATTATTCACATATGACAAAATCACAGATGAGTTATGCATCTCATCCCAAATACCTGCTAATTCCAACTTTCTACCATGACATCATGTGTTCTATGACATGAATGTTACAGAAAATCTATTTTAGGTGGTTTTTAGAGATCTAAAAAAGTGGTATTATTTAAAATATATTACAAAATTACGTTAATTTCAATGCAAAACACATCCATGAAGGCTACGTCTAGACTTGGAGGTTTGTGGGGGTGATTCCCAGTTCATGTAGATGTACTTGTGTTAGCTCTCATTAAGCGAGCAAACTAAGAATAGTAGCATAGCCCTGGCAGGATAGGTTTTATAGAATATCAGGATTGGAAGGGACCTCAGGAAATCATCTAGTCCAACCCTCTGCTCAAAGCAGGATAAATCCCCAGACATTTAAAAAAAAAAAAAAAACCTCAGTTCCCTAAATGGTCCCCTCCAGTATTGAGCTCACAATCCTGGATTTAGTAGGCTAATGCTTAAACCACTGAGCTATCCCTCCCCCCAAGGGTGACAATTGGGGTGGTTAGTCCATGCTGACCCCTTACTCCTGCCTGTGCTAACCATTGCTGCACTACTATATTTATCATGCTAACTCAATGAGAGCTTCCACAAGTATGTTTACATGAGCTGGGAATCACAATCCTAGCTCCAAGTACTGACACAGCATATAGCACTAGGGCATGTTTGAGCTCAGGCTCATAGTAGTGTATACGTGGAAAAAGCCGGTATAAGAAAAGCAATTTCACCTCATGCATTGTCGCAAGGGTGACAAGACAAATTCACAGTCTTTAAATAAGCACAACTGCTAATATGCCCCTGTTATAACCATTTGAAAATGTTTTAAGGTTTAGTGAAATTATTTCATTCTGTTTTTACCATTCTTTGAAAAAAACATAGCCAGTGTTACTGGAAAGCAATTAATAAGGAATTAAAGGTGAAGGTGAACTTTCTCTTTGTTCCTGTTTATGCATGTGAAGGCTGCTGTCTTCAACTAAAATAATAAATCTAAAGGTGCAGTCTTAAAAAAGAATCAGATATCACAAGAGTGAGTAAATGCATCCCAGGTACCAGCATTAACAGCCATATCCATCCCAAAATTGCTCAGCTTTCATCTAATATATTGCTCCAGGACAGAAGTGGCAATGTATTGCCAATATTTTAACAAAGGACTTCTACAAATATATTCCCTAAAACCTGTGGAAAATTCTGTATGATAACCAGAGGTACAAGTACTTGTAAGGAAGATGGATAATGAATCAAAAGATCTATTTTTTTATTGTTTGTTTTGCTATTGTTATGGAAGACATTGCCACATAGCCTTCCAAGTCATTTTTCTCTGTGTCTGTGAGCAAATTTTGACTGTTGGGAAAATATGTTGTGTTTTTGTTAATTTTAGATTATTCAAAGTTGTATGTTAAAGACATCTTGGAGAGGGAGTTGTGCAAAAGGAAGAAGAGTTTGCTGTCTAACTTGGGCTCTGATTGCAGTAAATTTTTGAGGGAGAGTTACTCTTTGGGAACTGGGGGTTGGTATTGGGCTGAGATTCCTGGCCTGCATATTATTTGGTCATCTCATTTCCAGAGTGGGAGACATCTGTAAATAAAGCAAATTACAGGAGGAATATACCCAGACTGTGTCACTGATTTCTCCTCCATTAGAAAGCTATCCTGCAAGCCCCTGTTATCTGTCCCCTCGATAGAATGATAGTGCTGGTGTTGAAAGAGAGAGAAACTCTACTCAAACAAAACTCCTGTCTGAGATGCATAACCAAAGAACATGGTAAAACTTTGCTGGAAATAATTACACTTTGTCCCTGAAATTATGTCGTGTATCATGATAGTATAATGCTGTATTCAACCTGTGTACTTTAATATTCTGGGTCTATAAGGAATTTGTAGAACAATGCCAGGAGTATCCTCCTTTTGGAATTTTACTTTTTAAAATAATTTATACTCAGTGTAATGTGTTCCATTCCAAAAAGGAGGAGGAAAAAAAGCAGCTTTAATGAGCCGAAAAGGTAAATAGTATCTGGCAGGACTAATTAAGTAAGCAGTATTAAAAGAGGGAATATATTCCACTGAAGGCAGGGAAACACAGCCCTCCCCTTTTATTTGTTCACACTGGATTTTAAACAAGGGGTTGCCAGGGTGTAATAGAGTATGGTAGTTAATCTAATAGGTCTTTTACAGCTGTAATGTTGATGAATTTCCCTCCCTCAAAATGACCTTTTCTCAATTATAAATTAATATAAAGAGCCAAATAGTGCACTGTGGAGGATAAAAGTCTTGAATTCTTTTCTTTATGACACATGTAATATTAAAGAAACATATCAGAATTCTACAGAAAAATATCTGTAAAGTTTTCATAGTTATGAGAGATCAGCTGTTTGCCAAAGTAGTTTGTGTCTGTTTTTCTCAGGACTTAAACCAGTGAACAAATACATGTACAATAGTCAAGAAAGAATATCTCCAGAGGATCAGATAGCTACATATCCTTGATAATTGAAATCAAGTACTTTTCTTCATTTGCTATCCACTTACCTTTGAAACCCAGAAACAAATCAAGGAGAGGTTGAAGGCTATAAAACAGCTCTTGAATATTACATTTATGCATGGGGAAAAGTGCCTAGTTATAATGCGACAGGCAAAAGAATGAGCTTATTCAAGTGCACCATTTGGATCTAATTTTCAAAATGAAATTTGCTCAATTATATGTGCAAAATTGTACACTCAGTATATGTGTTATTTATACTCTTATACTCCTTACTGCTTGGCCTGACATTCCTAGACTTATAAATAATGAGATTTAAATAATCAAAAAAGTTTGGTTCTTTTTATTTGTCTTCAGATTCTGAATTTTAGGGTACACTCACTTCATATTTTCTAGATTTTCTCAAGCTTTGTCTAGCAAGGGCTAGACCAGTGGTTCTCAAACTTTCGTACTGGTGACTCCTTTCACATAGCAAGCCTTTGAGTGTGACCCCCCCTTATAAATTAAAGACATATTTTTGTATATTTAACACCATTATAAATGCTGGAGGCAAAGCAGCATTTGGGGTGGAGGCTGATAGCTCATGATCCCCCATGTAATAACCTCGTGACCCCCTGAGGGGTCCCAACTCCCATTTTGAGAACCCCTGGGGTAGACATTCACTTTGACTTTTTCTTAAGTGAAAGCTAAAATTGTCATATAACCACTTTAGTCCAGGAGGTGTAGATTAAAGAAAAAGGAACAAATACTGCATGACTTGTGATAAAATTGTAAGAGTTGTCAACTTTAGAAATATCTGAATTTACAGAAGACATAATGGCCTAGCACTAACTTCCCTTCAGCGGGATGGAAAAGACAAATTTGTTCTAAACACAGCCAAATGTCTGGCCTGCCAAACTAGCCCCCTGACAACCAGCATTGGACCCATGCCAGTGCTATGACGATTAAAACAAAAACAAACAAACAAAACAGCTCCCCTGACCAGATCTACAGGGTGCAGACAGGAAGGCAAAGCCCACTAAAGGATCATGCCATCTTTGCTTTATGAGAAAAAAAGTCTTTCCCAATGACAAATGACATTCATCTCTGCCCTCAGCATATCCAGAAGTCCAAGGCAACAACAATCTCCAACTGAAACCTAACTGTTTAGAGAGGGAGAGTGGTCAGCACAAAATGATGCCAACTAAAAGCAGCTTTGCTTATGAGGAAGAATATAAAGTGCTGTGGGGACAGATGCAATATGGGCCAATCAAGCCCTTAGTTGCCTGCAAATGGCTCAGTCAGCAATAGGAGAGAAGGAGTATGGCTAAGACTGCAGTCTGCCATTCAACCAATCACTCCTCTTCCATGATGTGGCTCCATATGGAGGCTACAGTGCCACATATCTGGGAGTGGGGAAAGAAAAGAAAGAAGTGTCCATCCCAGTAGCTCAAATTGAGAGGAGTGTCCATGCGCTGCTGGTTGAGACTAAGCTTTACTGATTAGTGGAGTAGGCATTTTTGTTATTTCAAATAGAAATAAAAAGAGACAATATGAAACTGAAAGTGTTGGTACAGGCCCCAGTTCTACAAAAGCAAACAATAGGGTAACAGTGACAACAATGAGCCGATACAGGACAGACCAGTAAGTGTGTTAGCAACAACAAACTAGCAGATGCAATATTAATGGAAGACACAAGGGGACCCGGAACTTTGTGTGTCATGCCATCAATTCTCAGACTTGCAGAGGATATTGACCATAAATAAATAATTGTTCCATTCTGCTTTTGATTAAAATGTTAGTAAAGATACAGAAATACATGTGCAGAATCTAAAATCTCACCAGGACTGAGAAAAATCCATAAAAGAGGTCAAGGAAAGTTTCCCCACTGCTCAGTCTTCCTCAGATTAATACCTATTCCCTAGAAGACAGAATTTCAGAAGGATAAGGTGTTTGAAAGAAGGTATTGTAACTCACTGTACCCACATTTCTATACATACTTGTGCTACACACATTATTACACATACAGAGAGCTTGTCTTTCTCAAGCATAATATTAATATTCACAGGAAAGGGAAATCACAAGGAAAATCTGAAGTGAACTAAATAGCAGTACATGTATTAAAAACAATTTCAGAAATCAAGAGTGGGACATAATACCACTAAACATGGACAAACCAGTTTCTGCACAACATTTGAACTGAACCCAGCAGAATGCTTTTTTTGAAAATTGAGACAAACTTATTTTCATAATTCTTTATATTTTCTCCTACCTTTGCATTTGTTGGTTCCCACTTCTCACGCTGGGTACTAGGTTTCTGTGCTTGGTCAGTTTAGTACACAACTGATAGAGGGAGAGAGATAGATGGATGTAAAACTTCTTTTTGTGTCAACTTAAAAAAACCTGATCTTTATACTAAAAAGATGATAATGTTTATAAAAAGGGGTATTCATACAAGATTAATATCATTCTGCATAGAGTACTTAAATGATATGTAAAATTTAAAAAAATCAGTTTACTGAATTAGTATTTACCTTTTAAATGTGCCCATCTGCCTAGCATCTGGTGGCTCACTTATTCGAAAAAAATCTGAGTAATATCCAATGATTGAATATTGAGGTATAAATGGTTTTAGGCTTTCCTCATTTAAAGAAAAGGTACAAACACAGATTCATACCTAGGTAGGGTATATGAACTGAACTGAACCCATTTTATCCTTTATATTGAGCGTATATTTTTTCTAAACTAATCAAAACTTAAAGGAGGATCATTTTGTTCGTTTTGGCTGAGTGAAAAAAAAAGTCAGGCTTTCTAAAAGGTGACGAAATAGAGGATACTTTCCTAAAAAAAACCCCAACCCTATTACATTGATTTGAAGATAAATTTATTTTTGATACCCTTTTTAGTGGGCTCCTAGCTAAATGCAATGTATGGGAAGAAAGGTATCGTTAAGAATAGGGGAAAACTAAAGGTTGTCCTAAAATGCAGTATCACTGGTCATCTGTTTCAATGAACACACACAAAAATGCCTCATCTGCCTTTCCAATGATCTTAGGAAAGAGAGAAAAAGATCATGTATACTGTGCAGCTGAGTTGGTATTTCTACTCTTCCTTCTTCATATGTAAGATGTTTGGAAGATATAAATGTGGACATCACTACAGCCTAACTGCAAATTGCAGACTGCCACTAACTGATTTCAGTCTGCTCTGTGACATCTCCCTTTAAACCAACAAGCATGGGAATGGGACAATGATTGAGGTTCCCCCTGCTCTCCATGTACCTTCCAGAGTTTGAGTTAGAGATGGCTATTATAGCCTACAGTACTGGCCACTGGCCAAGCTTTGTGACCTGGGATGAAGAGAATTCCCCCCCACAGTTCCTTGGGAAATTACTACTGCCCATCCCAACTAATTAGAGAGACTGATGATATGGACTAGGTGGTAGCTCAATGGGCAGTGGACTGGAATTGTAGCAGCTGTTCGCTGGGCATAGGGGAATGAGGTTAAAGCTAAAGAAGAGTCTATTGGTGGGTAGAGGAAAGGAAGGAGAATTTCTTTAATTGGAGATATACTTATCTCCCAGAACTGGAAGGGACCTTGAAAAGTCATTGAGTCCAGCCCCCTGCCTTCACTAGCAGGACCACGTACTGATTTTTGCCCCAAATCCCTAAGTGGCCCCTTCAAGGATTGAACTCATAACCCTAGGTTTAGCAGGCCAATGCTCAAACCACTGAGCTATCCCTCCAACTTTCACTTGGGGAAAGAGGTCAACAAGCACAAGAGTGACAGCTAAACTGGAGACAGAGTTGATGGCTATTTTGGAGAAGAGGTCAAAAATACAGATTAGGCATCTGAAAGGAGGAAGGCTAAGAATTTGCTGAGCTAGGAGAACACAGAATAATCCATGAAAATAGAAGAGAGATTTGGATCATTACAGATTTGCTCAAATATGAACTAGATCCAGATTTGCTCAAATATGAACCAGATCCTTCTGGATATTTTTTAAAAAAATATTTTAGTGTTTCATAGATTGCTTCTTCCATGTATGCATCTGTTCATCCTCCTCTTTTTTTCCTTTCTTTCTAAAGAAGGCAGAATTCTTCTCCAACAACTAACGACCCTGCCCCTGTCAAAATAACAAAAGATAATCTTCAAAATCAAGGTAGTCATGAGGCAGTCAGAATGACTGACAATTTTACACAAAGAGGATAACTTTTCCATTCATTGACAGTGTTTTTCTTCACTACCACACTACTTTAGCCATTGTATACTTAAATTAAAATGAGAGGGGAAAAAAACACGTTGAAGTGTTTTTGTCAAAAATGTTTTCCTGTTATCACCTAATCTATCTGTGATATCTAGTTTTGTTTTAGCTTTGTATTATTTTAATTGGACTGAATTGGGCTTTTGTAATATATACAGTCTGTAGTCACCATGGTGCTTTATTTCTTGAACAAGATACTGATTTTACTTCTTTAGAAGATATGAGTCATTTGTCCTGAGGACACTGCACCTTGTACACTAATTATTATATGCCTCTACTTTCAGTTTTCTGTATATCTTTTCAATGTTTGAAGCAGTGATATGGATTTTCAAGTGGAAGAACTAAAATTTTAAAAAGTGTGAAATTCAGTGAGTAAAGTTGTAGCTTTTTCTCTCTGGAAATACCAAAAATAAAATCTGCCAATATTGCTTCATAAATATAATGTTATATGAGTATTGGATAATTCTTGACCAGTTCAGTAAAGATGAAGGGAAACATTTGTCTATGATGATTTTATATCACTTTTGTTCTATATCAAAAACATTGTTAATTTACAGTTATGGCTGCTCAACTGCAAATCCTATCAACATCATCAACAAAAATCGAGGAAAAAAAATCAACATCAACCGCACAATTTGCACATCCTCAGGGTCACACTCACATACCCAACCGGAATGTAAATTTCCTGCAGATGTATGTGTTGGGGTAAAATATTTAAAATGGTACTTTTTAAGTTGAAAAAATGAAGTTGGAGTTCAGTTTCTCCCCATGAGTTAGTATGTGAGGAAATGGATGTCTGTAGTATTGCTAACCCAAGTTGTTAAAAATTCATGAATATGCCCAGTCAGGGGATTGGCTGTGTTCTCTGGGTAGGCAGTATCACCTCATGGTGAGAGTCCAAAAGTCTGTTTCCCTGGCATTCATGTCTTGAGGTAGTATCACCCACTGGCAAGAGTCCAAAGACTGCTTTGCCTAGTGGCAACAGCTCAGGGTAGTGTCACTCAATGGTGAGGGGTTGAGCACTTTCTACTGCCTGAGGTGGCCAGTAGCCAGTCTGCCCCTATATAGCATCTGGCACTCCTTCCTCCTCTGGTGTTGCTTCAGTCATCTGTGGTTGGTTAGATTCTTCCATCCCAGATGTTTCTATATGCATCCTGTCAAAGAAGTCAGTGATGCTACAAAGACAAGTCACTTCCTTCTGCAGCTCTCTTACATGTTTCTTGAGGGATTCCAACAACAGATACTTCTCACACTGGGTAGTTCCCCCTGTGTCTGGCTTTTGTTGGCAGGAACATGCATGCTGCATTCCCAGCAAGTCAAGACCAGGGCCCGGGTCAGGATGCCTGTCTAGTGGGGATCTCCAGAGATGCAGCCAGAAGAGCTAGCTGTAATGTTAGTGATACTGTTTTTCTCCTTGGCAGGTTCTTCCTTGGGGATAGCTGCAAGTTAAGGAAAGGGAAAAAAAAAACACAGAACTCTACTTCCCTGACTTCCTCTGCTAGCAAACTCAACCTGCTAAATCTCTTAGCCTCCCACCTGCCTTCATCTATCCAGCCACATGTCAATATTATTCAGAGCTGAACCAGTGATGCTGTGTTGTCCAATATTGCATGACCCAGATAGATAAAATTGGGGGCTATATGCCATTGGAAAGGGAGATATCCAACTTCCCAGTTATACTTGGCACTCATGTCTCACTCTCTGAAGCCAATATGACACAATTTTGTGTTTAGAAATTGTTGCTCTTTCTAAAAGGTTTATATGGATTTCTTTAAGCCCCCTACTGTTGCTCTCATGGGGGCAGATTCAATATTGCCAACCCACAAAGTTAAAAAATAATAATCAAACCTCAACTATTCATGAGATTGACCACAAAATCATGCACTGCTCACTTTGGAGGATGAGAGTCAAAGCATGTGGTGCGTGAGTTCAGCAACCCCTTACTTACATGAGCAATCCTTACTTACATTATTATGTTGATATACTATGTATTTGCATTGTATTACAGTAGTGCTTAGGGCCCCCAGCTGGGTATCAGAGATCCTTTCTGGTAGAAGCTGTACAAACTCATAGCAAAAAGATGATTCCTGCTCCAAAGAGATTACCTATCAAGGACATTGGGGCTACTCAGTGTAGAAAGGTTACTTGGAATGAGCCCAACGTTTGAATATCAGTGTATATAGGATCCGTAAACTTACTGTACTGCATTATTATCATAGCCCCAATTACACTTAACATGATTTTAATCTTATTTCTGCAAAATACATGCTATAGCAACTTCCTCTTCGTTTTTGCACTTCCTGCTTGTGTTTAGTTTCTTGTACATGTGCAATTGTACCCAATTTATGATCTTAGACATGAAAAGTAAACAAAATGGGCTTTTATGTGTGTTACGTTATTCAAACTCTCTGATAACTTCACAAGTGCAGGAGGACATGATTGAGGTCATTTTCCCAAATCAGACACATGTAACCTAATAAATAAATAGAGCTTCTTACACCAACCTCAGAACAAAAAATAAAAAGAGCCAGAGCAAATTACCATCCATGATTAAAATATATTCACAGCTCTACCATTAAGAATACTTTCAAAGACATTATTATTAATCACAGCATTTCTGAAATCCAGATTTTTTCAGTCATTTTAAATTTAGATTGACAGACAAGAAAGAAGTACAAACGACATCAAACATGGCATCAATGGGTTCTATTAACCAGTACATTAGACATCAAGCAATAGCCTTTGTAGAGCAAAAATTGCCTATTTGTTGGTTTTTAAATACTTGGTCAAAAGCACTGGTTAATAATAACAGAACAATGACATCTAATGAAGGGTATAACTTAATGAGCTGTTACAAAAGATATAAAGTTCTGTTTATACAAAAAGTTTTTGTTTTAGTTTTTCTAAATTTACTTATTTATTCTAATTTAAAATGACAGATCCGCATTACTGTTGATAGATTAACACAGAGGTTAATAGTGGGAACTGCCTGTATACATGGTCTTCATTAACACCATATAATTAAAATGAGATTCTTTGAGCTTGACTTGTCAGGCAAGATCTTATCTAGATGAATGGTTTTCCTTGCTTTGATTGCTTGAATGATTCTGAGAGTCATTTGACACTTGGCAGCTTACATTATGACATGTTATCAACCAAGCAGTGCAAAGAAAAATTAATTATTTCAGAGAAGAAATACATGATAAAAATATTTTAAAATGCAACAATAGCAGTGTTGGCTCTGAGAAAAAAATTACAAAGAAGAGACAAGTCCAGTGAAGAAGAACATTTTTCTTCAGAGAGCTTGCAACAAGGTTACCAATCAGTGAACACAGCTGTCAACTATCAATCCCCTGCAGGAACATTATTTTGAGACAGTTAAAACAATTAATCAAATGTATTCATCGTAGTCCTCCTCATAAATTATCATAGCCACTTTTCTCATTAATACCATTGTCTTGGGGCTATTTCTTGACATACTTTCACTCAAGGGCAGTCAGAAGATAAATTTCATGTTGAGAGAAAATGTTGGAATGCCATTTCTGTCAATTCCACCTTAATTTCATTCTCTTTCAATGAGCTCCTTTCCTACAAATTTTTGTGTATCCTCAACTTCTAAGAGCTCTCACAATTCACCAATGAAAGTACCTTTAAAAGTAGCTCACTCTTGACAGGAAGGGTGGTCTTGTGGATACAGAGACTGGATGGGACCCCAAGATTGGCATTTAATTTGCAGTTCTGCCACCTTGCTCAGGTAAATTGCTTGGGGTGGTAGATACTTCAAAAGTTCTACTGACATAACTATGTAATTTTGGGTGTGATTTATTGTCAGCATAGTTGTGCCAGTAAAAAACCCTAGTGGAGATGCATTGATACTGGTATAGTTTGTTTTGGTTCCCAAATCAAAATAAGCTACACTGGTAGAAGCACAACCAGTATAACTGCATTTACAGTGGCGGAAGGGGGGAAAGAAGGATGCAATTTCTACTGCACAAGCATAGTTAAAGCAGTAAACATCTAAGTGTAGAAAAACCCTTAATTTCTCTAGATGCCTCTGTAAAGAGGGGGCAATGTTACCTCTGTTCTCCCATCCTTTGTCTAGTTAGAACGTTACCTTTTCAGGGCATGGGTTATCTCATACTCTGTGTTTGTACTGTGCCTATAGTTCCTGTATTTTTGAAGTCTAGGTATTACCACAATAGATATAATAACATCAATTTTAAATGTATTAAACACAGAGGTAATACAGGTAAATTTCCTACCCATGGCAAATGTCAGCATTCTGGCAGTGTGTTTCCAATAAGGCATTACTGATGTGTGGTATTTTTATCAGTAAACCTGCTACTAAAATTAAATATACTCTGCCCACAACTGTAACTTGATAATGTGTCGTCATATAGTTATTTCAAAACTGAAAATAACACATACGCTTCCTATTATTATTATTATTTATTATTTATTATTTATTTGTCCCTGGGTTAATTGCTTGGGAGTGATAGACTCAGACTAAGCTACCAGACCTTATCCTCTTGAGAGGCTACTAATGCCCTTTTGTCCTTTAATTTAATGCACATCATATTTTTCAGATTCAAAGAAGCAAATACCATAACAAAAGTTAGAGGGTAATGTTACCTTTGTATACTTTAAAATCCATTAACACTTACGACTCTAAGATATAGCCAACAAATTGCACTAAGGTGCTGAGGATGAGTGAACTTATCCTGGAGACCTTGAGCTCACAATGCCTGCTCAGCACATAGCCTATCCACCATAACACAGTTCCCTCTCTCTACTTTCCCCTTCCAAAACTTCCCCTAGTTACCCATATGTATATGGTCCAGTTCTCCACTGCCTTGCTCCTTGTGTAGTGAGTGTAAAATATTACCAAATCAGAATGGTGGTGTTTTACACCTACTTTGCCCTTTGTAAATTACTACATAAGGTGTAAGACAGTGGAGAATCAGGACTATCAAAACACCACTTTGGCATCCATGCAAAGAAATCCTTGCCCTGTAGGTACACCCAGTTTCTGCCAGCTGCCTCCTGGGCTAACAAAGCAGAGGGAAGTGGCTCTCAATGAGCAGTCAGAGCATCATAGAATATTAGGATTGGAAGAGACCTCAGGAAGTCATCTAGTCCAATCCCCGGCTCAAAGCAGAACCAACACCAGCTAAATCATCCCACCCAAGGCTTTATCAAGCCGGGCCTTAGAAACCTCTAAGGATGGAGATTCCACCACCTCCCTAGGTAGGTCCAGCCAAGAAGAAGAAGAGGTTGGATATGGGCATGGGAAATATGGCAGAGTGGGACTCAACTGCTCAGAGTAGTATTGAATCAGATTCTCAACCCAGAAGCCACATACACTTCACCTTCAATTTCAGAAGACACTTAGGTAACTTTAACAGAACTCTGAAAATTAGTCCATCTTCCGGTTTACTGAGTAACTGACTGGTTTCCTAGGGTTAAATGTGACTCACAAGTATCACAAAAAGCTCTGTACTACCTGTGGATTCCTCTACCCTAGAACACTCCTCAGATGAATGATTAGAGCAGTTTTATGTCCCCTGAGCACTGCTGCAATAGCACAGAAAGGCTGCATTAGGGCAAGAATCTGTCCCAGAATGCAAAGATTAATAATGAGGATGAGGTCAGTGAGGAGAATAGTACTGATCATTGCAAAAGCAACATAACTTTAAACACTTTTACATGCAGAAATCTGCTTCAGTAATGTGAAGAAGATAGAAATTAATAGAAGACAGCCTGAAAGATCAGTTAACCAGTACTGCGAATTGAAGATAGCAAATAATAAACAATACTTGGCATTTAAATTATATAGCATTTTATAAACAGTGAACAATTAAACTTTCAACATCTTTTCAACAGCTTTAGGAGATAAGTGAATATGTTTATCCTGAGTTTACAGATGAGGAAAATGAGGCAAAGCCAATTCTACACTTATTGGGGTATCCCATTGACTGGGATTAGGTAATTTTAGGATTCTGCACTTTACTGACCTGGAAATTTGCAAAATGGTGAGTAAACGTTAGAAATATGCTGTTTGTTCCCATATTGTGTACCTTTGATGTATGTATTTTTGCCAATTTTCATCCTAATTGTGGAACACTCAAGTACATGAAAATACTGACTACATTAAAAAAATCCAATATATTAAAGTAGGTAAATGTATTCATGTTACTAATAAATTATTCTAAGTGTAAATGTGAGTCTGACTGTTAAAGGCAATTGTAATACACATTCACACACGTGTGTGAGTGCGCACATATGTGTACATCAGTCCTAAGAAAAGACATGGTGGAACTCCCTGGACACAACTCTCTGCTCTGCAAACAGAGATGGTGACTTGGTTACCTGAGCAGCCCAGGTGACTGAGATGTCATTGCTCCTTCCAGAGTGAGGAACAGTATCTGGATCCTGGGTTCCCCCCTGGAAAGAGACTTGGCAGCTCAGTAATCTGGGTGGATCCCATGGGAACCCAGGGAGAGCCCCTGAACCCAGCTCCCTACTCTGGAAGGAGAGATGGTGGATTAGTAACCTGAGAGAATCCCAGGGAAACCAGGCAGAGCCCTTGGATCCAGCTCCCTGGTCTGGAGGGAGATATGGTGGATCAGTACCGAGGGGGCCCAAGTAACCAAGCTACCGTCTCTGCTTCTGGAGTGGACTATAAAAACAGGAGGTGAAGGAGGCAATGTGAGAAGATGAGGCCCTCACTTTCTGTACCTCCCCTGCTTCAGGACCCATTCCAGGCCCCCTCTTGAAAGAGAGATCATGTTTTGGTAACCTGCACCACGCAGGTTACTGATACTGCCGTCTCTGTTTCCAGAGCAGGAATCCATGTCACAAGTACTCTTACTTTTATGCAGTATTAACTCTTATATTTACCCAGAAAACTGTGAAGTTAAATTTTGCGCTAATTTTCACTTGTTTTTATTTTTTTTTCCTAACAAATGCTGATAACTTCATGGGAAATTTTAAACAAAATAAAAACCTAAAATGAAGGGCCTTGGGTGTGTGAGAAATAATATTAGAGGTGCAATGTTTGTTGGTGAAATTGCTGCATATTAACATTAACTTTGTATTACTCATCAATTGTTCCATCCATTTAGGGACCATTGTTAACAGTTTCCAAAGGGAAACCTATTGATCTGTCTGAGCTAAAAAAGATGATAGTTAGATGCAGGATCTTGAGGTTGAGTCATGAATAGGAAAATAAGTTGTGGGAAATCCTGGAAATTATAAAGATCTGTTAACTGTTCTAGTACATGCCCCTATTAGTGCAGGATATTGCCCTATAATTTTGTTTTGGGAATTTTCTCTCATCTACAGAGCTATCAACTGGATCAAGGGCCCAGTACTGAGTAGTCCTTAAACATGTATGTAGTCCTATTGATATCAATATTGATATCAATATTGATATCAATAGGACTACTCATGTGAGTAAGGATGATTTAAATAAGTAAAGTTTACAGGATCAGGCCATGGTTTTGTATCTCTATTAAGCCTGTCATGAAGAATTTTCCATTATTTCCTATGCTGATTGTTATTGATAGTTTCATTAGCCTCTAGTTATTTGATATTTGTTACCTAATGTTCCATTATTTTACCATGGATGCATATATTGTACTGGATGGTAATTGTCAGGAAAATAGTTATTGAAAAGGCAGCAAATGAGATTTTACAATAATAAAGTCTTGCCGTGACATAAGTCTGAACAACTCCCTGTGACTGAACTGGTAAGATAAGATGATAAATATGAAATAATATGAAGACAAGAAAAGAAACATTAACAGCATTATATATATATATATAATATGAAATTTCAGCTTCAAATCTGGTGTTATTGAATTTTATCTATTTTCACTGAGTTATGGAACAGTAGTCCTATTTTTATGCATTTGCATCTTCTTGAAATGTTGAGATTTTGTATAAATGTGTTACTTATCCTGACAAAAGTCAGATACATACATCTTTTTTTTTCAATACATACAACAAAAATTCCTTATCTCAGATATCAGGAGATAAATCCTACTCTGCTTACTCACAAGAGCAGTTTCATTGACTTCAGTGAAACTTTTCCTGTAAGTAAAGTTAGTAGGAATTAGCCCTTCAGGCCAATAATTAATCCTTCAAAATGTAAGAAAGATAAGAGTTGTAGATTCACTTGGTGACAAAGACTCCCAAGGGCTTTCATTTTACCAGAATTAACCCAAGAAAAATATTGCTTCTTTAACAGACGGGTTCAGTTTTCACTACCATTATTTTCAAATATTTTTAGGATGTATTATTCATAGCAAATAATTTACCTGAAGCAGACTTTGAGTTTGGCAAATGTATTGATATTTTTAAAAAATGTTTCATGGATGTTTTCTGTGAACCTATTTCAGCTGACACGTTTGCTTTGATTTGGCTGAGACTGCCTCCAGAGGTGCCAGTTGGTGTTAACTATGATAGCGGTTTATGTCACGTGGATTATCAATCACTGGCCACTGGCCTGAGAACCACATCTATTTTTCACAAGCCATTGAGTGATGGTAATTGGTCTCTATTAGTGACCTACCCACAATTCAGAACAGAAGTATTAATAAAAAAATAGTTAAAAAGTATTAATTAAAAATCTGTCTGTATCAGCAGACAAAATATGTGGTTTGTGTGTTTGCGGGGGGGTTGACCACGTGTAGCTTATATATTTGTTATTCACATAGACATACCGATACTTATTAAGTTTAATGAACACTCAGAAATGTTCCTTATTCTTATGAAGCTGAATGACTGGCTTATGGGGAGTGGATGTGCTCCTTCATATAGGTAGATAAAAGGCTTCAAAGCAGAAGAAAAATATTGAACAATCACCATGGTTACAAGTTCAATTATTAACATTCAAACTGAGAGTTCAAACTAAAAATCCAATTACCAATGATTTAGCAGTCAACCTACAAAAACCTGTATCTAAAATAAGCATTCAGGAAAACAATTAATTCAAAATAATAATAATAATAATAATAATTAATAACAGCTAAACCTAGGGTAGTAATATACATATCTTGAAATCCCATATGCTAGATACAGAAATTGAAAGAGCCAAATTCTCAGTTTGAGAAAGCTTAACAAAGGAGGTAAGTTGACATTAAAGCTGAAAATAGCATGCATTAGCACTCCTCTCTTTGCTCTTGTTAAAGAGAGAAAAAAACAACAAATAATTCAGACATCATGATGGCACTTCAGTAAGAAATAGCAAGTAAAGGTGGCAAGCCCAGTCTAGGAAGTTCAAACAAGTCAGTAATAGTTAGGGGAAAGAAAAGTACAAGAGGAGAAATTAGATTGGCAATGTGATCTCACATGGTCCTCTGAGCTCCAGGCAGTGAGATTAAGCTGAATCAAATAACCTTCAATTTACCAATAATTCACCCAGAACATCATCTTGAACTAGCTGAGTAACAACCCTAGCTTAATTTCCTTTGTGTGATGAGCAGGTTAAAATAGCGTTTGCACTGGCAGACCAACATTCAGCCAGAGCGCTCTAGTGTACTAGATTTTGTGGAATGGTCTGCATTTCAGCTTCACCAGTTTCCTTGTTCTGCAAACTTGCAGCAGAGTGAGGCTCCTACAAAAGATGTCTTAGGCCATGGCTACGCTTACAGTTCTGCAGCGCTGGCAGTTATAGCTGTGTTCGTACAGCTGTGTAGGGCCAGCACTGCAGTGTGGCCATGCTGACAGCTACCAGCGCTGCAGTGTGGCCACATTTGCAGCACTTGCAGTGCTGTTGGGAGTGGTGCATTGTGGGCAGCTATCCCACAGAGCACCTCGTCCCATTTTGGCGCTGTGGCTTGTGGGAAGGGTACGGAAGGGTACGGGTCTTTCCGCTTCCTGTTCCAACGCCCCATGATGCTTTGCTACACATTCCGAGCAGTTTGGCGGCATTGTGAGTCTGCAGCATGATTTCTGTTACAAATGGAGCCCGAGCTGCTGAGGACCTTGCTGATGAATGTTGCCAGCACATCATGCATGGCAGTGGAGCTATTCCTTCAGCTGCAAAGTGACAGTGAGGAGTCAGACGATGATATCGATTCGCCTGATGCTCAAGACAGTAAATTGCTTGTGGCAGTAACAGACATGCTTAGCCCCGTGGAACGGTGCCTTTGGGCTCGGGAAACGAGACTGAGTGGTGGGATCACATCGTCCTGCAAGCATGGGATGACGAGCAGTGGCTGCAGAACTTTCGGATGAGAAAAGCCACTTTCATGGGACTGTGTGCTGAGCTCGCCCCTACCCTGCGGCGCAGGGACACGAGATTGAGAGCTGCCCTGCCGGTGGAGAAGCGGGTGGCTATTGCAATCTGGAAGCTGGCAACTCCAGACAGCTACCGATAGGTGGCGAACCAGTTTGGAGTGGGAAAGTCCACTGTTGGAATAGTGCTGATGCAAGTTTGCACAGCCATTAATCGCACCCTGCTAAGAAGAACTGTGACTCTGGGGAACGTGCAGGACATTGTGGATGGCTTTGCACAAATGGGTTTCCCTAACTGTGGAGGGGCAATAGATGGGACGCATATTCCTATTCTGGCACCACCCCACTGGCATCAGAGTACATTAATCGCAAGGGGTATTTCTCCATGGTTCTCCAAGCACTTGTGGATCACCGTGGGCGCTTCACTGACATTTACTCAGGATGGCCTGGAAAGGTGCATGATGCACGCATCTTTCGGAACAGTGCCCTGTTCAGGAAGCTGCTGGCCGGGACTTTTTTCCCAGACTGGAAGATCACAGTAGGGGATGTCGAAATGTCCACTGTGATCCTTGGAGACCCTGCTTACCCCTTAATGCCATGGCTCATGAAACCGTATACAGGGAAGCTTGACAGGAGCAAGGACTGGTTCAACTACAGGCTGAGCCAGTGTAGAATGACTGTGGAGTGTGCTTTCGGCCGTTTGAAAGTCCGATGGCGTTGTCTTTATGGGAAGCTAGATTTGGGGGAAAGCAGCATCTCTGCTGTTATATCCGAGTGCTGTACCCTCCATAATATTTGTGAAGGGAAGGGTGAAAGATTCAGTGAGGAATGGACCTCCGAGGTTCGACGCCTAGAGGCTGAATTTGCCCAGCCAGAGAGCAGGGCTACTAGAGAGGCCCAGCAAAGGGCTTCAAGGATTAGGGATGCCTTAAGGGAGCAATTTGATGCTGAGAGCCAACAGTAATGTTTGGTGCCTTTGCTGTGCTCGTTTTTCCCTTAGGGTACAGTATTTACCACTTTCTGCAATAATAAAAACTATTGTAAAAGCCATGAAATCCTTTATTCAAAATACAGTACATAAAAGGGCAGGGGGGTAGGGTGGTGGACTGTACATTCAGAGGTTTGAATATGTCCTGTTTGGATTGCTGTTCAATGTCTGTTGCACTTCAGGATTAATATGCTGCAGCGTCATGGGAGTGGAGTGCACAGGGTAAGGATTGTAGTTATCAGGGCTGGTAGGTGATCGTACAGGTGTTGGGGGCAGCTGGGGGTAGTCAGGCTGCTGGAGAAGGATGTTTTGTGCAAATACTGGGGAACAAGAAAGAGAGCTTTGGGAGGGGTGTGGGTTACCACGGTACAGATCTGCCTGCATGGCTACAAGAGACTTGAAAGAGTCAGTTTGGCGAGCCAGGAGGCTTATCAACTGCTTCGAGGTTTTTCTGGTAGCCAATTCCTTTCTCCTGCTTTCTGTTTGCCTCCACTCATGCATTTTCTCTCTCCATTCCTGCGTCTTCCTACTTTCTCTGGTGTACTGATTCATAACTGCTTTGATCAATTCTTCTTTTGATTTTCGCGGATTTTTCCTCAAGTTCTGCAAGCGACGGGCAGGCAGTGATCCTGCTGCATTATTCAAGGTCACTTAAAAAAACATAGATAGAAACATATAATACACAGAGGCTGCATTGTTTATTATCACACAGTGAAGGAGTTTGTAGACTTTTTGTAGCATCATTCCCACATACCTAACATAGCACAGAGAGGCCACGGAAGTAAAGGCATGGCGAGTAATGGGGTGAGTGTTTCTGCCCCGACTTCACCTGGGAAGGGGAACTGCCTGATGGCTCACTGGGGTTTCTCTGCACTGGGTAGAGGAGGGAGCTGGGGGCCTGCACAGGGGACAGGAGAGAACAGGAAGCTGCCGACCTGCAAGGGGGGGGCGGACCGGGAAGCTGCCGACCTGCCAGGGGGGGCGGACCGGGAAGCTGCCGACCTGCAAGGGGGGGACGACCCGCGAAGCTGCCGACCTGTAAGGGGGGGGCGGACCACGAAGCTGCCGACCTGCAAGTAGGGGGGGCCGGGAAGCTGACGACCTGCAAGTGGGGGGGGCCGGGAAGCTGCCGACCTGCACTGAGCAGTATCCCTACATTCTCAACAGGTTTCCTACTGCCAGATATATCACTGTTACCTGGGAAGAGAGGGAGGGTCTTCTACAGCAATGTGGATTCCACCCTGGTCCCTATGCAGCTTGCCTGTGTGCAGCAATGGTCCCCCCACCTCTCGCGGCACAGTGGCTCAGAACAGTTAGCCTGACCGGGACAAGGACCACGGTGGCTCTCCCTATAAACTTGCGGAAGCACATTGCCCATGCTCTGGCTGCAAGTTTTCAAGAGATTACCGAGGCCGATTACAGAGACGTGATAGAGCAAATCAATGGGCTATTCCACATTTCGGCATGCATGCAGGCAGCCATAACCCCAACCCTCCTCTTCCAAAACATAAAATCTGCTTACCCAGAACATGCTCCTCTGCTTCTTCTTCACCAACAACTTCCAGCTGCTGCGACTGGCTAGCCTCCTCCTGGCTTGAGAAGAGCTCCTGGCTGCATGCCTCCTGGGACTCTGGGGTGTCTCCCCCCACCCCAGTAGCCTCACTCTCCGCTTCCTCTACACCCTCCCCCACTTCTCCCTGCTCTGAACTCTCCATCATGCTCCTCGGATTGGCAGTGGGGTCACACCCAAGTATGGCAACCTGCTCCTTGTAAAAACGGCAGGTCGTGGGGGCAGCTCCTGAACGGCGATTTCCCTCATGGGCTTTGCAATAGGCACTGCGCAGCTCCTTTATTTTTACCCTGCACTGCAACGCGTCCCGTTCATGGCCCCTTAGCAGCAAGGACTTTGATATCTGCCCATAGGTATCATAATTTCTCTGGCTGGAGCGCAGCTGTGATTTCACAGCTTCCTCACCCCAAACACTGATGAGGTCCTGCAGCTCGGAACTGTTCCATGCTGGGGCTCATTTGGGGCATGGAGGCATGGTCGCTGATTGATTGATTGATTGATTGCACTCCACACCTGACTGAGCAAACAGGAAGGGGATTTTTAAAATTCCCGGGGCATTTAAAGGGAGGGTCAGCTGAGCCCAGGGCAGTGGAGTGTGAAACGATTACCAGAGTGGCTGAAAAGGTATGCTGGGATACCTCCTTATACCCTGGAGGCCAATAAAAGCGCTGTTGGTGTCCACACCTGATGACCAGCGCTGCATCACCAGCGCTGGAATCGCTACACCTGAGGCAGACCAGGTGTACAGCCAGCGCTGCAACCAGGGAGTTGCAGCGCTGGCTGTGCTTTGCAAGTGTGGCCACATCCTGAGTTGCAGCGCTGTAACCCCCTCACCAGCACTGCAACTCTCCAGTGTAGGCAAGCCCTTAGTGCCATAAACTAGAGCCACATCCCCATGTGTTCTAGTCTGTTAAATTTCTGTGCCCTTCATAGTCGTTAGAGAGTAAGACATCATACCTCCACCATAAGACTAGTGGAACATATCCTCAGAGAAGAGGAAGAAGTGGAGCACTAGAGAATGGTGTCAGGGAAAGTAGTGCCTCTTCAGAAATCCTAGAATGAGAGTACAGTCTCCCCAACTAAGCAAAATCATAGACAGTGCAAGTCAAGAGGCACATAGAAACTTCAGACACTCTGAAACTGAGCTTTCAGTTGCAGAAGTTGGGACAATCCTTCTGAAAGACCTTTCTATAGTGGGAAATCAGGAGTCATGGGGAAAAGGCATATTTCCCTTTGACTCGAAAAATCTCGCACTCATCATTTGTGTTTCCTTATCCCCATCTAATTCTCCATCTTCACAGTAGTGGCTTTTGCCAGAAGCTGGGAATGAGCGACAGAGGATGGATCACTTGATGATTTCCTGTTCTGTTCATTCCCTCTGGGGCACCTGGCACTGGCCATTGTCGGAAGACAAGATACTGGGCTAGATGGGTCTTTGGTCTGTCCCACTAGGGCCATTCTTATGTTCTTAGTTCCCATGGGGTTTCTGCATTTTTAAGAATTCAGGAGCATCATCAGGGCCTCCATAGAGAAGAAAAAGAGGAAATACATAAGGAAGGATAGTCAGGGAAGCAGGAATTCATTTACAAAAATGCCCTGCCCCCCAGCAACTCCACAGATCCCAAACACAGTATGTCTGTAATACAGAGTCCTCGCTACACAGATTTCTGCACCAGGCAGACCAGCCTCAGGAACAGTGAGCTTAGTACTTCGTGCATGTATAGCTACTAAGGGCCTGATTTTTCAAGATATTTAGGCACCAAATGATGCAAAGAGTTTCCTAGTGGGATTTTCAAAAGCCTAATGGGCCAATATGTTCCTTACTCCCACATACCAAGAGGTCAGGGTATGGCCCAAAGCCTTTTGTAGCTAGTCATTACCTTTTAGTTTACTTCCCAGATCATCACTATTATAGGGAAGACTGAACAACACTTAATGGATCTGGAGAGAGAAGAGTCTGTTTTTTATGTTTCTACTCTCCAAGTACATTTGGATGGGCTCCCACACATATTTTATGCTTTAACAAATTGAAACATAAAAAAACAAACTCTTCTGTGTTTATAAAGATGCTGAGGCAGCTTTAAAGAGTCTTGCAAATTCTTAAGTAGTGAGAAGAGCACAAACAAGGATTACACACACACACACACACACGCGCGCGCACACACTTTTTAACTACAAAGAATAGTCTGATAGGTAGATAGGTATATCCTTGTCTCTAATGTTCTCTTTATAGGATAGCTTACCAAGAAAGATATGGTGATTTAGAAGAGTCAACATGGATACGTAAGCAAAGTTACCGAAGTGGTGTCTGTGCCATAGTAGGACTAAACTGAGTATGAAAAGAAACAAGGAAATCTGAGAATGTCACATGATGCCAAATATACTTACCACATCCTTCTTAGTAGTCTGCACTAAAAAGGGTGCACGATTTGCAAGGTTAAAGTTTGACTTCTTGAACACATACATAAAAGTTGTTTCTTAGAGAAAGCTGGCACTACAGCTAGGTTGGAAATGATTTTCCTGTCCCTCAAATACTTTCAAGAGTTCAAAAATGTTTTCGTCTCGAATCATGACAAATTCAAAGTCTCAGAAATTGTCACAAACCAACCCAACCACCCAGTTGTTTTTTTCCAGTTTGGGTCAATCAAAACATTTCAACAATTGTCTAATTATCTATTATTTAGTCTAATTATCTTCCATTTCAAAACAAAGTGTTGTTTCAAATTGTGTGATGGGGTGCTTACCCCATATATGATGTGAGAGGGTTAAAATGAGCCTGAGAGGTGAATTAGCCCTCCTGGTTAGACTTGGAGAGTGGGCCAGACATAATCAGAGGTAAAGGTCAGCTGAAAGAGAGTGTTTTGGTTTTTTTCCCCTCTCCTTAAGAGCTGATGAGTCCATTTGGAGGTAGGAGACTCATAAAAGAGGTGTGGGGAATTCCTTTTCTCTGGGAAGCAGACTGAAAGAAGACTGAGAAGAAAGGAAGAAAGATGAGTAGGCAGAGTGAGAGTTAGTGCAAGAGTGAGCTGGAAGCCTTAGCAAACAATTGTATGCAGAGAGAACCATACAGAGTTGTCAACCATACAGAGAAGTCTCATTGAATCAGTCTTCATGGATGCAAAAGTGGAGGAAATAACAGCTTTTTATCATTAACCAGTCTCCACAATATACACTTACAATTGTATATTTGGACCTACTCCTACTGTATATAGAAGTCCCACTGACTTCAATGGAAATTTGGGTACACTACATAAACCTATTTTGTAAAACAGATTGTATAAAGTCGAATGTACGCGGCGATACAAAGCACAATAATTCGGTGGTGTGCGTCCATGTACCGAGGCTAGCGTCGATTTCTGGAGCATTGCACTGTGGGTAGCTATGCCGTAGCTATCCCATAGTTCCCGCAGTTGCCCCCGCACATTGGAATTCTGGGTTGAGATCCCAATGCATGATGGTGCAAAAAGAGTGTTGAGGGTGATTCTGGATAAATGTCATCACTCATTCCTTCCTCTGTGAAAGCAATGGCAGACAATCATTTTGTGCCCTTTTTCCCTGGATTGCACTGGCAGATGCCAAAGCATGGAAACCATGGAGCCTGTTTTGCCTTTTGTCACTGTCACCATATGTGTACTGGATGCCGCTGACAGAGCCGGTACTGCAGCGCTACACAGCAGCAGTCATTTGCCTTTGCAAGGTAGCAGAGACGGTTACCAGTCGTTCTGTACCATCTGCTGTGCCATTGTAAATTGGTGATGAGATGACAGTTATCAGTTGTTCTGTACCGTCTGCTGCTGTCATGGGTGCTCCTGGCTGACCTTTTCTGAGGTTGGCCGAGGGCACAAAGACAAAAATGGGAATGACCCCCCGGGTCATTTCCTCCTTTATGTTATATCTAAAAATAGTCAGTCCTGTCTAGAATATGGGGCAAGTATACTAGAGAACCAGGGTATCAGAGAACCAGAGAGCACAGCCGCTCCGTGTCAGATCCCACAGAAATGATGAGCTGTATGCCATTCTAGGGGGTGTCCCTGCAACAACCCCATCCGTTGCTTCCCTCCTCCCCCAATCCTTCTGGGCTACCATTGCAGGGTCCCCCCATTTGTGTGATGAAGTAATAAAGAATACAAGAATAAGAAACACTGAGTTCTTAGTGAGATAAAATGAGAGGGAGGCAGCCTCCAGCTGCTATGATAGTCCAGGCAGGACATTAAACGGTGGAGGGGAGAGAAGCACAGCATCCCGCTGCTATGATAGTCCAGGCAGTACAGAATCTTTTCTTTAGACATGAAGGGGAGCGGGGGCTGATGGAGTTCAGTCCCCAGTTGCTATGATGAGGATGGTTACCAGCCGTTCTGTACCATCTGCTAGGAATAACCGGGAGTCATTCCTATTTTTACCCAGGTGCCCCCGGCCGACCTCACCTGAGGACAGCCAGGAGCACTCACGGGCTGATGACAAGGATGGCTACCAGTCCCACTGCACTGCACCATCTGCCACCAGGGAAGGGAGGGGAGAGGATGCTGCTGTTCATTGCCCCAGCACTGTGTCTACCAGCAGCATGCAGTAGACATACGGTGACATTGAAAAAAGTCAAGAAATGATTTTTTTCCCTTTTCTTTCATGGGGGAGAGAGGGAGTAAATTGACGAGATATACCCTGAACCACCCCAGACAATGTGTTTGATCCTACAGGCATTGGGAGCTCAGCCAAGAATGCAAATGCTTTCCGGAGACTGCGGGGACTGTGGGATAGCTGGAGTCCTCAGTACCCCCTCCCTTCTTCCATGAGTGTCCATTTGATTCTTTGGCTTTCTGTTACTCTTGTCACACAGCACTGTGCTGCGGACTCTGTATCATAGCCTGGAGATTTTTTTCAAATGCTTTGGCATTTCGTCTTCTGTAATGGAGCTCTGATAGAACAGATTTGTCTCCCCATACAATTATCAGATCCTGTATCTCCCGTACGATCCATGCTGGAGCTCTTTTTGGATTTGGGACTGCATCGCCACCCGTGCTGATCAGAGTTCCATGCTGGGCAAACAGGAAATGCAATTCAAAAGTTCACAGGTCTTTTCCTGTCTACCAGGCCAGTGCATCCGAGTTGAGATTGCTTTCCAGAGCAGTCACAGTGGTGCACTGTGGGATACCGCCCAGAGGCCAATACCGTCGATTTGCGGCCACACTAACCCTAATCCGATATGGTAATACCGATTTCAGCTCTACTCCTCTCGTCAGGGAGAAGTACAGAAACTGGTTTAAAGAGCTCTTTATATCGATATAAAGGGTCTCATTGTGTGGACAGGTGCAGCGTTAAATCAGTTTAACGCTGCTAAAATCAGTATAAACACATAGTGTAGACCAGGCCTCTCATGCATGGAATGAAGATTATGATAGGATAAGAGGTCATGAGTAATTTAAGAATTCTAGGGATAGATAGGGCATGAATACTTACTTCTGTGGGTAATCTCATAACTACATCATATATATTAGACTGCCACACAATTTAATGATAATATTTGCCCAAAATACCTGTAAACCTAACTAAACCAAATCTATGACTGCCCTCTCCCCCTCAAACAACTTGTGAAAAATCTTTAAGCTCTTGAAAATAGTTATGTGAAATTACTAGTTTTCATTATACATTAACTTTTAGAGCAGAAATTTTCCACTGTAATACCATTGTTTATATGGATTATAATTGACATGTGTCATGGACTAGCAAAAGGCAGTAGTAGAGACTGCACTCATGAATATATTGATGAAAAACTTGATCAGGCATTTCAACACTACAATGTGCATATATTAACTAAGTGTGATTAGACCTGTGCATATAAGATCTTTCCATTTTAGGAAGGATTTTATACTGCTCCTGAAGTCAATTAGGCCCATAGATTACAAAAGGTCATATAGCGAATTCTGATTTACTACACATTTTAACAAAATCCAGGTCTTCTATGACACCATTTTTCCCATGCCATGTTTTCATTAGATATTAGAGTAAATCATGGTGTGCAAGGAATGGAATAAATTTGGCATTAGCTCAGCCTTAGGACTCGTGAAGTAATATTTTCTAGATACAGTAATTTCTTTGACACATTTTGTGATATTACTGAATAAATTAGTTGATGATTTTTTCTGCTCTTCACCCAGAATCGTAAAGCTGGCTCAAAAGTTTGTTAATATATTTATAAAAAGTTATTTAGCAAATTTCAGGACATATTTTATATTAAATATTCTATGAATATTTTTCTATACTATTCATTCAGGTCTACTCAGCAACTGCAATTTGTCACCGTTGTGGTCAAGAAGCAAATAAAGTGGTATTTAGAATGAGACTGTGGACAAATAAAAGAGACGTTTTAATATATGTTATTTTAGATAAGAACCTACTAGCTTCAGTTCAGTTAATTAATTTCTGAACTTTCAGTTTAACAGTTACTGTGACCACTAATTATTACAGTACGTTTACAGAGGATGTCTCTTTGTCAGCACTAATAGCCATGTTCATTGATCATGCTATCCTAGAGCAATGAACACCAGTAATATATACTCAGTACTTATTCCAATCTTTCTATCTTTTAATACATTGAAAACTCAAGGCTCGATAGAAACATAACAATCTACCCTGAATAAGGCGCAGTGGGTAGCTGTGATGCTCCAGAAGTCAACTGAAAAAAGATTTGTGACCCTGGTTGCCCATGGAGGCTGCTCTCACTCACTGTGAACCTCAATGCAGGTAGCCTGTGCAGCAAAGTAAGGAGGCTCTTGTCTCTTGCCTTAGACACAAATATATAATTTCTTCCAGTGAACACGCTCCCACACTAATGCCAAGATATAACTTTCTGCAGGTCATTCTGGAATATCAAGGCATGGGAACACCTGCCAGCAAACATACCTGCAATCTGCAGCAATGGAGGTCATATTTGTGGCTCAGGAGAAGTATATTTCTCCAAATGTGCACTAGCAATGTAATATGACCCAAAAGAACCAAGACATATTCGTTTCACTGAATTCATTATTTAAATTCCCTCAAACTGGTTATAAGCAGCTTATTACAAAAGCTAGACCTAAACTGTAACTGACTGTAGATACCTTGTGTGTTTCAAAATGTGTGGTTAGTGGGAAAAATCGCTGAACAGTTTTCCCTTATAATGGAGGTGCCACTACAAGCAGGAATATATGTGTTTATGACATATGGCTGCACATATCAAATATGTATGGTTTCCAAATGGTCAGTTGACATTCTGAGCAGAGAGTCTATTTCATGTCCCCTTCTGCAGTGAAAAGTTGAGGAGTAGTTATTCTTCTCCAAAACGCTCACTAATGTCCTTAGGTCATAGATCAAACTACTTTCTGAGATTTCTGAGAAAGGAACATAAGCATTCATTTCAAAGCAAGTGGGTTTTTTGTTTGTTTGAATGACGTCTGTACTACCATGAGGATAATGATCAGTTTCTTTAAAAACAAACAAACAAACAAACAAAGAAATAAACCAAAAAAACCCAACATCTTTTCCAGGCAACATAAGATGATAAGATGATTTGCTTTTCAGTTGGGATTCACATTGTCTATTCTTCACCGCCTCAATCCAGAATTTATGACATTATGGGGTAAATAAACTTTAAGATCCTATAAAATTACAGCTTGCCAGGCTGACAAGTTCAAGGACAGTCACCCAGTATAGAAAGGGGGAAAGGAAAAACATGATTCACAGCAAGATCTGCTTAGAGTGTGAGCATGTACAGTATCTATCTTGCTGTTCTTTCCATGACCCAGAGTAACAGCTACAGTCACCTGGAATTGCATGGACAATTGCAAGGAGTTTAGATAGCAATATAAGAATGGCCATTCTGTATCAGATCAATGGTCCATCTAGCCCAGAATTCTGTCTTCTGACATTGGCCAATTATCAAGTGATCCATCCTCTGTTCTCCCATCCCAACTTCTAGCACTTAGAGATTGAGACACCCTGTGGCTGACCGGGCCATGAGCAGTCAGTCCTAGTGGTGGAAGCAAGAGTTTAACTACTGGTTAGAGCTGGGTCCTGAGTGGGCAGATTCCAGGAAATGAGCTGAGGGTGAGTACCAGAGGGAAGAAGCCAAATGCCAGAGCCAGGGGGTAAACCAGAGTCATAAGCAAGAGGCAGAGCTGGGCATTGAAACCAGAAGTCTAAAGCCAAAAGGAAGCACGAGCTGTGGGTTCATAGCATGTGTAGCTGTTGTACGTGAACTCTGCATGGGGAATGAGATTATCATCCTGGTGGTAATTTAGGAAGCAGTATAAGTACTGCTCCTGGACCTGATTGAATCTCTGCTTGAAAATTGGTATTAGGGTGGTAAGTGGCCAAGGTACAAAGGCCAATGCCCAGGAGGCACCAAAATTCCCACCTAAAGCAGGAAATGAACAACTGGGACCCCCAGTCAAATCCTATGCTTGTGGGCAACCCATGAAGACCAAAGACATTGTTTTTGAATAGGCAGACTGATTCCTGGATGGTGAGGAGGCTGCATTATGATATAAAATGTGTAATCTTCGTCAGGTGAATGACTACAGTTATTATAGTAGTGTACCTTTGGGATGATGGCAGCTCCATGATCAAGTCCATTAACATGATGGCCTAAGGCTAAGGTGGAATGGGCAATGGCTGGATGAGACTAAGTGGTTTGGAATGGGGGGTTTGGTCCAAGCACAGAGGTCACAGGATCAGGGGTAGGTTGCTGCCAAAGCTCAGAGAGCCAGCCACCAGAAGTTCCTCGACACCAGAGCCTAAGCAGCATTCCTCGACCGAGGTGACCCAGCAGAGGAGCATCATGGCAGATTCACTGGACATGAAGCCTGGGTCAGCCATCATGTATGTATATTTGGTGCAGGCACAAGGTGTCCACATTTCCCTTGTCAAACACATCTGCAGGGTCATGGTACTTGCAAAGTATTTTGGTGGTGGCAGGTGGAATGATTGAGGTCACACCCAAATCCCATGTGCCTGTTCCTTTGCAGCAGGGATTCCTCAAATAATGACACGAGCTTCAGAGGATGCCAGTTGACTCTTTGGCCTCAGGAAGACATAATCACCAGCAGTTCAGTGAGGAAAAGCATAGTGTCTCTTTTCAGCAATGGATATGGGGGTCATGGTCGGAAAGCCAGAGCTTTCCCAGGATGACCAGAAAGTGGAGGGCCCTAATCAATCTTAACAAAAGAGTCTCCAAGTACTCCTGGAGGGTAATGACCCTAAAGAGGGTGGTCCAGTGAATGATTGGCCCCAAGGACAGTGGCAACCCATCAATAATTTCCACCAAATCTGGGGAATTCTTATGCATTTCAGGGCTCCCATGGACCTTATTCACATCCTAGACCACAAAATTATCTGAGGCCCTTTATTGACCAGAGCCTCCCGGCTAGGCTTGTTGGGATTAGGAAAAACAATGGCAGTTGGAGATCTATCAAGGGTGGATTCACAGTTACTGCCATCCCAACAGAGGGGGAAGGGATCAGTCCAGCCCAGCCCACCTTACTGGGGCTGGAGCTTCGCATTTCCTAACCTTGAAGATGGTCTGAGTTTTGCAGAGTATCTCAAAGCAAAGTGTCCACAGCCCCACAGTACAGACACAGACCTGAAGTTCAGCGTCGGCTCTTCTCAGCCTCACACAGGCATGAGCGAGACTTATTGACATGAGTCATGGAGTTGATCCTGGAGTGGGGTTTGCAATTGAGAGGTGGGAGGCTGGGACCTTGACAGGACTCAGGCCACCTTCATGGTGTTGTTCGGTAAGGTGGTCATCAATTCTGATACACAGGTCAATCAGGTCATCAAGATGGGACCACAGCTTGACCCATGCCTTTATATCAACCTTCAGCCCAATACAACACTAACGCTGCCCAGCTACATTCCACTTGGTGTTTGTGGAGAGGTGACAAAATTTATCAGTGTATTGGGCAGCTGATTAATGCCCTTGCTGTAGCTTTGTACTTGGCTTCAGCAGTCTGGGTGCAGTGGGAGTCACTAAAGATAACTGACGTGACCTTAATGAACTGCTCCAAATGTCCCAGGCAGAGTCTGGACTGTTCCAAGTGGGGGAAGCGCAGGCTAAGTCCTCGCCAGTGAGCAAAGTAATGATTAGCCCTGCTTGGGTCTGGTCTCTGGGGAACAATTTGGGGTGTAACAAAAAGAGGAGCCAGGGCTGCTTTAAGAAACCTCAGAACTGGCCCTGGTTACCAGTAAACTTGTCTGGGAGTGGAGACTTCAGCTGCTGGTGGGCAAGAGCCAGGGCTGTCAGCGAAGCAGCTGGAGTTTCTAGTGCTGCATTCTGTGTGTGCAGGGTGGACATCTGCACCTACAAGTTCTGTATGGCTCCCACCTGTTCTGCCAGGGAAAAACTGGCCTGAGTGGGGTCCATGCTGACAAGATGGGCCACTAGCCTTTGTGTGGGACAGCTCAAACTGAAGGTGAAAGGGCCATGGGCTGTCATGCCTAGTTGGGGAAGCAAGAGTTCGGCCTACTAGTAAAAGCTGGGTCCAAGGTGGACAGGGTCCAGGAAATAAGTCAAGGATGCTACCAGAGAAGCAGAAGCCAAATGCCAGAGCCAGGGTGTAAACCAGAGGTGGATCCAGGGATCAAAGCTAGAAGTCTGAAGCCAGAGGGCAGCAGGGGCTGGAGCAGAGCAGGACCAGATACTGGATGCCGGCTGGAGCAGGAACTGGAACAAGAGCTAGAACAAAGCAGGAACAGGGATGGGAGCAGGCTGGAGCAGGACTGGAACTAAGCAGGACCAGGGACTGGAAGCAGGCTGCAGTAGGAACTGGAGTACTGGAGCAAAGGCAAGCACAACTGCAGGTGCGGTACAGTCAGCAGCAGCTGATCTGCTATGGGGGCCAGGTTTAAAATCAGTCAGTCGGAGGCTGGGGCCACTCTGTCAGGTCTAAAGCAATACGGCTGGGTTCATTGGTTGCCTAGCAGTGCAGTTAGTCACAAAGCAGACAAAAAGCTGATCCCAACTGATTTATTCCCTGACGCACCCATAGAATGGGGTTGCATCTCTAGCTAATAACCATTGATGGACCTATTCTCCATGATCCTATCTAATTCTTTTTTTAACCTAGTTATATGTTTGACCTTCACAATATCTCCTGGCAGTGAGTTCCACAGGTTGACTCTTTCCAAAACTCCATGGAAATCAAAATGAAGGTGACTGCAAAAGGGTGAGTGTCCAGATTTGATGATAAGATCCTGATCTTAGCACTCCCACAGACAAAGAGAAGACCCATTCTTTTTGGTCCTTGTGTTCCCACAATACCATCAGATGAAGTGGGTTATAGCCCACGAAAGCTTATGCTCAAATAAATTTGCTAGTCTCTAAGTGCCACAAGGACTCCTCGTTGTTTTTGCTGATACAGACTAACACAATTATCCTTCTGAAACCAATACCATCAGAGTGATTCAACAACACTACTCAAAAACTTATAGAACATTCTTTTTCTTGTACTTTCAAAAGATGTAATTAGAAGGAAATGTGCTGAATATGAATCCTCTTGACTGAATTTCAATTACATCATATTTTAGGATTTAAATATCATGGTGTTGGACACAAAAGAGAGACTGAGATTCAGTGTGCAAATTAGTGACCTCAAAACCACAATGTGGTTATATGATAAATGAAAGGTGGGGGAGGTAAACTCCCTTTTATGGACAGCCAGCCAGCCAGTTAGCTTCAAAATCCCTGTTAGTAGCTGTTCTCTACTTGCTTACCTGTAAAGGGTTAAAAAAAACATAGATAAAAGGAAGGGAGGGGGCACCTGACCTAAAGAGCCAATGGGAGGGCTAGAACTTTTTTAAATTTGAAAAAAAAAAAAGCTTTCTCTTTCTTTGTCTGTTGTTGTTCTTTTCTGGAGAAAGGAAACAGAGCATCTGTGCTGTAAGAAGATTTAAACCAGATATAAAAAAATCATCAAATCATACCTAGAATTTCCTTATCTGAAACCCTAGATATGTAAGTAGATCAGGGAATTTCTAGGAAAACGCGATTAAGTTTATCTCTTTCATTTCCTTATGGCTTGTGGATTCCTCTGAGCTAACTCCCAAATGCTTTTGTTTTGCTTATAACCATTAAGCTGTACCTCAAGAAAACCATTCTTGATGCTTAATTATTATATTTGCTCTTTTTAAACCTAACAATAGCCTAAGTTCCAAATGTATTTTCTTTCTTTTTGTTTTAAATAAAATTTACCTATTTTAAGACCAGGATTGAGTCTTTGTTTCCTAAGAGGTTTGTGCATATGCTGTTTAATTAGCTGGTGACAACAGCTGATTTCCTTTGTTTTCATTCTCAGCTCTTCCCTGGGCAGGGCGAGGTGAAAGGGCTTGAGGGTACCACACAGGGAGGAATTCCCAAGTGCGCCTTCTTGGGTCCAAAGGTTTTGTTTTGTTTTGTTTTTTTGCACTTGGGTGGTGGCAGCATCTACCCATCCAAGGTCAGGTTGAAGATGTGGCCTTGGAAGTTTAATACCAGCCTGGAGTGGCCAGTATTAATTTTTAGAATTCTTGCAGGCCCCACCTGCTGCACTCGAAGTGCCAGAGTGGGGAATCAGCCTTGATAGTTTACAATACAGACTATGTATATATTTTTTATCAAAATGGGACAGACATGGATCTTTTTCTGATCCTTGAAAAGGAGAGTATAGAAATATGTAAAGAGTTGAAAAGAACTTTATTATAAACAGATCAAACTGAAGGCAAGTCCAGAGAAAATATTATCAACCTAGTGGACAGACAGTCCAGGGAGACCTTTGGCTGGCTAAGTACACAACAGACCCTGAGGCCTGGTCCACACTACAGCATTAAATCGATTTAAACAGCGTTAAATCGATTTAACGCTGTACCTGTCCACACTACAAGGCACTTTAAATCGATTTTAATGGCTCTTAAAATCGATTTCTGTACTCCTCCCCAACGAGAGGAGTAACCCTAAAATCGATATTACTATATCGATTTAGGGTTACTGTGGACGGAAATCGAAGTTATTGGTCTCATTCTTTTACTGAGCTACCCAGAGTGCACCGCTCCGGAAATCGATGGTAGCCTAGGACCATGGATGCACACCACCGAATTAATGTGCCCTAGTGTGGACTCATAAAATCGATTTTATAAAACCAGTTTTATAAAACCGGTTTTAATAATTTCGATTTTATGCTGTAGTGTAGACGTGGCCTGAGGCAACTCTAAACTGACCTATACAACTGCCAATGGAAATGCAGTCTGATAAGAACATAAGACCACTGCTGTAAAAATAACTTCTCCCCTTTAGAAATGCATTTCTATTATTTCAGCTAAAGAGGTAGCAGAAAGGTGACACAAGCGAATGGAGCACATGGCATACCACCAGCCCCACATAATATGCTCTTTTGAACTAAATAGCCAGTATTTCTTAAATAAAGATAGAGTGTCCTGAGATAATCGTTACCTATTTACAACTCTGATTAACAAATAACCCACCATTTTCGAGTGATTATATGCTTCTAAAAATAGAGTATATTGCTAGTTTGTTTCTTTTTAAAATTGTGTTGTGTAATATATTAAATTGTGTGTGTCCTGTGACTCTTCTTCTTAGCATATGTGCAAAGTGCATCAGGTGGCACATGGTCCGGATTCATCAATAAATTTGGTCTGCTGGTTGGATCATTATCTTCTCCAGTCCAGGCCAAGTATGATGGGGAGTGAGACATAAATGCTGGTCCATGCCCTCCCTGTCTTGTGACTAAAGGTGATAGAATGTCTTTTGGAAAATAATTTCTACCTAAAGCTGATCATTTTGGAGAACTGAAAATTATTTGTCACATGCAGGTATAGTAAGTAACATTCTATCACTTTCAGCAAAGAGGAAAACTATAAATACATATATAGCAGATAGATGCATATATATCTCTATCTTCTCTCTATATATCTTTATATAATGAAAACTGGGAATGCCTCATGCTGAGGAAATTGATTGTCCTAGAAGGTACAGTGAGGTAGAAATCATTTAATGAGAAACTACAAAAGAAGCTTGTTACAAAGATTAAATTTATTGTTGAACCAGGCAATGGCAAAATGTTTAAAGATCTAGCTACAGCTGACATAGGTTCTCCTTTCCTATTGCTGTATTTGGATGTTCAAGAAGCATTTAACATCATTGATCATATTGTTAATTTAATCTGATTTCAGTTTCTGGTGGGAGTGACAGTCAGGATGGCTTGAGGATGATGTGCTTCCTATTTCTCTTAGCTAAGCATACGAGCATTAGGGTGAGGGGAGCAATGGACAGATAAAAATTCAGCTGCAATCTGTTTAATTTATATTCAGGTTTAGTTAGAGATCTTTGCATCTGTTATACCAAGCTGCTAATAAGGAGTCTAGTTTTGTACTAGCTTTTGGTTCTATTGGGAAGACAATTATATGTAGATTCACTTAGTTCTTCCATATTAAGTAGTAGGATAAGCTAATGCTAGCCCAAGGTGGGGGTTAGGGGAATGTGATAGCAGATATGCTGTTGTTTGCTGTATTCTCACTAGGAGTTTAGGGTTGACCTAAAGCACTCTTTGTTCTTCTTGGGAGACTGTGTAGAGGCAACATGTGTTATGGCTACCTGCAAGGTTGCGATGACTGTGAAATGTGACTGCTTTGTGCCACTTTTATGTCCAAGTTATATCTTAGAAACGAAAACAAGCTGGACTTCAATGGCTTGTATTGGAAGTTAGATATTTTGTTTTGATGGAGAAGAATATGGAGTCAGTATTGTTGCATTAATTGGAGCAAAGTGGGCCTAATCTTATTAACCAAGTAATGACTGAATGAAAGTTAACACAATATCCCAGTAACTTATAACGATGAATGGTAATAAAAAAACATGGAGAAAGGGCTGAACTTGTATAAACAAGAAAAGACTAATGTGATCCAGGTACCATACTGAGATCATAAGTTGTAGACAAGAGGATTTTGAAAGCAGAAAATAATGAGAAAATTGGTTTGTTGGAAATTAGACCTTAACTGGAGATGGCCTATTCTGCTCATCACCAGTTATGGTGCTTTAAAAAAAAAACAAAACAAACAAACAGCCTCCTGGCAGATTTCCTTGGGAAAGGCTGAAACACTTCTCTTTCATTCAAAAATCTTTGCCTTTCATCCCTGAAACTTGAGAAATCTCAGATGTCTAGGCCATCACGCATGGTAAAAACAGCAGGCCACTATTGCAGGGATAGTAAGGATCCCAGACTGATGTATTTGAGGTGCTTCCCTTGTCTTCATCTTTATTGTATGTCTATTTCCATCCCCCACTATTTTCCTCCCATCCTATCTCTTCCTCTTTTGGCTTTTGACCTTACTCTGAAATCAGGTGCATCACACGTCAGCAGCATAAGACAGCTCATCCAGCCTTTCTCTGGCCAGCCTGAAAGGGACCTGTATAAGAGAGTGACCTGCCACACCCATCCAGCTGGTGTCTTAGGTCAAAGAAGCAAGGCAGAACCTAGAGATGCATCTGTTTTGCCAAGTAGTCTGCCCTGAGCTGTTGTCCATAACTGACCAGCACTGACCCCTGTGGATGTAAACAGAAAGCTGCTTTCCCCCCATCCTTCACTTTCCTGCTCTCTCTAGATTCCTTACTGTGTCTCTTTTTTAAAGGCAAGAATAACTCTAAAATCAAGCAGCTACCATAAAAATTGTCAGTTTAAAACAAGGTACTTTAATATCCACTCTCTTACAGAATTTAGAATGTTTAAATATTTGTTTGTTTAAATAACCATTCAGTTTTAATTTAAAAATGCTTCCTCAGGTCAGCTCTGTGTAGCTCAAAAGCTTGTCTTTCTCACCAACAGAAGTTGGTCCAAAAAATATATTACCTCACCCACCATGTCCCTCTAATACTTTGAGACTAACATGGCTACAACAACACAGCTTAAAGTAATATGAAGCAGTAACTGATATTTATATTCAGTAGAGATAAGGGAAGAGATGTTCCAGTTTGCTTCTGCTGTGGGGGACAGGGCATTGTGAGGAGATATGCTCATGTATGTGCTCTGTACAGCAAATGCAAGAAATATGGAAATATCACAGAGAAATGTCCCAGTGAAAAATATGCAACAGAGCAGAGTCTCAGACACATAGGTCTGTGCACACCCATAGTGGAGATGAAGAAGATATAGCTGGCAGCACCCTTTATAAAATACACTCTGGGAGGAGATAATTACACCGAAAGCTAACAGTCAGCTCCTAGAGAAAGATGTAATAGCTAATGAAGATATGTATCCATTGTTAGTGAGCAGGTATATAAAGAAACGTCAGAGTGTATAGCCTCAATCCATCAGGACAGTACAGAAGACAGTATCGATGGAACCTTAAATGTATAACTACAGCCAGTTTGATGAGGAAAGATTAATTAAAGCAACTGAACAGGCAAGAATTGAATACTACCCAAACTTCCACAGTAGAAGTGATGTTCTGGGAGGAAATAGTGAGGCTGCAAAGAGAGGCACTGAAAACTGTGGTAGATTGCCAGGCATCCTGGGATTTGCCAGTGAATCTCCTTATTCACTTGCGGCTCCATTGTAGCTGTGCCATAAGTCCTGAGTAAGGGACAGTGCATAATTGTCAGGAGACGAGCATCAGTTTGTGACTAGAGATTCACAGCTTGATAATTGATTCCCCACTTGTCCCAGAGGGGAAGTAATCTATACCAGCCCTATATCTGATGTACATTACTTCTCTCTCCATATCTGCTCCTATTCATCCCCATTCTATCCATCTACACAGGACTGGGTAATATCGGCTTCAGGGAGGCTGCCATACCAGTCAGCGATACAGATAGCCAATGCAGGGGAGTAAAAGGGCATTTGCCTGCCTGGACATGTAGCAAGAGTCACAAACTGCCCTAAAATTAAAGTCCAATGGTTTCAGGAAAGGGGGATATTCAGCCCCGTATCTGCCCCCAGTGGAAGTCTCCAAATCGACAGGAGGCAGAAAGTTGGTCAGTATGCTCAGTAACTATCATCAGGACCTATGAACTCATGGTTGATAAAGTAATACTGTTAGGCTTGAACTTGTTCAAAGACAGAGGGTCTCTATCTGATGGAATAACATTCACAAAGCTGAACATGCATTCCAGCAACTAGTCCTGTAGAAAACTCCAGTCAGTAGGTTACTCTAATAGACTGGTATTAAAAGTCTTTTCAGATCCTCTCATCTTTCAGCATATTGTGCTTTAAATGAAATAAGAGTATTTTCCAGGCAACAAAAATGGTCTTTTTAGACAACTGCATTAATATCTATGGCTTGCATCCATTTCTAGAAAACATTACAGCTATTAACAAGGAAGTTCTAGCTGTCAGGATCTTCATGGAATGAAATTATTTGTAGGTAGTATGCTGGTTTGCTTAATAAACTTCAGCCTAAAACATCTAAAGTGTTTGTCCCCAATCACCCTAGCTTTTCTTTTTGTAGGAAAAATAAGCAGGAACTAGAGCTTTGTTCAGGGGGAAAACATGTGACAAAACTGTTTAAAATCTGTTAAACTCATTCCAATTGCTAGTGCATTTTAATGCCAGGATGGTTCCTGTCCTGTTCTGTGACACTTCACCCTGTGGGGTTGATGCAGTACTGTCACATTGTACTGTGATGAGAGTTGGATAAATAATTGGTTTTGTGTCTCCAACACCATCTCCAGCAGAGAGGGTATAGTCTCACATTGCTAAAGGAAGTCAGATGGTGTTGATTGGAGGGAAAACATTTCACCAGTATTTCTTTAACTGCTACTGTACTATTTATACAGACCATAAACCATTCCTGAGTTTTTATTTAATGGAAGCAAAAATATACCTCCTATGGCCTCTGCCAGAACATACCACTGGGAACACACAAAAAAACAATGTAAAAAGATCATTATTAAGATTGCAAAGTTAAGCACTTAAAAGTTAGGAAATGTCAGAATTAAAGGTATGTGTGGAAAAATAGTATGTGGTCATGTCATTAATGACTGTATCATAATGCAAACACAGAAGGGGGGCGAATTAAAGTTGCATAGGAACTTTAATTCTGGAATTACCCAATTTGGAATGCTTGACTTTGCAACTGTAATAATGTTCTTTTAACATTGCTTTTGGGGTATAATTTCCAAGATTTTAAAAAAGAAGCATATAAAAAGAATAGAAATTCCATCATGTGGCATGATATTTACACCCCATGGTTCATCAGCTGGGTTGGAACCTTAAAATCCACTGCATAGACCTCTGCCACTTGAGGCAATGATAGCAGTAGAAAGTTATCATCCTGTATATATAGATAAGAACTGGGGGGGTACAAGACACATACTTTGCCAGTAGGTTTCACAGATATTTTCTGACAGCAGAGGAATGGTCAGACTCAGCAATCTGGTAACACAGATTTTGTTGCCCATTTCCCCCAAGCTTGACCTTTTCTTCCCCATTCTGTCCAACCTGTTCCAATATCATTTTCCTCAGGTAGTCAGTCCCACTCTGCACACCTCAGGCTTCTTGTTCAAGTCCCATTCTCTATGCCTATCCAGTCCTAGTCTCCCCTGTCCAAATCCCCATATCACCCAAACTCCTAATTCCTTTCCCTCCAGCCAGTCTCACTCTCTATCTGTCCCCCTTCCACCTCCATGCCCAGCCTCAGTGTTGCCTCCTGAGCCAACTGGTCTCCAGTTTACCATTCCCTCACAGGCTCCCAGTCCCAGTCTCCCCCCATGACTCCCAACCCCAGACTCCTAGCCCAATCAGTCCCAGCTTCTCCTTGCTACAGCTCCCAGTTCCAGTCTCCATGCCAAACCAGTCCCAGTCTCCCTCTCTAACTCCCAGTCACAATTTCTCCCCTTGCACAAGACCCCTTGGCCATCCCCATATCCAGCTTTCACTCTCCTCAACATTCCAGTCAGAAGTCTTCATCTTCCACTCTTCCTGAATGCCTGTGCAGTGGGTGGAGGGGATGATTGGGAGTACAGGAGAGAAAGGCTCCCAGGTCTCAGTTCCGGACCCATCCTCACATAAAGCAGCTGGGATCAGCCATTACAGGGAAAGTCCACCTTCAGCCCTGGGCTGGTACATGCTCAATTGCTCTCTGAGCGTGGAGCATGCAAAGTCTGGTCAGCACTAGGAGCTATGAGAGGTTAAAGGAAGGATAGGCAACCTTTGGCACGTGGCTTATCAGGGAAATCTGCTGGTGGGCCGGGACAGTTTGTTTACCTGCAGTGTCCACAGGTTCAGCCGATCGCAGCTCCCACTGGCCACAGTTCGTCGTTCCAGGCCAATGGGGCCTGCGGGAAGCAGCGGCGAGCACATCCCTCCGCCCGCACCATTTCCTGCATTCCCCATTGGCCTGGAACAGCGAACCACAGCTAGTGGGAGCTGCGATTGGTTGAACCTGCAGACGCTGCAGATAAACACTGTCCCGGCCCGCCATTGGATTTTGCTGATGGGCTGCATGACAAAGGTTGCCAATCTCTGGGTTAAAATATGCTCAGTGAGGACTGAATCTTTGGAGACTTTAGATGTTAAGATCTAGCAAGTCTCTTCTGACTGTGTGAACTATGATTTTTCAAAGGCTTATGACTGGCCATATTTGGGAAGATTTTCACAAGGGCAGCAAAAAGGATCATAAAGGCCATGCCCCTGCCAAACTTCAAGTACCTGCTCCAAAGTATGGGGGCACTAAAAAACTTCAAAGGAAATGTATTAAGAATGTTTTTAACAGGAGAAAATAATGTAGCCTCATTCACAGAAATGGCTTGACCATTTTGGCTGACATTTTCCAGAAACAATCATCCTGAGGATGGAGACTTCAGCCCAAGTGGTTGAAGTCTGGCAAAGTTATAAACAGCTGAAAACAGACACTTATAATGGGAAGTGTCTGGTGACATTAATAAGTCAGTGCTACCGGCCTTGCCTATAATAATTTACCTTTACTTAGAGTCCAGGGAATACACCCGTTAATGCTGATATACTGGAATTGGTTACCCATTACCATTTGACTATAACACAATGCCCAGAGGATACAGTCTCTCTGAAGGGGAAGGCTCTGAGTTACTACAGATAATTCTTTCACAAGTGTCTGGCTGGTGAGTCTTGCCCACATGCTCAGGGTCTAACTGATCACCATATTTGGGTCAGGTCATTTGGATCATATTTTCCCCAGGTCAGATTGGTAGAGACTGTGGGGGAATTTCACCTTCCTTTGCAGCATGGAGCATGGGTCACTTGCAGGTTTAAACTAGTGTATATGGTAGATTCTGTGTTAATTTGAAGCCTTTAAATCATTATTTGAGGACTTAGGTAACTCAGCCAGAGGTTAGAGGTCTATTACGGGATGGGGTGGGTGAGGTTCTGTGGCTTGCAATAGGCAGGAGTCAGACTAGATGATCATGGTGGTCCCTTCTCACCTTAAAACCTTGAATCTATAAGTCTATGATGGATCAGTTACAGGCAAGCCCAGAGAATGCAGCTTTAAAATGAGAATGGATCCTTGCAGACCCTACCCTGTCTTAGATGCCTCGGTTCATTCTAAACAATCCAAAGTCTACTCCTCTTGCAAACTTGACACCATCAAATTAGGCCTGAATAAAGAATATGAGTGGCTGGGTCAAGTAATTTTCCCTCTGTTGGTACTCACAACTTTTTGTTAACTATTGGGAATGGGCCACATCCACCCTGATTGAATTGGCCTCATTAGCACTGAACCCCCATTTGGTAAGGCAACTCCCATCTTTTCATGTGCTGTATATTTATACCTGTCTACTGTATTTTTTCACTCCATGCATCTGATGCAGTGGATTATAGCCCACAAAATCTTATGCACAAATAAATATGTTAGTCTCTAAGGTGCCACAAGGACGACTCATTGTTTTTGTGATACAGACTAACACAGCTACCCCTCTGAAACCTGTCGCTAGACAAAGGTAGTACAGATTATTTTTTCCCTGGGAGCAAGGACTACACAAAAAGTCACGCACACAGCAAGAAGTAAAGTCTTCATCTTGACCTTAATTAGAGCCTGAACCTAAGCACATATGTCCTATGGAGATGAGTACAGTAGAAGTGTCTATTAATGAATAAATCCTGAATAGAGTTTAGTATCTCAGAAGACAAGTCTCTTAATATGCTGTTTACCTGTTTTTACTCTGTGTGTTGTATTCATGTGTAGCTAGACGATGGGTGTACCCTTCATTTAAGAGAGGCTCAGGAAGTGACTCTGTGTTGTAAGGTCTGTGTGTGTGTGTCCTGAGTTGAGCTTCTGAGAGCAGAAGATGTATTGGAAAATCCTTATTATTAAAAAATCTGTTTAGTTTACCCTATCCTGTGTGGACCTCCATTCCAGTGATCAGCCTAAACCAGTGGTGGGCAACCTGTGGCCTGTGGGCTGCACGTGGCCCATCAGGGTAATCCAGTGGCGGGCTGCAAGACAGTTTGTTTACATTTGCATGGCTCCCCATAGCTCCCAGTGGCCACAATTCGCTGTTCCAATGGGAGCTGCAGGAAGTGGCGGCTAGCATGTTCTTTTGGCCTGTGCCGGGAATGGTGAACCACATGCACAGGGAGCTGTGGGCAGCTGTGCAAATGTAAACAAACTCTCTGGTGGCCTGCCAGCATATTATCCTGATGGACTGCATGCGGCCCACAGGCTGCAGGTTGCCCACCACTGGTCTAAACAAAGACAATACACTATGGCAGGGATCGGCAACCTTTGGCACGCGGCTCACCGGGGTTAGCACGTTGGTGGGACAGGCCCTTTTGTCTACCTGCCCCATCTGATTGCAGCTCCCACAGGCCAAGTTTGCAAGAGGTATGAATTAGGATTGTTCAGTATCTTCTTCAGAATGAACTGAGACATCTAAGACATCCCAGGATCTGCAAGGATCCAATCTCATTTTAAAGCTGCATTCTCTGGGCTTGCCTGTAATTGATCCATCATAGACTTATAGATTCATAGATTTTAAGGCAAGAAGGGCCCACCATGATCATCTAGCCCAGGGGTCGGCAACCTCTGGCACGCAGCTCACCAAGGTAAGCACCTTGGCAGGCCGGGCCAGTTTGTTTACCTGCCACATCCACAGGTCGGCTGATTGCAGCTCCCACTGGCCGCAGTTCACTGCTCCAGTCCAATGGGGGAGACGTGAAGCCGCGGCCAGCGCTTCTCGCAGCCCTCATTGGCCTGGGATGGTGAACTGTGGCCAGTGGGAGCCGCTACGGCCGAATCTGTGGATGCGGCAGATAAACAAACTGGCCCAGCCCACCAGGGTGCTTACCCTGGCAAGCCGCGTGCCAGAGGTTGCTGATCCCTGCACTATGTCGATGAAGTTCTAATAAACAAGGGCTAGTTTGTAATCTTACAATCTACCCTGAGTAGGGGCACTACCTAGCTGCACTGCCTCAGGAGCAGATTGAGAACAAATTGCATCTCACAATACCACCTCTTTTCCCCTTTGGTCTGGGGAGGGAATAAATACCTCACCCAATTCTGTGGAGCTATTTAATCCTCTTGTTTGTCTAATCAGGTCAGGTGGAGCTCCTCCGATTTTCTGCTCCCTCCCTGTTCTCTTCCCCATGGCCACAGTCAAAATTTAAACAGGGGGGTAAGGGAGGGCCTTACTTAGCCCTTATTCCTTGCAATGGCTGGGAAAATCTCACCCCTAGTATTCACATCCTTCTAATATTGTCAGTGCTGTACCTGAAAAGAAGAAATGCCAGAAAAATCCTATAGCTAGTTGAAAAAAGAAAAGTGTTAAATTTAGATGGAAATGTTCTAACCTGCTTTAGTGCTAGTGTAGAGTAAATTGGTTATAGCTGGCAATATGATTGTCAAAAAGCCAATATGCTTTTGGGCTACTTTATATGGGTGTATCTTGTCATGGAGGAAAGAAGTGACAGTCCCTGACTTTGTGGCACTGGGGATGCTGCTTCTAGAAAATGGAGATGCCCAGAACTGAATGTAGTATTCTAGCGGGCCTTTGTACTCCAGTTTAGTCTATGGGGAAAATGAAGCCTGAGTTTCATTGGCCTGGTGCAGATACGTTTTAGCTTTATAGCTGTGATGTTACCGAAGCCTGGAGAGGCTCCATAGATAAAAATGTGTAATTTTGACATTTACTGAACATAGCCCGTAATGATCACACTAGATCTCTCTGAAGTCATTTGTGATCTGAAAGCTTTAAAAAAAATCTTAGGGGAGAAAGCAAAAAGCTATAATGAAGATAAGAGGCAGACAAGGTGCCCAACAATTCACATTCTACATTTTTGCAAGGAAAGATGTCTGTGATCCCAAAGAATTGTTTCTTATGTCAGTATATCTGAATAATTTTACAGACAAAATAGCAGAGCCAGGTTTGCCAATTTAAACTCCATCTCACATTCCATTATGTCTCAATACATAGACAAACACTAAGATGAAGGGCAGTTACCTTGTGAATTCTATTTTATGAATACCTTTCACCAAGGCTGCAGCTGCCTCTTTACTTGGGAAAGAGCAGGAAGACAAAAAGGTAGAGAAAGAAAGGAGAAATTAGGAGCATGGATTGGGCCCCCTAAAGAACCAAATGGATATTTTTAAAAGCACTTCTGAGACACAGAATAAAGGACAGAGGAAAAAGAGGCTTCAACAACACTTTTGCAGCTGGTGTTTGTTATTTCCTTGGGTGTTCAATGAAGAGGGAGAGAATAGATATTTAAGTTACCACAATGCTTTTCAGTGTTGTAAGCAGGGCAAAGTAAAATTAAGAAAGTAGCAGGGCTTCATTAAATTAATCACTGTGAATATTTATTCAATAAACACTGTCTCAATTTCTGCTGGCGAATTGTTCATGAGAGGTCCTGATTTCTGCAGATGCATTCATTATTCGTGAATAGAGAGTAACATCTTGGGGTAAGTCCTCAAACAGCATTTTTTATTATTTTATATCTCTCTCCTCTGTTTATGTATCTGTTATTACTTCACACGCTGTGCATTTCTGGAGTGCTGTGCTGAGACAAAGGGGCACACTTTGTGATTTTTTCCTCCTCAAAGACTTATTTTGTTTGGTCTGTCTGAGAACAGCAAGAGAGACACTTACATTTCAGCAGAGAGCAACAACAAAAGTATTCCATTGTTAGGTGTTCTGTTGTATTTGAGACTAGAGATGGATTGCTCTAGAGAAAGGCCTTTCTGGTTTTGAGATCAAAATAAAAGTAGAGCAAAAAAGGTGCTTATGTGAGCCATGGCTTACTAATGGTAGTCAAGCGTCATGTTCCAATGGTGTCAAATGAAGTATGTTTCAGAAAGATTTTGATATTATTATGGTAGATAATTCCAAGGGCAAGATTTTCCCATCTTGAGACTGGTGGAGAGAGTGGAATTTCCCCCAGAACATTGTTTTAGAATGCCAGTTTGCCTCCATGTAGAATGTGGGGAGAGTTCATCCCCTAGAATCCACAGATCCCCCATAATGCATACATATCTCTTGAACCCTCATGCTCTCATTTCCGGATTCCCTCCACTATCACCTCTTTATAATACTCTTCTGCTTGCTGCTGCTGTCCCTCACACCCCCACCCCACAAACCTCTCTAAAAGGGGGAGAGATGTTTCTACCACCTGAAGAGAGGTTGCAGAAACAGTTGATGAAGATTTTAGGCTGCATTAACTTTTAATTGGACTCACTGGGATGAAACAACCTCTCTACACCCATGGTCTGTTCCTTCTCTGCCCTCTCCCCTCATGTAAATCCTTAGCCATGTGGAGAGTCCCCCATGGATCCAGAAGGAGGGGACAATGGGGCTACTGAGGTGGCTGACCTTTTCTGATACATTTGGAAATGAGGAGAGCCACACATGGAAGAGGACCCTCTATACAGTCTGAAGGAGATTGGAGTAACCAGATATAACCACTCTCTTCCTCTATACCCCATTGCTTCTTTCCCTATTGTTGTTTAAATGGAGAAGTTGTGATATTAGTGGTTTCACCAACACCCACAAAACATGTCCACTGTCTTTACAACCACTGAACATCTGTATCTATCTAAGTGTTTGTCTACTCAAAGCAGCAATGTGTGTTACATGGATGTGATTTCTAAAGTATACTAACATGTTGTGCATTAATTAGTCCATAAAGACCCTGCTGGTGTGCATTAAAAGTTCCCTAGTACGTGCTATCATCATGCAGTTTGAAACAAATATATTTTGCATTACTCCACCATGTGGACACTCTGTAAAGGTTTCTCATGGTGCCCACCACCATAGGATCTAAGCATTGCACTGGCAAATCAGAGTTGCATAGGGAGAAGATCCTACTCTTTTTATTTTCTTTTGATAGTGTGTGTGTGTGTGTGTGTGTGTGTGTGTGTGTGTGTGTGTGTGTGTGTGTGTGTGTGTGTGTGAGAGATGAAACATTAGGGGACAAATTCTGCCCTCCAATGAGCTTGTAGATCTCCCATTGAAGTTAGCAGAGCCACAGGTGTGGATCAGAGAGCGAAAGTGATGAGAACAGCTCTATATATAGCCTGCCTCAAATATAACTGCTGTCAGGTATTTAGAATGTCCTCTGTCCAATGTTTATTCAGAATGTATTTTCAGTGCAGCTGGGAATATTATACTAACAAACATGTAAACTTGAGTAATAAGAATGTAACATAGCTGATATTCTTAGAGGTGAATATGAAAAATTGTATCCAAAGGAGTCTACTGCTATTACAAATGCATATTGAGATTTCAGTACTGAAATATGGTGAGTGACTAATGTCAGTTCAAGATGAAAGGCTACAAAGTTAAAAGGAATCCTCTGATCATGAATCCTCTCATAGTACCATAGCACAACTTAAAAGCCTTTGCATTCCTGACCAGAAGGGGACTGGCTAAAGGTCAGAAATAGATTAATATATTGACAAACTAGATGGAGATTTTAAAGCAAAGTCATAATTGTCTCTAATTTCCCCACATTAAGTTATGATTTTATTGTTGTTTGGTAAGAAGAAATGTCTACACTGCAAATGGGAGGAAATAGAGGATATCATAATTCATATAAAGGGTAAATATTTTTGCATTTTTGACACCAATATTGAGCAGGTAGTGACTGACCTCAAGCAGAATGTAGGGCCAAATTCTGGGTCCAATTACACTGATGTAAATCTGGACTAAATCCATTGACTTCAGTAATTTGAGAACCTGAGTGCAGAATTTGGCAATTGGTTGATGATATTTTGGGTCTAATTCTGATACCAGTGACATTGGTGCAAATCTGGAATAACACCAGTTAAGTTAGAAAGAGACAATACTCCTGTACATCAGTGAAACAGAGACAGAATCTGATCCTATATAAAGTAGCTTGTGACTTCAATTACACATATGCACAAGGAGTAAGAAGATAAAATAATGCCTTAAACACCTGTTCAGACTACCAAGAGCTTGACTATGGGATCACAGAATTAACCAGGTTCTTTGCAATTTGTTAGTCCCTCTCTAGACCATGTGGGCAGGTAGTGGATGGGGAGTGTGACAGGTCAGACCCCCTCCCTCCCGTCCAGGATCCCACCCAATGTGCTGGAATCCCACTCAGCCCTCCAGCCCTGCCAGCCCGGGTTTTCCTTCCACTGGGTTGCTTGCCAGGCTCTCAAGCCTCTTTTCCAGCACACCCCCAGGCAAGACCACACGCAGTTTCAGACACAGACTGCAGTCAGATCTGTGTGAGAGGATTCAGCCAGCACTCACGTGCACACCCACTGTGGACAGAGAAACCCATATAATATTGTCTTGCACTGTATAGAAAGATCTGCACAGTGCAAGCTCATAATAATTCACCCTCTTCGTCAATGTGAAGGGATATGCACAGCTTCCTCCCTCCTCCCAGATATAAATTGCACAAACTGGGTTATTTTATCAACAAGAAATAAGTTTATTAACTACAAAAGACAGATTTAAAGGGATTATGATGGATAGCAAATAGAACAAAGCAGATTACTAAGCAAATAAAACAAAACACACATACTAAACTTAAAATCTTAAAGAGACTGGTTTCAAGAAATAGTTTCTCACCCTAAATGTAATTTTTGGAAAGTTCTAGAGTTTCTGTAGCTTAGAGTTCCAGTTATCTCTTCTTACAGACTAGACCCCTGTCTCAGTGTGCACTCACCCCTACCTTTCCCCTCAGGCTAGTTACTTTGTCTCTTTAGGTATTTTCAGCAGTCTTTCTTCTTGGATAGGCAATGGAGGAGAATCCTGTTTGCCTTACTTGTCAGCCTAAAATAAGATTAACATAAGGCAGGAAGCCTTTGTTTCCAGTGGAAAGGTACTAGCAGTGTCCAAGGTGATATTTGGCATCAGGTGACATTATCACCTGATCTCATAGTGTCAATGCAGCAGGAAACTCTTCAGGAAGGTGGGCGATTAGTATCTTCAGAATTCTATTGTCCTTCTTAAATGGCTCATTCAGGATGATTGCTTACTGTCTGGTGGCCATTTCCCCAAATACAAACACAGTTTTAATTGTTACATAGTCAATGTTCCTAATTTCAGATACAGAAATGATAAATGCATACAAATTGGATAATCATATTCAGTAAATCATAACATTTCCAATGATATCTTACATGAGCCATCTTGCATAAAGTATATCTTAGTTATGCCATATTCAAATCTTAAGTGTATGGCTATCAAGAATATGGAGCATAACATCACAGGGAGAAGTGGAGGAATGGGAGGAGCCTTGGCTCAACACCTGCACTTCCCACCAGCCACAATGGCTGGAATAGGTCAGCAACCAATTACTATCCCCCTGGAGCAACAGAGAAGCATATAGGTAGAACAGATTATAAGAGTAGGTCCTTATTATGAGATGGTTTCTAGAGAGACAATCTAACTCTATATTCAGAAAATGAGTGATCAGGCCCTCATTTCTTCCTCTGCTGAACTCCTCCCTTATCATACCCCATGCTGCTTTCTTATGGCTCCTATATATTGCTTTTTACTGACATCTTTGAGTTAGAATCAGTAGTAGCCTTAACACTTTTTGATTTCTCCTTAACTGCTGATCAATCCTGGTACCATTGAAATCAGCAGCAAAAATTCCATTGAATTTAATGGTACAGGAACAGGCTTTTATTTCCTCAAATCTATCTGTTGAGGTGCTCTTTTTCTTCTCTTCTTACAGTGAAAATCTATAGTGACTCCTATAAAGTGTTGGGTTTTTTTGTTTGTTTTTTTGTTTTTTTTTTTTTTTTGCAGAAATCCACACAATTTTGGAATATGCCCAAATACCCAAATCCATCTCATGGCACTGACAATATAGTTACTTTTTCATAACCCTATGACTAAAACTGAATTGGTTAATGACGTATAATAAATTAATGAACAACTACTTTTATGATACTGGGACCATGATATGTTGCTCAATTTATCATTTATTATGCCATGCAACCAAAGTTTTAAGATGTCATTAAAATGCATATAATGCAACAAGAAATCAACATTTATCAGAAAAATAATTATAGGAAAACAGCCTTGTAATAAGCCAAATAAATAAATTAATTAACTCAATGATAATGTTTAATGCCTAGCATGATAACAATAAAAGCAATATCTGAGATAACTGTAACAAAACAATGGGAAGAAAGAGACCATCTTATCAACATGTTCTTAGTTACAGAAATCATTTAAATCTCTCTCTCTTTTTGTTCTTGGGTATTTTTTTGTTTTTGTTACTCATTTTTAGTACCTACTTGGAGCCCCTATTGGATATAGAGTCGTTGTGCACTCAAAGTGTATATAATATTTCATATTTGGTTTTCATTCATTTCTTTTAAGTACCATCTATTTATAAAAGAATAGAGTATATATTCAAACTGTTATTTTAGTTTGTGTGCATTTTTAAGAGTATCTATTTATGTATTTTGGATAAAGCATTTTAAATGCAGGGTGCAATCCTGCCATCCTCACTCACACTTGGGAAATACCTTGACATGGCAGTAGTTTCATTGAATCCAAAGAGGCTACTCACAGAATAAATTGATACTTAATGTAAGTAAGGATGGCAGAACTACATCTGCAGGAGCTTGTGTTTGGACAACACTTTTTGGAGAGATTTACAAAGCAAAGAGGGCAGATCGGTGTCCAACTCTCATTGACAGTCATTGGGAGTTGGACACCTAACTGCAATTTGTGCCTTTGAAAATGTTCCCCTTCCTATTCAAAGCACACTAACAGACAGCAACTAATGAATTCTCACAACATCGCTGTAAATTAAGAAAGTTTGTGTTTTGCAACAAGATTCTGAAGGACTACATCATCTCTGGATAACAGGGCTTTAAATCTGCTTGGGTTGCCTCTCCCTATGTATAGGTGCTCAAGGGAAGAGAATACGCCAATGTCAGGGACCCAGACTGAAGTTAGAGAAATTCAGGTTGGAAATAAGACACACGTGTTTAACAATGAGGGTCATTAACCATTGAAAAAACTTGCCCAAGAATTTGGTTGATTCTCTATCACTTGAAGACTTTAAATTAAGATTTGATGGCTTTCTAAAGGATAAGCCAGGGATCGGCAACCTCTAGCACACAGCTCGCCAAGGTAAGCACCCTGGTGGGCCGGGCCAGTTTGTTTACCTGCTGCGTTGTCAGGTTTGGCCTATTGTGGCTCCCCAGGCCACAGTTTGCCATCCCAGGCCAATGGGGGTGACAGGAAGCTGTGGCCAGGGCCGGCTCCAGGCACCAGCTCAGCAAGCAGGTGCTTGGGGCGGCCAAGGGGAAGGGGCAGCATGTTGGGATCTTCAGCAGCAATTCAGTGGCGGGTCCCTTGGTTCCTCTCTGAGGGAAGGACCTGCCACCTAATTGCCGCTGAAGAAGAAAGCGGTGCAGTGGAGCTACCTCTGATCACAATCACAGGTTTTTGGTTTTTTTTTTCACTGCTTAGGATGGCAAAAACCCTGGAGCCGGCCCTGGCTGTGGCCAGCACGTCCCTCAGCCCACATTGCTTCCCACAGCCCCCATTGGCCTGGGACGGCAAACCGCAACCAGTGGAAGACGCAATCGGCTGAACCTGCTGACACAGCAGGAAAACAAACTGGCCCGGCCCACCAGGGTGCTTACCCTGGCGAGCTGCATGCCAGAGTTGCCAACACCTGGGATAACTTATAGCTCATACAAAAGATTTGGGCTGGATTCCAGAATCACTGGATGAAATCATTTGGCATATGCTATACAGAAGGTCAGATTAGATTATCAGAATGGTCTCTTTTGGCTTTAAAATCTATTAATCTAGACTTTCCTTACTTATAAGTTTCATAAGGCATGTCTATGAAAGCACATGCTGAGCAGCAAATTGGGGTGTAAAGCTACAGTGCCATGCAGCACCATCCCTAGATCAAATGCTGGCCAGGCTCTGCATGAATGAATGAATGAATTGGAGAACTTGGAGTGGAGAGTGGTTCCTACACTGCAAAATGTGATGGGTTTTGTCCAGTTTGACATGGAGGTCTTTAGCATTGACGTGTGAACATTTCACATGTGTGAGCATCCGGTCAAGGCCCATACAATTGTTCAACAGTATTTTCCTGTCCTCCAGCAGCTTACTAAGGTCATACAACCCCGCCACCCCGTATTTTCATAGTACTTAATTTGTCCAAACTTTTCTTCAATGGACACTCAAGCAGTGTTAATGAGCGAAAAAATCCCTCTTGAATTTTAATTCCAAGCTTCCCTTTACCTTATCTCTCCCCTTGTAACCAAACCATCTCTTCTCCTGATGAATATGCATTTCCTTGAATACAGGCTCAATTCCTAAGTTTTTTGCCATTTCTTTGGCAGCTGTAATGGCATCTTCAAATCCATTGTCTTTGTAGGTCACAACAAAATCAAGGCAGCTTCTCATCAGAGTAATAGCAGTCACGATGTCCATCAAAGTAGTAGCAGTTGTGATGTCATCGACTGAGTTTGTAATGTTTGGCTTACAATGTTTACTTGGAATAGGCTATTGTGCCAAACCACAACTGAGGCCAAAAATTTGAAGGGAATGATCTGTTTTGCCAGACTTCGTGCCTCGTGTCAGATTCCGGCCATGGCTTTACTTGACTGCACCAGTTCTATCAGGGCATCATAAACCTCAGTCACTTGGTACCTCTCCCAGCAAGTCTCACTTAGTGGCTTCACAGTCAAATTTGTAACATAGTCTATGAGGATCTTCCATCTGATAGTTGATGCTGAAAATAGGACATACATCCTTTGCAATACTCTGAAGAGAGATACTGAATTTAAGGAAGATGCCGCTGCATCTAACACAACCAGGTTGAGGGAATGGCAGTCATAAACCCCCAAAGAAAACTCTTGAATTCAGTGTAAGGATCCTTACCTAGAGGCTACCGTTTTTCCCCTTCATGTTCAAGCCATTGTTGTAGCCTTGGCTGTGGCAGTCCTGAAGCATTATTTTATTCTCATTCAAAACATTCATAAACAGTTCTTTTAGGCCTTTTCCAGTGGAGTCATCCACAGACCAGAAACAGATCAAATATTTCTTTACTTGGATACACCCATCCTCGTTAACAACAAATCTTACTGCAAATACATCTTTTCCTTGTGACTAATGTCAGGAGTGCAGTTTATTATTATGGCATAGTACTTCGCTTTGCCAAGCTGCATAAATATGTTATCAAGCATCTTCCTTGCCGTAAGGTCAATCAATTCATTTTTAATTGTTTTACTGCAGTAGTGGTCCATAGCTGCTTCATGAACTACTTAATGTGGGTGCTCACACATGACATCATTGTATTTCTCAAGGAGCTCTACCAAACCCAGGAAATTATCATTATGTTCAGTGAACAACTTATCCAACAAGCACTGGAAATCCAAATTATTTTTGGAAGGAAGATGGCAGTTGAGATCAGATGTTCGAGCATGTTCCTCCAGTGCTGGATTTCTACATTAATAATGTGCTAGTTTTCTGCGTTTATGCATTTATTCAGCTTGTGCCCAGACTTGGCCTCCATCCATTTGGAATAGGCTGTAAAATACCCAGGTGACTATTTATGTTGCTTCAGAGCATCAGATAAGTTATGGCAGTAATTTTACCCAGAAAGCACAAGCAACAATTTGGCATTCTTGTAAAATACTTTGCAACAAAAACAGAACACTTTGTCAGCTGATTTTGAGTAAACTAGCCAAGGCCAATTCAATCTCTCATCATTCTTGAGCACTCTTTCAGTGTTATGCCGAGAAGTGTCGCTTCTGCTCATTTACTGGAAACGTCATATCCTTGATTTTGCCCGGCCCGTTCAAAATTGTAAGATCAATAGCAGCAGAGTTTAAGATCACCAGCCATAAAGCAGGATCTGATATATTGATTTGTGGTGTGCAATTTTTCTCACTGCTATTTCTGTCACCATGCAAAGCTGATTCTTCTTTATCATTTCTCTCCTTTTCATGTAAACCAGATTTTTCTTTGTCATAAGTTTCCTTTCCATGTGAGCCACTTTCTTCATTATCATCACTCTCCTGTATGCCTCCAGGAAAACTGGATGATTCTCCATCACAATTGCATTTCTTATTTTCAAGTAAATCTGCTAATTCCTTAGTAAAAGGATGCCTATCATTTACACTTTGCTCCTCAATTTCTTCTGCACTGGGATGGTCACTGCTGACTAAAGCCCAGTCTATGTTGTTCTGTTTCAGATATTTTCCCATCAAATGTGTCCCTTGCTGTAAACAAGATTGCAATTGAGCTTTCTGCTTCCTATACTGAGCTCCTGAAGGCTTATTCAGGGAGGAGGGCTAGCTCAGTGGCTTGAGCATTGGCCTGCTAAACCCATGATTGTGAGCTCAGTCGTTGAGGGGGCAGTTGTAGGAATGTGGGGCAAAAATCTTATTGGGGATTGGTCCTGCTTTGAGCAGGGGGTTGGACTGGATGACCTCCTGAGAATCCTTCCAATCCCAATATTCTATGATCTTTTATTTTCTATGGGGGAAAACAGACAGTATTAGGGAGAGCAAAGAGTCTTCAAACACTATGTGTTAAGCATGCCAAAAGAAGTAGCAGTATTTCTTTTATATTGTTGTATAGATAAGGGCTTACTAGATATATCTGGCATCTCATAAAATATGTCCTTTATTAGTCACTACTTACACTTTTCAAGTCTTAAAACTTGAGTACACTTTCACAATTACAGATTAAAACAAAGTTCAAAATATTGCAGCTGGGCTCTCACTTCACTCCACTTTGTTCTTATATCTCACTGACTGAACTGGTGACATCCTGCCCCCTGAGAGGCCATGGTTAACAACATTCTATGATGTTCAAGGAAAATGTAGTTCTGGGAAAGTCTGGAAGGTTCTGTGAGATTCTGCAACATTCTATGATGTTAGTGAAAAATGAATCCACATGCAGAGTACCTGAAACATTTTACTTCAAACATTCTATTTTCCCTTTTGTCACTAACAACAAAACCAGCACCCTGAGCCTGGTGCTCCCCCCAAGCCCGGCACCCCAGGGCTGTCGTCTGAGTCACCTGCCCCTAAATCCAGCCCAAATGCTGTGCACTATCTGTCTGTGTGGACCTTGCTGCTGAGCATTAGAAGTCCCCTAGTGTACATTAATTTACCTTGGAGTATATCAGTATGCACAAGAAAACTTTTAATGCACAGCGGCAGAGTCCATTCAGACAGATAATGCTTGGCATGATGGAGCACTGTAGATTTACACAATACAAGTTGCCACACAGAATGTGTTCATGTAGATATGCCCTATGAAAGCTCTGCGGCCATGCATGTTCCACAAGGGGAAGCCAGGAAAGTCTTAGAGCAGTTCCTTGAACTAAAGCCAGCCATTACAGTGTTGAAACGATAACTTCCCCCCCTCAGTTTTGATATTTGGGCACTTTTGCTGTTGTGCAACTAGTCAGCTATGAACACCCTGAGAAATAAATGCCTCAAGGAGGATTATAGGTAGCCTGAAAAACTATCAAGTAGTTTCCTTGTTTTTCCTCTTAGACCTGCCATATTTATGGGGAAATTGAAGGCAGGTGGGGAAACTGAAGTAGAGAAGTTGAGTGACTCACCCAAGACTCGAGGAGTAAGTGTCAGAGATGGGGTCAGATCATACACTTCCTCCCTGGCTCCTAGTCCTAAGGTCAAGTAAAAAGTCTGAATTTACTGAAAATTATTATGAGACATTAACCTGGAATCTTTGACACTAGAAGAAACAAGTCTTATGACCTCTATGGAAATGTCCAAACATTTTTGTTGAAATTCTTCAGAAGATATGCATTAAGTTGAAGGGAGTTCAACAGTGTGTAGAGAGCCATCAAAGACAAGATATTGTTTCCTATATTGTTTTGAGAAACCTGATAAAGTATACCATCCCTCAGCCCGCACAGCTTCCGGCCGCCCCCATTGGCCTGGGACAGCAAACCGCAGCCAGTGGGAGCCGCTATTAGCCAAACTTGCCAACACGGCTGGTAAACAAACTGGCCCGACCCATCAGGGTACTTACCGTGGCGAGCCGCGTGCCGGAGGTTGCCGACCCCTGCTATAATTAATGTTTTATTACATTGAAATAGGCATAAATAAATGATTAGCTTTCTTAACAAACTTGGATGGCAGAAGTGTGAAGCATCTGAGAAAAAAATATGAGGAATCCAAATAGGAGGCAGGGGGAAAGAAGTAAAATCAGTGTCTGAGGAGAGATATTAAAGCATGAAGGACAATAATATACTGCTGTATTTTCAACAGTGTCACTATAATTGTGAAGTGCTTCAGTCCCAACAAAATGGTCCCATGCATTGGGCCAAGGATAATGCAAGAGTATCCATTATGGTCCAAGGGTCATGAAACTAGACAGACAAGGCTGCTAATATGTTGCCTCCTCCTCTCTCTTTCTCTCCTTCACTCTCTATCTCTCTCTCTCACTCTCAGGACTGTGGGAGTATTTGGGAGCAAGCAAATAAGTGTGCTTTACTGTTCTCTCTCTTTCTTTTCTTTTGGGGAATTTTGTTGTGTGTGTTTATTTAGTTTGGTGGTTGTTGTGGGCTTAGTTTTAAGATTTCTTGTGTTTTAACAGATTTTTGTCTGCCCTTCAGGAATAGTCAGCCCAGGGGAACAGAGATCTCAGTTTGCTATGGTTAATGAAGAGTTAACCTGTGACCATTGGTTGCAGATTTTGCCTTCAGAGCACCTCTGTGGTTGAGTGTGTTCTATCTGTGGGGCTGGTGATTGGGTTTAAAAATGTGAGGTATACCTTCCACACAAGCCAGGGTGTTGTGTTTGTTGCCATGCTTAGCTTTGTTGAGCATGTCATTGTGGAGGGGATTGTTGTGTGTGTTGTTTTTGTCCCTGTTGTGCCCCTCTCGACATCTATTGTTATGACACTATCTCTAATGTCCCTCCTTTCTTAGGAAGTGAGCAGCTAGCTAGACAGCTGGCACCTTATGGTAAAATCATTAGCACTATTAGGAGGATTCCTATGAGCTGTAAAGCCCCACAGGTTAAGCACTTCTTGTCCTTTTATAGACAGGTTTATATAATATTAAACAATGCTTCCCAGGTTCGAAAAGCTTCCCTGATGTATAGACTGGAGTGTGACTATAATGTATTTGTGACTACTGAGGGCGTGGCCTGTTTTTTTGTGCGAGTCAGACATATTTGGTCAATAAGTGCCCTAAGAAGAGGCAGACTGCCTCTGGTGTGCTTGGGAATGTGGAGTTTCTGAGAGTAAAATACAGGGTGGGGGTGGCTAAGTCGGGGTCCCAGCAGGCTCCAGATGTCAGTTATGGGAGTTAGTACCTCCTTTACAATCTAGAGGAGATGATATTACTGGTTCTCTGGTTCCTGATTCAGTGGCCTCTTGGCCTGAGCTGTATGTGAATTGGAACCTGAGCCTGTTGCTATGGATTCTGCACGCTTTGCTCTGGAGTCTAATTTGACACCAAAACCCCAGTTTAAAAAATGGCCATTGAAGGTGGAAGGAGCCCCAGTTTCTAAAGGTGCCAAGAAGCAGGTCAGTGCAGTTGGGAATGTTGAGGATGCTGCTGAGGATGGTTCTTTGACTGGGGCACTAGGAGTTTTCAGCTATTAGTTTTGTCCCCTCACTTCCAGCAGTTCCCTCCCTCAGGTTGCTCTGAGGTTCCCCTCCTAAAGTTGGTCCTGACTCAGAATCTGAGAGTGCAGGGTATGATGAACTCACAGATTTTTTGGGTACTTAACTCTCGGGGGGGGGAGGGGGCGGTTACCCTGGATTCTATTGCTTAGTTTCTGAATGAGACTAAGGGGAAACACAGAGTAGAGGTGGCATATTAGTTTTCTGACCTTAATCTGTTTTTGTTGTCTGTTCAATATACTATGAGACATGTCTCTGTGTCTGAATTTAACAAACACAAGCAGTATAGATTGAAAAAGCATGTCTCTCTTTGACGAATGGAAATGTTGAGGATTAATGGATATAGGCAAATTTGGTGTGTTTATTTTTTTGCAGGGGGTGGATTTTCTTTTCTATCTGTCTTCTTATTTTTCTGATGATCGATAATTTGGTATTTGGTTCTCTCAATGTAGATGGGTGAAGGGCATTACAAAACATATCACTCTTTTTGAGTGCCTGTCCCAGAAGAAGATGGATATTTCATTTTTCAAGAGATGCGGGCAACCAAACCAGCTGGATTGCAGGTTGGAGAAAGCAGTTCTTTTCTGAGTCATGGTTCCACTGTGAGCTTAGGGGCTGCCATTTTCTTTTTTGACAGGGTGAAGCTTTATTCAGTGTTAGTACAGGAACTTGTTCCAGGCTGTTTTTTGACTGTTAGAGCTGATTTTAAGCAATATCATCTTTTTTGATTAATGTCTGTGCTTCTGCTGCAGGGAAAGACAGCATGTATTTTTTCAGTGCTTGGGTGCTTTTTTTGGCAAATTGTTTGATAAGTGATATTTTAATTTTGGAAGGCGATTGTAATTGTACTCTCAATGACAGATTGTATAGTAATAATCTGGAATCACATTCATTGCCTCCTCAGCAACTTTCAACACTTCTACAGGCTTATCACCTGAGTGATGTGTGGCAATGTTTTCACCCTATGCGCAGCAGTACACCTGGTTGAGTGCTAGCGTCAGCTTTTTCTTTATGGCCTGTTTGGACCATTTTAATGCTTTTACTGATCATTTGTCTTGTTTTCTTAATAGATATATTCTCGCTACCGGTATTTCAGATAATGGTTTGGTCTCAGTCGTGTTGTCACTTCCTTCTATTTAAGACCGTCATCCATACTGACATTTTAAAACTGGCCTTTTACAGGATGTTCATTTTCAGGACTCTTTTAATTACCTTGGGGGAGCTTGGACTGCCTAAAAGGATATTTTACCCTCCTGGTGACAATAGTGAGAGGTGGACAAAGTTACTTTTAAATATTCTTATCAGCAATACATGCAGCAGACAACCCTAGGTCTTTGTTTGAGTATGGAGAAGTTAGAGTTGGGGATTGTGGAACCTGAAATAACCTTTCATTTCAGTAATGATGCTGGGTTGTGTGTGTATGTGTTTAAAAAAAACAGCTCTTTCAGGACCTGCTGGATAGCAAAGTTAACAATGAACTTCTTTGGAACTGATTTCAGAGTCTTTCTCAAATCGATGCAACTATTCAGTTTTAATTTGGCCTGGAAAAGAAACATGCAGAGTGGAAGATGATTGGCCACTTTATGACATAATCAAGCCAAGTGCTTTTAGATCCCATGGGGATCAGGACTGTCGCAGTGGATTTTTTCTCAGACCTATATGCCGCAGAGCCTGTGTGTCCATCTGAGACTCAGATGTTCCTTGAGAATCTTCCTAGAATCTCAGTGTTGGATGTGGATATACTTGAGCAGGACCTGACACTCTCAGAATTGACTTCTGCCCTAAATGGTATTGATGGTTTGCCTACTGAATTTTACAAGCTGTTTTAGACCCTTCTTGGGCCTGATTTATTCCAGGTTTTTCCAAGACAGCATCAGGGAGAAGATATGGCCACTCATTGTTGAGTGATTCTTGCCCTGTTGCCTAAGAAGGGGAATCCTCAGGAAGTGAAGAATTGGAGATCTATGCCCCTGCTTTGATCCGATGATAAACTTTTTTCAAAGGCCTTGGCAAATACATTGAAAACTGTTATTGATTTGGTCATGCACCCTGATCAGACCTGTTACCTCCCCAACAGTTTCATTTTTGAAAACTGTTTCAGCTGTAGGATTTAATTTTTGCCTCAAAAATGACTGATTTGCACATTGGGTTGAATTCACTTGCTCAGAAGAAGGCTTTTGCTCACATAGAGCATGGATAGTTCAGTGGCTTGAACATTAGCCTGCTAAACCCAGTGTTGTGAGTTCAATCCTTAAGGGGGCCACTTAGGGGTCTGGGGAAAAAATTGGTCCTGCTAGTGAAGGCAGGGGGCTGGACTTGATAACCTGTTAAGGTCCCTTCCAATTCTAGGAAACTTGTATAGCTCCAATTACTATTTTATTACATGTTTAGTTTTTGGCTCAGGTTTGTGTCCTGCATTCAATTATTATATATGATAAATATCTTCAACTTAACGTGAATGGGATTTTGAAAGCCTCCTTTCTAGTCTGTAGGGGAATCCCTGTCTGGATTATTGTATGATTTTTTCTGATAAGCTTCTGTTAAGTATGTTGCAAAAGCACCTTTCTGGCCTTTCTCTCCCTGTTCCAGCTTTGTACGCCAGTGAAAGTCTCTGCATACGAGTAATAAACATAGTCATGCCATCAGCGTGATTAAAATGTTCAGGTTTGGATTGAATGTCAGCACTCTTTTGAGCAGGTTGTCTCAGCTCTCGTAAATTGGAGGAAGAGTGACACACTTCTTGCGGTGGCTTGGCTGACCTCCTGCCCCCAACTTTGTTGTGTGTGTGTGGTGGGGGGGTGTATTATGGAGCTACGGTAGCTTTAAAGCACTGGGAATTATCCTGTACTAGATGATATATTGGAATTGGTAAGGAATTATGGACAAGTTGGAAATGAGGTTGCAGATATGGAAGTGGTGTTTGCCTTGACTCTCCTTCAGAGGGCAGATGTTAGTCATTAAACATTTAATCTATGTTGTGGCATAAGTGTGTTATTTTGGGTACCCCTCTATTCCTTTTAGAAAAAATTAATAAGTTTCTTTTAGGGTTTTTTGGGGATGGCTTCATTGAGGGGGCTGAGTACTTTGTATCTGGCTGTTGTGGAAGGAGATTGGTGTCTCATTGATCTTTTGAGCAGAGTATCTACTTTTTGATTACAGGTTTGAAGTTTTTATGGATAAGTCTGTTCCTGAGAGGCAACTAGTCTTCGCTTTTCTTTGGTGGGTAGTGGATTTGGGTTTTCATTGGAAAAGTTTTTTTCTGGATCCTGGTGCCTTAATTTTGAGGTATTATTTGGTTTTTGTCAAAGTCTTTTTAACATTTTCAGATTTTTTAAGCTGAGGCCTCAGGATAGGTAGCTAGAGTTCCCACTGCCTCTTGCTGAGTTCTTTATTTATAACACAGTCACAAGGATTACTAGCCTTGTTTCTAGGAGCCTTGTCTCTTCCCTTATTGCAGCAGATGTAGTAAAACTGGTTCATTTAATTGATTTTACTAATTTTACATGGATCTCAGTGGATATCCTTGCTGCCACGCTTGGGTTTCATTCTGTTTGCTGGGTTTCTCAGTTTTACCAGAGGTGAAATCAGCCCTCCCACTGCCAGTCTTGACAGTTGCCTCCTTGAGCAAGCCATGTCTGATAATACAAATGTTCCTATTTCTTTGGCTGGTACTCCTGCTGTAGATTGGGATGTTGACATGCCTGGCAGTTTGCTTTCCTTTAATGGGTTTTACAAATTTAATGTTAAACTTTTGGGCCATAAATCATTGTGTACTCTTGTGAAGATTTGTCATTTTAAAACATTTGTTTATTGTCCCGATTAAGTGTGGAAAACACGGATTCTGGTGACAGATTCCCTCTATTCAGTCTGGCAAGCTGTATACAAGCCTCTGATCATGAAGAGGACAACAAATAGGGTCTGTGCATCATTTGACTCCAGAGGAGTCCATGTCATGTCTTTTTTTGTGATGCAAAGAAGACAATTTTTCATATGTTTCTAATTTGTTCCAGGTTCACAACCAGATATGGGGCATGCCTTACAAACTTTATTTTGGGACTAGCAAAGAGGGCTATTTTGAGAAAGCAAGCTATGTAAATTATTTGGTACTGGTCTTGCCAATGTTCTTTTTCTTTTTGTCTTGTTTTTAGTGATTTCACCTTTGTTTGGAGTTTAGATATTATACACAATTTGGATCAATTTATTCAGCAATGGGCTATTGAAAATGTGCTTTGTACTGTTAGGAATAGGAAATTGTTTTTTAATTTTCCATTTTTTCTTGTTTTTAATGTTTTATGTTCTAATTTAATTAAAAGTGTTTTAAAAATCAAAGTCCCTCTCTGGCAGCCATGTACAGGTTACTCTAATCACACAATCTCATTTTCCAACTCTGCTCTACAGATGGTAGGGCAGTGGATAGTATCAAAATAGATCATTTCATCATATAATGATACCCCAGTGATATGACAAGAAGTTATGCATTAATTACATTTCTGGCGGGATGGGTGATTTAACTGACTAAGAGCTGTGCAAAATTTCAGTACATGTTTTATACTGTAAGGGGGAAAAAAAGGATCAAGAAAACAACAGTAGGCCTGTCTGATAAATAGAATAGGCAGGTCAAATTCAGTGTCACCATACATCAAGACAACCTCCCTCCCAACCCTCAGTATTAAGAACTATTCATTTTATTTGTATTTATATAGTATAATGTACAGCTAATAAATCATGTAGGAAAAATCATGCTATAAACAAAGTGAGAGTACATATGTATCATCAGGAACATCTGCCATGGAAACAGATGTGCACCACTCACCCACTCAAGCAACTTTGTTTTCTTTTCTGATTAAAGAATTAGCAGATTGAGTTTACAGGTTGACAACTGCTATCACGACAAGGTCATTAGTGTTGCGTGAAGAGTCTGAAGTATGTGCTTTCACTTTTCCTCATATTTTTACATAAAGCAAAGGGAGTATGCAGTACACTGAGATTTTTAACCATTGTATTATAAACATTGTAAATCCTATCATACACTTTTAAGCCCACTGTAATAATCAAGGTTCTTTTAGACTTAAAAACACATTGCTTTGTTTTCTCTTAGTTCTCCTGGGATTTTTTTTTTAGCTCTTATGGTTGAGAAGTGCATTCATCTGATTATGCTAAGGCACTAAATATTAGCACACTTGTTTTATAACTCTTTTTCCACAATAGGTAGTTCCAAGATTTCAATTAAAGCTGGTCTCAAAACTCACTTGGTACCACAGGAAGACTTATGTTAGTACTTCAGATTTACCAGGATAATAAAAAAATTAAATCTGAGTGACAGCAGGAATGCATTACTCGTGTGGCCTGGTTAAAAAGAAGGAAGATGGGTAATAATGTGAGGAAAGTGATAGCGAAGAATGAAACGTTGGGTGAAATCTCAAGAAGCCTACAGGGCTAATATTTTTACATTTCTGACTCAGAAGAAGTTAGGTTTCATCTGATTTATTGAAAAAGCTTTGTCAGGTGAAGGGAGAAGCTTCCTTTGGATGGCTAAGGAAGGCCACAAAAATAAAATCTACAAATGAAGGTGATCATTAACTAAAAGTATTTCATAATTTGTTAAAAGTGCCCCATGGATGACAGACTATTTGAGTGAATTACTGCTCCTGGGGTAATCTCATAGATGTAATTAAAGACAAAATACAGCGCCAATATCAGATCACTGAAAAATAATAACCACAATAAATCTCTCAAATAATCCCACCAGAGTTACAGTAGAGCTAAATGTGGACTTCAGAGTTTTTAAAAAATATATACCGAAGTAAAATATGGATGGGATCTTTATGAATGATACTTCTTGAAAACACAAAGTGCCTTATTCTATCTCACTTACACTTTTCACCTGTACATTGAGACTAACTCTACATTTAAATCTGTTCAGATCCTGCTCCCTGGTTCCAACCTCCATGCTGCAAAGAGGACAGAGAGCTGCCCTAATAATCTTAGGTGGCATTCTGCTCCCTCCCTTCATAGGGGTATTCCTGGGAAGGCCAGAAGTGTGGCCAGGGGTGTGGGCAGAGAACAGTGTGCTCTGGCAAATGCCAACTAGCAGAGTGACCCATAAGAGGCTGTTCTAAAAAGCCTAATTTGAGTAAACCTTAGCTGAATTATCCTGAGAAGAATTGGTTCAGCCCCAGGATCAGGGGCCAGGACATAGTACAACCTGGCCAGTTCCAGAGATCTGGCTTAATGGATTTACCTTTTATAGATCATGGCCAGATTTTCAAGAGTTCAGTTCCCATTTAGAGAACAGTAAGTGTTGCTAGATGCTGGGCACTCTGGAGGAACTGACACCAATTAAGAGTGCTAATCATTTTTGAAAATCTCTTCCAAACATTCTCCAAACCATGTCTCCTTGATGTCTGGATCTTCACTTCCCCATATATTATGCACCTTTTGGAGCAGTGAAGAACTATCAGAGATGTAGCCCCAGTGAATAGAAAATGTATTCTGTAAGCAACTGCTTGACTTCATCAATTATTTAATTAGGACAGTTTCTTTAAAATGTAAGAAACCCTAAGGGATAGTATGGCCACTGGGCCAAATGGCCCTGAAGAGCACTTTTGTTTGTCTCTTTTTTTCTTGCTTTCCTATTTCTATGACATAATTTTTATTCTCATGTTTACTTAGCTCTAAATTTGCCTCATAGCTTGTGTCCTTGTTAGTTATCTCTCTAATTAATTTATCCACAAATTGTTATGATTTCTTTGAGAAATAGATTCTTTTAATATCTACATTTTTCTTCTTAACTTACTAGATTTGATTTTTTTTAAACTGCTCTTTGAATTTTTTATGCACATTTCACGTTGTGAAAGAATGTTCATGGGTCATCTTCAATGAGCCACTTAAAAGTTACCATGTCCTGATAACACCTTTTGGAATGAGCCATGGAGCACTGATCTCCTTCCACAACAAGTAGATACAAAATATTCTGCTTCAGCCAACGAAGTTATCCCAGTGATCTGTGTGGATACCATGTTCCTTCCTCTGACACCCTTTCTCCCTGACAAAACAGTGCCAGAACCACACTGCCAGGAACTCTCCCTTGCCAGAGCTGCCATGGGAAACTCCTCTTAAAAGGGTGATTGCCACCATGGAGAGGTCTTTGTGAGAAAGGTAATAGAATCCTAGCTAAACTCCATAGGTCCCAAGCGCAATCCCCTCTACAGCCCCTCTGCCACACAAATCCTATCGCTGCAGAAAGCTCTCCACTGGGTTGCAGCACCATAAGATGGTGCCTTCTGTATGGGAGGGATGTTGCTTGTGAATTTTGGGGGCACAATCTGACCCTGAATGAAAACCTTGATGTTTGGTTTCCCAGCAGCAGACCGCTCTTCAGCTCCCCCATCTCAATTCTTTGTTGTTTATCATTATCCATATTTATAGTTTCAGCCCAGGAGTCAGTGCTCAGTCCCAAAGCAATATCAATTAATTTTTAAAGGTGAGATTTGCAAAGACATTGTTTTAGTAAAGTCCAGATTAGCCACTTGCCCTCCATCTAGTAGTTGTGTCAATTCCCTCTTACTTATTTGAAGGCTGCTACATTTATGAAAAATGAAATGTTAATGGTTGACAGTGAAAGTAAGAAGTTGATGCACAGGGAGAGCATCTTTTGGCAGAAGTGTCTGCAAAAGTTAACTAGGGAAAAGGGGGGAGGGAAACAATGAACAATGATTCAAGTTAACATTAGTCATCCTTCAGAACAAGTCTGGGAGAAAGAAAGCATAAGTGTATTAGGGAGAGGCCTGAAGACAAATTTAGCATTTTGGGTCAGGAACCATCTTTTTATTATGTGTTTATAGCACTGTGGGATGCTGACCTATGACTGCCCTGAGACCCCACTGCAATACTACTGTTACTAATAAATAATCTACAGCCTTCTACATAAACATTTTTATTTCAATTTCTGAAATTCAATTTGTTCAGTCCATTCACAAATCCCTTATTGTATGATGCAATGCGGTCTCTCTAGAACTGGTAAAAGGCAGAGGGGTCACTCACTTATTATGGTATATTGAAAATTGTGAAATTTGCATGCTATCATTTTAAATGCAAGGGGTTTCCTGGTCCGGCTTGCAGGCTTGCTGTTTTGTAGGAAAGCATGCAAGCTGGGTCTTTTTCTGCAGAGAATCAGCCTGGAGCAAGGTGGGCTGAACTGTGCATCTCTTCCTTTGGGATCAGTTTGTTTTGTCTTTGTCTCTTGTGTGTTAGTGTTCTGGATTCTAAGAAATAAAGTAGTGTAATGTTGAAATCTTCCAGAAAGAATATTTTACATTTTTACCTAACTTGTCTGTGTGTATGATGTGAACATACCACTTATCAGAGTCCAGTATTTTAAATTAAATTGTCAGTTTACACACACAATTATTTCAGAGCCAGAATTTTTTTAAGCAAGAGGAGCAAAAAAAGTTCAATTACTTTTTTCTTTGATAAATGTCTGTTCTTTATCCTTTTTACAAGCATTCCCTTTTAATGTATTTTGGAGGAGTATCCATGTTCTTTTCTCTGTGCATATTTGTACTGCATATCCAAGTCTAAGAAAAAGAAAAGGTTATTTGCTAAAAATGAACTTTTCAGGAATTGGTTTGCATGTTCATTTCAGCTAGAATTCTTTGTCCAGATTTTACAGCAATTTGTGTCTCTAAATATAAACACTTGCCTTTTTAAATGTTTGACTGGGAGCAGACATTTCATCATTTTGGAGCATTGTGACATTATGCTGTGTGACACAATGTAATGACCTTATGGTTTGACATGATGAATTGCTCACTCCCTCTTGAAAATGTAAATATATATGCGTTTAGTTTGTGCAGATTAGAAGCAAACTATTTGCTCCATAAAGAAAGTATTATACTGTTTAGTACTAGGAAAATGTACTGTTTAAACAGTTCTATCCTTTTTTCCAGGACTTGTTTCTAAGCTGCCATAGTACTGTTAGAGTTAAACATTGCAAATGTGCACACAGCTCAAAGCAAGTTTACCCTCAGTCATAAGTCTATTGGATCTTTGCTTCCAGGCACTGTTTCTGGCAGTCAATTCCATTAAAGAGCATCATAAATAACAGAAGAATGTAAAGCACCTTACGTTAGCATACAAATTTCTTGAAACAGGAATTCACAAATGTTTGGGGTTTTTTAGTGTATATTTGCTATAATTATTTTTATCAACCTTCTGGGTTGGCAATACAATTTTAATCAGTGATCTTCGTGGAACCAAATTTGTTTTGAATATGGACTGAGAATTCAACCTCAAACAGGAAGGAAATGCCTGATTCAAAGCCCTTGAAGGCAATGGGAATCTTTTAATTTACTTCAGTTGCCTTTGGATAAGGCCTTGAGTTTTCTCATTGAAAGATATGCTGCCAATACACTTATGATGCTGTTAGTGAAACAGCTTTTGCATAATATATAGGATTTGGGTAATATCCCTTTATATAGCTTGTGAAATGTCTAATGTTTTGTATTGTCCATTAAATGTATTGTAGAAACCAACCAGATCAGCAATGTATATATGTAATGAGGCCTTGTATGTTGTGTATGTTGTATGTGTATGTTGAGTAAACATGGTTACTTGGAACCCACTGTGCCCTGGTGGTCCTTTCGTACAATTCTTGTTGTGCAAAGAGCAAAAGACCACAACACTTTGTGTGAGGAGTAGACTAACTTTGAGTCTTTCCTTTTCTTTTCTTTTTTTAACTCAAGAAAAGTGTGCACTGTCTTTTTGAATCCTTACTAACATCCATTAGCCACACGAGAGGTCATAATGCAGTCTCCCTGCTCTTCAATTTTGCTAGAGTATTGATCAATATTGATTCCAAATATATGCTCTGAGAGAGAATTATTGTAGTTATTACAATATGTAATTGTTCATGGCAAACTGCCACATGATAAAAAAAAGAAAATTTAGAGCTACAATTTATTTTTAATAATGTGGAGATGGAAAATTATGGAGAAACAACAGTCTCTCCATAATTAAAGTTGATACTTATTTTTCACTATAAACCCAATTTTGGCCCTTATCAAAATCTTCAAGAAAAGGTCATTCCACTATAAATTTTGTATCAGTGCTCTTTGGCCAGAAGGGTTTATTTCCCTTCCTCCAATCTGAGATGATTTGGAACAGTTTTTGAAATATGATACTCTAGGGAACTAGCAGAATTGCACCAGATTTGAGAATTCTTCTAACACTTTTTTATCACAATGTATCTGAAAAAAATTGCTTGTGCTAGAAATCTCAGAAACATTTTCTATATATCTAATATATTCTCTTCAACCATCAATTTTACAATTATAACAAAACTATTTGTTCTTAGTAAAAGATTCAATGTAGGGGTCTAAACATCAGACATGGAGCTGGGAAGTTCTGGGGTGAAATCCTGGGCATACTGGAATTTTGTCATTGACTTTAAGAAGCAAGGATCCGACTCCCCCAAATTCTAATCTGAGCTATGACACTTAGGCATATAGTCAAACACTTAGGGCTATATTCACAAACAGATTTAGACACCAAATTGCCACTTCGTGCATGTCAGGAAAGGCTTCACAGCTAAGAAGCAGAGGCCACAATTCTCTCCTCAGGATTTTCTTAGGGAGCTCCCCATTCAGCTTGTTGGATTTGTGAATCCCATTCTTAGGCAATTAACTCTCCCCATGCATTGTATTGGGAGCCTCAGTACCTATTTCAGAGTGAGGATTCCACTGGGCTGCTGGGCACTTAACCTTGTGGATCTAGGCCCACATTTATAAAGATATTATGGAGCTGCTGCACTCATTGTTGCAACACTTTACTTAGAAGCCTAAATTTCATGTTCTAAAGAGAGTTAGGTGCTTGGAGACAAAATTGCATTGACAGTTGCTGGCAATGTGCTACTAAGAGGAATGTGCTTTAGGAAAAAGGAAATATTCTCCACTCACTTTTTAATTGATGAACTTTTTGCATATCTCTGCTGTACTCTTATAGTTTTGATGAGCATAAACATACATTTTCGTGATGAAAATCATTTTCTTTTCATGAGTACACTTGCTGGCTCCTCATTACTTAAACTGCTTCAAAGGAACCTCCTGGGAGTGGCTTAGTCTATTCCCTTAAGGTCAAAAGCTTCACAAGTGGATGTAAGTAATTGAGTTATAGGGCAAAGATGAGTGAAGCCTTTAAGATATTAGCAAGAAAAATCCTCTTGATGAAGAAATGCATCTAATTTACAGTGTGTTATTTTAGTGCATAAATTGTCTAATTATATTGTATCTCACAGGCAGATTTCCTATTAATTAATAAAAAAAAATCCAGGGCCAATTCTGCACTGGCTTAAGCAGTGTTTATATGAGTAAGTGGTGGAAATGAGCTGCAGAGCGGCTGTTTAAGTAAACTCAGTGTGCGCTGAAATACTTTTTGAATCCTGCATAGTCTTGCAGAATGATATGGATCTTGGCATATAGGCACAAGCGTGTACTAGGGGCAGGACAGAGCTGATCTACTTCAGGGCAGCATTAGGGCATTCTATCTCAGAGAGAGAATGCCTCACGGAGCTCCCTGTGCATGAGCAGGGTTGGAGGTGGGAGGGACATTCACACAGGTACACTATATTCTCCATCACGGAGTGCTCCTTACCTGTCCTTTCCCCTCTGAGGCACAATAGAGCCCTGTGGGAGTAGTTAGAGAGCTGCAGTTCTGCTAAACCCTTACAAAGGCCATGTAACATGAGAAGATCCCTCCTTACTCCCTCCCCTTCCAGGATACATCCCTCCAAAGGCAAGACAAATGCCACATGGCCAGATACTCACAAAATATGGATGTTTGTTACATCAAGGATATGGACAAAGATAGTAATTACTATTATCGGGCTCAGCTCTGCAGTCTTCACTCGGTTACATTTCTTATTGAAATCAATAGAAGTTTTACCTGAGTGAGAACTTAAGGATTTGATCCTTGAGTGGGGTTTTGCTTGCTCACAAAAACACCAAGATCCTGATGCTAACCCCTTAAATGTGGAATTACCCAACTGCACTAAGAAACACACACACACACACACACACACACACACACACACACACACACACACACACACACACACATTCATTCATTTTTAAGAAGATTTCCTTTTTAACTGGTTGGTTTAGCAAATTATGAGTATTCCACAAAGACAAATCTGTTTTTCTTTCCTGAAAATATTAAACAAGAACTTAAAAAATCCATTGTGATGAATGAAATATGTAAGGATCTAAGTCACAGAAGAATTTCAGCAGATTGTCTCAACTGCAGAATGAGTCGTTTGTAATTATAGGTATAATTTGTGTGCATCTACCAAAATTTATGGTAGGGACTGTTTAGAATGGAAACACTTATTTCTACAAAATTTTATAAGAGATTGGTGAAAGGCTGACCAATTAAGGAATTTATTATTATTTATTATTAGTCAGTTTTTGCTTAGCACCTTAAAGTGTATTCAGACAGTTATTGCACAAAGAGGAGATAGGTATACTGTCCTCAAGGACTTTATAATCTACTCATTGATTCTAGAAATTTTACTCACACTAAGTAGCCCCAATGATTTTAGTGACCGTTATTGAGCAGCAAGGGTGTCACAACTGGGCTCTAAGTGGATTAAGAAAATTATGCAACAAAATGCCTTTTGTCTTCCTTATTTTTGCAGAATTTGCTAGATGTTCACCTTCCATTTAACATTAGGGTTTTTGCCAATGAAAAAGAGGTTTTCATACTGTCTTGTGAGTATCTGCTAAAACAAAAGTCAGATGCTTAAGTGCATGAGCAAGTCTATTCATGAGTAAAAGCAGCAAAGAATCCTGTGGCACCTTATAGACTAACAGACGTTTTGGAGCATGAGCTTTCGTGGGTGAATACCCACTTCCTCAGATGCATGTAATGGAAATATCCAGGGGCAGGTATATATATGTGTGCTAGCAAGCAAGCTAGAGATAACGAGGTCAGTTCAATCAGGGAGGATGAGGCCCTGTTCTAGCAGTTGAAGTGTGAAAACCAAGAGAGGAGAAACTGGTTCTGTAATTGGCAAGCCATTCACAGTCTTTGTTCAATCCTGAGCTGATGGTGTCAAATTTGCAAATGAACTGAAGCTCAGCAGTTTCTCTTTGAAGTCTGGTCCTGAAGTTTTTTTGCTGCAGGATGGCCACCTTAAGGTCTGCTATAGTGTGGCCAGGGAGGTTGAAGTGCTCTCCTACAGGTTTTTGTATATTGCCATTCCTAATGTCTGATTTGTGTCCATTTATCCTTTTCCGTAGAGACTGTCCAGTTTGGCCGATGTACATAGCAGAGGGGCATTGCTGGCATATGATGGCGTATATTACATTGGTGGATGTGCAGGTGAATGAACCAGTGATGGTGTGGCTGATCTGGTTAGGTCCTGTGATGGTGTCGCTGGTGTAGATATGTGGGCAGAGTTGGCATCGAGGTTTGTTGCATGGATTGGTTCCTGAGCTAGAGTTATTATGGTGTGGTGTGCAGTTACTGGTGAGAATATGTTTCAGGTTGGCAGGTTGTCTGTGGGCAAGGATTGGCCTGCCACCCAAGGCCTGTGAAAGTGTGGGATCATTGTCCAGGATGGGTTGTAGATCCTTGATGATGCGTTGGAGGGGTTTTAGCTGGGGGCTGTATGTGATGGCCAGTGGAGTCCTGTTGGTTTCTCTCTTGGGTTTGTCTTGCAGTAGGAGGCTTCTGGGTACACGTCAGGCTCTGTTGATCTGTTTCCTTATTTCCTCATGCGGGTATTGTAGTTTTGAGAATGCTTGGTGGAGATTTTGTAGGTGTTGGTCTCTGTCTGAGGGGTTAGAGCAGATGCGGTTGTACCTCAGTGCTTGGCTGTAGACAATGGATCGTGTGATGTGCCCGGGATGGAAGTTGGAGGCATGAAGGTAGGCATAGCGGTCGGTGGGTTTTCGATATAGGGTGGTGTTAATGTGACCATCACTTATTTGCACCATGGTGTCAAGAAAGTGGACCTCCCGTGTAGATTGGTCCAGGCTGAGGTTGATGGTGGGGTGGAAGCTGTTGAAATCATGGTGGAATTTTTCCAGAGTTTCCTTCCCATGGGTCCAGATGATGAAGATGTCATCAATGTAGCTACATGGGAAGGAGACTCTGGAAAAATTCCACCATGATTTCAACAGCTTCCACCCCACCATCAACCTCAGCCTGGACCAATCTACACGGGAGGTCCACTTTCTTGACACCATGGTGCAAATAAGTGATGGTCACATTAACACCACCCTATATCGAAAACCCACCGACCGCTATGCCTACCTTCATGCCTCCAGCTTCCATCCCGGGCACATCACACGATCCATTGTCTACAGCCAAGCACTGAGGTACAACCGCATCTGCTCTAACCCCTCAGACAGAGACCAACACCTACAAAATCTCCACCAAGCATTCTCAAAACTACAATACCCGCATGAGGAAATAAGGAAACAGATCAACAGAGCCTGACGTGTACCCAGAAGCCTCCTACTGCAAGACAAACCCAAGAGAGAAACCAACAGGACTCCACTGGCCATCACATACAGCCCCCAGCTAAAACCCCTCCAACGCATCATCAAGGATCTACAACCCATCCTGGACAATGATCCCACACTTTCACAGGCCTTGGGTGGCAGGCCAATCCTTGCCCACAGACAACCTGCCAACCTGAAACATATTCTCACCAGTAACTGCACACCACACCATAATAACTCTAGCTCAGGAACCAATCCATGCAACAAACCTCGATGCCAACTCTGCCCACATATCTACACCAGCGACACCATCACAGGACCTAACCAGATCAGCCACACCATCACTGGTTCATTCACCTGCACATCCACCAATGTAATATACGCCATCATATGCCAGCAATGCCCCTCTGCTATGTACATCGGCCAAACTGGACAGTCTCTACGGAAAAGGATAAATGGACACAAATCAGACATTAGGAATGGCAATATACAAAAACCTGTAGGAGAGCACTTCAACCTCCCTGGCCACACTATAGCAGACCTTAAGGTGGCCATCCTGCAGCAAAAAAACTTCAGGACCAGACTTCAAAGAGAAACTGCTGAGCTTCAGTTCATTTGCAAATTTGACACCATCAGCTCAGGATTGAACAAAGACTGTGAATGGCTTGCCAATTACAGAACCAGTTTCTCCTCTCTTGGTTTTCACACTTCAACTGCTAGAACAGGGCCTCATCCTCCCTGATTGAACTGACCTCGTTATCTCTAGCTTGCTTGCTAGCACACATATATATACCTGCCCCTGGATATTTCCATTACATGCATCTGAGGAAGTGGGTATTCACCCACGAAAGCTCATGCTCCAAAACGTCTGTTAGTCTATAAGGTGCCACAGGATTCTTTGCTGCTTTTACAGATCCAGACTAACACGGCTACCCTCTGATATCTATTCATGAGTGTGGTGCTATTGACTTTGTGAATTAAGTTACTCATATTCCTAAGCCTTTGCAGGGTCAAGCCCTAAGTGGGATATTTTAGATGTAGGGATGAAAAGGAAAGGAGAGATTATGGAGATGTAGTAAAGGAAGACATGACAGATATAGCAGCTCTTGGTATATGAGGAGCAAAGAAGAAAGACAAGTCAAAGATTGCAGGAATTGTGGGCTGGTGACAAGGAAGGATTTAGGAGTTTCTACCATGATACAGAAGGAAGTATGCAAAAATCAAGGCAGAGAGGGAAGATGAGGAGTTTAATTTAAATAAGAGTTTACTGCTTCTTTGTCTTGCTTTCTGAATTTAGTCAACAGATGGATGGGTGGAGGAATGGATAGATAGCATCATTCTTTTGTCCGTTTACCTGGCCTTGGATTATTACAATTCTTTGTACTTTATTCATAGATGTTAAAGCCAGAAGGGGCCATTAGATCATCTAGTTTGATCACTGTATAACACCACAGAATTTCACCTAGTTACCCCTGTACTGAGCCCAATAATTTGTGCTTAACAAATACATTATAGTTTTCCCTTATAAACCTCTTGAATCCTATGAGAGACAGACTCATTAAATAATCTTCTAAAATCATGAGAGAATTAGAGCCACCAGCCTCTTATGCTGCTGTAATCTCCTGTTTTACGTCTTGCCTAACTCCAATCTTATTTCCCTCAAGAGCATCACAACAAATTCCACAACTACCACTCTTAGCATGTTGTCTATCTTCTGCAAATCCCTACAACCAGCTCTGCATCTTGCTCCTTATCCAGCTCCTCAGCATCCTCATTTTCAAAGCTTTGCACCACTCTGCCTTTACCCACATACCAGCGTTAGTCACTCTACCACTTCATTTCACTCTATACTTTTTTTACTTCATTTTCCCATGCACACCTACATGTTATTTTATATGCTACCATTCCCCATACCAGAAATGTCCTCCTTTATTAGGACATCTCCTTTTCCTTCTTCAAATCTCACTTTTCTGGCAGTCTTTCCAACTGGGAGGGTGAGATTAACACAAAACATGGAGTTTTATGGATATTTAAAGCAATATTTTATTTGCTTGTTTTGGTTGTGACAAAGAAATCTGACAGCATTCTCACAAAAATTCACATAGCTCAAGTACCAGCCACTTGCACTTATCATTTTATTGCCATTGTTCTATCAAAGTCTATTTTGCCATATTGACATTGGTGCCCAGACTAGAGCTGAGCAAGACTGTTTTTTCCTACCCTCTGAAAATTTTCAATATTTCAAACACTTTTCCCATCCCAAGTTGGGACAAAAGTTGAAAGTTCAATTTTTTTTTGTGAGCTGAAAATCTGAAAAAGAAAAATCAGTTTGAATCAATCAAAATGTTTCATTTTTATATTGACCATTTTTTATTTTTACTTTCAAACTATAATTAGCCTAAATTTCAAAATGAAGTAATTTCAAGCTGGAAAACTGGGATTTTTAATTTTGAGAAAGTCCAAATGAAACCTATTGACAATTTCAAAACTGCTTTTTGAATGGAGACATTGTCAACCCTTTCCCGCTAAAAGTTTCAGTTTTGATGAATTTCCAATGAAAAAATTTATGACAATACAGTGGCAAAATGAGGACAGACACATGAATGTAATTAAGTGGACTTAAATAAATAAATAAAAGTGACTTTTATTAAACTTTAACACAAGGGAGGAGAACTATCTACCCATCACCCACACTCTCCTATACCAGACATTTAACTGGTTCCAGTGTGAGTGTTACGGGGCTCCTAACCATATAACCCATAATGGGGGGCAGGCTTTCCTCAGTCAACCCACCAGGACTCAGTTCTCTATGTGTCTCCCACACAAGGAGGAGAGAGGGTGCAACAAGGTGGGAATCTTGGTCCATGAGGGCCACATGGCCTCACCCTATCACATGTGCCCAGAGCCCCATCACCAAAAATTCAAGGTCTTTTACCTCTGGAAGTTTTTCATTTTATTCTCTTCACTGCACTGGAATCTGACCAGAGGGGGCACCAGCAACTAGCTTGGTCACTCCCCACCCAACCACACTGCCTGTTTCACAACACCTGCCCAATCCATGCCTTCACATGCTGTAGCCATATGTCAGCAACTCCATCTCCAAGAATATCTTGGTGATCCCTTATTTACTTTCTTACTAGACTTGCCCACATGGGCTGGGTATGCTGTCACTGAGTGCAGAAGTGGCATGAGCTGATCCCACTATATGCCTCTTCTGGTGTGAACAGCATTTTCTCTGCAGTGCAGCTGAGATCCTACTGCAATCTTGGCTGCCTTCTTGTAGGCTCAATGCACTACAGAGTGCCCAAAAATCCAGATCTTGCATACAGACTATGTAGTTTCTGAAACAAATACATGCTGTTCCCTACTACCTTTCCCTTGGTGTGGATGTAAGCCCTATAACACTTTGATTTCCAGTGCCTTATTGTCTGAACCTACCATTGGCCAAAACCCCCTATAGTCACTGACATTGCTGCCCTGATCCTGCAAGAATGAGTATGAAATTTTTTTTGGGGGTGGGAAGGGTCAAGACCACTGCAGTGCGAAGTTATTGTCAATACTGCACCAAATTGGTACCTTGTCAGGCAGCTGCCATCATCATGAATGAAGTAATGTTCCAGTTGCATGCCCTGCATATTTAGCAAGGCTCTTATTGCCTTTACATGGCACACGTGATCATCTCCACATTCCTAGAACACCACATAAGCCCACTGTCCCATCTGGTCTGTTTACAAGTACCTTAAGGACAATGGACACCACTCCTGCAGGTAGTTGTGTATCTGTTACATTTAACACATGCTGGGACCTGTCCACATTTGCCATAGGCACCAGCTCACTCATTCTAAAAGTTCCAAAGAAGGCAACAATCAGTGCTACCTAAAATAAATTGGCCTCTCTCCCATAACTGAAGACCCATTTCAGAGGCTGTACTAATCCTGTCAGGGTTTCCAGTGTTGTGGGTAACCTGTCGTACCTCCAGCACCCGTCCCTTCTGGATGACCCTTCTGTACTATGAAATGCCTGCATAAGTTTAGGAAACTCACCAATCTATTCCAGTAGGACAGGTCTGCTTCCCAGTCAGAGATAATGGAGGAAGCCAAACCACTATCAGAGACTCCATATATTGCACCACCTGGTGCGCAGCTATGGACCATCCATCATGAAGCCTTTCTTTTGTCCTCAATTCCCTAAACTCTGAAAGTCTGGCCTTACAAGCCCTGAAAGTCCATGGATCAAAAGAGTCTTCTACCAGTCCCACAGCCAAGGTTTCAGACTTGTTCGGGCCTAGCCTGGGGTTCCTTACTGGCCAGCAGGATTAGGTCTTGGAATCTGTTATCCTGAATCAAGATAGAGCAGCAGCAATACCATTATCCACTCCTGGGACATGCACTGCACAAAAAGGATGTTAAACTGCAGGCAGGGTAAAATGAATGTCCTCATCAGCGTCATTACCCAAGCAGGCTTAACCAGTTGTATATTCAGAATGTGGACCACAGATTGGTTGTGTAACCCTTCTGCCCCGTGATTAGCAGCCACAAAGGCCAGGTTCAGTATCCAGGGGTTCCGTTTCAATAACACAATGCAAAACCGGCTCGAGCCCCCACCCAGTGACCTGGGACAATTACATCCCACCCCCCCGGGCACCTCTAGGAGGCAATACTTCCCCACTCGTAAGCATGGAGTCTGAGTGTAGGAAAGTCCTTTTAATAAAGGAGGGAAACGATGCGTCATCACGTTGGTGAAACACCACAAACAGGATTATAACACAAACCATAAGCAAAAACCCACCTCCAAGTATGTTTGGCAATATCCTTTCCCCCTTAGGGTCTTAAGTCCAATCATCCCAAAGTCCAGCAACCCGAAAGTCTCTGGTCAGTGCCACCCTAGAGTTCAAAAGTTTATCTGTATCAGAGGGGTAGCCGTGTTAGTCTGGATCTGTAAAAGCAGCAAAGAATCCTGTGGCACTTTATAGACTAACAGACGTTTTGGAGCATGAGGAAGTGGGTATTCACCCACGAAAGCTCATGCTCCAAAACGTCTGTTAGTCTATAAGGTGCCACAGGATTCTTTGCTGCTTTTAAAGTTTATCTGCAGAGTTTTACATCCCCCCAGCCTGGGTGGAAATGGGGGGGGGCACACACAGGGTGTTAAGGGGCACCTTACGTGGGCCAGGGCCAACTGCTCTGTCTCTCCGTGGAGTTCTGCTGCAGCCTTCACCACGACCAGCTCCTCTACACCAGCTGTGCCGCTCCTCCAGCTGCCCCGTGAACCACTCCAGCCATCCCCGCAAACCGCTTCACTCTGCTCACTGTTCCATGGGCTGCCCCAACATGCTGCAAACTGCTCTGCTCTGCCAGCCACTTACTGATAGATCTTCAGGCTCCCTCACTAGTTAACACAGCACAGTAATCTCAGCTCAGTAAGCTTAGCTATTTTAGAGATTTCAGCTCTTAGTGATTTCAGCTTGTAGTAGGGGAGCCCCGGTGCTGGTGCACCATTGGCCCAACGTGAATTCGGCTCAGCAGCCTCTAGATGGACTCCTAATGGAATCAAAATTAGCTCTATTCTTCAACAGTGCAGAGAGGAGGATGTGCAATTGGTGTTCCAGGCCCTCAAAAGGGGCCCATACCATCAGGTACACACACCAGTCACCAACCTCTCTCATTTCAATGGATTTTGGCACACATGTCCCTTGTCCAGCAAGTGCTACTTAATTGATATTGAGACATCTCTGTCATAAAGCAGTCTCATAGTTCCTCATTCACATAATCAGGGTGACAACACTTTATTCCTCCTGCCCCAATAACAAAGAAATTGGGGATCCCAGATCTGTCAAAATAACCATCCCAGGCTGCTGTATGCTATGCTAGGTGGGGTGGATGTGCCAATGCAAATACCTAAAATTCCTTTCCATACTCCCCATAATTCACCACTAGATGTCAGGGTAGAGCTCATCCTGACTCTGCTTACAGTTGTCACACCAGAAATGTACTCTTTTGTTCTGAAAATTTGCTCCCCAAATAGTGACTGTCATCAGTACAGGAAAAAAACTCAAGGAAGGTGATGTCCCCTGTAATAAACAAAGCCGCCCAGTTTTCTGGACACCTCTGTGCACAGCACACTCCTTGAAAGTAAACCCTAAAACCCGTGCCTCCTGAGGAGTCAGACTGTACTTGTAGCTCAGTTTTGAGCCACTGGTCCGAACACCACATTGAAACTCAATTAAACTCTTCCAGGAACCATCCCCGCACAGTTAAGTTTTCTTTCATTCCCCTTGTCATTCTGATCAAATTGTAGGGTTTTTGTGCTCCAGAAGAGATTGATACCAGACAGGCAGAAGATGCCCAATCAGGAGTCACCATCCGGCATGCAAAGTTTACATGCCCCAGGACTACCTGTAGTTCCTTTAGAGTAATTTTTTTTACACTTTTGAGAGCCCATATCAGTGTCCTGTTAGATTCCAGCTTCTTTGTAGGTAACCTAGAAACATTCCGAACTGTGTCCTGTTTGATGCCCAGCTATGTTATAATTTGGGTAGGGCTTCTGTCTTTTTTCTTCTCTTTTTTTTTTTTTGGATGGCAAAAGGGACCCAGAGGTGCTCAGCTAGGCTCTGAATTGCCTGAAGCATGTACTCACAGTTGCCTGTACCTGACCTTCTTGCAAATAGGAAGTTGTCAAGATAGTGCACTGCATACAATTGCCCACTCCAGCATGGAGCTGAATCTTTCATAAGTAGCACATGACACCAAGCATGGATATGGCTGTATCAAAATAGTACTGGCCCTCAAACTGAAATACAAGCAGGTTAAAGTCCCTAGGATGCAATGGAAGCAGTTGGAATGCAGATTTGATGTCACATTTTGCCAACAAAGCCCTGACGCCACACTTCCTAACCCTGGCTACCACAGTGCCAAATGATGACTAACTCCCTGAACATAGCTGGGGTCAATATGATCATTTACCAATGAACTCCAGGCATAGGACAGGTGATGGATCAGCCTGTTTTCCCTCTTTGCCTTCTTCGGTACCACACCTAGGAGAGAGATGCACAATTCTGGCATTGAAATACATCGGAAAGGGCCCGCCACTCTCTCTGCTGCCACCTCTGTGCTATATGCTTACTATATGCTTAAAGCCTTTAATTGATTTCAAGTTCTCTGCCCTCAGAAGGGATTTGAAAACCAGCTGAAAATCCACTTAATAAATAAGCAGCATCTGTTTTCCCAGGGTAGTCCAACAACAAGTTCCATAATACCTGTATCTTGGAGAAGGAGCCTTTTCTACGATTACTGTCTCCCCCTGTAGTATCTCCTGAAGCACTGGGACTTTGGCAGCCCTCTTTCCTATTGCCCTGTTGGAACTGCCCTTTTATCCCACAACGGAAAAGCATGCTATGCTGACCCTGCACCTCCTACAACAGTGTTTGTACTTGCATTGGGAACGAAAACATTTACCATTGTTAAATGCAAAGCACGCATTGGCTTCTATATCTGGATTTTGAAGCTGAGGTTGTGGGACTGGCAATACACCGTCTATGAATGCCAGCTGGGTAGGGTGATAAGGAATCTTATAATCCAGCCAAAATTCCTGGTATATTTTATGTAGGGGGAATCAGCCTCTTCTGCCACCTTCTGCCTAGATTCTCGGTCATATTTTAATCATGCTACCCCCATATGTAGCATGAGCCTTTGCTCTTAAGTCCTCATACTTAAACAAGGAAATATACCGCTCAGGACTCCTCACACAAATTATACTTGCATAAATGTGAAAGGCTGCAGACCTCTTCTCAATAGCTTGAGGCACCTATGATCTGCAGAGTTTGTCCTCATTTTTGTACTTTTGCACCCTTTCTCTGTCTGCTCTTTCCTGAACAGCAAGGTAAATAAATCCACAAGTTCCCCTTTCCAATATTTTCTTCAACACTTTAGACAGATGATTCCTGAGTAGGCAATCAGATCCCGCATGAGCTCTAGGGACACCAGCTGTTGTGTCTCCTGCCTGTATTTCAATATGAATGATGCCACCTGGCATCCGGGTGGGGGCAGTCCCTCCCTAATTGCTTCATATTGGTCTGTGGGATTGTGGCAGGGCGATAACTTACCAGTGTAGTGTCTCCTGCTGGTCGTCCAGGGAATTAGCTTGCCACCCTTTAGAGTGCCCTCTGCAGGCCGATGTCCCGCCTGTCACTGGCCCCCGTGTCCTTCCCGGACCCCGGTGCCCCTTACCTCGGGGTTCTTCCCCATGCAGAACCCTGCAGTCTTGCTGGGTGTCCCCTCCCCAGGGAACCCCCACCCTCTATCCCCACCTCATCTCAGTCTATGGCCACTGTTAGTCACCATCTAGCCCCTGCTCACTGGGATAGACTGCAGTGTAAGTGCCAGTCATCATTGGCAAGGGGAGTTTGGACCTGGTGTCTCTGACTACCCTTGGGCTGCCCCCTGCAACCCCAGTACCTTTCTTTGGCCTTTAACAAGGCCTTTAGCGTGGGGGGTTTCGAGGATGGAGCTCCCCAGCTCCTCCGGCCTTCCCCCAGCCCTGCTTCAGCCTCGGTACCCTGCTTAGCTCCTAGCAGCCAGCCCATCCCTCTCCACATCTAGTGAGAGAGTATTTGTGTGCTCCTGGCCCACTGCCCTCTTATAAGGGTCAGCTGGGCCCTGATTGGGGCATGACCATATCTGTGGCTGATCCCCCAATCAGCCGAGGTTTGCTGCTTTTCCCAGCAGCAGCCCTCTCACAGCCTCAGCCCTCTCCCAGGGCTGATTTAAGCCTTTTAAGCATGTGACCACCCCACTACAGGGATGTAAATCCCACCCCAAATGTGAGACAGCTTTATCCCCTCATCTGAGAGGGGCCCATTCTTCTCAGGCAGGCTGCCCAACCCATAGGCCACCAACGCCAAAAGTTTTGCCAGGTTAGCCTGCATCCCTTGAGGGGGAAGGTCTGAGGCCACGAGTCATGCCTCTGAGTACTGAGATTGGCAATTCCCTTGTTCAATATCTCAGGGCTGCTGGCAGTCCTCACTGCTGCATTCTGAGGATGCCTGCTGCACTTTTGGCAGGGTATGGGAGAGAGGTGCAGGCCCAGGGACACACACCAACTCCTCATGATCTTTATCCATCTCTATAAGTCTCAGACCCTTGCTATCCTCAAATTCAGATCCCAAATCCATCCATGAACTCCTGTATGAGGGGTGCCAGGTTCCAACCAGGAAGGACACACTTTTCCAACTTACCATCCTCTGCAAAATGAACCGACCCCACTGAGGTCCCAGCTCTCACCCATCTGCTTCCCTCAACCTGTGACTTTCCTCCTGTGCCTGTTGCAGGCCATTGGTCCTCACCTGATCTCCAGTCCTCCAGAGACTGAGCATATCCTTCCCCATGGAGCTGCACGCACCAATCCCTCAAATGAGCCTTTGACCACCGCAGGGGCACCTTTACTACTATTGTCATAACTCCTGTTGCCTTGCCCCAATAGAGAGTGGGGGAAGAGACCCTTGGCCAAAGCACCATGAGCCCTTCCCCTCCCCTCACCAGAAACCAGATTTGGGGGACGTGTAGCCAAACACACAGAGCAGTGTGCTCCCATCACAACCATGATATGCCTTTGGCCCCTCCTCCTGCACTCAAAGGCAGAGGCGGGGCCAAAGCAGTGGACCTGGATCCATAAGCGCTCCTCATGGACCCAACCCCCGCCACCCCCATCAGCTTCTGTAGTGGCACCACATGATCTCTGTCCCCCTCCATGGTGAGTAGTGAGAGGGGAGAGGAAGGGGCTGAGGCAAACGACCCAGCTCAAGCAGGGCTACCCAGGATACCTCCCTACCATCAAAGATGCACTATGTGACCTTTGATTTCCTCATCCAGTGGGGGTGTGCGAGTAGCAGCAGGTGCCATTGGTTGGACTCTAGCAAGGCCCCCTGGACATGCAGTGGTGCCAAAGGATGGGCTTTGCTTGCAGGCCTAACCCAAGTTACTCCCTTTTGGGACCTGGCAGACCCAGTGGCTTCCCCATGCAGCCTCCCCTGCCAAGCAGGGAGGGTGGGAGGGAAGCCCACATGGTATTTTTCACCAGGGTGCTCCTGCTCTGAAAGCCACAGGACCTCCCCATGCTTGAGGACAGGGGTATGAGTCCCTGGGAGGCGTGTCCCTGCCAAAGGAGGAGCACCCCATCCAAGCTGGGGCAGACTTTTTGCCCCCAGGCAGAAGGGTCCCGGAATCCTTATCTATCTTGCTCTGCATCCTGAGGCTTGGTCTACACTACGTGTTTAAACCGATTTTAGCAGCGTTAAACCGATTTAACGCTGTACCCGTCCACACTACGAGGCCATTTATCTCGATATAAAGAGCTCTTTAAATCAGTTTCTGTACTCCTCCCCGACGAGAGAAGTAGCGCTAAAATCGGTATTTCCATATCGGATTAGGGTAGTGTGGACGCAAATCGACGGTATTGGCCTCCGGGCGGTATCCCACAGTGCACCACTGTGACCGCTCTGGACAGCAATCTCAACTCGGATGCAGTGGCCAGGTAAACAGGAAAAGCCCAGCGAAATTTTGATTTTCATTTCCTGTTTGCCCAGCTTGGAGCTCTGATCAGCACGGGTGGCAATGCAGTCCCAAATCCAAAAAGAGCTCCAGCATGGACCGTACAGGAGATACTGGATCTGATCGCTGTATGGGGAGACAAATCTGTTCTATCAAAGCTCCGTTACAGAAGATGAAATGCCAAAGCGTTTGAAATAAAAAGTCTACAGGCTACACAGTGCTGCATGACAACTGTAATGGGAAGCCAGAGACTCAAATGGACGCTCATGGAGAGAGGGAGGGGGTACTGAGGACTCCAGCTATCCCACAGTCCCCTGCAGTCTCCGAAAAGTATTTGCATTCTTGTCTGAGCTCCCAATGCCTGTAGGTTCAAACACATTGTCCGGCGTGGTTCAGGGAATAGCTCGTCAATTTACACCCCCCACCCATGAAAGAAAAAGGAAAGAAATCATTTCTTGACTTCTTTCAATGTCACCCTATGTCTACTGAATGCTGCTGGTAGACGCGATGCTGCAGCAGTGAAGAGCAGTATCTGCTCCTCTTCCCTCCCCAGTGCCAGACAGTGCAGTAGGACTGGTAACTGTCCTTCTTATCAACCCGTGAGTGCTCCTGGCTGGCTCCAGGTGAGGCTAGCGGGGGCTGCCTGGGTGAAAATAAGCATGATTCTCGGTCATTCCCAGTAGATGGTACAGAACGGCTGGTAACCGTCTTCATCATAGCCACTGGGGGCTGAGCTCCATCAGCCCCCTCCCTTTTCTGTGTAAAGAAAAGATTCTGTACTGCCTGGACTATCATAGCAGTGGGATGCTGGGCTCCTCTCCCCCGCACTGCTTAATGTCCTGCCTGGACTGTCATAGCACCGGGAGGCTGCCTCCCCCTCATTTTATCTCACTAACAAATCATTGTTTCTTATTCCTGCATTCTTTATAACTTCATGACACAAATGGGGGGGACACTGCCATGGTAGCCCAGGAAGGGTGGGGGAGGAGGGAAGCCACAGGTGGGGTTGTTGCAGGTGCACCCCCCGTGAATGGCATGTAGCTCATCATTTCTGCAGGATCTGACATGGAGCAAGCGTGCTCTCTGATACACTGCTTCTCTAGTACACTTGCCCCATATTCTAGGCATGACTGACTCTATTTTTAGAAACCATAAAGGAGGGATTGACTTGGGGAGTCATTCCCAGTTTTGCTTTTGCGCCCCCAGCCGATCTTAGCCAGGGGCACCCATGATAGCAGCAGACAGTACAGAAGGACAGATAACCGTTATCTCATTGCCAAATTACACTGGCAGCAGACGGTACAGAACAACTGGTAAACAGTCTCCACTATCATGCAAAAGCAAATGAATGCTGCTGTGTAGTGCTGGAGTATCGCCTTTGTCCACGGCATCCAGTACACATATGGTGACTGTAAAAAAAGAAGCTGAATGGGCTCCATGGTTGCCATGCTATGGCATCTGCCAGGGCAATCCAGGGAAAAAGGGGGCAAAATGATTGTCTGCTGTTGCTTTCCCGGAGGAAGGAATGACTGATGACATTTACCCAGAACCACCCACGACAATGATTTTTGCCCCATCAGCCAGTGGGCTCTCAACCCAGAATTCTAAGGGGCGGGGAAGACTGCGGGAACTATGGGATAGCTACGGAATAGCTACCCACAGTGCAATGCTCCGGAAATCGACGCTGGCCTCGGACCCTGGACGCACCCCACCAAATTAATGTGCTGAGTGTGGCCACATGCACTAGACTTTATACAATCTGTTTTATAAAACCGGTTTATGTAAAATCGGAATTATCCCGTAGTGTAGACATACCCTGAGGAAGAGGACTGCTGCTGTTGCTGCTGCTGCTGGAAGCTGATGAGTAATCCTTTCTCTTCTGTAATGCAGCTAGAAGAGGCCCCACATGGCCCCTGAACTCTGCAAAATCCTTGGAGCTGGGAAATGTTGGCCAATCAGCACCTCTCTCTCACAGCTGGCCAATGGACAGCAGAGACTCCTAGGGGGAGGAGCTACTTATTGTCCCTTGGCAAGTATCTCCCTCCCTTGCTTCTGGGACTATCCTCTTTTTACTGCCAGCACCATCAGTTCTCCCCACCCACTGATGCGGGTGGGTGGCATTTTTGTATAAATATTCCGAACCAACTCCAGTCTAGCTATAACTTTGTAAGGGTTGGTGTACAAGAGAACAAAACCTATTGTCTTCTGTATAAATTGCCTTTGAGACGCTTTTAGTTATGCACCACTGTATCATACAGACTCTGAGATGAACAAAGCCATAATTCCACTTATTCATTATTCATGCATGGGGTGTTGTGCATGCAACTGTGACAATACAAGCCTCCTCACGATGTCTTTAATGCTGAACTGGCAGGACCACTTTCTCCAGGGCTTTTCTCTGCTAGCTCAGTCCTGGGTCTCTTTTGTGTAGAAATGCCAAGCATACCAAGTTTTGTTTACTAGTTCTAATATTCCTTGCTGTCCACTGGAGACTGAACCTGAAAAGAGCTTGTCTGCTCAAATTCTTTCTTTCTAAAATGGCTTTTAACATGATAGTGAAACATCAAAAATAATTAGACAAAATGATATTATAAACCCCAAGATAAAAGTGTGACTAATGATTAATTCTTTGGTATTTGTCAAAGTCCTCCTCATAATTTAAAAGCTTTAGGCAGTATTCTTTTAGCTAATTCTCCTAAGTAGATATGTCTTTCCACTACCATACTCGACATTTGGTGGTTTAAAAATTATTCCTAAAATTCTAAGGATATGCTACTTAATAGCATCGCTTTTTCTAAGAGTTCCTTTTTCAAATTTTGATTTTGAAATTCTATTTATGTTGAGTTTCTCATTATACAACAATTAAAATGTACAATAAAATGTTCAATTGTTGGTTCCAGGGACCAGGAAGATGAATAAAGCACACTTTCAGTAAAGCTGGAGAAATCTGAGATTACATTTTAAAGGTACCTTAGTAACATTCAAATTAAAAAGCAGTTCTCTTTAAAAACTTTCCAGGACTAGCTTTTAAACTGCTGTATATATAAGAGAGAAATTGATAAAGCAAGTATGAATTTTAAATCTGTTCTCCTAATATGTATTTATTACATTTCAGGAATTCATCTTGCCGACTTTTCAAATCCATAGCAATTCTCCCTTCTGATTCTGATGCACATGATTTACCTGTTGCCTATATATAGTTTTGGATCCAAACTTCAAAAATAAACCGTCTATTTCCACATTGCATAACTCTTTATTTGACTCTGAGAACATCAGCTAAATAGAGCCTTTAAAAGTGCATATAGCACTGACATCTGTTATATGTTTTTGTGTAAATCCTTCATCTGTCTTATTTTTCTTCCCTCCTTAGTTTTAAATGACTGCATTTGACTGTCAACTTTTTTTTCCTTTCTGCAATATTGAGCGGAGTTATCATCAAGTATAAGGTGGCAAAATCGCTCAGCCTCTTAGTGACTTCTATCTAAAATTTAATTTCACATTTATTGCCTTTTCACAGCAACATGAAATCAAGAGAATTTCATTGTATTGTTTGAATGTGAGAGTTAATTGCATTTACCTGTTTTTTGGAACTTTAAAAATACACCTATACTCTAGACGTGTCAACAAAAATGTAAAACTGACATGACATTTATTAATGTGAAATGGGAAACCAAATGAATGAAATTAGGCCATTTTATATGGTGCTTTCAAGACATAAAGTTCTTTTATGGTTTTGGTGTAATAGGCCCAGAAATAAGTGAATCCAAGGAATGCAACTGTGGCTGCATGCAGAATGTGATTCCCTGCTTATATATTTGGAGGCTGATCCAAACAATGTAAGTAGGAATCACATTTTGAACTATCTGAAGCTTCTGAACAGTCTTCAAGGATAGTTCAGGCAGACTGCATTACGATAATCCAATCCAGCTGCTACCAAGCCATAGATAACTGTAGCAACATCCATGGTAGAGAGAAATGGCCACAATTATTTAGTCCAATGGTTCTCTAACTTTCCCATGGGACTGACCACATCTTAATGGACAGATCATTATGTGGAACACATCCCATCTTATTCCCATTTCATGGGACAATTTCCTTTCATTTACAATAAGCATGTATCATCCTTGTCCCAAATACAGCAGTTGTTTACATGGGAAAGGAAGTCATCAAAAGTAGGGGGTTAGTTCAAAGGCTGAAAGCCAAAATTTCTCCTCTAAATCCAGAAAGTTGGTAACCAAAAATGACTGAAATTCAGTGTGAGATGATGTTGCATGGATCTACCTGCTGATATGAATCTGATATAGTAAAGACAACTAATTAATCCAAATCCAATCAATTTTATCCAGTTGAAGTTGTTAAAAAAAAACCCTGCTCAGAGTGAAAACAGCATTGACTAAAACAATGAAAAGTCTGGTGGCACCTCTGACAAAGCTCTGTCTTTGTCTCAGTGGGTTCTATGTTTCCTGGTGGATGTTGCTAGCCTCAGAGGCTTACTGTGACCCTCCACATATCCCCTCTCTCTCTAGAGGCAAGGGTCACAGCTTACGGAGCCATTTTCATCATAAGCCAGCAAGAGAGGTCAGGAGAAGCAACCCTTCCTTGCACAGTCTCAGGGAGGGGAGGGAGGAGAGCCCAGGCCCACCCTCTACTCCAGGCTCCAGCCCAGGAACCCTAATAGTAGCAGCTATGGTAGTTGACTTTTTGGAAGTAGGATGTGTTCAATTCCCTGGCCCACTTCCTCACAGCAGCCCCCACTCAATATCTCTTTCACCATTACCGCAGGACCTCCTTCCTTGTGCCTGATATGGATTTTGTACTCTTAGTTCCTCCAATAACATGGCTTTCTCCTACCACTCATGACATGCACACCCATCTGACTAAGTGGGAGGCTTTTAACTACTTTCAGCCAGCCCCTAATTGACTTCAAGTGCCCTAATCAACCTAGCATCCTCTCTGCCTTCTGGAAAGAGCTTAATTGGTCCCAGATGTCTTCATAGAATCATAGGATTGGAAGGGACCTCAGGAAGTCATCTAGTTCAACTTCCTGCTCAAAGTAGGAACAGTCCCCAGATGGATGTTTACCCCAGTTCCCTAAAAGGCCTCCTCAAGGATTGAACTCACAACCCTGGGTTTAGGAGGCCAATACTCAAACCACTGAGCTATCCCTCCCTTTGTCCCAGGCCAATGGGGGCAGCGGGAAGTGGCACGGGTGAGGGATGTGCTGGCCGTGGCTTCTTGCCGCCCCCATTGGCCTGGGACGGCAAACTGTGGTCAACGGGAGCCGTGATCAGCCGAACCTGCGGACGCAGCAGGTAAACCTACTGGCCCAGCCCACCAGGGTGCTTACCCTAGTGAGCCGCGTGCCAGAGGATGCCAACCCCTGCCCTATACATTTAATAACAGATTTAAAAGTAGCCATCCCTTAACAAAAAAACTTCAAAAACAGACTTCAAAGTGAAACTGCAGAACTACAATTCATTTGCAAACTTAACACCATTAATCTGGGCTTGAATAGGGACTGGGAGTGGCTGGCTCACTACAAAATCAATTTTCCCTCTCTTGGTATTGACACCTCCTCATCAGTTATTGGAAGTGGACCACATCCACCCTGATTGAATTGGCCTTGTCAACACCGGTTCTCCACTTGTAAGGTAACTCCCTTCTCTTCATGTGCCAGTATAATTATGCCTGTACAGGGCCGACACTACCGTTTAGGCAGCCTAGGCAATCATCTAGGGCACCAGGATTATTCGGGGGGTGGCATTTTGCTGGGAGGGCGGCAGGCGGCTCCGGCTGAACTACCACGGGCATGCCCGCAGAGGGTCCATTGGTCTGCAGCTCCGGTGCAGCTGCCGCAGTCATGCCTGCGGATGGTCAGCTGCTCGTGCTGCTCTGGTAGACCGCCCGCAGGCATGACTGCGGCAGCTTCACCGGAGCCATTGACCAACAGACCCTCTGCAGGAATGACTGCGGCAACTCCACTGGAGCCGCAGGATCAGCGCGGAGGGCAGCGAAATGGTCGTGCGCCTGGGGCGCGAGAAACTCTAGCACCGGTCCTGTGCCTGTATTTGTAATATTCACTCCATGCATCTGAAGAAGTGGGTTTTTTACCCACAAAAACTGATGCCCAAATAAATCAGTTAGTCTTTAAGGTGCAACTGGACTCCTCTTTGTTTTTGTGGATACAGACTACACGGCTACCCCTCTGATACTCAGCATTGACTGTTTATGAGTGAAGTCAGTGAAGATTCATCCAGCTACCCATCATGCAGAACAGGTCCACTGGCTGGGACTGTGGTGGAAGAAAATTAAACTTTCTTCACCTCCATCACTTGATATTGCATACACCCTTCAAATTTATTCATGCCACAGCCAACCTAACTTGGAATGTCATGGACCTTTATCGAGTGCTGTGCGGCATGTTTTTCACTTGTCACAAGCTATCTGCACCAAAGTGACTGGTGTTGAATATTTATACATACAGTAGGGCAGATTTTTAAACATATTTAGGTATTTAAAGATGCCAGTTGGTGCCTCGTGGTATTTTCAAAAGTACCTATGTGCCCAACTCCTGTTGAAATCAATAGGATTTAGTTGCCTAAGTCCTTTTGAAAATGCCACTATTAAGCTATTGGCTTCTTTAGGCATCTACATATTTTTTTTCAAAATCTGGCACAGAATGTGTAGGAGTTAGAATACCATGGGCAGTCATGGCACAAGCTAGCTGGGCCAAGTACAAAGAAGACTGAATTCCATGGATACTTACCAGAATGGCTATCCCACCCTGCCACTCAACACTGCTCATGCTACTCTGGCTATACTACCGTGCTACAAGAATGTCTATGTGAGCTAGGGAATCACACTGAAAGTTCCTAGTGTAAACATACCCTAAAATTAATTAGTATGTCTTTCAATTTCTTATTATAAGGGACTGAACTATAGAGAAATTCTTCCCTTATATTCAGTACACATACAGATAACTTAAAGAACTGAGTCTGTTTTCCATTTCTTCCCTCCAATAGAAAGATAAGAAAATTGATTGTACTGTCAAGGGTGTTTATAAGCCTATACCAATTTTTAGTGAACATTTCAGGTAGTAACCTCCTAATAATTATCAGTATTAAGCATTTACTTTTGAAGTTGATGCTTTCTAACCTAGGATCTCTAGCAAAGACAAACAGCATTTGTAAATTCCATTCACTTTCAACATTCATTTTCAGTAATGCTTTTTAAGAAAATGGCCTTGTGGTTTTTATTGTTTCCACTCTTTTTCCTTGAGCTTTTAAATCTGTGGGATTACATAAAAGAAAAGATAATGGAATTGTACTGACATGAAAACGTCCCTTCCACTGGGAAAAGGCATAATCTGTCCCCCAATAAAAAAAATTAAATATATGGCAATGATTCCATGTTTATAACTGACTCTTGATTTATAATTCAATTTTACAGGAACAGGAATAGATATATTTGAGAGATTAACTATGAAATATATTCAGGCTTCTATGAAATCCACTGAGCCAGAGAAGCCCAGAAAGAGACATCAGACATAAAAATATAGCAAAGACTGAAGTGTTTTGAAAATGTTAGAGATGAGTCAGAATAAAAATAGCCCATTTGTATCAAACTTCAACCGATCAGCTAGGTGTCATGGCTCTAGATCTCAAACTCCCACACAACTCCAATTGAAAGGAAACATTGATAGAAGCAAGAGAAAGTGATGACCTCCAGTGAGAGTCCCATTCCATTCATATGCCTGCCAACATGTTCACCACTTTTATTTTTGGTAGGTGTTTTGCCACACTTGCTGTAGTCCCTCTTCAGTTGCTAACTCTCTATAGTCAAGCTAAATGGCTTGACAGCTTGCTACATTGCTCCACATGAGAAGGAATGATACATAAATTCAGAGAGGAGCTATGCAGTTAGTTTAAAATGGACTAACCAAAAAGTAGAGGTGAGTGCAATAGCAGATTAGTGGTGCAATAAATGTCTAATAGTATTCTGTCTAACACTGATTAACTGGAAATGGTATCCATTTCATACTGAAGCCAAATAGTGCATTGAGCAGTCTGGATTTTTTGCCTTTTTCCTTTTTCAATGATTAAGTAAAGAAGGCAATGATTATGCCACATCTTCTACTACTGTCTACTACTTCAGCATTCAGAACTCAGCATTCAATCATTTGCATGGTTTTATTATCAAATACAAACTTTATGTGTCACAGTATGATGCTGGATGCCTATTTTTCATACATTTCCACTTTATTTTATTTTAAAACTAACATGCATATTGCAGCATGTTCCCCATTCTGTGTTACTTTCCATCTATTTTCTTTATATTTTTCTCTCTTCCTTCCACACATATACGCCTTCTCTCTCACTGGAAAAAGTAACCCTTGTGTGGTATAAAGAGTGTAAGGGGGACATACATTAAAGCTGCCCCGGCTGCTTTGAAATAGACAGTTTGTCAGTTACCAAGAAGGTGTGGATTCGGCTCAGCAGTGGTACTAAAGGAACACAGGAATTTCCATACTGGATCAGACTCAGTTCAGTATCCTGTCTGAAAGTGGATAGCACCAGATGCATCAGAGGAAGGTGTAAGAACCCTATAATAGGCAGATGTGGGATAATCTGCCCTCTACATTAGGTCTCAGACCATTCTCTACTTGAGATTGATTTAAACCCTGAAACATGAGGATTAATGACCTTTGTACAAGAATTTTGTTATCATTAGTTATGATAATACTGAATATGCTTGATATCCATATGAATATCAGTTTTTTAAAAAAAATCTTTTAAATTCCTGGACTCAATGACTTCCCGTGGCAATGAGTTCCACAGGGTAATTACACATTTTAAGAACAGGTATTTCCTTTTACTAGTTTTGAATTTCCCACCTTTTATTTTCATGGATTGCTCTTTGTTTTTATATTATGAGACATGGACAACATAATTTCTCAATCTACCTCTTCTAAACCATTTATCATATGATATACTTTTAGAATGTCCCCTCTTATTTGTCTCTTTCTCAAAGTAAATAATCCTAATCTTATCAACCTCTCTTCATAAGAGAAAGTTTTCCTTTGATTTGATGCCTTTGATTACTCTTTTGAGACTTGACTGAACACGCTCTAGTTCTCCAGTATTATTTTTTTGAGATGGGATAACCATTGCTGCATACAGTATTCCAAATGAGGTTAAGCCTCTGATTTATAAAAACAATTACATGTTAGTCTCCATATTATTCACCATCCCTGCAATCTAATATCTTTGTGCTTTTGACTGCAGCTGCACACTGAGGAGAGGGCTTCAGTGAGTGAATTAGGTGTAATTAATCAAATAAATTATTTACTACTCACCACACATTTATACTAAAATCTGAAAGATGAATAATAGTCACTTGCTTGGATCTGTGTAGGAAGATGAAGGAAATGCGTATTGAAAGTATTCCTTTGTTACTGATTAAGAAGCAGGTTAAGTTGGCAAAGATAGTTTTTAAATTGCTATAATAGTTTTTAAATTGCACTTGTTTTCTGAAAAGTGACTATGTAAAAATGACCCCTTTTCACTTGTCAGATCTGCTCCCTCTTTGTATATCCTAATTCACAAACATGAGATAGTTGTAGCTTTTGTTCATGTTATTCATGCAGACAAAAGATGTTTGAGGGAGTGAGCTGCCTCAATTCTTTCTCAATTGTCATTTACTGAGTTCCAGTCAGTTACAAGTGTGCAAATCCATTAAAGGCAGCAGGGTTACGAAGATGTCATTGAATCCGTAACTTGAAGAAAATAGAGCTACATGGATGTGACCAGCAGCATCATTTGGTAACAGAACTTATTCATTTGGTGAGGATGTGGAAGAACCCATTGTAATGTTCAGATGCCAGGGTGAGTTTTGCAAAGCTGGAAGATAGGAAAATAAAATAACGCATGTTTGTAAACTGAATAGTCATGACCTAGAAGTCCCCATGGAGCACTGCAATGCCATTTGTATAGTCACTTTTCAGAGCGGAACAATAGGTTAGGTACCTTGAGACCCACCCAGTGCAGCATATACTATTCAGGAGACAGCTGGCCTGTTGTTCAAGGACAAAAGACATTTTAAAGCAACTCTATTGCACTGGGCCTTTGTTCCAGAAGAGAACTATAAACCAGAAAGATCCTTTTACCTGGGGATATGCATTTACATGTAATATTTCTCTTCTGAGTGACTGAATTTAAATCTGTTGGAGATGAACTCATGCTTACATGGAAAGAGGTTGGGGAATACAGTGGACAGTCACATTATAACGCTATACAACAGCCAGGCATAGGTTACTGTTATTATTACTGTTATTCAGATGGGAATTGAGGCCATGCATAGTAACTGGACTGGCCATTTGTGACTCTTCCCCTTGGGAAGATCACAGTCTTGTGGAGGGCCTGATTTTGAATAGGCCTCCCCCTAGCATCTAATTTTGCCTGTGACTGTGGCCATATAACAGCTACTAAAGCATCTATCTCAAGCAGTTTGTGGGGATAAAAATGGGATGCTAGGATGGAAGCATAAGACAGTCACTACTTAAGAAGACACTCGTGTTTTGAATAGGGAGCAGTTTCTGTGACTCAGAAGATGGGAAGGCTTGTAGAGATTCTGGAAGCCAGCAACTGGGAAGCTTCCTTTCTCATAGCTGTTCGCTCCTCAGTAAGTCTATTAATCATATGTTTCCTTTGTTTATTTTCTCCTTTCCTAATTTCAATTAAAATGATTTTATTTCTCACACTTAAGACATTGCTCTTTGAACGGAGCTGGGTATCTCCCAAAGGCTGCTGTATACACATATTTAAATCTGTCTCAATGTGTTAGGAGACTTAAAGTATTGGGAAAGTTTGTATCTTGTACACGGAAAAACTGAATTGTTGGTTCTTTAATTGGATTGTGGTTAGGTTTGTTTTCCTAAGTGAGCATTTTACATTTTCATTGTTAATTTTAAACCAAATATAGACATTGTCTATGGCCTATTCCACACTGTCGGTTTACTATAATCAAATAGTCATCAATATATAAAGCTTCACTGAAGCCAAGTTCATTAAATATTTGTTTATACAAATATTCTAGAAAGTTATTTTTAAATGATTTTGTGAAATATAAAGAAACTATTTGCATATTAATTATCATGTATGTCACAGTGAGACCTCTAGAGGCAGATTCTGAGCTGGCGAAGATTGCCATAGCTCCACTGAAGTCAATAAAGCTACACCAATTTCAACAAGTTGGGAAACAGACTTTTCTTCACTAAATAATCTTCAGATTACATGTTGTGAGCCTGATTTTCCTCTCATTTACCCAGATATAATTTAGGAGTATTGTTATAGAAGTGAATGGAATGGTTTGAAAGGACTATAAATGAGAGAAGAAATAAGGCCGAATGTGCAGACTTTATAGCCCAGATTCTCTCATTCAAGGTGTCTTAGCTGCTGGCAGATAATAAACCTACAGCCAGCAGAGCCACTATATAGGCATCCGTTGCACACAGGGTGAATTTCTGGTGGGCATAGAACTAACATAATGACTGTCATGCAACTGCCACCATAGGGGATGTAGCTGGGGCTTCCCTGCACCTGGTGACTTTCACTTCTTTTCGGAGGCCACTGGCAGCTTATTCAAGTGACAGTAACCTTCAAACTGTTGAAAGTTATCCCAAGATGTAGGGGTGTGCACAGATGATTTGTGTTTTGAACCCCACAACTATAACAGAAGATCTGGGTGAAATGTAAATATACTTTTGGAAAAAACAGTGTGAAACATGTTCTTAAACAGGCAAAGCTCAAAAAAATTAAAGTTATAGTAGACAGTTGTTAGGTGAAACATTGCTTTAATATATACTACTTCACTTAGTGATATCCCCTATAGATTAACATAAGGATATCAAGAAATTTGAATTATTTAGATCCCTGGGCACAGTTAACTGCTTCCAGAGTCTTGTGGTTAGTGAAATATTCACCATCATAAAATATCTGTGAATAATAAAATTGCTCATATTCAGCAGAGGTATAATCCTCTGAAAATTATATGGATTCTTGGTATTTTTCCAGTTCTAACGGAATTAACAGACAACCAACATCTAAAAAAGAAAATCAGATGTTTTAAAAATTCTGATATACAGTGTCATATACGAAAAGTGAACAACCTGTTTTTCAGATCAGATCCTTTTAATCAACTGAAAAGCAAAATAAGAGATTGAAACAAATGCTATGGATTGAACCATACTGACTTAGATATTGATTTTTGCACTGTAACTAGGAGCTTGCAGTTTCTTGTCTTTGGTGTACCCCTTCTTGTTTTATAACAACCTGACTCTTTCCTGCTTTCACTTTTACAGCTTGAGCCCTAATGCTACACTAAGAATTCAGTGGCAGAGCCAGATTTTGCAATGGCGGGAAAGGGGAAGGGAGGTTTGGCAAGCTAACTTGTCTCACACTCATCCAGTTTTGGAGACTCCTGTCCTGCAGGGCTGGGCCTGGCATTTTGAGAGCTGTGACCTGGTGCACAGGGTAGCAGCGCCATTCAAGTTCGTCCAGGCCTCCATCGTGACAGAGAGGTAACCAGGCCAAATTTGAGTGAGTGACATTGCAGTGTGGTGCATGGTCGCAGTGCCACATAACCCTATGTGCCATGTCATAATGAGTAGAGCAGAGAGTGAGCCCCAGCTCCATGGGACAAGAGTCGCTGCTGCCTGATGAGTGTAGGATGGGCTTGTTCTCCAGCCTCTATGTGAACATTTGTGCTGCATAGTTCATTTTGAAATTAAATGATACCACACATAACACCTAAGGACCACCAAGGGTGGCAAGTACCTCCCCTCTAGTCTCTCCTATTAGCTTCTCCAGTGTAAGGACTGCATGGGCTGACCTTTGCATCCATGCTGAATGCCATTGACTTCAGTGGGCTTCCAGGATAGTGTAGAAGTCTACCTGGTATGGAGATACATGAAGTATCAAATCCTTGGATGTCCCCATGAGGTGGGGCTCACACTATCCAACAGCAAGAAGAGAAAACACTGAACCGACAAGGAAATGCCATCTCTCAGGCTGAAGGACACCACATTAAAAAGAAGTCTTTTACTCTCATTCTTCCATCTTGCTATTGCAAGGTCAGTGCAAGGTAGGTGGATGTTTGGTGGAAATAGAAAAAAAGAGAATTACAGATTTATTGCATTAATTAATTGGAGAGAACACAGTTCTATAAACATAAGAATGGGCTGAAGAAAACCAGCCTCTTATAAAAAGATGCAAAGGAAAATAAAATGATCCTACTATTTATTAACCAGCAGCTCTTGTGACTTGCACCACTAAAAACACCCACAAGCTTACCAGCTGGCATTCTTGTTGGCAGTCGGAGGGAGACAGAGATAATACCAGGGTCAATCTCTCCAGGTTGGTGGTGTGGGAAAAATTGCACTTCTGTGGCTCTTACTGTGCTTGTTCTGCTGATGGAGGAGGCCAGTTTCTCTAGTGCTGTCAATGTGCACACCATATCTGAATTATTGTTTGGAAAGATTTTTAGCAATTTTCTTACTGGGCTATCAACATAACAGCAGCACAAGCAATTGTGTGAACCCTTTTGCAAATATTTATGAGTGATCATGTTAGTTTAGTCGATGGATAAATTCACCCAACTTTCTGTTTACCTTTTCAGAAAAATGCCTTCTGGCTCAGGAAAAGGTAATGTCACCTTAATTATGTTCTTGCCATGGTGACGTAAATTATTTATGCCTTAGCTTATTTATTTTTAGCCCTCTTTAACTTCCATCTATGTCCTCCAGTGTATGAGTGCAGTGTAACTGTTAAATGAAGTTCAATGTTAAAGTGTATGACCTGGCAATGGTTTGCCTTTTCCCTGTCATACCAGTTTGTAACAAGCAGTTTTGGTTCTGAGTCTATGTTCCAGAGGGATGTAAAGGGAAAATTGTCCCCTCCATACTCCATATGAATTAATGCATTATGTTTAGCAAGCAGAAAACTAAAACCAAACAATTGTTAATATTAAAGATATTGTACCAGAACGGGATGGCTCTGGAGATTGGCAACATGATACATAACCTTTCACTCCTCCATCAATAGACTAAAAGTCAAGGCACGTAGATGCTGTGGGGCTGAGTGCTTTTGAAATGCAAAAATAATAAAGGGACCAATTTGGTTAATAAAGAGAGCTGAGGGTGCTCAGCACCTCACAGGAGATGTTCGGAAACTGACGAGACTGGGATCAAAGTCACAAATGAGCTGTAGTTGCCACTGTCAAGAGAGAAGCCAGGTGTCATAGGCTGGCTAGCCCCTGTAACTGAAGTAGGTCTAGTGACCTTGTGCCAGAACATGTGCTTCCACTTCAGGCCAATTAAGAGGGTGAGGCAGCTCTTGCGGTTATAAAGAACCAGAGAGACTCCAAGAGGAGAGAGACCTGGTAAGTTAGTCAGGAGGACCAGGTGAGAGCTGCCAGGGACAAGGGGAATGGAGTAGTTCCTGAAGGAAGTAGAAGGTGTTTCCTTGTGTAGTCTGAAGGCAGGGGGAACAGAAAGACCTTCCCAAGCTAGACAGACAGGGCTGGAGAATTCTGAAGGCTAGGGGTGCAGCAGACCTGCAGGTCTAAGCCAGAGATCTGGAGTCAAGGACTGGAGAAACCTGAAGGTAGGGGACAAGAGGAGGGGCTGATGTGCTGATGTCTCCAAGCCAAAGACCTGGATCTAGGGGAACAATGAGCAGTTATGGGGGAGCGAGGGGTGCTCCCCTGGTGAAGACAGTCTTCTAGCAGAGGCTGGGGAGTATCCATTGGACAGAGTGAGGTTGCACTCCATGTGGAAGGACCGGTGTGGCTGTCCTAGAAAAAGACCAGAAGAGGGCTGCCAAACAGCTAGATGTGGCAGAAGACACCAGACTGTGGGATGAGGGGTATTGAGGGACTAGATGTCCTGGGATTTTAAGAAGTATATGAACTGGGAGTGATAAATGGACTTTGTGCTGAGACTTATGTTTTGGACTATTTATGCAATGCTTTGGTAATAAACTATGCCCAAGAAGGGGTATTGCTAAAGCAAGAAAGACTGGCATAGAATCTCTGGAGGCTCTGAGGGAGGGAAACTGAGGCAGGTGCATGCATCATCACATGACCTGCCACACGTGAGCACTCCAGGTGGAATCGCCCTATGACACCAAGAAAGATACAAGCGTGATAGTGATAGATACAAGGAGGAAGAAGTACTTTACTGAGCCACAGAACCAGTGCTTAATTTGTGCCAGGGCTGAACCTCTCTAGACTTGGCAGTTCTTAGTCCAGCACCTCTGGGCTGCTTGCATCAGTTACGAATGTACAAGTATTGTTTGAGCCCGGAACCCCTTTCATTACAAATGAAGCACTGCACAGAGCAGATTCAGCATGTCCTATTGCAGAACAAATGTATGTATATTTCCTTACTGATATCCCTCAACTCTGACCTGTCAACTGGGAAACTACCAGCCATCTCAGTTGTTAGTATGATTAGTGTCCAGAGGCCTTTGTGAGGCCTTTATTGGTGAAATTAACTGGAAGCTGTGGTCCAGTTCCTGATGGACAGACACCTGCATCACTAAAAACACCCACAAGCTTACCAGCTGGCATTCTTGTTGGCAATCGGAGGGAGACAGAGATAATACCAGGGTCAGTCTCTCCAGTTGGTGGTGTGTGAAAAATTGCACTTCTGTGGCTCTTACTGTGCTTATTCTGCTGATGGAGGAGGCCAGTTTCTCTAGTGCTGTCAATGTGCACTCCTTTCACAGTGAAACAATACTGATTCTAACCTTTATCAGCCATGGTCAGGTCATTAAATCAGGTTCCAAATACTGGAGGAAACTGTTCACAAATAATTGACAGGCCAGGCAACCTGAATACACATGGCTAGTTTTAGTAGCTGTGGGTCTGAGCAGATGCCAAGCACTATATTTTTATTTCTATTAAATAGAGAATATTATGAAATGAAGAGAACTAGTTCTGTTTCTTAATAAAGGAGTGTGCTTTTATATTTAAAATAACCATTTGGGTGCTATTCCTATTACAAATCTCTAAATGCTAACCATTTTCTCCATTATCTGTATATTTTACTCAAATACTCTAGAGTTATCTGCATTCTCAACAGGATTTCACAATGCAAATTGCAGTTGCTGCCTAAGAGAGCTTGCCTATCCTAACTTAAAAGTGATGAGCATGTGCATAAGACTGAAAATCAGTGTTCCTATGGTAGGTAAATAGTTTAATTAGTCTGGAGTTTCTTGTGTGTAATTTTTTATAAGTCCTTAATAGTACAAGCTCAAGATGAATTGAAATTTCAATTATTTTGAAAGAGGGCTTTTCTTAACCTGGAGAAGCACTTTCACAATAACAACTTTTGCACTGCTGAAATCAGAATTAATAAGCAATGCAAATGGAAAATTATAACCAAATAACCCTATCCCTGTATGTGCATATCAATTTGTTTAAGTACAAAGGAATGGAAATGAAAAGTGTCTGCATTCTCAAAATGCTGCAGGATTTAATGGTTTTGGTAGTTGTCGTTTTTCAGTGGAATTGAAACAATGGCTTTTCCGTACGGACTGCTGCTGCAATGTCATGCAAAATTGCACACCACAAATGCATGCCAGGAAAAATATGTTTCTCGTCATTGTATGAAGCTGTTTCTGATGCACCTTGAACACACTCTTGTGAGATATACAATCATTTAGAAAAAGGGAGGACAATAAGTACAGCAGAGTTGCATAATTAAAATGAAAAAGGAAAAAGTATGCTTATGTTGGGTTTCTATGATATATCTGCCAAACATTAATAAACATTATGCCTAATCTCAATTTCCTGATTATCACTTACTTTTTAAAATAAAAATCTTACACTATTCAGTTTTCTTGGTTAATTGCTTTCCTAGATTGTCCTTGGTCAAACATCACAAGAAATGCTTTCTAGAGATACATCAAATTAGTAGATTTGTAAATCATCCATGGAGGCTCTTCTTCCCTGAGGCAATGCATTTTTGAGAGCAAGCATTGCAGAAGAGACAGTAAACTAACCACATTATGCAGCTAACAAGCCCACTTATATCTTCCATTAAATAAACATTTTTCATCATCTCAAGCTCAAGGTTCCTCACCATCAGATCCTTCATAAACCTGCCTCTCCTTTTACTACACTCCTGTCTCTTAAAGCAATGTTGTTTACCTCCTCCACTCTGCTTATACAAGCGTCATATCCCCACTTGATATTTTTCCCACCGCCTTCCACTCTGCACAATACATGGAGCTCCTTCTTGAGCTGATCCAATTCTCAGGATTTATTACTGCCATGACCACTGATAGGAAACCAGCCAATTAATAATCTTACTTTGAGGGGAAGATGGGAATACTTTTCACTTACATTATGCATAATATTAAATAGCATGATAAATATATCTGTGCAAATAAAAACAATACACATTTGATCATAGCCTCTTCCTCCCATCCTTCTTCTGTCATTTGTCTTCATACACACGTATCTTTTCAGGCATGAACTCTTTCTTCACATTTTTTTTTTATAGTTTCTAACTTCATAATAATATGGGAATGACTGCAATGAAACTCATTAGGCAACTGAGAAAAATATAGTATTTTAATTTTTAGGAAATGTCATTGATTTTTTTTTTCATTAATGTTAGGTAATTCCATTAGTTAGTTGTATATTAATACATTTTACCAATTAACTGGGGAATTCTAATATCAGTATCTGATAGATATGAGAAGCATGGACTAGATACTAAAGTCTGCTTGTATATTAGTTCCACTGAAAACCGCTGGGACTATCTGCATGAGCAAGAAGAGCAGAATCAGACCAAAGAGCTATTCAACATTTCCACAGTGAAACCTCACATACAGTAAAACTCTCGTGATTTGATGTTTCATTACAAGCCTGATGTCAGGTTTGCCGAGGTTCTTGAATTTTCCCTCAACTTTTGGCTAAGTTTATATGTTTAGGCACCAGCATCTGAAGCTTAGCCATTTTTCATGTTTTTGAAGCAGTTTTGGATGAATTTCCCTTTCGGTTTTAGGTTTAATTGGCACACCTTGCACAAAGCAAAATTTCTGTTGTTGTGAGCCCAAACAAACTGGAACTGAAATAAGGTTCCCATGAATCGCCGTGAAGTAAAAGCATAGATTCTGGCAGAGATCTAGTATAGACCCTATTGTTGTATGGACCCTATTTTCTGGGCTCATGTGATCAGTCAAACTCCAGACCAAGTGTTTCTAGCCAACTTGTCCAAAATAAAGAGCTTTTTTCCCCTTTGTAAATTAAAATGATGTCATTTAAAACTCAAATTTCTTAATTTGCATTTACAATCATCTTTACCTACAATGTGAGTTTCATGTGTGGAATAATGGCATGCTGGCTCAGGCCCATCAAGTTCTAATTCTAAACATTTTTGATCAATCTGTAATGTTAAACTAATATACATTGGATATATCCTTTGTCTAAAATCAAGATGAAATAAGCTATTTTCTGCAACAGACCTATTCATATGAACAGCTCCTATTAATGTCTGTTTGTATCTCCTTCAAGACCTTCCTAATATCCCACACATTTTAGCACTAGCAGAGCCTCAGCTCTCATGTGCTTATGTTAACCCTTTAAAATGGCTTGAATTAGGGCTGTCAAATGATTAAAAAAATTAATTGTGATTAATCATGTGATTAATCATGTTGTTAATATTAGAATACCATTTATTTAAATATTTTTTGAATATTTTCTACATTTTCAAATATATTGATTTCAGTTTCAACACATATAAAGTGTACAGTGCTCACTTTATACTGATGTTTATTACAAATATTTGCACTGCCAAAAAAAAAATGTTTATCAATTCACCTAATAAAAGTACCGTAGCGCAATCTCTTTATCATGTACAAAAAATAACTGCATTCAAAAATAAAACAATGTAAAACTTTAGAACCCACAGATCCACGCCATCCTACTTCAGCCAATTGCCCAGACAAACAAGTTTGGTTACAATTTGCAGGAGACAAAGCTGCCTGCTTTTTGTTTACAATGTCACCTGAAAGTAAGAATAGGCATTCACATGGCACTGTTGTAGCTGGCGTCACAATATATTTATGAGCTAAAGATTCACCTGTCCCTTCATGCTGTGAAGATCATTCCAGAGGACAAGCATCCATGCTGATGATGGGTTCTGCTTGATAATGATCCAAAGCAGAACAGACTGACGCATGTTCATTTTCATCATCTGAGTCAGATGCCACAAGCAGAAGGTTGATTTTCTTTTTTGATGGTTCAGGTTCTGTAGTTTTTGCATCTGAGTGTTGCTCTGTTAATACTTCTGAAAGCATGCTCCATACCTCATCCCTCTCAGATTTTGGATGCCACTTCAGATTCTTAAAACTTTTGGAGTGCTGTAGCTATTTTTAGAAATCTCACATTGGTACCTTCTTTGCATTTTGTCAAATCTGCTGTGAAAGTGTTCTTAAAATGAACATGTACTGGGTCATCATCCGAGACTGCTATACACGGCTGGCCTTATCGTGAGGTGAACTGAGGCAGCCAGCTCAGGTGCCAGACTGTGGGGGGGCACCACTAGGACACAGAGTGTATAAAATTGTGTCTGCTGCTGTATTCTCTCTGCTCTAGATGCACAGAGATGGTGGAGTGCTGTGCTGGAGGAAGGAGGGCCCAAGAGACATAACAGGCAAGCAGGAGGAAAGGTGAGAGGGAATAACAGAAAGCAGCAGGACCTGCAGGGAGAGAGAGGAGGAGGAGCCTCTTATGTACCTTTCTAGCACCTCAGGAGCCTGGACTGATTAACATCAGCTTCTCAGGGAGCTTCTAGTTTCCTGCTACTTCCCTGAACCCACTTGAGAACAGGCAGTCAACTGAAGTAGTAGGAGCCAGTTAGGCCCTAAAGGTGCTGATATCTTCCCTCATTCAGGCCCTGCTACCAGCCTGCTAATTTGTCCCCTTCAACTGAGTGTTGAGAGCCATTATAGCTGGCACAGAACAGCAGTCATGAGCGAAAGAAGAAAATGCCCCTCTGAGACACCGTTCAGAAAAAGAAAGAAAGCAAAGAAGCTTTTCTATCTAAGCAGGAAGAAGATCTCCTGAGATACATAGACACAAATGTTCACGGTGAGCCTTCCGGCCCCAGTGCGGATGTGAGTGGTGAGGAAATGCCTGATCTTCCAGTTAGTCAGAGTGCAGGTGACCTGGCAGCTACTGCAGCATACATTTCTCCATCTCAAATGGATGTAACCATGCACATTCCTGAAAAAAAGTATAGATTAGAGAAGAATGTGGTGGAAGCACAAGAAACAGCTGCTGCTGAGTTTAGTTCCTTAAGTCTAGATGATCCAGGACTGTCGACTCACTTCAGCAGTAGCCTGAGGGACTTCCTTGTACTGCATGGGCAACAGCAAGTGAAAAACTTCATGTTCCCCAAAAACAATGAAAATAGAAGTTTCCATCGGACACATTACTGGTGTGAAATCCCTGATGGTGACAAAGTGGAGAGGCCATGGCTCATATACTCAAAAACCCAGAATGCTGCATACTGTTTTTGTTACAGACTCTTCCAGTCTAATGTTCCAGCCACAATGGGTTCTACAGGAACAAAGGATGGGAGAAATCTGGCTAGAAATCTGGCATGCCATGAGAAGACAGCAAATCATCAGAGAGCATTCCATAGGCGGAAAGAACTTGAGATGAGACTAAGGTTAAAGCCCACCGCAGATGATCAGCATCAAGAGAAGATTGTATCAGAATCTCCTTACTGGCAAAATGTTCTGAAAAGGCTCATTGCCATTGTGAGAATGCTTGCTACCCAAAACCTAGTACTGAGTGGCACTTCAGATCAACTGTATGTGCCAAATAATGGAAACTTCCTTAAAACTGTGGAGCTGATGGCTGAGTTTGAGGCTGTACTCCAGCAGCATCTAAGAAGAGTCACCACTGAATAAATGTACACACCCCACTACCTTGAAAAGCCATTCAAAAGAGATCATACATTTACTGGCAACAAAAGTGAAACAGAAGATTTTGGCAAATCTGAAGTCAGCAAGATATTATTCTTTTATTCTGGACTGTACACCTAAAATCAGCCATACGCAACAAAGCACTTTAATGGTTTGGGTAGTACTTGTGTAGGTAGTACAAGTAGGAGTACTTGTGGCACCTTAGAGACTAACAAATTTATTTGAGCATAAGCTTTCGTGGGCTACAGCCCACTTCACTGGATGCATGCAGTGGAAAATACAGTAGGAAGCTATATATATACAAAGAGAACATAAAAAAATGGGTGTTACCATACACACTCTAACGAGAGTGATCAGTTAAGGTGAGCTATTACCAGCAGGAGAGAAAAAAAACTTTTTGTAGTGGTAATCAAAACAGTCCATTTGAAGCAATTGACAAGAAGTTGTGAGGAACAGTGTGTGTGTGGGGAATAAACATGGGTAAATAGTTTTACTTTGTGTAATAACCCATCCACTCCCAGTCTTTTTTCAAGCCTAATTTAATGGTGTCCATCTTGCAAATTAATTCCAACTCAGCAGTCTCTCGTTGGAGTCTGTTTTTGACATCCAATTTGATGCAACTTAAATTTCTATTTTTGTGATAGATATCAGACCTTTACCTCAGAAATGGTAGTTGATTTAATTATCGTTAACGCATTTCAGAAAGAAAAAAAATGGTGAGTTTGAGATATTTTAACAAACAATGCAAAAGCCAAAATAAAAGTATTCTGCTGATAATTGGAATACTTAGCCAGCACTAGATGTTTTGGAAGTGTAGACAGAAAGGTCACTTCTCATTTTCATATGTAATTTGCACTGTTGGGTTCCCAAAATCTGCAAAATGGAAAGTGCCAAAAATATCAAATAAACCAATACTTGGTAGAAGACACTGTCATAAACAGATAGCTAAGGGTTAATGTCTCTTACACCTGGAAAGAAGTACCTGAAACACCTGACCAGGGGACCAATCAGGAAACCAGACTTTTTCAGATCTGGGTGGAGGGAAGTTTGTGTGTGAGTCCTTTGTTCTTGGTTTTTCTGCCTGTCCCTCTCGGCTATGGGAAGGATTTTTCTATTTCCTGCTTTCTAATCTTCTGTTTCCAAGTTGTAAGTACAAATATAGTAAGGCAGTAAGATTTCTATTGTTTTTCTTTTGTATTTACATGGGCATAGTTGCTGGAGTGCTTTGAATTGTATTCTTTTTGAATAAGGCTGTTTATTCATATTTCTTTTAAGCAATTGACCCTGTATTTGTCACCTTAATACAGAGAGACCATTTTTTATGTATTTTTCTTTCTTTTTACATAAAGCTTTCTTTTTAAGACCTGTTGGAGTTTTTATTTAGTGGGGAACTCCAGGGAACTGAGTCTGTGCTCACCAGGGAATTGGTGGGAGGAAGAAGTCAGGGGGAAATCTGTGTGTGTTAGATTTACTAGCCTGACTTTGCATTCCCTCTGGGTGAGGGGGGAAGAGAGATTAGCTCTCGGTACTTCTGTTTTCCAAGGCTGGAAACGGGAAGGGTGGAATCCCTCTGTTTAGATTCACGGAGCTTGTTTCTGTGTATCTCTCCAGGAACACCTGGAGGGGGGAAGGGAAAAGGTTTATTTCCCTTTGTTGTGAGACTCAAGGGATTGGGTCTTGGGGTCCCCAGGGAAGGTTTGGGGGGACCAGAGTGCCCCAAAACACTCTAATTTTTTGGGTGGTGGCAGCTTTACCAGGTCCAAGCTGGTAACTAAGCTTGGAGGTTTTCATGCTAACCCCCATATTTTGGACGCTAAGGTCCAAATCTGGGACTAGGTTATGACAGACACAACTATTATTTTCTTGTCCAAACTCTGAGGACTCCTGGAAACTATGCACTTGGATGCTGGAGACGTTACTCAGGGTAATTTGAATGGCAGTTCAGTAGGAATAAAGGCTGCAGGACTGAGTCTTATTTGTAGCAAAATGTTAAATCAATGAGGGGAAACCATGCAAAACTTCAATTCAAAATTTGATAAGTGTGGGCTGAGAAATGGATCTCACTAAGGCAGCTAGGGATGCCGTGATTTAATACATTCCCCAGGCAGCCTCCAGCACATTCTAACAAGTTCAAGACACAAGTAAAGACACCTTGTGGTTCCAAAGGAGGATGGCAGCCAAAACACCACCTTGTCTCTCCTTTGGGTAAATTTCCCTGGCAGGTAAGGAAATTTAGGTTAGAATCATAGAATATTAGGGTTGGAAAGGACCTCAGGAGATCATCTAGTCCAACTCCCTGCTCAAAGCAAGACAAATCCCAACATAGTTTTATTTTTACCCCAGTTTCCAAATGGCCCCCTGAAGGACTGAACTCACAACACTGGGTTTAGGAGAGCAATGCTCAAACCTGATACAGGGAGGTATAATTTACTCTGTAATTCCAGTTTTTCTCCTCTCCCATTCAGTGTCTATATGGCACCATTAGGTGAGTTAACAAGGAGAGATGAGCTTCGGGACTTATAGTTAGCAGATGGCACTTACCTCTATATTTTAATCTTACTAGTTGCTGGCAGTTGCCACTGAACACCTGGCTCAGTGTTTGCAGGAGCAAGGCTAGCTACCTGAAACTTAACCTCAATTATACTGAGATAATGCTGGTAGTTTAAGGATAACCAGAAGATACAGGGAGGATGATACTCCATCTCTTACTGAGAGTGTATGCCCAGCCTTTGTTACTCAGCTTCACAGGCTGGAGAGCATGTTGGATCCCCAAACGCTGTTAAATGATCACATAGCAGCAGTGTCCAAGGATGCTTTTTTCTATCTATGCATGACTATCATTTTCTGTTTTTTTCAGATGCTGACCTTGCTGTAGGATCCATGCAGTTTGTCCCCTTAAGAGAAGATGACAGCAGTGCACTCAATATGGGGCTACATAATAAGCCAACCCCAAAACTGAAGCTGGCCCAGAAGGCAGTAGCCTGCTTGTTAAATTTTTTATCTCACCAGAAACACATGACACCGGTGTTCTTTGGCTGTCTATTGGTTTGAGGGTGGAATTTAAGATGTTTTAAGATCTATATTGCCTGGGAGTAACATACTTAACAAACCACTTCTCTTCCCATGTAATACATGCTTCAAAATCAGTTCAGCTGGGTGAACTGGAGTCCTCTCCTTTTAGAAGAGAGGGAGGTAGATCAAATGAGGGACCCTGGACTATGGAATCAACTCCCACCCATTGTCCAAAATAATGTGGGATATTGACCTTCAGAGCACACTGCAAATTCTGTATTTTCTGCCAAGGCTGTGAGGTGAGGAGGTCTTCAGAACTTAATGAAGATTCATCTTTATTGGGGCAGAAGAGTTTTCATTGAATGAAGTGTTTTGTGTTGGGGGGGTCAGCTTTGCTGATATCTTAGCAACTGGTTTTAGGGATCTATTTCATAGGTTTTGTTAGAAAGCTAGATAACTTAATTTAAAATTTAGAGATGCATATTAATATTATATAGAAAAAAACACTAAACTCTTGCAGAAATCAAGCTTATGATCTACTGCAGCAAAGTTCCTTGGCCTATCGATGGTGTGGAGAACTTAGAGGCTACTAATGTCTCCAGTAAAAGATATGCTGAAGTTTGCATGTGGACCAGTCACTCCATGGCCCGTAGAGAGCTTCACCAAAGTTGTTGAAGGAAGGGTAACTTAAAATATTGTTTTGGTGGAAATATTTTCTAATGCTCTTATGCGTACATTCAGCAGTTTTAAATTCAGTTGGCTCATTTTTTAAATAATTCTGTTAACCTTTCACTTGTAGAGTAAACTTGTCAAACTGCTTCAAAACTTTCTCTGTGACCTTTTGCAGGCTATAATTAATGCTGAAGTTGATATTAATATCTTGTCTGTGTCAATGTTCTTCAGAATCTAATTGAGCAATTTGTTGAGAGCACATGTAGAGTACATTTGACCAATCTGGCAGAGCATACATTTTAAGATATTGGACTGCTAGTATAGATTATACTGTGTGCAGCTATTTTACACTATTTCTTCTGGAAAATGTGATTGGGAAACATGGTTACCTATCTTTAACAAATTTCCCTCCACATATATTCCTATTTTCTGTCAACATCCTTGTTTACATGATTGTAATAAAGCATACCATGTTCTTTGTGCATGCAAAGATGTACATAGAGTTTAATAAGAGTAAGCACATAGGCAACGGCCCCAGACCCAAATTTTGGCTCTTGATACAACATTAAATGTCTGACCAGTCAACCAGTCAGGCATTTGAACACTCCTCAAAGACTCTAATTATTTACATGAAAATGTCAGCGATCTGGTTGGTCTCCTCCTGCTGGCAGCCCACCAGATTGATGCAAGGGGAATACCAGCCTCTGGATTCCCAGGAGTTTTAAGGTCCCTTGGACTCCCCGGCACATTTCCTGGGTACCGATCCAAAGTCTGTTACTCCTTTACAGAAATGGAGCCCTTCAGCCCACCAGCCTTGGATACCCCAGCACTCACCTCCCCAAGATATTCCAATAGTTTAAAAACAACCTTTCTAAGAATCCCACCAAAAGTTTGAGCTTTTGGGATTACAGTTTAACTCTCTCTAGTGGTATGTGGTAGTTTTATAACACATAAAGTATAACACATTATTGCTCTTTAATAGAATGAGACAGACACAATTCCATACAAAATAATAAACCCTACCCACATTTCTTTGCCTCAGTTTCCTCATCGCTCCAGAACATTCTTTGGGCTGATCACTCTGACAATAAGAATCTGCAAGATAACAGTAGTTAACTTGTATAAACCAGTGAATACAGACTGACCTTTCCCCCTCACCCCCCCCCGCCTATTACCCACAATATATCATCTGCCTATATATATAATCCAGTGATTTCAGTAGCCATCACATGTTGTGTGGCTATAATAATAACAATGCTGCAGGAGAGGCACTGGCAGAATGGTCATCAAAGGAAGACACAAACCTTTCTTTTGCTGCAAAAGACAGAGGCCCTTTCCATTCTGCCTGCTGGAATAGAGACTACAACCCAGATCTCTGTTTTCTCAGCAAAGACCAGTCCAGAATCCTTCAGAACACCTCCAGAACCATTCTTGGCAACTTTTTGCCCAGTCACTGTGGACTGGAATTGAACTCTAGTAATCATGTCATCATCCAAACTGTAATAGAACTTTCAAAAAGCAAACTGGCCAGGATTCACTGTGAAAATGGAGGCCATCATTGATGCAATTCCACCAAAGCCCAAAAATGTTGATTGTTTCACCTGGCTCATCTGAAATGCTGCAAGAAAAAACATCTCCTGCACCTATTGAAAAGGATACAGTCTTTCAGGATGCTGAAAACCAGAGACAGAAAGACTGTTAAAAGGAGTATCAAATGTCTTATGAAACAAACTCAGCAACATCCATACTAGACTTACTGAATTAGTCCTCCATCAAAGATGAATGAAGATGGCTGATGCTTTGGACTTAACCAAGCTTTGCATCTGGAGTGAGTAATTATTGTGTCTGCATGGGGCTGCAAACTGAGTGAAACATTGAAACCATGAAGTCTCAGCTGATGGAGTCACAAGAATGCTTCTTATGAATTCAAAAGCACCAGGGTACAAGCAAAGTGTCCAGAGAGCTCCAACAAATAGCACACTACCCACCTCATCCCCTCAACCTCTGCCCTTCACTGCTGAGGAGGTAGATAAGGTCCTCGCACCCATGAAAGCTGTGAAACCTGCAGGACCTGATGGTGTCTTTCAAAAATTTTCTAAAGACATCAGGCTCAAGGGATGGAAATTGCTGGCAGCACTGTTCTCCGATATCCATTCCTCAGAGTTCATTCCAAGGATTTGGTGTGAGGCTATGGTTATTTCCATTGCCAAGCCTAGGAACTCAACCAATAATCCCTCGCCATACTCTCCCATATTACTATTCTGCAAATCATACAAGTTAATGGGGCAAATATTACCAGCAAGGATCATGCTGCTTGTACAGACAATGTTACTGAATGAACAAAGGAGTTTCTGACCAGGCTACAACTGCACTGATCAAATATTAGCTTTACCAACACACATATCACCAGGACAACTTTTTTAGATGTATCTGCTTTCTATGACACTGTACAGAGAATTGCCCTTCCCCTGAAAGCCACCAAAATTATCCCATGCAACGGAATCATAAAATTCCTCTGAGAAGTTCTGATCAGTCATAGTGTAGACCTAGATCCAGTGTGCTTCAGTAGCAGTAGCCATGGGAACTACAAGCGGTGGACTACAAACTGCAGCATGTTGGGAGAATTTCCTGGTTCCTGCCAGGAAGTACCATCTGCCCCTCCCAGCTGGAAGTTTCAGTATTGACTCAAGCTGGGAGCATGTAGCAGGCAAGCAGAGAGGAGACTGATGGACTGTAATCTTGATATGTGATTCTTTACAGAATAAAACCTTGTTCCTGGTGGTTTGTCTGAGTGGGTCTGGTGTAAGGTGAATACACAATGACTCACAAGCAGAGCACACAGAAGAGCCTCAGGCATAAAGTTTCCCAAAGTTGTGTAAAATGCCCCAAGTCAGGCTTCCCCTAGCTGAAACAAATTCATACTGGGCCAGTGAACAAGACAGGGACCACAGTAGGTTTTGTGTTTTCCTTAGTAACCAGGTCAGCAGGCCATGCACTCTCAACAGTGGCCTCCAAAGGGATCAGTCCTAACACCAATCCTGATCTGCACCAGTGACTTTCCTCATACATCATTATAGAAATGTGTTTATGCTGATAACACTACACTGGCTATACAGGTATGGCATCTATTTACCATAGAACAAATCCTAACCAAGGACTTTAAAACCACAGAAGAATATAACTTATATTGGGAGCTAAAACCAAACCTCACTAAGATTGTGTTCTCAGCATTTTATCTAAACAACATGAAAGCTAGGGCAGAACTTCATGTGTACTTCTGTGTCCAGCAGATAAGACCTGAGCTTTCCTCAAAATATTGAGACTGAAGCCTCATACACCACCAGCTCCCCAAATAAATAACAAGACAAAATAAAGATGCATGTAAATCTCATTCAGAAATTGTCAGGAATGACCTGTGGAACCAATGCAAAAACTCTCTGGACATTTTCATTGTCTCTTTTCTACTCTACTGCAAAATACTGCTTACCTGTCTAGATACATAGCTCCCACACATTATTTGTCAGTTCTCAACATCTCCATGCAGATCATTACAGACACTATAAAATCAATGCCACAACCAGAGCATCCCATACTGAAGCCCACTCAAATTGGTTGTGACATGCGAATCCTTCAGGAATCCCGTTGTATTCAAGGGAACAAGGATCTTGCAATGTATATGAAGACCTAAATAACATACTGAGCTTCTGACTCAAATCCAGCAAATCTTTCTGGCATGCAGTGCAAAAACTTGAAGACATGGGTTTTCCCCCCCAAAGATCAATGGCAAGGAAGGTGGCAGGATGCCAACATCCCAAACAAACACCTCATCAAGGACCCAGTGGCTTTTCACTCCCATGGAAAATGTAGTCCACTTAGTAGCACATCCACTCATCACATGGCAGATGTACCTACCACCTCCATAAATGAAAACTGAGACACAATCTATTTGTGACTGCAGAAACATGCTTCAAACTATGGAACACTTCATCAGACAGTGTCCCAAATGATCATATCCTGGTTGTATCTCTACCATCCACTCAGTATCATCTGAGGTAATCAATTGGATTGCCTGCCTAGACTTAGACATCTAGCATTGCTGGTTTTAAGGCATAGAAAGAGAACAGGTACATTATGTAAAAGTGCCTATATAACTTAGGAGCCTGAATTCCATTTTCAAAAGTGACTGAGGAACAGATTTTCAAAGATATTTCTGAACATAAAGATGCAGATTGGCACCTATTGGAACTTTCAAAACTTCCCTTTGGATGCTAGGTGCCTATATGTTTTTGAAAAATCCCACTGGGTACCTATCTGTATCTTTAGGCTCCTAAATAAATTTGTAAATCTGTCCCTAAGTGCCCTAGTTAAAGGGATTTAGGCTTTGCCTGGCTGAGTGGAGTAATATCTAAACCCTTGGTGTCAGCTGCCTAGTGGATTTTCCAGCGCTGAGTTAGGTGATTCCCCATTAAGGCTCCCTATAGAGTGCATGGGGGTAGACAAGACAAAAAATTCAGAAGCCAGACAGCTGAGCAGGGAGCTCCCTAAGCTAGTCAAGAGTGAAATACTAGGGTGAGGAGAGGGACTTAGGTGCCTAAGTAGTTGGCCTGGCGCATCTCACTGATGGGCCAGAAATGGGCACTTTCCTCTACTCAGTATCCTAAGCTGCAAACCCTTTCCTGCAGGTAGGCACCTAAACCAAGTCAATTGCTTAAGTAACCCAAGTTCTATGAGCCACAACTCTCTCTCTGTCTCCTGCTCATGATCAATACATTCTCTCAATTTCATGCCACATGTTCCTGTGTGCCCTAGGCAGCCATTTTTGAAGGTGTTGTGCTGCCCCTCAACCTATGAGTATCCTGTATCCATTCTTCTTGCTGCAGGTATAGGGTCTTCAGTGTGCTCAGAATACATCTACAAGACTAATTCCTGCTGGCAACATAAGCATCATCCATCTAATTCAAACGCTTGAAGGCCTCTAGAATTTTGCCTTGAGCTAGGGCTCCAATCCACTCTTTAGTTGTAGGGTGGCAACAGTGCTTACGCTACTTTGAAAATGCTGACTGGTGGAAACTTAGGCACCTAGCTGGCTGTTTAGGTGCCTACCCTCTTCTAAAAATCTAGCCCTTAGGTGCTTTTGAAATTTGTAGCCATAGTCAACCCTCGGGATTTCAGCCATGTGTGTACTTGCAGCAGTGCAAATCCCTAGATTAGACAGGCAATACTGTAACTTAAACCTGTACATCTTACCCCTGCTTGGAACCAGAACATGTTGCCTCAGGGAAATTACGGCTTATAGTGGCTAGAAGGGACCATCATGATCATCTAGTCTTAACTCCTGCACATTGCAGGCCACAAAACACACCCACCAACACCTGTAATAGACTCCTATTCTCTGGATAAGTTACTGAAGTTCTCAAATCACAATTTAAAGACTTCAAGTTACAGAGAATCCACCAATTATTCTAGTTTAAACTTGCAAGGAATGCCAACACTCTCCTTCCCCCCAAACCCCCCCCCCCAAACTAGGGACTCTGCCATTCTGACCTGGGGGGAAATTCCTTTCCAACTCCAAATATGGCTATCAGTTGGACCCTGAGTATGTCTGCAAGACCCAGATACCTGAGGGGAAAATCACTGAAATAACTCTGAGTCCTCCCCAACTAGTGTCCCATCTCCGGCTGTTGGGGATATTTGCTACTAGCAGTCACAGATGGGCCACATGCCATTGAAGGCAGTATCATCATATAATCCCCTCCATAAATGTATTACGTCTTGAAGCTAATTAGGTTTTTTGCCCTCACTGCTCCCCTTAGAAGGCTGTTGCAGAACGTCACTCCTCTGATGGTTAGAAACCTTCATTTAATTTCAAGCCAAAACTTGTTGATGGCCAGCTCATAGCCATTTGTTCTTGTGTCAGCTTTGGCACTTAACTTTAATAACTCTTCTCCTTCCCTGGTATTTGTCCCTCTGATTTATTTTTAGAGAGCAACCATATTTCCCCTCAGCCTTCCTTTGGTTAGGTTAAAGAAGTCAAGCTCTTTGAGTCTCCTCTCATAAGGTAGACCTTCCATTCCTCTGATCGTCCTAGAAGCCCTTTTCTGCACCTGTTCCAATTTGAATTAATCTTTCTTAAACATGGGAGACCAGAACTGCACACTCTATTCCAGATGAGGTCTCACTAGTGACTTGTATAATTGTTCTACACTTCCCTATCTCTACTGGAAATACTTCGCCTGATACTTCCTAGTATTACACAAATCTTTTTCAGAGCCTCATTAGATTGGTAATTCATAATCATTTTGTGATCAACCGATACACCCAGGACTTTCTCCTCCTCTCTTGCTTCCAACTGATAAATCCACAGTTTATAGCTAAAACTATTGTTGTTAGTCCTTAAATGCATAATCTTTCACTTTGCACTATTACAGTTCATCACATTTTCATTACTTCAGTTTACAAAGTGATTGAGATCTTCTTGTATGATATTCCGGTCCTCCTCTGTATTGGCAATAATTCCTAACTTTGTATGATCTTCAAATTTTATGAACCTTATTTTTTTATGCCAGGGTCATTAATGAAAATGTTAAATAAAATTAGTGCCCAAACCAATCCCTGAAGACCTCCACCAGTGACTTTCCTCGAGCCTGACAGTTGACCTTTCAGTATGACCCGTAGTAGTCTCCTGTTTAACCAGTTCCTTATCCACCTTTCAATTCTCCTACTAATCCCCATCTTCTCCAATGTAACTGATAATTTTCCATGTGGAACTGTATCATACGCCTTATTGAAATCCAGGTATATTATATTTACAACATTCCCTTTGTCTAAAAATCTGAGTAATCTTCTCAAAGAAAGAGATCAGGTTGGTCTGACATGATCTACCTTTTGTAAAACCATGTTGCATTTTATCACAATTACCATTTATCTGTACGTTCTTTACTACTTTCTCTACACTTAGAATGAGTTTATAGCAATGCCTCTACACTAGGGCTATCCATCAATGGAAGTAACTGAGGCAAATTGTCAATGTAGGCAAAGCATGTGTTTTCATTCACCTGCATCCCAAGGGACATAACCACTGGACTATTGGCTATTCTGGGTATGCAGAAATTGCATTCTGGGCCTGAGGAAGTTTCCTATGAAAAAGATATATATGTATATATACATAGCCAATAGTCCAGTGGTTATGTCCCTTGTGATGCAGGTGAATGAAAACACATGCTTTGCTTGCATTGACAATTTGCCTCAGATACTTCCATTGATGGACAGCCCCAGTTTAGCAGCATTTTATATATATATAAAAGTCCCTGATCAGCTGTATTTGTGACTTAATTCTGCTGATGGCAGAGGACCACATCTGTGGGTGAATTCTACCCCCTTTTAATTCAGTAGCATAGCTGTCATGTTTTTCAACAGAAGCAGGATTTCAGCCCTAGAGTTTTGTCTTTTGCACAGGAAGTCTACTCATCCATATCCTCTGCTCATAGTTCAGCAAAGGAGTGGTCCAAAGTCTGTTGAACACAATGGAAATCTGTCCACACACACCAACGGGCTTTGGATATGGCTCCTGGAGAGCAACAAGCTTGTGCACCACACTGGGAAAGACAGGATTACAGATGTAGTGATTTTTACCTGAGGATATAAGAGAGCAGGCCCTCCAGATTCAGTCTGTGCAGCTCAGTACCAGTGTTATCCTCAACAAGGATCAAAGTATTCATAAAGTCTAGTAGAGAAAATAAGAATAATGCTGTTAACCTTTAACACAGATAGCATTACAGCTTGAATAAAAGAAAGGTAGACACAATTGTGTTAGTATTACCATATTATATTTCTCAGGATATAAAAATTAATAAAATATGGATCTCTAACCTATTCACAGTGTTTTGTAGTAATTAAGTTGTCACTACACTTGCTAGGTTTTTGAAAATAATATTTTATGAACTTTATGCTTACCTGGAAGTAGAATATTTTCCTCCCTAGAAGAATACAAATAAAATTATATATTTCACTGGGTTTCTTTAAAAACCATATAACATATTTATTAAAGGTTATAATCCAATAGATTTATTCAAAAGAAATTGTCTCCACCCTCCAAAAAAATATATATATTACACTACATGTAGATTTTTGTGTGTTTTAAAATACTTCTTTTTCACATAATTAAGTACATGTACAGAATGTGGAAACCTGGTGCTGAAACAAATATAACATGTGCCTATAAATTAATGCGTCCCCTTAGGAAAATGAAATTTCACAGTTTAATTACCCCGTTTCTTCACAGAAGACATAAAGAAATTTATGGAACTAATTACTTTGATAATGAAGAGGGATTTTTTTCCTCTTTCAGTGCAATCCCACCTAAAAGGAAGAAATGGAGAAATGTAACTCATTGAACTCCTCAGCAGCTCCACTGTTATATATTTATTATTATTAGAAACTGAGGAGTTTTATTACTTTTGTGTTAGTACTAAATATAAACATCCAATATAAGGCAAGAGATTTTGTAATGGGCTTCTGCTACCACCTCAACAACTCATCTTCAAATCTTACAAGTTAAATTACTATAGATTAAACCAAAAGTCCATATTGAAAGCATTATTGCAGGTTTTGTGCACAATATGTCACTCTTCCTTTGTTCTAGAATTGTTTGCAATGTAGTCTGTGAAGGGCCCCATTAAATCACTTCTTTCAGCATAGGAAAACTTGAGTAGAGTGTCTGGATGGTCATCTATAGGACCATCCTGTAAGACACCAAAGTGGTTACATCAAAACATTGTAATCTAGGGTCTCTTATAATAATAGTTATTACTGAGCAACTTTCATTTGAAGATCTCAAAACCCTTCTTAATTATTAACTAAATTAATTTTCTAGCGGCTGTATTCCTATGTTTACACTTGAGATTGCGTCTCAGGTGGCCAAACAGATAAGTGAGATGTTTATATATTTATGGAACACTGTTAACATGAAATTTTGTCAATTAAAAAAAAAAGAGTTCAAAGCCATTTCAGGTATCACCCTTGCCCATGTCTCCCTGGCAGTTTCTGGAGCGGGGCGGGAGTAAATGTATTTTACTATGTTTTTCTCTCTGTGTGATGTATAAAATACATGCAAATAGCAAGGGAAACTGTAGTGAAATTTTCACACTGAAAAAGTGAAACAAATGATGCACATGTGCCAAATGCCAAAACAAACAAACAAATATACCTTATCTCTTTTCCATTTATAACAATCTTAGTTGCTTTTCGTAAAAACAGTTAGTAAAAAATATTCAGACACGTGTGATTACTGACTTGATTATGTCCCTTTAAAGTGGGTATAACTTGACAAAAAGTACATGTTGTATAAATTCATCCCTCTGAAGGCTCAGTCACGGCTTTGCCAGGTGCCCTGATCAAGGGACAACATGTTGCTCCATTGCTCCTGGAGCAGATTCTAAGGGCACAGTAGAATCTCAGAGTGATGAACGCCAGAGTTACAAACTGATCAGTCAAACACACCTCATTTGGAACCGGAAGTACGCAATCAGGCAGCAACAGAGACAAAAACAAAAAAAAGCAAACAATACAGTACTATGTTAATTGTAAACTACTAAATAAATAAAGGAAAAGCAGCATTTGTCTTCTGCATAGTAAAGTTTCAAAGCTGTATTAAGTCAATGTTCATTTCTAAACTCTCGAAAGAACAATCACATTTTTTCAGAGTTACAAACATTTCAGAGTTATGAACAACGTCCATTCCTGAGGTATTCAGAACTCTGAGGTTCTACTCTATATCTAGAAGTGACATGACAGGCTGAAGAGATTAGCTGCCCCAAATACATAAGAACACCATATGCTCCATCTAGTCCAGCATCCTGCCTCTTCCAGTTATTAGTGTTAGATGCTTCAGAGGGAATGAAAAGAACAGAACAAATTTGTGTAATCCATCCCGTCATCCAGTCCCAGCTTCTGGCAGTCAAAGATTTAGGGATACCCAGAGCATGGGGTTGCATCCCTGACTATCTGACTAATAATCATTGATGGACATATCCTCCATGCACTTATCTACTTTTTTTAACAGAGTTATATTTTTGGCTTTCATAACATCCCTTGGCAATGAGTTCCACAGATTAACTGTGTGTTGTGTGAAGAAGTTCTTCCTTTTGTACTTCCTTCCTTCCTGCTGCCAATTAATTTAATCGGGTGGCTGCCAGTTCTTGTGTTATGAAAAGGGGTAAATAAAACTTCCCTACTCACTTTCTCCACACCATTCATGATTTTACAGATCTCTACCATATCACCTTTATTTGCCTCTTTTCTAAATTGAACAGTCCCAGTCTTCGTAATCTCTCCTTAAATTGATTCCATCCCCCTAATAATTTTTATTGTCTTTCTCTGCACCTTTTCCCAGTTCTAATATATCTTTTTTGAGATGGGGCAACCAGAACTGCACACAGTATTCAAAGTGGGTGTACCATGGATTTATATATTGGCATTATAATATGTTCTGTTTTATTATTATTCCTTTTCTAATGGTTCCTAATATTCTGTTAGCTTTTTTTGACTACTGCTGCGCATTGACTGAATATACATGCCTAGGGTTTCAAACGGGATAATATTTGGGGCACCTAGCCCATCTTGTGCCACAAACTACCAAGCCTACACTGCTATTTTTAGCATACTAGCTCAATCAAACCTAGTACATATATATCTACCTGTACTGGAAATTACACCTCAAGCTACAATGTAGACTTACCCTAAGAATCACAATTCCCCTGGTTCTAAGGGAGAAATACTCTGAACTGGGGCTCTATTTGTTGCAATGTACTTCCCTCAGCAGGGCCGGCTTTAGGATGTGCGGGGCCCAATTCGAACAGTTTCAATGGGGCCCCAGTAGGGATGACTTAAAAAAAACAACAAAATACATATAAAAAAACACGTGGGGTTTGTACTCACCGGGCAGTGCTCCCAGTCTTTGGCGGCATTTCGGCGGTGGGTCCTTCACTCGCTCCAGGTCTTCAGCAGCACTGAAGGACCTGCCACCAAAGACCCAGAGCAAGCAAAGGACCCGCCTCTGAAGTGCCGCCGAAGACCCGGAGCTAGTGAAGGACTCGCTGCCGAAGTGCTGCTGAAGACCAGAAGCACTGCATGGTGACTAAAAATTAAGAAGGCCTCTCTAGCCAGGGAAGGGATTCTCACTGGGCACTGGGCCCTCTTAGGCGCAGGGCCCGATTCGGGGAAATTGGTGGAATAGGCCTAACGCCAGCCCTGTCCCTCAGAAGGTTGACCTAGCTATATTAAATGGTACATACAGGGATGTAGCGAAGGTCTGTCAAGGTCTGGAGCAGGTAGCCAGTGCCAGGGAACTCCTTATGCCCTCTCTGTAGCCACACAAGCCAACAACAATCTGGCTCCTTAATAAGTACGTTAATTAGAACAAAAATGGAGCTTCTTTCTATGCAATAATACCAGTATTATCCTCATCACTCATACTCTACCCATTATAGAACTCCCAGCACTACTATCAGTAATAAATAGAATTAAAATTTCTACCTTGTTGAATGCTATTTGTCAAAGTTAACAACCAGAAAAAAATAAATTCACTCATTTATGACACTATGATTCACTTATCATTCCTCTCTTCACTCTACCTACATTGACAACCCTTGAAAGCCAGAAATAAAGGCGGCTTTGCAAGGATTCCAACTGTGGGATAATGGCCACACAAAAGCATAATGTCTGCTGTTTCAGATGCAAAGTTAATTAATTTAATAGAAAACATCTGGAGGCAAGCTAATGAAGGCAGAGTCTGTCAATTATCATAATATATAAAAAAAAAGATTTTGCATTTTATGGAAATGTTATTTCTCCCCCTAACAGCCAACTTCTCAGAGAACCAAGGCAAGATTATGAATTCACAGAAGTTTTTCTTTTTTTTTAATTTATGCTTGTATATACTTTGTGTGTGTGTTTGAGTGCATACGTGTGTGCACTGGATATTGGGAACAATATTTACTTATTTATCTGTCTATTTGTATAAATTTATATACATGTATTTATATAAATGAATACAAATTCATAAATTCTCATGGCATTTACATTGTATTTGAAACCATTTTAGGGCCTCTTACCCAATACTTACTCCAATGACTTCCATGGAAGTGTTGCCTGATTAAGAACTGCAAGGGCTAGATGGTGGGCCAGATCCTCAGCTGACGTACACAGCTAATATTCTGACCCTGTGCCTTCAAAGCACATCCCCTTCTTAGTGGGATGCGGGGGGATCCTCCTGGCACTGTGTCTGAGCAGATACACATTGTATAGATGCTCAGGGCCTGGCCAAACACAATCTAATTCTTCATACCATAAAACCTCTAGCTATGTAAAATCATAGCAAATGCATACAAAACAATCACATGTGAAACCTTAGTCCTTCAAGTTAGTAATGGGACAAATCTGAAAAAGATAGGAGGCTGGACTCTGTTTTGGTGACAGTCCATGTGGATTAGCTGAATAAAGGATTTGTTCAAGCATGAATTGCTGAAGAGGCTTTTAGAATAATAGAGGATACTGGTTTTCAAAATTATCTTTGTGCATGTTGAAGAGTGTGTTACTTTATTTGTTAAGAGTTAATTGTGAGGGAAGCTGAGCATCTTGTTGACAACAATAGGAGATGCTGGGGCTTAGAACCTCTCAGGCAGCTGTTAGGATATAGATATTCAGACCTGTCTGCAAAGGCCTATCCTTTAAGAATGTAAGTGTATTCTTATCACTTAGCTAGTTATAGAGGTATAAAAGAAGGAATCAAAGATCACTGTCTGTGGGATGGCCTTCTCTTACTGTGACAGGCTAAAGCCTTCAGCTAAGATGTAGTTAGGCAGCCATAAGCTGGGAAGTGTATGGTCACATTCTCACATTCCAAACTAGTCACATTGAAATAAGGTGCTATTGGGAATACAATCCTGCCCTGATATTCTTCTCACCTCCAGAGAAAGGGAAGAGCCTAGAAGATGTAAAAGGAAACTTAGTTTGATAGCGTCCTGTCTGGCAAGAACTCACTTATCAATAGACACAACTGGAAAACCCTTATGTCTGTATATATGAAGTTGTAAAATACTCACTTCTGTATTGTTTTGTATGTTTACTTGCATGGTCTCTGTCTGGTTCTGTAATTGTCTCTGTCTGCTGTATAATTAATTTTGTTGGGTGAAAACCAGTGAAGGTGGTGGAATATAATTTGTTAAATAACCATGTTACAGTATGTTAGGATTGGTTAGTTAAATTTCAGTAAAATGATTGGTTAAGAAATAGCTAAGCAAAACTCAGGTTTTGCTATATAGTCTGAAGTCAATCAGGAAGTGGTGGGGGGGAATGGGAATAGGGACAGGGGATAGGGGAATTGGGATCATGTTTTGCTAAAGGGGGAAATGGGAACAGGAACAGGGACACAGGCAAGGGTCTGTGGTGTCAGAGCTGGGAAGGGAGACACTAAGGAAGGAAACTGGAATCAGGCTTGCTGGAAGTTCACCCCAATAAACATTGAATTGTTTGCTCCTTTGGACTTTGGGTATTGTTGCTCTCTGTTCATGTGAGAATGACCAGGGAAGTGAGAGGGTGAAGGAATAAGCCCCTAACAGCTTCTTAAATAAATGCTTTTAATATATACTACTTAAATATATGTTTGTTTTTCTATTGTACTTCTATACTTATTCTTCGCATTGATTTCTAGACCTCCTTCCCTATCTTTTGCTATCCCTTTTCTTGCTAACATTTCTCTTCCATGTGTCTGTCTCTCTGCTCTGGTCTTCTGACGCTCTTTCCTGTGGCAGTCTCCTATCTATTAATCATTTTCATTTATGGTTGAATGGTAGAACTAAATTGCTCCTCTTCTTTGTTCATCCGATGATGATAGATATCCCCTCTGACACTCAGATTATCTATCTGGGACAAAATAGCCACAGATCTGAATTTTGCATATGAATTATTATTTATTTTTTTGTTGAATGCCAATAGCATGCTCAGTGCTGTAGTTAGCACAGAAGAAAACAGTCCATACTCCAAAGGTATATTTGTGTATAGATAGTTAGATATGACAGAAAATACAGAAATACAGGTCAGGGACATAAATGCACTGGTGAACCACAAAAAGCCTCGTATTAAAATGGAGAACTTTTAACTTTTCTTTTCTTAATATAATTTCATTCTTTGATGGATTCAAAGACCTCATAGAAGTGTGTTTAGTAGTGGAATTTTATTGAAGAGAGTTATGAATGGTAAACAAGTACAGGGAATTGCTCCAAAAATAATTAACAGTACAGAATCATTCACAGAGGCAGGAAAGGAAGAAAGATACAAAGGTAACAGCAAGATAGCAAACATGGCCAGGGCAACAGAGGGAGTAGGAAAAAAATGAAAGCGAAAATGTAGCTGAGCAGTAGAAAATTTGAAGGTGAGAGTCTTCCCCAACTCCATTTGTCCATATGTCTCCCAAATTTCAAGCCAGGACATTGAATAGGTGTCAGCATTTCAGTAAATTATGTGCCAATGGACAAGTGTCATTGAGTCATATTGGGGTGAATCCCTCCAAAAGATGTATACTGTTGATTGTGGAATAATGCTGCCCTGCCTTTGAGATGTAGAAAGGGTTACTTGGAGCAAAATGAAATGGCTCTATTCCTTCTTCTCAGATATGTCACCTAAACGCAAGTGATTCCACTGACTTGTTTTCTCTCCTTTCCCTTGAGACTCTTTCCCTTAGCTTCTTCTAGTTGTTTATTGCACTGCAGTGTTCACGTAGCCCTAGATATAACAACCATCTTTCATTCCAACTATTGGAAGGCATACAGTATATTGGTGCTGTCAGTAACCTAAGTTAAACAGCCTTCCCTTTTTTGTAGTTTCTTGTGGCACATTCAGGGGCAGGTGTGGGGCAGAAACATTTCTGCTGTTAAACTGATATGATTGATGATGGGGGCCTACTGAAGATTATAAAGGGCATGAGCTGATGCAAATAGCAGAATTTTGTTTAACAGTAGGGTAAAAGGAGCATTTAAGGCAGTAAGGAGACCTGGATAGAGGCAAGCCAAAGTGTGATTTTTCTAAGAGCCAGCCACCTAGCAGCTTGTGAACTATTCTATCAAATTTATTTTAATAGACATTAGTTTATTGTTCATTTTTTTCTAATGTTGAATAAAAATACTGAACCTGCAATTTGTATTAAGCATTTTGACTCTGCCATAATAAACTGAGTTCCTTTAGGAACCACCTTTCTGGTACTTCACACAACAGTATCACATGCAAGTTATAAGCTTGAGAAGAAGAGTAGATATACAAGAGAAATGGTATTTAGATACCAAATACATGAACTGGAAATGACAGATGAGCAATGCATCTAGTGTTACAATTTGAACAGGAGAGACATCTTGTACTTCTGGGATCTAGTCTCCAGGCAAGTGGAGATTGGAATAAAGCATTCATTTCCTTCCTGTTCTACAACAGTAACCTCTGAATAATGTGAGCAAAGAACTAGAGGAGGACACATTTGGTACTGGGTACAAAGTTTTATAAAGAATGCATAGTAGGGATGGTGATCTTTCTGAACAAGCCAGTGCTTTATTTCATTCCTAATTGCTACGTTTGTACCCAGTTCAATGGTCATAGTTTCCAAAAATATCACAAGAACAATGACACCTCAGAGAAGGATTTGCTTTTCCTAATCTTTTACAGAGTGATTGACTGTTCTCATTGTATTGTTGGGACATGACAAAAGTGTGGATGATATGACAGGCAACACCTGCACAGGAGAAACTTGCACATTGATAGTGCATGATGTCTGGAACATCAGGGCTAAATTTCTTTATCATTATCTTGGGTGTAAATGATATTATACTTACAACTAGCAGTGAGCCAGATATTGAAATTCTAATTTTCAAGTTCTAATCATGCATGCTGTACAATGATGAATAAATATAGTTACAATGAATATCTTAAAATATTTATCTTATTACTAAAATATAATCTGGACCATATATAATCTGGACCAATGGCATGTTCAGTGCTGTAGTTTGAGAAGCACAAGATTTTCCATAATAAGCATGTCTTCTTTCATTATCCACCATAATCCTTTCATTACAAGAGTTGTATGGACATTCTTGTTTAATTTTGCAATTTTTCTGCATTAAGAATTGAGATTTTCATCAAAATGTGTTAATTTGTTCTAGGACAAAATCTATTCAAATTTACCAGAGAAGGTAGCTAAATTTTGCACTTGAAAAATTTGTCTTCTTTGCGGTAGTAAATTTATGGGCAAGCAAGACCTTAAAATCTTCATAGAGGCATAATAACAAACATGGCACCCCTCCTAAACTTCTCCATGGTAATGGCTGTCACCTCAAGATGAAGTTTTACCCTTCTGAAAGCCATGATTCCTTGGTTATAGATCATGTGACATATACTGCACAGTGTGCTCAGGACGGCGTTGACTGAAAAGTCATCGTAACAACTGGGATATCTCAAGTTGGAATTAATAGATAATTTCTTGATGAGCAAACTGTCATTCTCCACTAAGAAAAGCACATGACAAAAATGACAAATTTTACATCTCTTTGCAAATCTAATTAAAACCTTTTTATACTAATTTTATCATTGATGTGAACTTTTTTCCTCACATTCACTCCTTCCTGTTCAGGAGGTAAGTCATAAATTTAGGCTTTCTGTAGGGAAAACTTTTTACCTAGTGCTCATAAGCACTGCTCACTGCTCAATTTCTTTTCCTAAATATCATGTTCCACATGTGGACTCTCCTAATACTTCTTAGTTTCTATGCATATGCGGAGCACCACAATTTGACAATAGATCTTGTGACATATACTGCACAGTGTGCTCAGGACGGCGTTGACTGAAAAGTCATCGTAACAACTGGGATATCTCAAGTTGGAATTAATAGACAATTTCTTGATGAGCAAACTGTCATTCTCCACTAAGAAAAGCACATGACAAAAATGACAAATTTTACATCTCTTTGCAAATCTAATTAAAACCTTTTTATACTAATTTTATCATTGATGTGAACTTTTTTCCTCACATTCACTCCTTCCTGTTCAGGAGGTAAGTCATAAATTTAGGCTTTCTGTAGGGAAAACTTTTTACCTAGTGCTCATAAGCACTGCTCACTGCTCAATTTCTTTTCCTAAATATCATGTTCCACATGTGGACTCTCCTAATACTTCTTAGCTTCTATGCATATGCGGAGCACCACAATTTGACATATGCGGAGCACCACAATTCAAATATTTGCTTTTAACAATAAAACAAAGTGAAGAAAGAAAATCCAAAGGGGAAAATGAGACCTTGAAACAACTAGATGATGGAACAACACCCACCTTATCATTATCCTCATAGCTTCATCATCCTTCTCAGCATTTTTTTCCTCTTGATTTATGATATGGGGAAATTACAGTGGAGAAAAAAGTGAGTAATCTTGATTTTTCAAAGGTGCTGAGCATCCACAACTCCTGGTTAAAAGGAGGCATGAGGACTCAGCACCTTTGAAAGTGAAACTATGAATTGCACACTAGCACATTTAATTGCATAATTAAGTAGTTGTAACTCCATAGTAACTCCAGTGGAAGTCCTAACACTGTACATGATAACTTTCACTATCATTGTGTTAACTTCTGGTAAGTATGTACCCAACTCTTGCCTTAATTCTGTTACCAGCTAACTGAGAGCTGGCTTAGGGACTTCAGAGTTACTAACGTTATTGATTACTCATTAACCTGCTCAATAATCCTTTTGTTTTTGATTGCTTAATAACCTGTATCAATCTATATAACAACTGACCTAAACCGACCAGGCCATTATCTATTTGCTCTAAACCATTGTTCATGTGGCATTATTTGTACTGCAACAGACTGAGTCAGGATGCCAAGTATTATTTCTTAATGTGCTCTTTTGGCTTCCATTCTCTTCTACTCCAGGTCTAGGTCCTGATTTAGAAAAGCACATAAGAACTTTCTTAGGTCCTTGGATGAAATCCTGGCCCATTGAAACCAAAAAGAGTTTTGCTACTGGCCTCAGTGGTGCCAGAGTTTCACCCTACGACTATTCAGCACAGTACCTTGGTGCATATTTAAGTATGTGCTTCAGTACAGGAAGCCAATGGAACTCAAGTGCTGTCCTGAACAGAGATGGTTTCCTAAGTCAGCATCTGTATCAGAAAGATTTGTACACTGAAGAGATTTGCATGATGCATAAAACTTGTATACCTTGAAAAGAGTATCATTGATGAGAGGCTGGATGACCCATTTCCTCCCTATTTTCAGTTAATATGAATCTTGATACTGAGCACAAAGAATATGCAGGAGTGAAGGAATATGAGTATGTCTACACCAAAGCTGGAGATGCAATTTCCAGCTCAGGTAGACTTTGATTGAGCTAGACACTAAAAATAGGAGTGCAGTCTCAGTGGTGAGAGCAGAAGAACTATTCCATCTGAAACTCTAGGGGTGTATTTGGGCAGCTAGCCTATCCCGCCACTCATGCTGCTGTGCCATTCTACTTCCAGGACCAAAATATATTCATCTTAATCTGTATTGTTTGTACCATCAGACTGGAAGATTTGCTCCTAATCAAGCTCCAGCTTTTGAGTGTTGACTTGGAGGAGTAACACGTTGGACTGGAGTAAAGCTGATAGGTACTGAAAAAGGAGAATACATTAGGGATTGGAAAGTAATGAGATGTACTATATCCATATCTGCTAGTAGCATGAGCAGTTGCTATTATTTCTCCTTCTGCATTTAGAATCTTGTCTGGCTTTGTTTGGTATGCCAGCCAGGTGCAGCTTGATTTGCACTATATGCTAGTAAGCCTAATATCTTGGGATTCTCCAGATATATCCTGAGGCTTTGGAGACTTGTGTTCAAGAAGAGGAACCTTGCTGGCAGAAATATAACTATATACCATGGGAAAATCCTGTGGGTTTTTTTTTTTGGTATTTTTATTTTAATAGATAAAATAATTAAAACAAGAATCTAATGCCTTTGGGTCTATACAATTATTTTCTTTGAATATCTTTTACCAAAAATGTTAAAAATACACATTTTTATGGTATATAAAGGGGAAAAATGATATGTTCATTTTAGCATCAAATTACATTGTAAAGTGATTGATTTAAAAAAATCTTTACTAAAATCTTGATTATGATATTGTATAAAGTAGCATCAAATATTATGCTTATAGGTCAAACAATATTCATTAATAAGGGAAAGTATTCATGGAATGATAAATGTTTGTTCCTGGATATAGAAACATTTTCACAAACATAGCAGAGGTATTTATAGTGAGTCCTGTGGGGAGGAAGGAAATTTGAACGCCATTTTTTATGGGAATAATATAATCTTTAAGTCACTAATTATGATATATCTGTCTACCCTTTCACCCTGTCATGAGGCATTTATTAACGAGCCACTGTGACACTTACATGCCTCTTTTGCAGTTTGGGTCTCCCAGATCATCTTAGGTGTGATGGGGCTCTGAACTTACTCAGCCTTTGGTTTTGATATCCAGGCAGTCAACAAAATGAGTCTAGTTGTGGGTTAGCCAGCCCTGTGACTGAATCCATGACAGTCCTTTCCTTAAGGGTCTATCAACAATCAAAAGGAAAACCAGACATAAACAAACATAAGGTTTAAAACAAACAAAAGGAAATATTTCTTCACACAATGCACAGAACTCATCAGAACAGGAACTGGTTGTCAGGCGATGTTGTGAGGGCTAAAGCCATAACTGGGTTCAAAAAAGGACTAGATAAGTTTATGGATGATAGGTCCATCAATGGCTATTAACCAGATGGTCAGAGATGCAACCCCGTACTCTGAGTGTCCCTAGCCTCTGACTGACAGATGCTGGGACTGGAAAACAAGGCATGGATCACTTGATAATGCCACTGTTCTGTAAATTTCCTTTGAAGCATCTGGCATTGGCCATTATCAAAATACATGATACTGGGCTAGAAGAAGAATTGGTGTGACCCAGTATGGTCATTCTTACATTCTTACAAGGAGGTGGCAGGACTCTCTTCCTTAATAGAGCCTCTGGTAAGCCACAGCCTGGTTCAGCACCTGTAGGTGAGTCTCTTCTAATAGTCCCAAACTAATGATTCAGTATCCATTTCCCTCAAAACCCTGCCCCCTAACAGGCAGCAGTAGCCCCAAGCAGCTTCTGCCTTCAGACAGGCACCCTCCAGTAGCTGAGGAATGGAGACTTGCTCTCCCCTCAGGTTCCCTAGCATCCGAGCTGGCTACTCCCTTCTACATCCTCCCTCTAGTTCTGACATGCCTTGTAGGTGTGGTAGTGTGGGGCTTCTTGATCCCCGAGCAGTTCATTAAGCTTCATCTGTTCAGTGTGGGGCTTATACCTCCTCTCACCATCTCTATAACTACTACATTTCTGGCACAAATAATAAAATAAATTCTAGTTATTAAAATTACAATTTAGTTCAATTAGACCAATTGTAGGTAGCATCCTATCTCTGCCCTAATTATAAAAATCTTCCAAGGATTAGGCTGCCTAAAAGATTGGCTTTCCTTCAAGTGATCATGACTTCTCTTAACAATAATATTCCACTTGAAGAGTGAAACTCTTGACTAATGGGGAATGTTTGTGAGCTCTGGAGACAGAACTTTCACATACACTAGACTAATATGTAGACTGCTGAACACTGTTGCTTAATGTCATGCTTAATTATTTATGTCATCACCACAGAGATGATTGCTGAAGCCATGCGACCAGAGGTGGAAAGGAAGATGATCACAGATCCAAGGACAAGGCTGAAGAGGGGAGGAGAAGGATACACCAAGATGATGGAGGAATGTACAGAGAGATTGGAGGAGAACCAAGAGAGGGCTTGTGAAAGCCAACAGTAACCTGGAAGAAAAGTATGATCAACAGTGTGAAAAGCACAAAAAACATTGAGGAGGAAAAGGAATACAGGCCTGGAGATATGGTTAGGAAGAGAAACCTGATGAAGGTGCAGTGGAAAAAGTGGTAACCAGGCAGGAGGAAATACAGGCCAGAGCTGAAGCATAGAACTCAAGGAAATGGTTGCAGATTGCTCATGTAAGAAGTTTGGAGATGAGGGAGAGAGATAGGGGTAACTGGAGAGGCAGGTAGGGTATAACATCTGAGAACGGAGAAGATCAGCAAGTGTTTATATTTAAAGGGGAAGTAATCAGAAGTTGGTGACTTTCACCTCCCCAACCACTGCACACTCTACCGTAGGGGTCAGCAACCTCTGGCACGCGGCTCGCCAGGGTAAGCACCCTAGCAGGCCGGGCAGGTTCGGCCAATCACAGCTCCCACTGGCCGCGGTTCACCGTCCCAGGCCAATGGGGGCGGCAGGAATCCGTGACCAGCACATACCTTGCCCTCATCACTTCCTGCAGTTCCCGTTGGCTTGGGATGGAGAACCGCGGCCAGTGGGAACCATGATCGGCCGAACCTACTGACGCGGCAGGTAAACAAACTGGCCCAGCCCACCAGGGTGCTTACCCTGGCAGCTGCATGCTAGAGGCTGCCAGCCCCTGCTCTACCTACGCAGTACGAGATTATTCTATCTTTATGAAAGTTCAATGGGATTTATCATCTGTAAACGTCCGGCATTGGGGCTCGGCCCTCTCAGGCGTAGCTGGGAGCCAGGGTGCCTCACTACGCGGCAAAATAAGTCAGCATTCAGACCGCTCAGCAGGGGTAGGGCTAGCAAATAGTCTCTAAGCTCAGGCCCTGGGGTGGCGGGGGGGGGGGGGCACCAAGCAGTTCAGAGCTCAGCTCCTTCAGCAGAGGCTGAGCAAACCAGTAGTTTATAAAGCCCAGGCCCTGGGTCAGGGCAGGGCACTAAGCAGTTCAGGGCTCAGCTCGTTCAGCAGGGGGCTGAGCAAACGGATAGTCTATGAGCCCAGGAGAAAGGCCTCCCTAGGCCAGTGAGAGGGGGAGTCTGCCACCCTTGGAAGGGTGGCAGGGGGAACGCAGGCCCTCCCACTCCACTGCGTTCCAGCCCGGGGCCCTAGCAGCAACCAAGACTCGCTGTTGTCAGTGGGGATCCTGGCCGCAACACATTGACATTGGTTCAGGCTCTTCGGGAGCCAAACCAGGGTCGTCTACCCCTAGGCCACTTCCGACCAAACCCTCTCTGGGTACCTGTATCCCGCCGGCATCTTCTGGTGGGTCCCAGACCATGGGTTCCTCAGGATACTGGGCATGGGGCAGGCTCGGCCCGGGCAGGAGCTTGGCCCCCCGCGTCTGGTCTCTTCGGCGGCCAGCCTCCAAGTGAGTGCCGGGGCTGTGCTTTTATACTTCCTGTTCCACCCCTTGACTTCCGGGGGGGTGGGAACGGGTGGTGGTGGCTCCGCCCATGTTGGAGGCTGCAGGGGCTGTGCCTTTATACTTTCTGTCCTGCCCTTTGACTTCCGGGGGGTGGGAATAGGCTGTGGTGGTTCCGCCCACGTTGGAGGCTGCAGGGGCTCAGCCCTCTCAGGTGCAGCTGGGAGCCAGGGCGCCTCACTACACTATCAGATAATAGTTAATAATAAGTACATTTCCAGAAATCAGAATATATTCCTGGATGACTAAGAAACAGAAAAATGGGCTGTATTTGTCGTGTATGTTCATTGCAATGAGTAGTTTAGCAAGCTCTACTATTTAGTGGATATTATCTTCAAAACTATTACTGATAGACTGTGTTTAAATCACAGTCTATCAGTAATCCTCCCACTTCCACTGCCCGGACACAAAACCTTGTCCCTGTCGGACCTCTCCCACACTGCCCCTAATATATGTCACTGCTTTCCTAAATTTCTCTGCCTTAAAAATGTCCCGTCTCATGCCAAATCTAACTTTAAAAATTCCTCTGTTTCCAAATGCCTCTTAAATTCTCTTTCCTGGATCTCTATTATTGACTTTATGACTAACTGCTTTAATCTGGACTATATTCCTCATTTTTTTTACATGACTGTATTCAGTAATTTATTCCATATACTATCTTTTATTTTTCACTCTGAAACGTTTGTTGGGATTGGAATAAACTTTTTTAATGCAAAAGCCTAAATAAAGTTAAGTTGTTTTGTAATGCAGAATAACATACAGTACACACTGAACATATTTCTGAATCGTGAAGACATCTTCACTTTGCCTGATTACAGAAGAGATCAAGGTGGAGAAGGACATCTCTATTGATATGGTGACATGGTAGTTCCAGGTAAGTATAAATAACCACAGTTATCGTTTGTACTCAAAGTTAGTTAAATAGGTACAGGTCTCATTCCAGGAAACTGGACTTGGGAAACACTGAATACATGCTAAATATCACTGAAGGCTGTGTTCAAATTATTAACTGGCATTTTTTATGCAATTCATACTCTCTTGCAGAATCTTCAAATGTTTGGTAAACTGCATGGCTGGAATAAATGAGCTTGGATTGCCTCCTGCAGGACAAGATCATGAACTCAACCATCTCATGGTCACTGCTGCCCAGGTTGCCACCCACTTCTACTTCCCCTACCAATTCTTCCCGGTTTGTGAGCAGCAGGTCAAGATTAGCATGGCTCCTAGTTGGTTCCTCTAGCACTTGCACCAGAAAGTTGTCCCCTACACTCTCCAAAAACTTCCTGGGTTGTCTGTGCACTGCTGTATTGCTCTCCCAGCAGTTGTCAGGGTGATTGATGTCCCCCCTGAGAACCAGGGCCTGTGATCTGGAAACTTCTGCTTGTTGTCTGAAGAAAGCCTCATCTACCTCATCGTCCTGGTCTGGAGGTCTATAGCAGATGCCCACCATGACATCACCCTAGTTGCTCTCGCCTCTAAACTTAACCCAAAGACTCTCAACAAGCTTTTTTTCCAGTTTCATACTGGAGCTCTGAGCAATCATACTGCTCTCTTACATACATACAGTGCAACTCCTCCAACTTTTCTTATCTGTCTGTCCTTCTTGAACAGTTTATACCCATCCATGACAGTGCTCCAGTCATGTGAGTTACCACACCAAGTCTCTGTTATTCCAATCACGTCATAGTTCCTGGAATGTGCCAGGACTTACAATTCTTCATGTTTGTTTCCCAGGCTTTTTGCGTTCTTGTACAAACATCTAAGATAACTAGCTGATTGCCCTACTTTCTCAGTGTAACCCTTCTGCCCCTCTGAGTTGGCAGCAACAAGGGCCGGGTTCAGTATCCAGGAGTTCCGTTTTAATAACACCATGCATAACCGGCTTGAGCCCCCACCCAATGACCTGGGACACTTACATACCACACCCTCCTGGGCACCTCTAGGAGGCAATACTTCCCCTCTTGCAAGCACTGAGTCTGAGTGTAGCAAAATCCTTTTAATAAGGAAACAATGCGGCATCCCACTGGAGAAACACAAACCATAAACAAAACCCACCTCCAAGTACAGTTGGCAATATCCTTTCCCCTTTTAGGGTCTTAAGTCCAATTACCCCAAAGTCCAACAACCCAAAAGTCTCTGGTCAGTGCCACCCCAGAATTCAAGAGTTTATCTGCCGTGTTTTACCCCACTCCCCAGCCTGGGTGGAAAGGGAAGGGGGAGAGAGTCCACACAGGATGTTAAGGGGCACCTTATGTGGGCCAGGGCCAACTGCTCCACCTCTCTGTGAAGTTCTGCTGCAGCCTTCACCACGACCCGTTCCACCACACCAGCTGTGCCGCTTGTCCAGCTGTCTGTGCAAACCACTTCACTCTGCTCACTGCTCCATGGACTGCTCCAACACACTGCAAACTGCTCCGCTCTGCCAGCCACTTAACGATAGGTCTTCAGGCTCACCCACAGGTTAACACAGCACTCGGTGATCTCAGCTCAGCTCGGTCCCTTCAGTGATTTCAGCTCTTAGTAGGGGAGCCCTGGTGTTGGTGCACCATTGGCTCAACATGAATTCAGCTCAGCAGTCTTTAGATGGACTCCTAATGGAATCAAAATTAGCTCTACTCTTTAACAGTGGAGAGAGGAGGATGTGCAACTGGTGTTCCAGGCCCTTAAAAGGAGCCCATACCATCAGATACACACACCAGTCCCCAACCTCTCTCTCTCTTCATGGGGTTTTGGAACCCATGTCCCGTGTTTAGCAAGTATCACACAACTGAGGTTGAGTCATCTCTGTCACAAAGCAGTCCCACAGCTCCCCATTCACACAATCAGGGTGACAAACTTTTTTTTTCCTGCCCCAATAACAAAGAAATTGGGGATCCCAGAGCTGTTAAAATAACCATCCCAGTCTGCTGTGGGCTTATGCTAAGTGGGGGGTGGATGCCAATGCAAATCTTTCCCCACTCCTTGAAATTCTTGGAATTCTTTCCACATTCCCTAAAATTCACCACCAGATGTCAGGGTAGCGCTCATCCTGACTCTGCTTACATCAGTATGAATCAGGAGGCCTCCCCTGTTCCACCCTCTTCCTTGTGTTTCCTCCCAGTATCCCACTTCCCCACTTACCTCAGGGCTTAAGTCACCATCCCCTGTCAAACCTAGTTTAAGGCCCTTCTCACTAGGTTAACAAGCCTGCCTGTGAAGATGCCCTTCCCTCTCTTCATTAGATGGATCCCATCTCTTCCTATGGTCGAAGAATCCAAAGCCCTCTCTCCGACACCACCTGCACAACCATGCATTTACCTCCACAATTCAATGGTCTCTATCTAGGCCTTTTCCTTCAACAGGGAGGATGGATAAGAACATGACTTACACCTCAAACTTCTTTATCCTTCTTCCCAGAGCAAAGTAGTCTGCAGTGACACACTCAAGGTCTTTCTTGGCAGTATAATTGGTTCCCACATGGAGAAGTAGGAAGGGATAGCGGTTCAAGGGCTTGATTAGTCTTGGCAGACACTCTGTACATCCTGAATTCTAGCTCCAGGCAAGCAGCACACTTCTAGATTTTCCTGGTCTGGACAGCAGATGGATGACTCTGTCTGCTTTAGGACAGAGTCTCTGACCACCACCACTCGTCTCCTCCTCTTGGGAGTGGTGGTCATGGAATCCCCATCTCTAGGACAATGCATCCCATGCCTTCCTGTCGATGAGGTCTCCTTCTGATGTCTTCCCTCAGATAACTCTTCCAAACCATTCTCCACCGTAGTACCTGTGCAAAGAGTTTGAGAATGGTTTCTTACCTCTATCTGCACTGGGGGTACTTGAATTCTCCTCTTTCTTCTTCTGGAGGTCACATGCTGCCAATTTTCTTCCCCACTCTGCACTGCCCTCTCTGATTCTTCAGCATGCTGTGCTTGCAGTACCGAACACTGACTTCTAGCCAGAAAGTCTTCATTTTCTCTGATACAATGCATGGTTGATACTTGGGTCTCTAGTCCTTTAACCTTTTCTTCCAATAAGGAGACCAGCTTGCACTTCATATGGACAAAGTTGCTTTTATCCTCTGGGAGAAAAGTCAAACATGGCACATCCTGTGCAGGTCAAAAGAGCTGCTTACTCACTATCCATATTGCCTTTTTTCTAAAAGCCTCTTCAGATGCTGGATTTACTGCTCACAGAAGCCGGAAAGTCAAAAGACTCTGTGGGAACTCCCCCACAGGTGAACAACCAGGCAAACTCCGTTTGCCCATCCTCTGTTCACCCACCTTGACAGTTCACCTCCCTTAACATGGGTGGTCATGAATTAACCCTGTGTTTGATGGTGGTACATTACAGTGACATCGTCTATTGTACTATTTAATGAACACATCTGTTGGGATTGTCTCTCTGTCAGATACCTGGTTACCCATAAAACTAGCTATTTTAAAGTTTCTGTACTTTAAAAACTTTCTGATTAGCTGAAAATTTTATATGTTATTTTTTTTTCAGTTCTATTCAGTGACTAATCATCTGCCACCTAACAATGCACCATGTTGCAGGGAGGTTGAATAGCTGCCTACCACAATGAGGTTTAGTGAGAACTGAGTAGCTAACAGTGGTGGTAAAGTGCTTTGCCAATGAAAACTGCTGTGTAAGTGCTAAATATAATTATTATTATTAAAGGCACATTCCAACCCAAATGTTTCTGTGATTTTATAGCTCGCATAGATTTCATTTGGCATAATATGCAAAAATGGCTTTTTTAAGAGTGGTCAGGTAATAAAAGTTCCTGGTGTACATCTAGTTGAGATGCTCATGTAAATTTGCAAGACAGGAATCAAATGTATTTTAACATATTTAACCAACTACTTATGTGTATGATCATATATCTAGATATCTTTTTAACAAAGTATTTTCAATGGAATTATGAGTCATTTTTAGGGGTGGAATCCATAACATGGTTACAGAACAAAGGTCCATAATGTGTAACCCTTTAAACATGTTGAGTGGTACCTTATTCCACAAGTAGCCTAAAAATTAAAAAATAAGATCTTACTCACTGAGAGTCAATGTGACCCATGTAGACCCTCACATGCTAAGGAAATATCAGAGAGGGGCCAGATGATGATTGGTCCTGGGGTTGATAGATGTAAGGGTATGGTGCAATAAATCTCCTTCCTTTGCATGCCCCTATAAGGGTTCAGTTTCTGGGCTTTGAGTGCAGCATTCCCTGTGGGAAGGAAAGGGTCACAGAGGACCATGAGGCATAGTCCCACAATGACACCCCCTACCTCCCCCAGGGTATGTGAGTCACAGTGCTTCTCCTCCGAGCTTTGTAGGAGATTAGAGATAAGGGCAGAACTTTAGTCCCTGCATTCTAGAAGATATGGCAAACATGGGGAGGGGGGAAAAGTGAACATCAAGCTAGAAAGTGTGTTTCTTAAACAATGCAGAAAACAAGACTTGCTTGTTATTATTTATTATTCAAGCAGCACTGTAACTGCACCCAGCACTTTACAAATCCAATATAAGCATATAATAAAATCCCTGACCCAAGATGTTTACAATAAAACTTAACTAGTACAGTTCAGCTCTGGCTAAATTCTGTGCAAGTGGAGTGAGGAGGCACTGCAAGTACAGAGACATTCAGAATCCCACTGAGCAGTGTAGCCTGCTCCTTCGAATCCCTGTGGGTGCTAGATAGGGGTGTACAGGGGCTATGGCTCCACCCTTCCTCCCTGCCAATCAGCAGAGCTAGCTTTTTGAAGAATAGAGCAGCATATGCACCAGTACGCCCTGCTCAGAAGATCTTAGGGAGGAATCTCGCTGATTCAAAAATAATTTCTCCTGGGAACTCTGCCTGCCTTGTTTTCCCTTATCATGCACTGATGGCATCCAGGGCACAATCTAATTAGAAGTTAAGCCTTTTTTTTTCTTTTTCTTTTCTATTTTTGGTTGTTGTTATCGCTTTAGCAAAATGACTTACTGGATCCTTTCCTTATTTCCTGGATCAGCAGCAAGAATTCAAAGAGGCGGTCAGTTCTAAGTACTATTTAAAAACTCATATATTTGTATTTGCTGTGAATATATTTCCTTTTCTGTTCTTGTCTTTTGATTTATTTTGATCTATTTCATTGCAACCCTAAACCTATGCTCAAACATGGCATCTGTATGGCCAATTGTCGGTCAAAAGGTCACATTGGTGCCATGTGCAACACTGTAGTGCTGTGTGCTACCCTATGATGCGGTGTGCAACATTATAGTGCTTTGTCCCTATTCTCGAATTTTCTGTCTGGTCAACTGTGGGTCAGGTTGGTGCCATGTGCTACAGTACCAGCATGCTGTGTGCAAAAGAATAGTGTGCTGGGTGTAGATCCTGTTTACGTAGAGGGTACCAGCTCGTAACCTGGAAGGTGAAGGAGCTAGGGACCAATCAGACGCTGACATGAGTAAGGGTCTTCAAATAAAACTGTATTCAGCACCAAAAATGGCAGGACTATCCACGTGTTAGCTGAAAGGCCTGATCATCCTTTCAGCCAGGGTCTCCTCCAGATTTTGCCGTGTAGTGTCGTGTCTTTTTTTGGATTATTTCCCCCAATTCGTCATGCCCTTGGTGTCTGTACTGCTGGCCAGCTGCGCCTGGAGTGTGGTATGTGCATTTTAATTTCTGTAAATATTCTGTTTGTTTAGCCTCTTCCCCTTTTTTCCCCTCTCTTACTTGGTGCAAAATTGTGTATACAGTATATGAGAGCCAAGTTGTTGTATTGATTGCTATTGTGGTTAGTTGGTGTATTTTACAATATTTGGTTAATGTGTGCACAGTTTACTTAGTTTTGTGTATCTATTCTGGATTTTAGTGAGCAGTTAATCATAGAGCATTTGGTTTCCTGTTGCTGGATGTAAATAGACTGTTTAAAGTTGTGTGTGTGTATTCCTGTTCTGATAGTATTGCTAGTTGGTAAAAGTGCTCCTCCCCAGCCCAAGTTGTAACTTATCCCCATTAATAAATGGCCATGTGGTTTCAAATTTCAATCTGTCATGTTTTGATTTTCCTCTCTCAATCAAATACTTACTCAAACCTGCATTGGTCTCGGACATATTTGTTTTGAGGAAATGCTTGCCCCACCCAGCATGGATGACCACTGTTCTCTGTTTTCGAGAATGTTAGTTCTCCTCTGCTGTCTAAGGAACAGGTCTTGCACTGGGATTCACTAGTTCACACCGTAGAGCACATACAATTGTACAAATGAAGTAAGTATTGCTACACACAGGGGTATCGTAGAACTGGTAAGAAATTGCTGATACATCAAAAGCTAAACATTTCATAGAAACATGCTGCTTTTGATAAATCTTCTGATGGAACACAGACAGTGTTCTGAAACTTCCCTGCTAGATAGATTTCTGCCTAGTTTCTTTCCAGCTTGCCCACTGAGCTCCTCAACAGCATGTTAAGGTCTATGACAGCCCCACCATTTGAACTGTCCCAGATTGGGCCAGAGAACCCAGGGCTTCCAGGGTATTCTAGGTAGCCTTGCTATGTAGACTGCTCCGGGACTCCAAGCATATGTCTACATTACAATCAGGAGGCATGATGGCAGGATATGTATTCATACCCAAGCTAACTTTCATGTAGCTAGATCAACCCTAATTCAAGTAAAAATAGCAGTGTAGCCATGGCAGCAGGGGGGCAGCATGAGCTAATCTTCCAAGTTTGTGCCCAGGGTCTTGGATGGGGTTGAACTCAAGAGTCTAATCCACATCTCTACTCCTGCTGCTGCAGCTACACTAGTATTCTTACTCAAACTAGCTTTGAACTAGCTAGATCAAGTTAGCTCATGTATGTCAACACGTGCTGCAATCATGTCTCCCGACTGCTGTGTAGACATACTCTAAGTTTCACAGCTGTCCATCACTGAATAGCAGTAGTGAAACTGACCTGCACAATGAAAATGATTTCAATCAGCTCTAGTGTAGTGGTCCAGGCTTGTAGAGGCTGATGCAAGATCAGACACATAGTTTGTATTAATATCTGTAACTGTTTTTTCTCTCTTCCTTTACATTTAAAGGGTAGAGTTATTTTATCATTAAGTAGTTATTTGGTATTACAATAGTGCCTGGAACAATTAGATCCCTATTGTTCTAAGGGCTACAGACACATTTTTTTTGCAATATCGAATGTCAAAGTCTACTATTGTATATCTACCATTTGTTCACTACGGATCCAGTCCTTAGGACTTAGTTACTTTTTTAATGTTTATTATGTGGGGCATTTTAAGGTCTTTTTACCTAAAACCTAAAATTCCTTTTGTTTTCTCAGTTAGTTTCTACCAAAGTTTCTACAAAAGAAGTCCAGTCTCTCTTTTTTCCCTACTGCATCAGTTTGTGTTTCTTTACCACGCTTATTTATATATTTTATTAGATGCTTTAACAAATATTTAGCAAATCACAATGTAATATAGGTGCAAAAACCCCAGAAGACATCAGAATCACAAAAAGCATTATTGGAATTTGGTGTAAATAAATCATAGAAGTCAATGGCAACAGAAATTAGAAGAAATATGTCCAAATGTTACTCTGTTTTTTCTATGTACGTGTTATTAATAAACAGTTAATTTGAAAGCACCGAGAGGATAAAAGCATTATAAGGAATAGCCAACATGGATTTGTCAAGCACAAATCATGCCAAAAAAACCATAATTTTCTTCTTTTAGTAAGGTGTTTGACATAGTCCCGATGCGGCGGGTAAACAAACTGGCCCAGCCCATTGGAGTGCTTACCCTGGCAAGTCACATGCCAGAGGTTGCTGACCCCCATTATAAACCCAGGCTATTCTCTTCTAGTACTTTGAAATCATAAAAAAGCCCCACATGACCAAAATATTTAACTTTGAAAACTGATGTATATGCATGAAAAATGGCTTCTCATAAGAAATTTTCTAGGAATAATAATTTATATTCCAAATTGTGTAAATAGGGTATTAAGGTTAAACTCATTACAAAGCTTTTATTAGTCTCTAGTCAAATAGTAGTGCATGTTTTTAAAATGTTCTTCATACCTGTGTAAAATGGTTGGTCATAGTGAGTAAATATGGTCGACTATGAGCATTAAATAGATAACATGCATTAAAAAAAATCTAAATATCTATTTCCATGATACACTTAAATGGTACTAAAGAGACTTTTAAAGTGCCTAGCATATATACTCTAATCTGTGTTTTAAAGCATACCATAAAAATACATTTTTAAATGATAGACTTTAACTGCTCAAAAGGAGGTGTTATGTCCTGTCAGATCCACTCATGTTTCATGCAGTTCTAGAAGATTATTTTTTGCCTGGTTGTTTTTGGAAATAACTATTGTAAACATACATGAAATAGTATCAGAGGGGTAGCCGTGTTAGTCTGGATCTGTAAAAGCAGCAAAGAATCCTGTGGCAGCTTATAGATTAACAGACGTTTTGGAGCATGAGCTTTCGTGGGTGAATACCCACTTCGTCAGATGCATGTAGTTGAAATTTCCAGGGGCAGGTATATAAAGACATAAAACATACATCTTTCTGTGATATTAAAATTTACCTAGTAATTAATGTAACATGCCTAAAATGACACAAGTCAAATACTTTTTAAATCAGTAATTTTACATTTTTGCCCTCCCAGTGTTTATAATCCCTCTTTGACTCTGAACATTTGATTCCAACCCTAACCATTTTGTCCTTTACCATTTGGCAAACCATTTCATCATGTTTTTTAAATGCTGCACAATCCAAGACAGGTTGCTTTTGGGTGAAATTCAACTGATGTGAAAGGCTGGAGCAAGATGTCCTGTACTAATCAAATGCTGCAGCATATCTGGGGTTGGAGTGAGGGCCTGGAGCTGCAGAGAAGGTCTTGACTAGGCTGAAAGTAAATGGGAGTTTAAAGGCAGGCCCAAGAAGATGACAATGGACTGAAACTGCACAGATACAGGTCTCCAAATTACACTCTATTTTGGAAAAGCATCCAAAAAAGCAACATCCCACTCCTGAGTTAAGAAGTTGAATGTCATCCTCTAAATGCCTACAGCCAACACAGCTGCATAGACTCACATATATTAAGGTGTAATATAGTAATACTGAATTTCACTCAAACTAGTCTTTCACTGGTGATCAACCAATATCATCAGCAATATCGGTGGGAATGCAAGGTTAATTTATTTAATTCTTAGCCATTCATTATATTAACTTTCTATTGATGTGGAGTCAAAAGAAGGAATGCATGTAAACAAATAGTTACTCTTGTGTGGAGTAGGGCCTCCACAAAACAATGGCCTTTTTAAAAGAAAAAATGTAATATAAAGAATGACTGTTTTACATAAATAAAAAGGGATTCTGGATAAGATTTTTTACTAGCGTAATCATTTTAAAATAAGTGCCTAAAAACTACTTGACAGTGCTCCTTTAGGCGCTGATCCAACAAAGCACTTTAATGTCTGCCTAGATTTGAGTAATCCCATGGAAGTCAAGAAGAGTACTCATGTGATTGGAGTTAGGCAAAAGCTTAAGTGCTTTGCTGGATTGTGGCCTTAAACATTACTGTCTTCTTTTATGTCGATAAGTATTGCAAGAGTCAATGTGTGATTTTATGTACCAAAATCTATATAATGCAGGGAAAGTGGTGTAGCCACTTCACATACTCACTTGTTATTCTGCTTCTATATATATTGCAAAAGTTCTTCCACAGCATTTCCTCACTCCTGCGCTTGTAAGAGAAATGTATTGCATTAGGTATAGTTTGCTCAAAGAGATGCAAGTAGCAGTCATTGCTCTGTTAGGGCTGCTGCACATAGTTATTTATATTCCAGTAGCATCTAAAGGCTCCAGCTGAGATCAGGATCCTATATTGCAACCTACAATATGAGATGGTCTTTGTCCCAAAGAGCTTATAATGTAAGCAGAGAGTGAAGAGAAGTGAATCGCTTGAGGTCTCACATCTAGTAAGGGACATAGCAAGGAACAGACCCAGAACTTCTCTCTCTCAGTTCAGTGCCCTTTCCATTAGGGAAAACACCATCCAAAACATGTCTACTTTCCCTATGAGCATACCTTATATCATGCCTCTCCTGATTTTGCAAAGTCAGTGCAATCAGCTTTTTCTGTGTGCTCCATTGGTGTCAAAAGATGTACTAATGTGTGTATATGCACAATGACTGCCATAATTTGATACCAATCCTTAATGTTCTACAATAATGTTCTACTTCTAGAAATAACAGATGTAACTGAGAGCAGAATTTGGCTTCCTGAACAAGTAAGGCCCTAATCTTACAAAGGCGTACCTATGTGCTTAACTTTATACACTGTGAATTCCAGGGATCGGCAACCTCTGGCATGTGGCTCTTCAGGGTAAGCACCCTAGCAGGTTGGGCCAGTTTGTTTAGCTTCCGTGTCGGCATGTTCGGCTGACTGTGGCTCCGACTGGCCATGGTTCGCTGTCCCAGGCCAGTGGGGGCTGAGCTAAGCATTGCAGGAAAGGGATGTGCTGGCTGCGGCTTCCTGCCACCCCCATTGGCCTGAAACAGCGAACCGCAGCCAGTGGGAGCCAGGATCGGCTGAACCTGCCAACGCAGCAGGTAAACAAACTGGCCCGGCCTGCCAGGGTTTTTATGCTGGCAAGCCACGTGCCAGAGGTTGCCGATTCCTGGTGTAGCCATTGAAAACAACAAGATAACTCTCATAGGAAAAAAAAGATCAAAAGTTAAGGACCTGCACAGAACTAGCATTGCAAGGTCATGGCTCTAAATATGATTTGAAGTTTAGTTTCATGTAAATAAGCAAGACACTGCACTCCTCATGATTCTACAGATTAAATATGAGGTAAAATCCACACTAATGTCCATCAAAAGTGACTCAGGTTATTTTCTTTTTTAGAAATTAATTTTGAGCAAAGTGGGATGGGATGCGGTGTGGGTGGACAGAAGATAGCTGCCATTTTTGAAAGAACCTCCTTCATCTGATAGCTATAGATTAACTGATTCAAACAAGTGTCCCAAGTTTAATTTGTAATATGAATTAAATTGAACTTGCATTTCTGATAATTTCCATAGCAAGAGAAAGGATCTAATAAAAATCAAGCTGAGTTTCTTATAATGTGAGACTAGAGAATTTCTATTTTCCCTGCAGCCTTTTTTTAAAATATAGTCCATAGATCAGTTTATGATGTGATAGTCAAAGTAATATAATTTGTTTTTCATCTATAATAATTTTATTAAAAAAAAACAGATTAAAAAAACCCAAAAGACAGAGCATATGAAAGCAGATTTGTTGGCGAACCAAGTTAATTTAATCTTTTAATATTGTAGCTCCATTCACTCTTAGGTAAAAACATTCTTAGAAAATATTAAGGAAGGTGTGATTATTGCATTTGTGGTTGAGGGGTGGACATTGTTACTGTCAAAATAAATACTCATGCTAGCTTATTATTTCTTAACTGATGGACTGTAGAATGAGTCATTTCTTTCAGGTGATGTTTCAGCTAACGTCTCAAAGGATTAGATCCACAAGAGATTTAAGCATCTAAATCCAAAGTTTAGATCCTCAAAACCCCTTTTCAGCTGCTAATTAACCTTGTAGGGCCTGAATTTCCACTGGAAAATCCCCTAGATGCCTATGTTTCTGCCAGTGGGCATGTGCAAATATGCCTGATGCTGCTGCTCTGTCCTGTCTCTAAATGCCAGGATGATTCACAGGCTACATCTACACTTGTAGATGGGGATGTGATTCCCAGCTCACTTAGACAGTGTCTGCACTAGCTTGAGCAATGTACCCTCGACAGCACTGGTGGCAGCTCAGGCTAGCTGCCTAAATACATTCCCACCCAGTCTTCCTTGGTATAAACTCAGGAAGCTAGCATGAGCCACTGCCTGCGCTACCCTATTACTTCACTGATGTTTTTAGCACACCAGCTCCAAGTGTAGACTTAGCCACAAATGAGACCATATGCACTACCACATCACCTATTTTCTTTCCTTCAGGAAAAGACTGACTTGGATTAGGCACCCATCTCCAGGAGAGGGTTCATGACTGTGAATCCCTAGCAGAGATAGGATCATAAGTCCTTTTGAGGGGCAGAAGTTAGGTCCTCAGCTGCTCTCCTCAGCATTTCCTACTGGGTAGCCAGCTTCCTGCTCAGCATGATGACATTAATCCCACTCTTAGATGCCTAACTCTCCACATTGTATAGGGAGCCAGGGTGCCTAATTTAGGTTTTGCAATGCTAAGCCTAAATCCCCTTTGTGGATCTATCCCAAATGTTTTGATAAATATTTAGCCATATTTATGATTATATAAATCTGGTTTGGCTGTTTTCCCGTAAAGAAAAAATAAATTTGACCAGAGATAGAGAGCATGCAAACCTGAGAATGAGAGTGAAATTCACCCCTGCTCAGAGGACCAGTAAAAAGTCTGTGCCCCACTGTAAGCCGGTTGTGTCGGGGCTCGTCCCCTCAGGCGCGGCGGGGAGCCAGGGCGCCTCCTTGCGCGCCGCAGTCCGGGTAGGCTTAGCCCTCGGCAGGTGTTGAGCGGGGTACAGGGTCTGTAAACAGGGTAGAGCCCCGGCCCTCTAGCCGCGGTCAGGGCTCTCAAAGTCAATAAGCCCCGGCCTTTGGACAGGGCGGGCAGCAATAGTTCAGGCTCAGGCCTTCAGCGGGGCTGAGCAAACACAGTATCAGCCCAGGCCCTTGAACAGGCCGGGCAGTAATAGTTCGGGCTCAGGCCCCTAGCAGGGGCTGAGCAAACACCGTGTCAGTCTGGGCCCTTGGCTCGGGCGGGGCACCAAACACAAGTCTAGTTCGCTCTGGCCCTCTGGGTCAGGGCAGCGCAGTGGCAAAGTCAAAGGGGCCCAGCCCTTGGTTCGGGCGGGGCACCAAACACAAGTCTAATTAGCTCTGGCCCTTCTGGTCAGGGCAGAACAGTGGCACAGTCAACGGGGCCCAGCCCTTGGTTCGGGCGGGGCACCAAACACAAGTCTAATTAGCTCTGGCCCTTCTGGTCAGGGCAGAACAGTGGCACAGTCAACGGGGCCCAGCCCGTGGTTCAGGCGGGGCACCAAACACAAGTCTAATTCGCTCTGGCCCTCTGGATCAGGGCAGAGCAGTGGCAATAGGCGGGAAGAGGGGGAGTCTGCCACCCGGTTACGGGTGGCAGGGGGAACGCAGGCCCTCCCACTCCACTGCGTTCCAGCCCGGGGCCCTAGCAGCGGTCAAGACCCGCTGCGGTCAGTGGGGATCCTGGCCGCAACACACTGACATGGGTTCGGGCTCTTCTGGAGCCAAACCAGGGTCGGCTATCCCCGGGCCACTTCCAACCTCCCCCTCTCTGGGTACCTGGTTCTTGCCGGCGTCGTCTGATGGGTCCCAGACCATAGGTTCCTCCGAGTACCGGTCGTGGGGAAGCTCATGCCACTCCTTGGGGTATCGGGCACACGGCAGGTCAGGCCGACGTTCCTCCGGGTAGTGGGTGCGAGGCAGGTCCGGCCAGCGCTCCTCCGGGTAATGGGAGTGAGGCAGGTCAGGCCAGCGCTCCTCTGAGTAATGGGCGCGAGGCAGGTCTGGGTAGCGCTCTTCCGGGTAATGGGCGCGAGGCAGGTCCGAGCAACGCTCCTCCGGGTAATGGGCGTGAGGCAGGTCAGGCCAGCACTCCTCTGGGTAATGGGCACAAGGCAGGTCCGGCCAGGCAGGAGCCCGGGCACCAGCGTCTGTGCTCTCCGGCGGCCAGCGGCCAACTGAGTGCTGGGGCCGGGCTTTTATACTTCCTGTCCCGCCCCTTGACTTCCGGGGGGTGGGGACAGGCCGTGCTGACTCCGCCCACTGAGGCGCCTGCTCTGGCTCGTCCCCCTCAGGCGCGGCAGGGAGCCAGGGCGCCTCCTTACACCCACCAAATCTTACTTAAGCCCTCCAGACCAGTAAATGCTCACATAAGATGTAAATGTTTATATTATGGGTGTCTTTTCTTGATCTTTCACTTTCTCTGTATATTTCTTTGTTTCCTTCTCTTTATCTCCTTCTATATTATATTTCAAGTCAAGCAGGACCTAGAATATCAATAATTTAATAATTTTCCATGTATCAGAGGGGTAGCCGTGTTAGTCTGGATCTGTAAAAGCAGCAAAGAATCCTGTGGCACCTTATAGACTAACAGATGTTTTGGAGCATGAGCTTTCGTGGGTGAATACCCACTTCGTCAGATGCATGTAGTGGAAATTTCCAGGGGCAGGTATATATATGCAGGCAAGCTAGAGATAATGAGGTTAGTTCAATCAGGGAGGATGAGGCCCTCTTCTAGCAGTTGAGGTGTGAAAACCAAGGGAGGAGAAACTGGTTTTGTAGTTGGCAAGCCATTCACAGTATCTGTTTAATCCTGAGCTGATGGTGTCAAATTTGCAGATGAACTGAAGCTCAGTCAAAGAGAAACTGCTGAGCTTCAGTTCATCTGCAAATTTGACACCATCAGCTCAGGATTAAACAGAGACTCTGAATGGCTTGCCAACTACAAAACCAGTTTCTCCTCCCTTGGTTTTCACACCTCAACTGCTAGAAGAGGGCCTCATCCTCCCTGATTGAACTAACCTCATTATCTCTAGCTTGCCTGCATATATATACCTGCCCCTGGAAATTTCCACTACATGAATCTGACGAAGTGGGTATTCACCCACGAAAGCTCATGCTCCAAAATGTCTGTTAGTCTATAAGGTGCCATAGGATTCTTTGCTGCTTTTATAGTTTTCCATACAATTTTTCCATTACTTTCATTCTAGAGCTCGCCACTAACCAGGAAATGTTAGGTGGTCCAAATCCTTTTCACTGAAAGGTTATAATTATGTTAGCAATACATTAATTTTCAGAGCAAAGTCAGTGGCAATACTGGAAGTCAATCCTCTAGGTGTCTCAAATGAGTAGTGTCCTAAACTTGCAATTAGCTAGATCAATTTTCTTTTTATCAGAGCATTTATAAAGTGAAGGATGATTATGTTTCAATAGATGCTCTCCTCTTGTCTCAGTGCATTTTCTTTGAGCTGTTTCACTATTTTGTTTTCTTGCTTAAATGGCTTCCCCTCCTGCTCCCCCAACCCCCACCAAAAAAAATCTGAGTGATGCATCACAAAATAGAACTGAATTCAGGAAGTTTTTTTTTTTTTAAACGGAGGAGTTAAAAACTAAGTTTCTTAAAAACAGACAGGAGAGGTATAAGTCATCAGGTCACTAAACCAGAAATATAGAAAATTCACCTACAAAGACAGATGAAAATCCCACCAACTAGGTTGCTATGAGAATTCATTTATTACAGACATAGAGAAAAAAGTGATACATTGGTTTTCAGAGAAAACATAGTGATAGCATTATAACCTGGATCCTTAGTCTTCCTAAATGACTGTTCAAAACAAGAAAGTAAAAGAAATAGATACTGTAAAAATCTAGTGTTTCCTACATAGAAAGGTTAAAAAAAACCCCACTATTTCCTAGCAAATGACAGAGAGAATTTTGATTAGAGCTATGTGAATAGTAACATACCACGGGTAATGACAAATTACCCACTTGCCACAAGTAATCTGACATGACAGGATGACAGTTATCCACAAAAATGCCACTTGTTCAGTAACCCTACATAAAACCTTTTAGCAGATTTCATTTTGGACCTCGGACACTTGACCCACATCTTCACAGATAAATGGCAGATTATGATCCCTACAAAGAAAGATATTTTATAACATCAGTAAGTAGAAGTAAAAAAGAGGAATGCTGTTATCAAGTTCTCTCATAAAAATGTTCATCCTCAGTATTTCTATCTACTTTGCACTTCGACAATGGCCAGTAAAAGGGCCAGAGGAGGAGCTAGAATTGGTTGTCTTCAGTATCCCCCATGAGTACCCAACCTACCTGCATAGGCAGACTGACTGTAGGACATTAACCTCTGGCTCCACTGGACTGAGATGAGTATGTGTCTGCCACAGAAAGGCCAAAGATTCTGGATCTCTAATGACCACTCATGGTCCTTCAGATCCCATTTGCAATGGGTTGTCCTATTCACAAGTATAGTGCATGAAAGCAGCCCGGAAGCAGTTAACTGTTCTCCTCTCGGCTTCTGACCCTTTTGTAGATGCTGATGCCTTGGTATCTTAGCTTCATCCTCTGCCCTGGATGGACCACAGGGTATGAATTTTCACAGGAGTTGCAGGATCCAGTATACAACCTGTGCTGCTTCTGGGAATGGAAAGATCACAACTGTCCCCTGGCTGCCTACATGTGTGTTTGTGTTTACAGCCTATTATAAATGTGCATGAAAATGACAATGTATTTCTCTGTTCCTCTTTGTCGTCTCTCTACAAGACATAATTGCTAGTGATGTCTACTATAGTAATTTCAAGCAACATTTAGAATGTCTGAAATTTTGAAAATATGAGATTTACAGCTTGAAGATTTCACAAAATGATTGCTGTAAAATATTGGAGCCTTTGAATTTTCACAGGAGACAACATTTTGATGAATTCAAAAATTACATCAAACTTGCTAAAAATACAGTAGAAAATTCATCAAGTTTGCTCAGCCCTTATTCTCGGTAATTCATTGTGATCCCTTGCTGGATCACTAAGTGGTGTGTGACTGAGTTGTCAAGAAAGGTAGGAATGGACAGTGTTAGTTAAAGAAATTGTAATGGAGATGCTAGATATAAGATGTTGGAATAAAAAATGTATTATTCTTTTGAAGTATACCTTTTTTGGCTAATTCGCACAATTGGACGCTACTTATTTCTTGAGAGAAAAGATCCTTTATCGTTCTTTTTGTCTTCTGTGGTGCATGAACAAAAGAAAAGAATTTCAAATACTAGACACAAACCACAGAGTATTTGTGTAGCCAAACGCTTTGGGTGAAATATGAGAGGAAGCTGATTCTGAGAGAACATAAAGAACGTGCTATGTATATGCAGGAGGCAGAAAATCCAGAAGAAAAGAAAGCCATTAAAGCATTTTCATGAGAGAAAAAAAATTACATAGGAAGATTAAATTACAGTAGCTGAAGTATTCAGCTTCAAATAACAGAGAATCCTGCACCACCACAGTCAGTTATACCAGTTAAGACTGTAGCAACAGGTTGCCCTTTCAGCTAACTCTGAAATCACAAACTGAAAAAAAAAAATGGTATGCAGTGATAGGTTTCCAACACTGTGGAGAGCCTTTTTAGGGTCAAAATCACAGAACTGCTTTTAAGTGAACTCCAGGCTTGTGGATAGTCTCTGTTACCAAGGATACATCAAACAAGTGAGATAACAGGCTGTTCTTATTAGCTGTGTAGTACTTCTCAAGAAAGCAAGGAGTCAAGCAAGACTTTCTTGATTTTTTTTTAATTAAGATGAGAATGAAACGAGTAAAGCAATAAGGGACATCATTAAGGAGAACTGACTGAGCCCAGAGTTCATTTCATTACATTTTCTTAATAACAAATGTCTGTTTGCAGGTACCAAAATAATTTAACTAACTGGTATAAAATTATTATTTATTTGTATTTCACTAGTATCTAGGACTGGCATGCTCAAAAGAGCCAAAGGCACTTAGGCACCCAATTCCCATTGGATGCCTGACTGTCTTTGCCCCTTGAAATTTCCAGCTAGCAAACTACAGTTTGGAATCAAGGCCCATTGTATGAATTGCTGTACATCCATATAGAGAACACAGAGTCTGTGATGCAAAGAGTTTACAATTTAATTTTGCAGAACTAAGTAGAACGACCATATTACTAAAAGTTTGTGGCTAAACTTGCACCCAATGAGCATAGTAACTGGATTTCTGTGTATGAAAAGGAGTATTTGTGCACAATAATCAGTTTACTGAACATTTATTTCCTCAGTTACCGTGCACAATCACCTGTCTGATTACCGCTACATAAGATATTTATTTTCATGGAGAATGGAGGGATTTTTTGGAGGCGGTGGGCGGGGGTTGGGGAGGACAAAAAAACCCACCACCACCATCTTACTGAATGTCACAATCCTAACTGGAAAGATAAATTTATCTTTTTTTTGGGGGAGGGGGGAGTGGTGATGGTGGGGCAAATTAAAATCTGATTCTGTCTTTGGGAAAGTCAAAGATGGGATGTTTAGGGATATTGAGGCACTACTCCTATTTCTAAAGCTTATGTCATACAGTCATGGAACAGAAAATTCCCACATGACTTGCATGTCCAATTTCACAGCTCCAAAGCTAGTCTTAGGATTTTGAAGCAAATCTACAAAAGCAGATCTTATTAATTTTATATTTAAGATTTTTATTAATTTCTTGATAAGGTACTTAAGAATTTCTGCATGAGTAAGCCTGAAAATAGACTGAAAGATTCCACTCACTTCAAAACCAAAAGCCTTCTGTTCAGATTAGTACTTTAATTACGCAAATGCCATTTTACACCTTAAGTCAAGAAATGCTCCTGTACATGTCTAAGGGAATGGTGGTGATATAGGGGGACTGGATGGTAGGTTTCCCATATGTTGGGTAAGGGGTTTAACCACCAGACTAGAGAATCATTCTTGGGCTTGCATGCATTCTGTCGCTGGCCCAATTTAATCAGTTAACCCACAGTGGAGAAATTTCAACTGGAGAGATTGAGAAAGCCCTATATATCAGAATATCCTGTGACCCCAGCGCCTACAGCACACTCCTGAAAGGTAATAAACCCTTTTTGAGTTCCTCTTCCTCATCAGGCAGAGGGAAGACTTGAGCTAGGGGTCTTCTACAGCCCAGGTCAATATCCTAACTACTGGGCTGAAAAGGTATGACAAGATCAGCTGCCAAATGTCTTCAGTTCTTGATTCCTCCAGGCATGGTTATATAGCTGAGAATCCAAGGATCAAACAGGTGCCTTCCTCCAGCCCAATTTTTGATGCTAAACTACCTGAAAAGGACAGGATTTAGGGGACACTCCTCTTCCTTGACATCTTGCATAAGCTAACTTAGGCGCAGAGCTGACTAGCATGCTGGCTTTGATGAATCTCATTCTTTGGCACCTATCTCTCCCCATTTATTGTATAGGGAGCTGAACACCTGACTCAGCTTTTGTGAATCCCATTTATTTTCGAGATACCTAAAAGTTAGGTGTTGACCCTGAGTGTCACAGTGCCTATGTTTCTTTGTGAATGTAGATCTTAAAATCCCTAGGTGCCTAAATTTCCTTGATAAAGTTGCCAAGAAGCCTAAATTTCAGCATCTGGTCCTGTGCACAGTCACCTAAGTCCTGACATCACCCAGTAGCACAGAACCTAACTCAGGATTCAGAAACTTGGTATTTCCCCACCTATCTTGTTCTGGGGGCACAATGTGGTAGACGTGCTCAGAGCATGCTTAAACCAGCACAAGAGAAGAAGGAGGTGGGCTAGATGGACCTTTGGTCTGACACAGTATGGCCATTCTTATGAGAATGACTCTATAGCCCAATGGTTAGGGTTACAGTTTAGTGAATTATAGTTCAGTCAACTGATTTTTCAGTGCAGGATCTGAACAGAAAAATCCCCCCATCCTTGCTAAAAAAGGTTAGGCTTTAACACAAACTGACATTTTTTACTTTTTCTTGCTGAACTATAAATACATTTTGGGTCTAATGTTTCATATGCCCAGAATAAAGTATTTTTTTGTTTTGTTTCCGGTTAAATTTCTAAACAAAACTTCATTTTGAAACAAAAAGCCAAAAGGTTTCAATTTGAAATAGTTGAAAACCACCATTCTGATTTTTACATTTTTTGGAGTGGTGGTGGGGGAGAATGAAACTATTCATCATTCACTGACTTCAGCCCAAATTCATGAATAGTTTTGGTGCCCTTCAAAATGCATCTTTCTGTTAATTTACTCTGAAGAAAAACAAACAAACAAAAAAAACCTAACTCTTATTAGGGCATGCAACTGGTACATAGGGAGACCCAAATTCTAATTCTCACTGCTCTACTAGCAGATTGGGGATCAGAACCCATGTCCTGCATGAATGTTCTAATTTCTGGTTTATAATCTGTAAGGGAGGGACACCATGTCCTTCTCCTCATTTTTTTCTAGAAAAAAGGACTAGCTCCTGGCGAGGGTTCATGATGTGAATCCTGACAGGAGAGAGGTGCTTTCTTCTGACCAGAGTTAAACACATAAGTGCCTTTGAATGACAGGGCTTCAACCATACCCCTTTCCTCAACATGGGCAGCACATATAACAGGCTGGAGGACTCTAAACCTCCACCAAAAAGCCTGGCGAGGCAGGAAGACAAATGCCATGAATGTGGCTTGGGTCACCTCCCTTTGGAGGCATGCTGGCACACCACCTTTGGAGTGCCAGAAGTGAAATTGCCTAGAAGTTGGGGGGCCACAGCTCCTAAACTGTAGCCTTGCCCCTGCTGCTTCCCAAGCCCCTACCCCCACTCAGCCTCTTCCCCTGAGGCCACACCCTTGCTCTGCCTCTTCCCCACCCTCACTCAGACTCTTCCCCCAGACCCTCAATCTTCCACTCACTCCTCTAGAGGAGCAAGCAGTGGGCAGGCCTTGGGGGCAGAAGCAGAGCAGAATGTGGGGCTGTTGGGAGAAAGTCTTGGGGGAGGAAGCGGAGAGGAACAAACATTGGGTGCAGGGGTCTTGGAAGAGGCAGAGAGGAGTGAGTGGCTTGGGGAGGGCTTGGCAGAGGCAGAAAGTGGAGAGGAGAGGGTGGGAGGGCTTGGGGGAGGGATAGGAGTGGCGGTGTGAAAAGGTGGAGTAAGGGAAGGGCCTCGGGGGAGAGGCAGAGTAGAGATGGGGCATTGGGGTACAGGGCCATGGTATGAGTGCTGGTGCCCCCTCCTGCTCCCCCCCTGCGCCTCTAGGGAGCTTCTGGCACGCCGGTGCAAGACTCTCCAAACAGAAGACTCATGCACCACCTATGCTCCTCAGCATTTCCCACTGGCTACCTTAGGCAGCTCCCAGCCTAGCATCACCTAGATTTAGGTTAGATATTAGGGAAGCCTCTCTAATTATAATGGTTGTTACGTTCTGGAATAGGCATCCATGGGATGTTGATGAAGGTTTAAAAGAACAGGTTCAACAAACATATGTTAGGGATGGTCTAGGTTTACTTGGTACTGCCTCAGTGCTGGGGCTGGACTTGATAATCTCTCTAAGTGCCTTTCAGCCCTACATTTCTATTATTCTATATGGGTTTGTTCATGTGCTTTTTCCACTTTAAATGAAACATCAGTAACTGTTCCAGATTCTTTAGCTTGCCACAAGCAGATCTGTTGCTGGGATTTCAGAGACTGCTTTAGGAGTAAGCCTTAGAATGTAACTTTCATTCTGTTGGGAATTTTTCAATAAAATCCTGATGCCTGCTTCTGGCAATCCACATTTCATTGTTTGAGAGCATTTACTTTCTGCTTACAAATAAGATATATAGTGATTTTATTTGGTTTACCCCCAAAATATAAATTTGTTTTTTTCCAAAGAAGCCTGGCAGGCTTAGTGCTCTGTTTCCAGGACCTTTTAGGCACCATCCTTTGCAGACTCCATTTTTAATTTGTGTGGAGTTTAGTTTTTAAAAAAGCAGTAGGATGGGTCATTTAGACCCTAATCATGTAGTCAGCCACATTTCAGTACATAGCAACTGAGAATAGATCAGCAGAGAGGAAAGGAACAAAAAAAGCCCTTTCTCGAAAAATAGGTAACAAATAGATGCCATTATTAGGTTTAGAGGTGCTGGTGTAAGTGCATTAACAAACAGTGACGTATTGAACCAGAAGCATTACTCTTAATTGCCTGAGACAAACCTGTTACAAAGGTCTGAGGTCAGCACAACCGACTACAAAGAGAAGGACTTTGCACACTAAAAACATAACATGTTTTTGCAAAAGAATATGGAATTTTTCCATTTCCTTTAAAGAAAATGTTTCCTTCTTTTCTCTGTGGCAGTGGCTGCCTGCTCCAATGCTTTCTGCAAAATCCTCAAACTCTAACTGGCTGTACTAGAAATGGTTGAAAATACAAATGCAGCCATTACAAATAAATCTATCTCAAGAGGAAATTTAGGGACAGATTTTTTGTCCTTTCTTATTTATCTGTGCAGAGGCATAAGGCAATGTAAGTCACTCCCTACTGATCTCCTGAGCTGACTACCCATGCTAAATGTAGCTTTGGGTGGAGAAGGCAGCCTCCATAGGGCCACTATGTTCCCTCTCCCAATGTATGCAGGGGAGAGTAAGCAGAAAGAGATGGAGAAATGGACAGAGCCTTGACTCTGTCCCTCTAGTAGTACATCAGTTGGCAGAGCTCTGCTAGAACGCTCAGTGATGAGCTGCCAAAAGCTTAAAAACCGGCTCCCTATACAAAGTTCTGATTTAAGGGGGGGAGGGGCCGGAGAGGCGGGGAGACATACTTGTGGGGCCAAGGGCCCCTGCAAGGCCTGGGCCAATTGCCCCACTTTCCCTGTCGCTTCCCCTCTGGCCAGCCCTGGAGCTTGCAGCAGCCCCCCACCCACACCTTTCTGGGTCACTCAAAAAGCAGCAGCAGGACAACTCTCGAGCTCAGCTGAGCTGCCCAGCTGGTGCCGGCAGCTGGCCACGCTGCAGCTGGGGGGAAGCAGGGAAGGGGGCTGGGGAACCTTAGCCTCCCCAGCTGGGAATCCTGGGAGCAACAGGATGGTCCGGCCCATGGACCGGAGTTCTTTGCCCACCCCCTGGCCCTTTAACAACCGGTTCTCCACGGAGGTCTAATTTTAGCAACTGGTTCTTGGGAACCTGTGGGAACCGGCTCCAGCTCATCACTGAGTACACTGGAACATATAGTGCACAAGATATACTGCTGATGAAGTTCTCCATTCCCTCTTCCAAAGCGAGGGGAAAAACAGGAGGGAGAATATCATTGAGTCATTATCTTCTTCTCAGTCTGCTGCTGGGGTATTGCCAGGAAATGCTGCTCCATAGATCGGCTTGCAGCAAAGCTATGAGTAAGCTGAGAGCCGACCCATGGGCCATACAATGTTTCCTATGCATCTATTGAATCAATTTCCTATTATAAAAATTAATGTATTCTATGTATAAGAAAGCACAGTATCCACCTTGGTCTGGATAGAATCTACATACAAAAACACACAGTCAGATCCTCAGCTAATATAAATCAGTGTAGCTCCACTGAAGGCTGTTCTGCTTTTATTGAGAACATCAGCCAAGGAGATTCACCAAATAATCCCTAATAATTCATGACAAATTGTATGTCATACCTAAAAAAGAAACAAATAGAAAATACTGTTTCAAAAATTAAAATTTATCTTGACTTAGATATTTTAAAGATTGAAGAGTTTCATTATTTAGTATTTGTTGCCTCTAATATCCATCCTTATCCTCTGGAAAGCTACAGTGCGCTAGAGGGACAGATGCATCACGTTTTGGACACTGAAAGAATGTGCCTTCATGATGGGCACTCTCATACTATATTCTCAGGTCAATGAACAGGGGTTATCAGTTACAAAAACTTGCTGGTTCATATCTGACAAGAAACACAGAATTATGATATCCCTGAATTTTTGTATGAATCATCATTGGTCTTTTGGACCCAAACATACAATGTGTTGGAACTTAGCATCCCACAGGAGGCACTCAGTACCTTACAGGATCAGACCTTAGTGACAATTTATGAGATAAGAAAGATTTCAGACTGATAGAATTCTGCTTTTAGCATATGTTACATTTAAACAACATTTTAAAGGTTTTAGCAAAAATATCATTAGTGCGTCATTTGACATTTTAAAACCAAAAATTGCTCAGTATATTTTAGAGCATATAGAAAATACATTACTATTATATTGGCAGTACATGTCAAATGTAAGTGGAAAACCCTATATTTTAAAAATAATTCAAGTCATGTTTTATATGTCTATATCTATGTCTTTATCCTCCCGCACCCTCAAATGCAAAGGATGTCCACTGATTTCCATCATTTATTTTGGTCTGTGCTGATCTGAGAGTTGTGTTGATGGATTTGGCTTCTCTCTCTAATGTTCTGCATCTAGGTTGCTATCTTTTCCTCTTTCCAAGTGGTGACTATATTGTCACTTGCAGTGAAAGTAATGTTGGTGACATTATTAAAATGTATTCTAAATCTGTTCGTCATTGTCTTCTGAGCATATTTGATGTTTTACATTTGTTTGCTCTACTTAGAATTTCTGATGTTACAAGAAATTCTTTCCTATAGAATCTGATGATCTTCTGCAGGAATTTACTTTGGAATTGATTGATCAAATATTCTTGTAGATTTCCACCACTCTGCTCCATAAAGGAGGAAAGACATGATGCCAGTTCTGGCCCACTATATTTAACATTTCTCCTGAAATTTAAATGTTTGCAAAATACATGCTTGTTCCATAGAGGTCCTATGTATAAAATATCTTTCATAGATTCATAGACTTAAGGTCAGAAGGGACCATTATGGTCATCTAGTCTGACCTCCTGCACAATGCAGGCCACAAAATCTCACCCACCCACTCCTGTAATAAACCTCTAACCTATGTCTGAGTTATTGAAGTCCTTAAATTGTGGTTTAAAGACCTCAAGGTGCAGAGAATCCTTCAGAAAGTGACCCATGCCCCATGCTGCAGAGGAAGGCGAAAAACCTCCAGGGCCTCTGCCAGTCTTCCCTGGAGAAAAATTCCTTCCCAACCCCAAATATGGTGACCAGATAAACCCTGAGTATGTGGGCAAGACTCACCAGCCAGTACCCAGGAAAGAATTCTCTGTAGCAACTCAGATGCCACCCCATCTAACATCCCATCACAAACCATTGGGCCTATTTACCTGCTAATAATCAAAGATCAATTAATTGCCAAAATTAGGCTATCCCATCATACCATCCCCTCCATAAACTGATCAAGCTTAGTCTTGAAGCCAGATATGTCTTTTGCCCCCACTACTCTCCTTGGAAGGCTGTTCCAGAATTTCACTCCTCTAATGGTTAGAAACCTTCGTCTAATTTAAAGTCTAAACTTCCTAGTGTTCAGTTTATATCTATTTGTTCTTCTGTCCACATTGGTACTAAGCTTAAATAGTTCCTTTCCCTTCCTGATATTTATCCCTCTGATATATTTATAAAGAGCAATCATATCTCCTCTCAGTCTTCTTTTGGTTAGGCTCAACAAGCCAAGCTCTTTGAGTCTCCTTTCATGAGACAGGTTTTCCATTCCTCGGATCATCCTAGTAGCCCTTCTCTGTACCTGTTCCAGTTTGAATTCATCCTTCTTAAACATGGGAGACCAGTACTGCACACAGTATTCTAGATGAGGTCTCACTAGTGCCTTGTATAACAGTACTAACATCTCCTTATCTTTACTGGAAATACCTCGTCTAATGCATCCTAAAACCACATTAGCTTTTTTAACAGCCAATATCTCATTGGCGGCTCATAGTCATCCTGTGATCAACCAGTACTGCAAGGTCCTTCTCCTCCTCTGTTACTTCCAACTGATGTGTCCCCAATTTATAACTAAAATTCTTGTTGTTATCCCCAAATGCATGACCTTGCACTTTTCACTATTAAAGCTGTAGCCCATGAAAGCTTATGCTCAAATAAATTTGTTAGTCTTTAAGGTGCCACAAGGACTCCAGTTCTTATTGTGGATACAGACTAACATGGCTGCTACTCTGAAACCTATCATCCTATTACTATTACTCCAGTTTACAAGGTCTTCCAGATCTTCCTGTATGATATACCGGTCCTTCTCTCTTTCATGAAGACCAACAAAAACTTGAAAAAACACACACAGTTCTATTTTAAAAAAAAAGTCAGAAATTGATGTGTGTGTCCTAGGAACAGCCAGTGACTTTCTGTTATAACTGCAGTTGATGAAGGTTTCATTCATAATGGACTTGTTACCACTTGCTATTTTCAGAGGATTTAAAAATAATAATCTAGATATTTTTCCAGCATCAAAGCCCTTTCTTGATTAGTTTTAATATTGTTTGTTAAATACAGGACAGTAATTTATGGCACATTCAGTACTTTTAAATTGTGATTAAGAGGCTATCTTCTTTACAGTAGGTCAAAATGAACGTGTTGAGAATATTAATGTCTCATTCACTCATATAAAATTTCATCCTAGAAATCACAGGCAGACAAAAAACGGTTATTACTCATCTGTTTGCCCGGTACCCAATAGATACTTGTCTGTTTGTATGTGGTTTCTTACTATTAAATCTCAGTAACTGTTCCAGTATAGCTCCACCTCAAAAAAAAAAAATAAAAGGATCATGTCTACTAGAAATGTACAGCTGGTCAGGAATTTTGCTGAAACACTTTTATTAATCAGAAAATGCTGATGCATTGAAATCAAACATTGTGAAAATATACTGGTTTCAACAAAGCTTTCCCCAGGAAGGTTTCTCAGGTCTTGGACAAAATTTCTGGTCAAATCTAGAGAAAGAGATCTTCTACGGCACCCTAGAATAGCCATTAGCTCAGTAGCTAGAGCGCTCACTTTGGATGTGGGAGAACTCTATTCAAGTCTCTGATTTGCTGTCCTAAACACTGAGCTACAGAGTGAGACTCAGGCTCTTCAGTTAGACCTGTTCCACTTTGTAAAAAGAATTCAATGTTCACCGGGCCAGAAAGAGAGTGAGTCCAGGCTGGTGATTAAGGCACTCACCTGGGATATAGTAGGCCCACGTTAAAGTTCCAGCTCCAAGCCTGAGAGTCCCACATTCCAGGTGACTGCTTCAACTAGTAGACTATTCTTGGGTGTGGAGGGTGTCTCTCAGTTTCTTAAGAAAAAAAATGAGAAAACTCTGTTTTGATCAGATGCCAAATGAAAACAAATTTCAAAACCTTGAATTTGTTCATTAAACAGAATTCTTGTTTACTGGTCAGCTCTACTAAAATGTGCGTAGTCATGCCAAGGAGGTAAATAGCAAAGCAAAATCCTTAATGAATTTATAAAGTTCATTTACTACTTTATTAGAAACTCTTAACAGTTTTTAATCTGGGTAAATATGGTACAATTTCTATATAGCCTCAAGAACATATAAGTCTCTTGCCCCCCATTTTCTTTTTAGTTCATGAACATACCACTAAGATGAACTTGTTAACTTTCATTCAGAACATTTCAAATTCAATAACTGTGGCTGAAAAAAATCATTCTTTACTACTTCAAAAAAATAAAATTACTTTAAAGAGGGAAGTATTACAAACTTAGCACCTAACTTTATGAAGTTTTAATACTACTTCTTGTAACCTATTACCTGGAATGCTGAGGCATTATCAGAATAAAGGCCATCAGTAGCTGCACAACTTGAATAGCACAGGGCACAAAGGGTAATAAGAAAAGGATTTCAAAAGATGTTTCAGTTTTAGATATGCTGTATGTTCTCACCTTCATCAGTTTCAGACAGCCCTGGAATACACTATACAGCAAATGTAAATCACAGGTCTCATTGTCATTCTGTTTGTAGGCACACATTTATATGCGTGCAAACCCATGACACTGCTGGATGTGCCTGTGAAAAATCCATGGTTGGTGCATGCAGATATTGCTCATTCAGCTTCTTGAACATACTAACCCATGATTTCTGCACTATTATCCAGTCAGAAGCATGAAAAGTTGTCATGTTTACATGTGTATGCAAATGTATACCTATAGATTTATTCAAAATCATTCCCTGGGTTTTTTTTCTTCTGGTTTTAGACTGATCTACATGAGTGTAAGTGGTAGACAAACCTCAGAATTCCCTCACAGTCTGGGATTGTAAGCCTTATACTCTAGCCTGTCTGTATCTGCCGATATCATATACCATTTGTGTTCAAGATTTCTCTTATGGCATTTCTTCTGTCATAAGTAATAACCATGGGGACCATCAGGGAATACGTTTGGGGGACTTTGATGTTAGTATGTCAATTGTATAACTGGTGTGGAATTTGCCTCCAGCAATGTTAATATTAAGACAACTATACAGTTATTTTAGTCCAAACTAATGAAATCACGTAAAGATATGATTAACTGTAAGCATATACTTAAAGTCCTATGACCACAATGGGTCTTAAGCACATGCTTAGGGTTTTCATGAGTTGAAGCCTTTATCCTTACTTTATATAATGAAGATTTAGACATAAAGCAGCTGTAAATTAGACTGTTAAAAGTTAGTTTTTCATTGCCATCCCCTTAAAGCAAAATTACCCAATAAACTACTTTAATTACGGCTACAAGTGAAGGCAGAAGCAAATGGCAGATGCAAAATTAGTTGCTGGGTTAAAACCCCTTTAAAACTTTGGCCTATATTTCTATGTGACAATTAATATCTCATTAATAGCATCCAGAAATACAGGAGACAATGAATAGTTAAGGTTTCTGAGTTCAGAATGAGTCTTTTCAGCCCATGAAATTCATGTTGCATTTCCTCCTTTTGAATATGAGCTACTGGTTTCTGTAATTCTTGAAACCACTGCACTATACTCCCAGCTCCTAAATTAAACACGACCATCCCCTATAACTAAACAAAAGCTACGTGTTTATGCTTAGATCTTGGAAAATGTGTGCATAATTTTCCAATTTACTGTACTTGAAATGCATTTAATTCTTAGAATGTAGTGCTTTAGTCAATGTCTGCAAAATAATTTCCTTGAGCTTTCAAGTATTTCTTAATAAAATGAGAGAAATTTCCCTAACACTATGCTAATTAACAAATAAAATACACAAGGTTTTTGCTTCCCATTCTTTTACATTTTAATTAGAGCTGGTAAAATCAACCTGATGAGCCAACTCACTTAGAAAGAAAGAAAGAAAAAAAGAATTTCCCCGGTTTGGGGAACTTAATCAAAATAAAAAAGAAATTGAGGAATGTTTGAGAAATAAGAGTACAATAAACATAATGAAAATATTAATAACAGGAAAAATCTTGAATTATATAAAAAAAAAATTAAATAATCATTCACAATGTTTGTTTGCTTGTTTTCATCCAATCACAGAGCACTCCGTAGAATTTTGTCTTAAAAGGATTTTCCTTCCCAATTTCTGAGTCCAATCAGAGTCTAAACAAAATGCAGGGCCATGCACACAAACACCAGACCCAGTGACAATCAGGAGCCCAGGGCCATCCACAGATACAACAGATCAAATTCAGAAGAGTCCAAGAGTTTTAGAAGGGATATAAATACTCATGTTCAGATTATAAACAATGTCATGATTTTATTGTGAGTCTTTGTGATATTGTGATATTTGGTGCTTTACTTAAAGCTCTAGCTCCTGAAGAAAAGCGACTACATGAGAATCTTAGCTTTCGTTAGAAAAAAAAGTTTCTACTAGCCCTCATGACAGAGAAATGTTTGAAAATACAACCTGAATGTATCTGAAAGTCTCAGAAGCCAGAAGATAAACAAAAAAGTGCCCAAACTTAATTTATTATTTAATATATTATTAATTATAATTATTATTATTATTTTAAACCAATCTCATGATCTTGGGGGGGCCTGACTCGTGAATTTTGAATATTTACTGGTTGGCTAGACCACATAAACTAACTTCTGACGGTCCCTGTAGGAGGATTACTCCATTATCACCTTCTTGCACCTTCCTCTAGAGCAGTTGTTAACTGGCCATTAAGGACAGGATAATTGACTAGATGGACCACGGGTCTGATGGTATTTCCTATGTTCCATGCACACAGATGCCCCCTGCCTTAAGCTTTGTATCCCTGGTTTTCTTCCAGAGTGCCTGGAATGAGACCATACTGAAACTAAACTGACAGGGTTATCACAGCCTGTAACCTTCTCAAGGATCCGCTAAAAGGGGAGTCCTCAAGAGGTGCAGCATGAACTGTAGGGAGCTGTCTGTGTTATATTTCCACTCTGCTCCATCAGGCTAATGGAAGGAAAGACAAGATATATTCGCTTTGGCCTGTCTACCCTTCCCCAGCCTAGCCACTGCACACCCTTTCCCCATGCACAGACCTCAGGGTCTTCAGAGTACCTTTGGTCAAATCTGTCGGGGAAAGGAAGAGTCTACTGAAGACCTGTCTGAGCCTCCTTCACAGGGAGTGGGGCATCTACACATAGATTTTGGGGACACAATATATTTACCATTTTGCTGGGTCATTTTATTAAAAGGGAGAGCTCCTCTGACTACCCCTTTTTGTACTGATTACAAATGAGACTCCAGGATACTATTGGAGCAGATGGACGTAAGAGAGCCAAAAGATCATTTCCAATGCACCGCAGATAGTGATTGCAGAATACTAGTCTGAGTCCACTACAGTCCTGTTTTCACAGAAGAGAGAACAGCAGCATAGCACTGTCAAATGCTAGTCTTGTTACATAAGTTGACCCAAGTTAATTGCACCTAACGAGACTGATAGTCTCATGCTCAGTTATTTTGTGGGTGTAAACAACAGAACATGCACACTATAGCAAAAGGTTATTTAAAAAAAAATTGTATGGAACTCAGAAATAGCTAAAAGCAAAGAGCAGGTTGAGCCCAACCTGAAACTACAAAGCCCTGTTGGGCATAAGCAGACAAATGTATCTTCTGGATGGCTTTCTGACACATGCAGATTGAGAATACGCAGTTGGTATGTTCCATCAGACTCTGTAATTGTACTGCATGTCTGATACTGCCTTGACAGCCATCTAAGGCTGAAGCACAGTAAAATAGTGGCTGAAGAGAAACTTTTACAGACGGAGGCTTTTTAAAAGAAGCAAAAGAACCCCATGTTCATTGAGTCCCAGTTACATGCCACTAAGCCTTATTAGGTTCACAATAAAGTGTCTTAAAAGCTGTAATTATTAAAAGTTGTTATAACCATTTAGTTGAGTATAAATCATATCAATGTCACTAACCAGATATCTCTTTTTCAAAGTTGGGTTTGGATCTTACACAGAGATGATCTCATCAATATTTACAAGTAGACAGTATATTTAATCACAGGGCAGGAGTTCTCAAACTTTTATTTCCTTCCTTGTGATTATTTTATAAACCTTGACACTTACCCATTTTTCTTTCATTTATTTTTCAACCCTGGCTGATTTTCTGTCTATGCTACCCTGTTGGTTGATTGTTTATTCTCTGGATTTACTGCATGGCTGCATTGTCTCTTTTCTCTCATTCTTCCCGGGACATATCTCTCCTGCCAGGGTATTTCGTACATGATGGTGCTCCTGAGTCCTCTATTCTTATTGCACAGCAGCCCTTGCAGAGCTACTCAAACTGTCTCTTCCTCCCATTTACCAATGGTTCAGTTCATCTCACATCAGAAGTCTGATACAAAGCACACAAGAAGACAACAAGAATCATTCCATACACTTCTATGTGCTGTGGATTGGGCCCTATAGGATGAGCCACCTATCCACACACCACCGGTAGTCCATGGATCACAGTTTGTAAACTGCTACCATAGAAAATATATAACCCTAGCTGTGTCTTCCAACTTTGCTTTCTTTGCAATGCAGCAAGCTAGCCTTTCATCAATATGCTTAGCATTATTATAGGGAGTATTCAGATTTGGCCTAGACTGTACATCTTTCATAGGGGTCCTTGAAAGTCTTCTATATAACTCAGCTTCAGTGTGCGTCAATTAATGGACAATATTTCTTCATACCTCAAATTATTTAAAAATTCCATACTACTATGTAAATAAGTTACCTGGTCTCCAGTGGGTCCATCTGATTCTGCATCTGTGAAATAGATAGATACCCAGTTGTTAGCCAAAAGGAGATCCTGGTCCCTCGGCATTAGATCTAGTACCTGGACTCATCAAAAGAAAATAGACAAATGAAAGTGCAACAGTAGCAAATGCAGTAGTCTCTTGACTATTATGTCAAAACTCTCTACAGCCTCTCCCTCTACTCTCTACAGCCTCTACTATAAATGAAATGAACTGCAGCCCATCAGGAACGTTGCAAAAATAAAAACACATTTCAACTTTCAAAACACATTAGAGTTTCATTATAAAGCAGAGATTTCATACCATGATGTATGTCTTCTGTAGGGCCATCTGGTCAGTTCAGGACCCTGATTTCTGTATTCAAGTGAGAGCATTCAGCAAGTACCGGAAGTGGCACTGGCTTGTGTTACCCTGGCAACCAGTGTTGCCAAACAACAGACTTGGATTATTCTGTGGGGTTTAAACTTTCAGGCTGCTGAGTGACTGACTGAAGTGACAACAGAAACAATGCCTTTTGCTGGATGTTTTCATGATAGCAAGAACCAGATAATTTTTACATAATTTTCAACCCCCTTTTCCCACCTTTGGGTTGTATCCTGTTTGCTCAGCATTGTAGTCACTGGTAGCACTACAGTTAGTCTGAGTTCCAAATTCCATTCCAACTTCCTTTCTTCAGTTGCTCAGAACTGTCTCAAATTTTTTATGAAGACGAAGTGGATGAGATTATATCTTTTATTGGACCAACTAGAGACATTACCTCGCTCACCTTGTCTCTCCATCATGGCTACAAATACACTGCATATATCAAATTATTTCTGTAATTTTTCTAACTATGGGCTCTGTGCAAATATTAATTTGGGGAGAAAGGATGTACAGAATCAGTTCATTATTTTGGTTTGTGTCAACAGGATAAATTATGTATTTCTTATATATTCTGCTTGGAAATTGTACACATATATTCTTCAAAGATGGCTGAAACTAAATACCTTAAATGTGGCTAGTTTTGCACATTTCTTATCAAGAAAGGAAAAATCGTTGAAATTTGAAGTAAACTAGTATGGTAGGGACATCCTGGTTTTCTTTACTCACCTCCTTACTAAGGTATAAACCTCTTGATGCCCTTCCACAACATTTGAGGAGGAAGGAATTTTCCTAAAAGTCATCACAACCCTCAGATATATCCCCAAAAATGTATCAGCTACCTAGTGGACAGGAGCACAGCCAGAATCACTAAAAGAAATCATTAAATGATCTGAAGGGAGCTGCATGTATAAGTAATCCTAGCAACAATACTATGGAAGTACAACATACTGATTTCCAAATGCATACATAGAAAAAAAATTGCTACATATCCAAAAATCAAATAGTCTAACCTGTCCCACTGATCTTGCTCCATGAGCCACACATTAAGAATTAGCTACCTCCAGCCCTTCTTGCATTAGTGGCCAATGCATCAGTGCAGTATAAGTTTATAGTGCTGAATCCAGATAACCACTGTATCGCCAGGCATTTGTCCTTGTAAGTAGAGATGATGATCAAGGCTTCTTTTGCTGTGGCTGGAGCTCTAGGCCAGGGTGCCTAGAATGGAAGATGCGGAACTGCTGTCTAGTCCGGCATCCAGCAGACAACCTTACCTAAAATTACCCAATCCCTGCTGAATATGAGTATTTCCTACCATGCATTGCCCATCCAACTTCATTAAGTGCCATGACTATGCTTCTCCTGGCTGGGATCTTTCAAAGCTGGGCCATATATGGGCACTATCCTTAACTACACTGAGGCAAGTGTTTTGCTAATTTCAGAGTATTCAGAACTGCTTTAAGCTAGCTGCTGGCTGGATTTGGTTTGGGTGATTCCAGTAGCCTCTATCTGTGGGCTATTTGGTAATGCATCCAGGCTTCCCCTACGATTGCTCTGGGCTCAGACTGTGTTGGAGCTTGTGTGTCTCTATAGCAGCACATATCCATAGCCCTTGTCACATTGTCTTCTCCCAGTCCCACCCCACAGGTCTTCTTTCAATAGAAACTGGGTCAACCAACTGTTTCAGAGCCAGACGACCTGTAAATCAGGTACCCATCCCTGCTTAGCCATATCTGAGTTCCTGCTCTGGAGTCTGCATTTCCATCCTCCACTGAGACAAGGGCCTGAGAGTAAGAACTCAAGCTGGGGTTTCCTGACAACTAAACCAGGTCTTGGTATGGGGGAGATGGTAAAGAGAGACCATCTCCTCTCCTCTGGCTGGCTCTTAACAAGTTAGGGCTGTAGGGCAGAAATGGCCCCTTAGTAGAACTATTACATAAGTGTGGAGTATAGGGTCCACAATGGTCCAGTATTTTGAAAGTTATGAGTTTAAAAACAAAACATAACTTTGTTTTTTTGAGTGGCACCTTCTTTTTCAGCAGATCTAGTCTGTTCAGACCTATACAAAGACACATTTGCTGATTTGGGCGCACAAAATAAGTTCTTGCTACTTTATATTTCTTTATAGAGCCAGTGTAACTCAAAAAGTAAGCCAGATTATTTTCTGGCTCACCTACTAACTAAATTCTAGTTTAGGCATTTTACTTCAGGGTGCATAAAGGTATATATTGCAGCTCCAGTCTATCTATCTTAGGTGCTTATATGTCCCCATCACTGCAGTATCTGAGTACCTCACAACCTTTAATATATTCATCCTCACAATACCCCTGTGAAGGAGGGAAATACTATCATCACCATGTAAGAGAAGGAGACCTGAGCCACAAAGAAATAGCTTCCTAAGGTCACAAAGGAAGATTATAGCAGAGCAGAAACTTGAACACAGGTATAGCAAGTCCTAAACTAGTGCCCTAGCCACTGGATCATCCTGCCACTCTGCCTACCTATTTCCACCTAGTACTCAGATGAGGTTGGGTTCAGGATTATTAGTGTTGATACCTGAGAGCACATATTGAGTTCCAGACCCTAAATTCATTCTGCATCACTGCCAGACAAAAAACACTGACACATTTTGATTTGTAAATAGCTTATTCGCTCTGGAATTACCAAGAGAAACATTGTACCCCATTGTGTTCAATGTTTTCAGAGCAGAATTGCATTTCAGAATGCATTTGTTAAGGCACTGTTTTAACGACACATTTTTAAATACAACCTCTTTTAAAGATACTTCAGTTAAATGATGTATCATTGAAGGAGGTCTGATGAGAATGAAGGCATAATATAGACGATGTTCAAAAGAAAGGCTCCCTCTTCATTATCCTGGAATTGTTATTATCTAAATTTACTGGATCAAATTTAAACAATATGTTGTTTATACAAGAACTCAAAACAGGGGTGAGGACATTAGCAGCAGGCACTTCTGATTTATTATTTTATCCACTGTGAGTGCATGCCAGTGAATGAGAGGTCAAGAACCAAGAAGTCATAATAATAGCGTTGCAGAAGACAAGATAGGGATAGGTATAAATTGGCCATGAATAAATTCAGGCTAGAAATTAGAAGAAGGTTTCTAACCATCAGGAAAGGAATGTTATGCAACAGTCCTCCAATATGAATAGTGGAGGCGAAAAGCCTAACTATTTTTAAGATGGAGTTTGCTAAGTTTATGAACAGGATTGTATTAAGGGTTGCCTGCAATAACAGGTGATTTGACTTGATGACCCAGGGGGTACCTTCCCATCCTATGTTCTTATGATTGGGAGAGCATGTGAGGATTCCTCTGACCATAGACAAAATAACAATGTTCTTCACCCTGTGTATATGTACTGCAGGTTACTGGTTTATGAGTATAGTAATGCTCATGCTGCTGTTAGCTTTACAAAGCGTCATCCATGGCACTGCATCAGATGCAGTCTTAGGGTATGTCTACACCGCAATGAAACAGCTGTGGCTGGCCCAGGTCATCTGACAGGCTTGTGGGACTTATGCTGTACAGCTAAAAAATTGCTTTGTAAGTGTTTGGGCTTGGACTGGAGCCTGAGCTTTGCAACCCCATGATGGGGGATGGTCCCAGAGCTCAGGCGCCAGCCTGAGCCCAGATAGCTACACAGCAAGTTTTAGCCCTGCGAGCCTGAGTCAGCTGGTGCTGGCCAGCTGCGGCCATGCCATAAGTCTTTTATTCCAGTGCAGATGCACTCTTAATGACCCCAGCACTACAAAATGGGTTAGCAATCTGTCACAGCATCCAGTCTGCTTTCCCAATGCCATGCAACAGTTATCTCAAGCAACTGATAGGAATGAAAAAGCCCCAATTAAGCTATAAAGCACATTAAAGCATTAAAGAGTAAGATCTAAACCATCCATTTTGTACAGGTACTTTTTTTTTACTCTAGTGTGTGTGGTGATATAAGGAGAGGTAGGTAAAGTACAATGACTTTTACAGGCCTGGGTACCCGTTCTCCTGCTGCATGATACATGAAACTGCTGTTGAAGCCAAAGGGTGTTATTCATATCCTATAGAGTAAGAACTGAGCCCAAGACTCTCCTTCCTGTTCTCTAATATTTCATTTACGGATATGTTGATTTGTATTTGGCTGCTTTTCAAATACAAAAGAGTTATTTGTGCATGCGTTGTAAGTGGCCCCATTATTTCCTATTAATCAGTTTAGTAAACTAATTAATCTTCCATTTATATTGTTCTGTTGATGTAATGCATTTTAGCAACTGTTTATGCAGGACCCTGGTGAGGAAAAAGCTGAATTAGTTCTATCTCAGCTTGTATTACTGTTGTATATGATGTGAATTCCATGCACCTTACTTTCTCTTGCTTTTCCTTCTGTGTTCTCAGTTGGTTAGCTAGGTCAGTTAGTCCATTTCTAGTCCATTCAGAAAATGGAAGGCCAGATCTTCAGCTGGTGCACATTGGCATTGCTCTGTTGACTTCAGTAGAACTACACCAGAGAGTGGCAATCTTTGGCACATGGCCTGCCAGGTTAGTTTGTTTACCTGCTGCATCTGCAGATTCGACTGATTGTGGCCCCCACTGGCCAAAGTTCACCGCTTCAGACCAATGGGGGCTGTGGGAAGTGGCGCGGGCAGAGGGATTTGCTGGCCTCCGCTTCCTGTCACCCCCATTGGCCCAGAGCGGTGAACTGCGGCCAGTGGGAGCCACGATTGGCCAAACCTGCAGACGCAGCAGGTAAACAAACTGACCCAGCCCGCCAGGGGACTTACCCTGGTGGGCCGCGTGCCAAAGGTTGCCGATCCCTGAACTACACTAACTTACCCCAGCTGAGAATCAGGCTTCCAGTCCTGCAAAGTGATCATACCAAATAGCTATCATCCACCAGAAGCCTACAGTTCATTCAGGACATTCAGACTTCAGTGTCAGATACATGGCTGCAGATTTCTCATTTGGATCCAACAGATATTTCAGAGATGAGCTGCCAAAGTATTTCTGCTGTCTCACTGTGGCCACAGGTACTGGCCTTTATATAACTCTGCACCCTTGCTCACCAGTGCCCACAGAGCTATTTAGAGATGAATAATCATGTCATGTTCTTTTCCTCCCCTCTCCTCCTTAGCTTCTATTGATCACATTTTTATCCTATTTTTTTCTTTTATTTCATTCCTATGTCTACTCTTCCCTCTAAAATCAAATATGTATCCTTATAATACCTGCCTATGAAGGTTTTAATCTTCCTCTGTACCTGCAGGTGATGAAACTAAAATCAAAACTAAAACCAGTAATGCTTTTTGTTCTCAGAGTGGTAGCTGTGTTAGTCTGTATCAGCAAAAAGAATGAAGAGTACTTGTGGCACCTTAGAGACTAACACATTTATCTGGACATAAGCTTTCATTGGCTAAAATCCACTTCACCGGATGCATGCAGTGGAAAATACAATAGAAATATATATATATATATATATATATACACATATTCAGAGAACATGAACAAAATGGTTGTTACCATGCCAACTATAATGAGACTAATCAATTAAGGTGAGCTATTATCAGCAGGAGGAAAAAAAAACCTTTTGTAGTGATAATCAGGATGTCGCATTTCCAACAGGTGACAAGCAGGTGTGAGTAACAGTAGGGGAAGAAAATTAGCATGGGGAAATAGTTTTTACTTTGACAGATGATCTGGGAAAAGCTGAAGTAATCAATGCTTTTTTTGCCTTGATCTTCACAGACAAGGTCAGCTCCCAGACTGTCACACTGGACAGCGCAGTTTGAGGAGTAGGTGAGCAACCCTCAGTCATGAAAGAACAGTCAACAGTGTGTCCTGGTTGCCAAGAAATCTAACGTCATATTGGGCTGGATTAGTAGGAGCATTGACAGCAGATTGAGGGAAGTGACTATTGCCCTCTATTCACCACAGGTGAGGCCACATCTGGAGCACTGTGTCCAGTTCTGGACCCCTCCGCCCCACCGCTCACTACAGAAGGGTTGTGGATAATTTGGAGAGAGTCCAGCAGAGGGCAATGAAAATGATTAGGGGGCTGGGGCACATTACTTTTGAGGAGAAGCTGAGGGAACTGGGCTTGTTTAGTCTGTAGAAGAGTAGAGTGAGGGGGGATTTGATAGCAGCTTTCAACTACCTGAAGGGGGTTCCAAAGAGGATGGAGCCAGGCTGTTCTCAGTGATGGCAGATGACAGAACAAGGAGTAATGGTCTCCAGCTGCAGTGGAGGAGGTCTAGGTTGGATATTAGGAAAAACTATTTCACTAGGAGGGTGGTGACGCACTGGAATGGGTTACCTACAGAGGTGGTGGAATCTCCATCCTTAGAGGTTTTTAAGGCCCAGCTTGACAAAGCCCTGGCTGGGATTATTTAATTGGGGTTGGTCCTGCTTTGAGCAGGGGGTTGGACTAGATGACCTTCTGAGGTCTCTTCCAACACTTATCTTCTATGATATGCAACAGCTTTCTGCCCCAAGTTATAATTTCCACACACTGGTTTTAGACAAAACAAAACCAAGTTTTAACTACAAAAGATAGATTTTAAGTGATTATAAGTTATAACAGATCAAAGCAGATTACCTTAGTAAATAATCAAAACCAAAAACTGAGCTTAACACACTAGATAGGTAGGTTATGAATCAGCAAATTCTCACCCTGAGTGATAAACAGGCTGGCAGATTCTTCAGGAACAAGTTGCCTTGGCTTTTCCAGGTTTTCATGCACAGGCTAAATATCCCTCTACCCTGGGACCATCACTTCCCAGTCCTGGCCCCTCAGGTGTGTTATTGTAGGGAGAGTGAGATATCATGATGTCATAGTACATTGTATATCTGCTTCCCACTTCTGGAAAGCTCTTTCACTGTGACCTGGGTCAAACAGTTCCCACTGTGTAGAGCTATCTCTGAGAGGTTTCTATTATACATAGTTCCTGGGGTTATCCTTATGCTTTTGTGCATTTTCTAAATAAGCCATTAATATTGTTTGGCCTTCTCACTGTTGTACCTGAAAGGCTGCTTGTGAGTGTTTTCAACCTCACAGCATGTTTCAATAACACATACATAGCTAAACTTCATAACTTCACGTATGATGATAGCACATACAGTCCAACGAGATATTAATGTCTAGCATATCAAGACTTCTAGAATGATCCCTCACAAAGCATACTTTATACAAAACACATCCTAATTACGTGACAATGGAGAATATTGGGCTGCTGGGCTATCACAAGGGACTTTCACTTTTCAGGAAAAAGATGATAAAGGATCTTTCTGCATTTTCTAAAACAAACTTTATCAAGAGCCAAGAGCTGAGAATTCTATTGCTAAATGAAAATCATAGCTGTGGTACCTAAGGCAGAAAGAAGCTGCTGGATTATAGATCATTCATAGCTAGTACTTGTAAGCCACCAAGGGCTGCTGGAAATGTTGTACAGCCTCTTAAATGACAATTTTTTAAAATGTAAACAGACCCAGGGCCATAGCTAATGGAAATGTTTACTGTGAACAATACATTCAATGAACTTAGCCTATGTATCTGTTTATGAACAATAAGACCCTGGTTTCGACCCATAATAAAAATGTGATTGACTATTTCTGTCAAGTCTAAGCCCAACCAAAGCAGTGTGAAGTAATGTTAACTTTAAGACCATTCTTGCTTGCAAGAATTAGGGGGGAAAAAAGAAAACACGCTGAAACAGGAGGGGAAAGAACACAGAAAGGCAGAAGAGAGAAGATCAAACAAGAAAGGTGCTGGAAGAACAAGCAAATGCAATAGGCTGCCCGATGGGAGAGGAAGGAGAATAAAAATAGAATGGAGCTGGTGAGGGGAAGTACAGGTAAACTCTCAATTGCCACACTAGAAAGCAGGCAAATATGCAATAAGCTAGTGCCTTCTTACTAACTTAAAAGATATTTTCAAACAAATAGATTCCATGAATCTCAGTTGATTTGCAATAGGAATCCTACTTTAAGTTTTACATGAAATCTACAAAAAGAAAATCTTAATACCGGGTGGAAAAAAGAGATATACAGATATGGCCCAGCAGATGAGTGCGTGGATAATGCACAAACCCAGAAATCAGGTCTCCTATAGTCCGCTCAGCCATTGGTTAACACTCTGATATTGTGAAGTAGAGAGTATTTACACCACTTATTGAAATGCACTGGAATTGGGGATGCTCAACGACTTGCAGTATCAAGGTCTTCCAGTGCAAAATAAGTTCAGTGACACTCATCTTACAGAGCTGCTGAGAGGTTAAGAAGTTGGTCCTGCAATTGTGAATATTCACATCAATATGTTTTACTCTTATGAGTGAAGGTTGCAGGGATCAGATCACTAATTAACAAATGTCAATAAAATACTATGACGTTCTTGGATAAAAGGTATTGTGGGAGTACAGAGTATTATAATTAAAACATCCGATTTATTTCTTCAAATTGCACCTGGCCTTTATTAAATCAAAGTACCACAGCTCTGGACCCTGATAAACTTGAGAGCGATTTCTCCTCACAAAAGCCTTTTCATATTAAAGTGCTGTATTCTATATATAAACAAAGATAAAACAAGTTATCAGTGACATTTTTGAAAACTTAAGGATGCCTCAGGGAAATCTACTTTGCATTCTATACGTTTATACCAAAATGTACCATTTGGTCTGCAGTGAATTATTTGCTACTCACTAGGCCAGGTATTGGCAACCTTTGGCATGCGGCTCACCAGAGTAAGATCCTGGCAGGATGGCCTGGTTTGTTTACCTGCCATGTCCACAGGTTTGGCTGATCACAGCTCCCACTGGCCGTGGTTTGCCGCTCCAGGTCAATGGAGGCTGCAGGAAGTGGCACGGGCTGAGGGATGTGCTGGCCGTCACCTCCCACAGCCCTTGTTGGCCTGCAATGGTGAACTGCAGCCAGTGGGAGCCACGATCAGCCAAACCTGCGGACATGGCAGGTAAATAAACCGGCTCACCAGTGTGCTTATCCTGGTGAGACGTGAGCCAAAGGTTGCCAATCCCTGCACTAGCCATTGAAAGTGATGAACAACCTCTGGAACAACCTCTCCAAGAATATAGTAATAATAAAACTCCCTTTGGCCTAAATACTAATTTGTTAAAGTCAGATTAACCATTAAAAAAAAAGATGAATAATTCCTGTCTGATTTCTAAAGAATTGCTCTTAGCCATGTGAACTCAGGATGGGAAATGTAGGAGCATCATTCAGAACCACTGCTTTCCACGTTCTGGTTCTCCATACTAGTCATATCGCTGAGATTTTTTAGACTCGCAGTAATAAAAGCAGAAAGTGAAAGGTGCCATGGTTTATGCACTCCCTCTGGATAAAAAATAAAACACATTATTTTGTCACAAAAATCACAACATTTGCAAAATATTAGTCTTGAAGAAGCATTGTGAGTCCCAAAAGAGTATTTTAAGCGCTTTTATAGAAAATGTTTTCTTCTTTTCTTCCAAAATTAGACAGAAAGATTGTCAGATGGCAAGACTAGAAAGAAGGGGATTGTGAGATTTGCAAGTCTGATGATAATAAATAAAACACATAATTTTGTCAGTAAACTGTAGAATCTTTGAAATATTATACTTTAGGAACTTTTCTTAACTCCAAAAGAACACATATTAGGTGTCTGTCTTTTCTATTTTAGGTGAGTTCTCAAATTTAGACTTATTCTTGATAATTTTCCATTTTTTATTGTTTTACATGAATGATCACTTCACTAAGAGAAATATTGCACTGCCACTATTTACGCTATTACCCTACTCTGCAAGTAGTCCATTGATATGGATGGGGCTCTTCACAGAGTGAAGTACTACTCGATGGTGTCCAAATCTGGCTCTAAGCTGGACAGAATTATTATTGTTTATTTATGCCTTAAAAAAACCCAAATCATGCTTGCATGCCAGGTGGGTTTTTTCAAGCTCTCACAGCTTTATTCTACTTTGCATTATACAAGGATAGTTCCCATGGTAACTATTACATCATTTGGCACACATACTACCTGAGAAAAACAGAACAATTTAATAAAGAAACACACATCCACCATTGTGCAATCTGAATTGATTTAGCTATTTCATAATTATGTTTCATGAAATAAACAAAAGACTGCATCAATTCTCAGTGTCAGTGTGTCCACTTGTCTCTCAAAAGTTAACATTTGTCTCCTGTTCTTCCCATGTCCAAACCTCCCTCTGCCACTCATATCTTAAAAAGCTTGATTCTGCTCAACTGTTTTTAAAAATTGCACCCTCCTCCTATAACCCTCCCATTGCCTTCCACATAATTTTTTTCTCTCTCTTTCCCACTCCCCCTCCACCCCATACTAGAGCTGGGTGAGATTGGAGATTTAAAAAACAAACAAACAACCCTCATCCATGTGAATTTTGAAAAAAGCTGCAACAGTGGGAAAAGGAGGACATTTCCTTCCCACAAAATAAACCTATAGAACTGGTAATTGTCAATTTCCTGATTTCTTCCCATCTCTGCCACTAAGGCCCAGCTTTTCAAAGGGAGTTAGGTGCCTAGCTCTCATTGATTTCAACTAAAGCTGGTTGCCTCAATATCTTTTAACATCTAGGCCTAAGTGACTTTACTAGTTTGGACTAATTCACAGAGCAAAATCTTCACTGAGGAGTATTTAAGGTTGGGAGTATCAGTAATTTAAAGGCAAAAATCCTTATGAGAGTGCTGTATTTATAAAAACAAAACAAAAAACTATTAAAAGGCAGGAAATCCACAGTTGAGGTTAACCTTAAAAGAAATTCAAATGTTTGAAAGGTTAGAAGGAAAGAGAAATTGGAAAGGCTGGGGTGTGAGTATCACATTGTGCAGTGTAATTCAGACCAGTGAGTGGTTGTGTCACCATTGCCTTGTAAACCTGGGCGCCTTAAATCCTCTGATGCTGTGACTCACAGCCCAGGTGCCAACAGCCGGAGACCCGGACCATCTGCATGGTGTGCAGCCATGGTTCAGCACTCTGATCCCAGTAGCCTGCCTACCACACAACAGCCGCAGCCTGGTCTCCACCAACCTTGAGAACTACTTGCAGGGTGACCCCAAGAAACTCCCAGTCTTGAATTTCCCCTAAACCATCTTCTTTGCTCCATCTCTCTCCTGGAACCAACAGAATTAATAACGTTTGTTGTTTTTTTAAAGAGACACAAGCACAACAGCTCATTACTTTAACTGGAGTTAACAATCAATTCAAACACAACACTGGGTTGGTTTAGATTAAAAATGAAACAAGTTTTCCCAAACTCACTATTTTGTCCCCAGACTCAGGATGACCTCATGCTGTTCTTCCTCTCCGGTGGACTTCCTATCCCCTTGCTGATTAACATGTAAATGAAGGGGTTCCATTGTTCTGATTCCACCATGCTTAGTTTACATAGGGGCCAGGTAGACAGCTGCCTTCCATCCTATCTGGGAGAAAACCTGTTTCTCTCCCTTTGGTTGGTCACAGATTTTAAATCATAATATCAGTGAATATTCATAATTCCTCATATAATGTAAATACATATATTTCAGAATTATATTATCACCAGTGCATCGCCAGTTCACATATGATACCTTACATGTCCCACTTGAGCCATTGTTATTTGTTAATCTTTTCAGAAGGAACCCCTAAATAATAAAACATGGCCCTTCTTGCTGCTGACAGTACCTAGCAGATGGCTTACAGTAGGAAAATAGGAATTGCAATAGTGGCAGGCCAGTGTGCATCTAGACCATGGACTGGCAACCTTTGGCATGCATCCCACCAGGATAAGCACCCTGGTGGCCGGGCTAGTTTGTTTATCCATCAAGTCCACAGATTCGGCTGATTGCGGTTCCCACTGGCCACGATTTGCTGCTCCAGGCCAACGGGGGTGGCGGGAAGTGGCAGCCAGCACATCTCTTAGCCTGCGCTGCTTCCTGCACATGCCTAAATTTATCCTTCTTCAGCAAAGAAGTTCAATAGAGCCATTTGAAAAATGGGAGAAAATATTCAAAAAAGATTTTGCAATGCTGATGTTTAATTCTGTGGGTTTCATTATTTCTGTTTTAATTGTTTGTAAAATTATTTATTAAAAAAGGTATTTTTTTCTCAATTTTTTTTCTAAACTTTTCCATTTCCTATTATGCTCCCTTTTCTTTCTGATTTTCTCCTCCTTTTTTTCTTTCACCACTTTGCCACTGAAAGTGGTGAAAACAAGTAGGGAACAAATTGAGAACAAGGGGAAAAAAAGAAAAAAAAGCTATTTTTGTTTGTGTTCTAATTGTTTAAAAAGAAACATGGAACATTTGAAAAAGAGGTGGTTTTTTTTTAAATTTCTGACTTAATAAAGACCCCTTTTCAATGAAAATATTTTACAGTTGACCATCTCTAAACTTAAACATGTTCTTAATGTTAAGCAAGTTTCATTTACTTCAATCATAGTTAATAGAGATGCTTTTCTGATTGAATACCCCTGTCTGTTACCCACTGCATGACAACTTCCGGGGAAGGTGCAAGAAAAATTAAAGCAGATTTTTAAAAGAGCTTAGCACACAACAGCTCCCACTTACATGGGCAATTCTGGAATAAACAGGAGAAATTCCTTCCTAACACTATCAATGATTGACTTATGCCCTGGAGCTTGAGGGCTTATATTCCAGAACAATTTATTTTTTGAATCTACTATTTAATGTAACTATGGATGTTCTCATTATCCATGTAATGTCTTAATAATACAGCAATTAAAGATTTTCAAAGTGTTCATTGGTATGGTAATTTTCCTCTGGAGGTATTCCAGTCATTTGAGCCATAATTCAGCTCTTTGAAAAATCCCAAATATGGATGTCTCTGTTAATAAGTATGTTAAAATTTCCAGCATATATATTTAATATTTAACCAATAGGAAGTAATGGTTACACATTCATTGGTTATATGTAGTTATATAATTTCAAATGCTTCTAGTTAGGTGAGAAAATATATCCACTTGTGTCACTAGTTTTACAAGAGGCACAGAAACCAGGTACATAAAATAATCTATAACGAAGTACTCAACTCTCACAGTTCCTGGAGCCCTGAAACCAGGTCAGCATAGATTCAAACGCCTCAGATTGTATTTCTTATTTGAACAAGGGATTGTGAATGGGAGATGACTAACAACTTACTATGTATAGGAATATTCAGAGGGAATGAAAAAGAAGACATAAATTGAACCAATATCCACCCTTCCTGTAGGGTCTGTTTAACATTTATTTGTTTACTCAATATTTCTATGACAAGGAGAGAGCACTTCTCAAATTGCCATGAGGGCGTTATATCCTCCCAATGTTGGAAATGTCCTCCCAACCTTACACATCTTTAGAAGACTTCCTTCTATACTGACTGCTATTGGATTATCAACTCTTTGTTTTTAAAGGCCCTCCAGACAATTTTTTAAAAGCAGGACAGATTGCATCTTCCTGTGGAAACATTGAAGGAACAGGGCCAAGGGGGAGGAGAGGTATGAGATTCACTTTACAAAGGTCTCATATTGCCCAGGAGGGAGGAAGGATAGCTCAGTGGTTTGAGTATTGATGTGCTAAACCTAGGGTTATAAGTTCAATTCTTGAGGGGGTCACTTAGGGTGCTGGGGCAAAATCAGTACTTGGTTCTGCTAGTAAAGGCAGGGGACTGGACTGGACTGGATGACCTTTCAAGGTCCCTTCCCATTCTAGGAGATTGTATACCTCCAATTATTACCTTAGGAACAGAGTTTCTTCACTTCCACATGGAACAAGCAGAGGGATTCAATCCTCAGAAACCACAGACCCTTGGAGTCTGTGCAGATTTGGGTGATTGGATGCAGAACTTGTGCCTCTGCACTGGTTCTGGACCTTCTTTAGCTCCCTGACAGAGTATGTCCAATAGATCTGTGCTATTACATGCTTCTGAGCCCTTCTGTGCCTTGGAAGCTCTCTCCAAAGGGGATCCCACAGTGTGGAGGTGGCACTACCACAAATTAATGCATAATCAGGTCATATTAACTTTTTTTCAGATTTCCTATGAGGTTGGTAAGAAAGGGGATAATTTGCATTTAGCCAGCTTCACCCTCAACCCTTTATTCACATGTGGATCCTGAGAACAGTGAGATAAATTCTGCTTATGAAAGATGGGGATGGTTCTGTAGAGTGGCTGACCTCCCTCTCCACATTGGGCTACTGGATGAATAGAAAGCTGTTGAAAGCTTCAGTAGCACATAGAATCATAGAAATGTAGGCCTGGAAGGGAACTCAGTAGTCACCTGGTTCAGTCCCCTGCATTAAAGGGAGTCTAGTAATAACTAGATCATACCTGACAGGTGTTTATCTAATCTGTTCTCAAAAACCTCCAATGACAGAGATTCCACAACCTCTCTAGTCAATTTGTCCCAGTGCTTAACCACCCTGACAGTTAGAAAGTTTTTCCTAATGTTCAACCTAAACCTCCATTGCTGCAATTTAAGCCCATTGCTTCTTGTCCTATACTTAGAGGTTATGGAGAGCAGTGTTTCATCCTCCTCCCTGTAACAAGCGTTTATGTACTTGAAAACTACTATATGTCCCCAATTTAGTCTTCTATTCTCTAGATTAAAGGGATTACACAGGGCTTATCTGTCAAATGAAAACCATGATATCTTTTCTATTAGGCAGCAGAGATGGTGGCATCTTGACTTGAGGCCCCAATGACTTGGAGAAAGGTTTCATCATCACATTCTTCCCTGTGTGCAATCCCTTTTCACTTGCTAGCTCCATGGTAATTCCCACAGACAAAGCCATAGTCCTGCCAGCTACTCCATGGACGCAAGGGTCAAACTGTGTGGAGCAGCTTACAGGATTGGGGCCTGAATCTTCATTTAAACTCAGGATCAGTATTTTTGTATTAGAGTAAAACCAAGTGCTCGGCACTGCTGCAGTAGATCTGATTAACATGCTAACTCAGACGTTCACATGGCATGTATTTTCAAAACTGGTGCAACTGACATATTCAATACAATATTCATAGTTTCTTGTGATATTTTTAAAAGTAACAAAAATAACAATGGCAAAAGAAAGTTTTAGAGAAAGTAAGATTCATATAATTATGTGGATTTAGCTAAAATTATCACCAAAAAAATGAAGAAATTCTGAGTCAAGAATCCAACTTTGTCTTTTGTGCAAGGTAAGGCAGAGGGGCAATGAGTATGAAATCCTAGCAGAGAAGTGTCTCAGTAAAAGCCAAGTAAGCAGTTATTGATTCTGGATATATGACAAGGATACTAGCTTTTGTAACCCTGATCTAGATCAGCTGATTGGGGCCTAGAAATAAAGTTCAAGTGCCCCAGCATGCTTGTGAGTCAAACTGTTATAAAAAATAGGAATTTTAAGTTCTGACCCTGCAATGTCTTGGACATGGGTAGAGTTCTGTGGCCATGCAGAGCCCTACTGGAGTTTGTGGAGTTCTGTATGGTGCAGCAATCTATCCCCACACACAATAATTTGTTGAACCTGTGATTCCTAGCCACAGCAGGGTGAGTGAAGGATAAGGGCAAAGAGAAGACAAAAGAGGGTAGGATGATCTTTCAGCAGTAAGAAGGGAATTGTGAAAACCTAAACAAAGTTATGTTTGTAACAGGAATAAATGTATTGTCCACATTAATATTTGTTGTGTTTGGCATTGCATGAAAATTAGCTGAGTGGCCCCACCCATAACATTAAAAGAAGCATTTCTTTTTTAATATTTTTTCCAGTGTCAACAAAAAAGGAAGAAAGAAACTAAGATGAACAAAAGTTGCTTGGTTGATTAGTACAAAAGGCAACATTTTTACAAGTTTCCCACGCTGCCAAGGGCAATATAAAGCTGACAGAAGCAAAAAGTCCACAAAAGAAACAATGTCATAAACTTCTTTCTGCTAAATAGGGGATATTAATTTCCCCTTGATTAATGTGCACTATTCCCATTAGAATTAATGGGGATTGCGCAAAAACTCCTGTGTTTGTACTCTGATAAATCACAATCTTATGTTATCATGACACAGGGGCTGTATAACTATACTTCTGGTTTGCTGGTTTCTGGATACCTCTTCTGAGGGCCTAGTCAGGGCTTTTGGTGCTCCTCAGTGTGAGCTTGATCCTAGGCACCGTGAAGTTGTTAGGTCTTCCCATAAGGTTTGGCAGAGATTGTTGCTGATGAATTCCCATACTAATGGAGATAGGGAAATGTCTACTTTGGTAAACGATGAGCCAAATTCTACTCCCACTTATACTAGTTGTGACAAAGTTCCTCCTCTACCTTGGTGGGTCCTGTGCTTATTTGGCAGATTTGCTCACCTCAGTGATCTTCCCCACAGTCTGGGTCAACTTCTCCTTGTCTGATCACGCTTGTACTCCTTAGTCCTCCAGCAGCACACCCTCTCACTTTCAGCTTCTTGCACCTCTTGCTCTCAGCTCCTCACACACACTTCCTCTCCTCTGGTTCCCCACTCCCTAACTGAAGTGAGCTCCTTTTTAAACCCAGGTGCCCTGATTAGCCTGCCTTGATTGGTTGCAGGTGTTCTAATCAGCCTGGCTGCCTTAATTGATTCTAGCAGGTTCCTGATTACTCTAGTGCAGCCCCTGCTCTGGTCACTCAGGGAAGAGAAAACTATTCACCCAGTGACCAGTATATTTGCCCTCTACCAGACTCCTGTACCCTACTGGTCTGGGTCTGTCACATAGTTTAAATTCTGAATAGTTACACTGATTTCAGTGGACATACTCCTGATTTGTGTGCCATGTAACCGAGTTTAAAATCAGGCCCGCTATTGCTTCTGTTATTTCTGTACCTGCCCTTGTCTTTCTGTGGTGGGTTTTTGTTTTGGGGAGGGGCATGTATTTCATCTTCTCCTGCCTTCAATGCTGCCATTTGTACAGCTGTCCCTGTCTCTCCTGCTGCTACTTCTACATCTGCCCCTGCTTCTACTGCTGCCATTTGTTCATCTGCTTCGTGCTGTGCAACTTATAGGTTTTGTTAGCAGTAAGGGGCAGTGAAGATTATAATTTACTTTCCTCAGCACACACACAAACTCATTCTCCTTATACTTATCCTGTCACTGTCCCATAGCTCATACATATCTCTTTAGTACCCCAACATCTTTCTCTCCCACCGAAGAAAAGAATTTACATATTAATTATAACTTGTCTAGTAAAAATGAAACAGACACCTGTAATTATGCAGAGGCACCACACACTTGCACATTGCTAAATCAATGATGAATGGAAAAGGGAGCTCATTAAAATGAATCACAAATTTACTGCATAATACATCTCGATTTGCGAACATATTAATTCAATGGGGTTGAAATATGTGATATTAAATAGCATGTGTGAAGAAACCTTCAAGAGCAATTTAAATAATCATCCTAGTGTTGGGTAGTATATTGTTTGTTTGTTTGTTTTCCTCATGCCCAGTTACTAATGTCTGGATCCAAAAAGGTATTTAGGTATCAACTACGGTTGATTTCAGTGGGAGCTAGGTCCCTAAATACCTTTGAAGATCTGAGCCTGAATTCCGTAGTTAAGTTACAAAATTCTGATTTACAAAACATGGTTTTCAGCAGAATTTGCCAAGCTAGGTTTATCACTTAACACTGGGGCCTATCTTCATCTCTCAGTTAGAATAATAATAATGCTGCTTTGAATGTGTACAATGCCTTTCCCTCAAGGTGTTGAAAGCACATTACACATGTTAATAAATTAACCCTACAGGATAGGCATTATGATCCCTACTTTATGGATAGGAAAACAAAGGCACCAGAGAGTTGGGTGAGCTGCCCCAAATCCACTTTTGGAAGGGTTTCCATAGGAGAGATTCAGACAGCTCCACTCCATGGCCAAGGGGATTCTCTTAGGAGATGGGAGTTAAAATCCCTGCTCTGCATCAGGCTAAGAGGGAATTTTGAACCTGGCTCTCCCACATCCTGGGTGAATGCTCTAACCACAAGGCTAAAGATTATGAGAGGTTGCTCATCCTCTGGATGCATCTTGTATGAGGGCAGAGCAATGCAGGTGGAATGCCTAATTTAAGGCTCCCAACAGGGTTTAGATGTGAAATTGGCACAATACATCAGGATTTCAGCAGCTTTTCTCATGCTCATTGGAAGATTTTTGAAGTACTTTACTGATGGAAACTTAGGCACCCACAAGGTTGGAAAGCAGCTGAACAGGGCTTTTTAGTATTTGAATTCTGGATTTATGCTCATAAAATGGCAGCTATTTGCCTAAATTCCTTTGTTGGTCTAACCCTCAGAATTTAAGACTTCGGGGGCTGGGGGGGGGCAAGAGGAGGGAAGGAAATGGATGCAATGAGAGAAGTTTTGAGATGAGATTAGAAAATGATGCTATCGCTTCTGCCAGTGGCTGCATTAAGATACAAAATCATCTTTTCAGAAAAGTCAGGTCTTTGTGGGATTAGTGATCTCTAGAGTAACATCACAGATGAGAGCACGTTCAAGGTGCCAGAAGCCAAGGACAGTAAAAAGTGGGCTGATTAAGGAAATGATGACTGCCTTGAAATTGTCACAGTACAGTTGCTAATTAACAACTGAACTGAAGATAAGCAACTTTGAAAACATCAGCATGATTATATTACCAGGACCAAATTTCAAATTCCAATCAGAAAGTCTTGAAAGAACTAGATTGTTTCTTTTAATTTATTTTCAAATTAAACATTATTGGTCTTGATTCCACTCTTAATTAAACTGGTGTTTGTTGCTGGAACAATTCCAAGGTAGTCACTGGAGTTATCCCAATGTAGAATCAGCAAAAGTGAGAGAAGAATCACAACATATTGTTTAATGCAGGGGTCGGGAACCTCTGGCACGCGGATCGCCAGGGTAAGCACCCTGGCAGGCCGGGCCAGTTTGTTTACCTGCTGCATCAGCAGGTTCTGTTGATCGCTACTCCCACTGGCTGCGGTTCGCTGTCCCAGGCCAATGGGGGTGACGGGAAGCCATGGCCAGCACATCCCTCGGTCTGCACTGCTTCCCCAGCCCCTATTGGCCTGGACGATGAACCGTGGCCAGTGGGAGCCGTGGTTGGCTGAACCTGCTGACATGGCAGGTAGACAAACTGGCCTGGCCTGCTAGGGTGCTTACCCTGGCGAGCAGCGTGCCAGAGGTTGCCGACCCCTGGTTTAATGTTATTTTAAGTAATTATGTGAGCACTGAAAATATAACTTGTAACTGTTATAGTCATGAGACTGGTTCTGCTCTACTCCACTAGGGGGCATGCTGCCCCAAAGGAAGCAGGGAAGGTCTTGGCACATAGCTCCTTCTTCCCCAGTGGAGCTGGCTGCTTGTGAATGGGGAGTAAGTTACACTCTATGAAGTAGCCTACTTGTATCTTTAGGCTCCTAAATACCTTTAAAAATCCATCCCATCCCACCATTACAGATTAATATATAAATACACACCACAGGTAATTACAATCTAAGGACTCGGTTTTGCCATTAATCCATTGCTCTGCATAGGGTGTGCTGCAGATCACACCATGCCACAACAGAACTGGTGTGGTATGCCTCCTGGAACTACCAGCTACATACCTGCCACAGACGTAGTGGTTGGTCTGTGGCAGGTATGTAGCTGGTAGTTCCAGGAGGCATTCCACACCAGTTCTGTTGTGGCATGGTGTGATCTGCAGCACACCCAATGCAGAGCAATGGATTAATGGCAAAACTGAGTCCTTAGATTGTAATTACCTGTGGTAAGTGTGTATTTATATATTAATCTGTAATGGTGGGATGGGATGGATTTTTAAAGGTATTTAGGAGCCTAAAGATACAAGTAGGAGCCTAGTGGGCTCCATCAATGGGAGTTAGGGACCTAGATGCTTTTGAAAATCCCATTAGGCTCCTATCTGCATCTTTAGGCACTCAAATCCCTTAAAAATGAGGCCCGATATGAATAACAACAATGGGACAGATTTTGAAAAGTCCTCAGCATCCAAGAGCTTCTACTTGGGGCATGTCTACACTGTAATGTAAACCCAGTATTAGTGGGACTTGAGTCAGCAGACCCTGAGTTTGAAAACCCAGGGTTGGAGGGTATGTCTACACTGCAATTAAAAACCCTTGGGCTCAAGTAAAGGGCTGTTTAATTGCAGTGTAGACATTCAAGCTGGCACTAGAGCCTTGACTCTTTTACCCTGCGAGGCAGAAACTCCCTGAGCTTGGGCTGCAGCCTAAGCCTAGATATTTACATTACAATTAAACAGTTTCTTAGTTCAAGACCTGCAAGCCCAAATCAGCTGGTGTGGGGCAGCTGCAGGTGTTTAACTTCAGTGCAGACATATCCTGAGTTTCAACACTGTTTGCCAACCCTATGTAAGGTGACTGTTGCCCCCTTACTAACATTCAGTGGGGGTCTTTTGGTTGGCTAGGTCCCAGCACTAAAAGATTGGTGAGAGGCCAATGCTCCAGGTCTGCCTCAGTCTTTGAGCTTGATTGACAGGGCAGGCAGGCTAATCAGGGAGTCGGGAGGCCACAGGGGTCCCATCCTCTGTGGGAGCTGGAATTGCCTGTGTCAGACTGAGCTGGGGAGCAGAGCTGTGCCAGATCCAGAGGGGCCAGAAAAGCAGCCACAGAGTCAGAGGCACAGCTCAGAGAGAGCAGATCCTGTGCTGGGAGCAGAGCTGCAGACACAGAGCTAGGTGTGGTGAGCAACTGGGGCCAGCCAAGAGGGGACCTTGGGTAAAGGGCCCAGTGCAAAAAGACACCCCAGCCAAGGGTCCTTGCAGGCCAGACTGGGAGAGGGATCTTAACCTGATGGGGGGCTGATGCTGGGAAGAAGAGTTCCACCACCCAAAGCCCAGAGGTGTGGGGCCACCACCATTGCAAGTGTCCAATAGCACTGCCAGGGCCTGAGAAGGAGACCTGGGACCTACAAGGAACAGACTGTGAAGTGTCATGATGTCTAGAGAGATACTGTTTGTAATGTTCCCTGCCACAGAGCAAGGTACTGTGTTTTCCTTTAACTTTTTCTTATTCTTTTTTTTATATTAATTGTTAATTAAACAACTTGTATTTGCTTTAAATTGTACGAAATGATCAGTGGGTCAGGGAGGTGCCCAGAGCAGAGAGAGTACCTTGGAGTAGGGACACCCTACCCCCTGTCCTAGGTGACCACAGCAGTGTTGGGGGTTGAGACCTCTAGGAATCTGGGGCCCAGCCTTCTTGGGGTTACAAGGACTCTGCCAGACAGGAGAGTGGAAGGGAAATCCTTGAGGGCAGGAAGGCCTCTGGGTAAAGAGGGTGAGAGCGAGGACTCAGATCCTTTTGCTAGCCCACTTCACCAGGATAGTGCAAAAGACAAGAAAGTTCTTCACAATAACGGGACCATTCCCCTGCTTACACCTAGATTAAGAATGTTTTAATCTGGGCCTGAACCTGGACTTTGGTATCCACACTGTGATATGCAGACCTAAATCCAATCAGCGATATCCCAGACTTCCTAGAGCTCTCCTGAAATGTGGCCACTCTAGCTCTTTTTCTCATGGTGAAATGAGAGAAAACTTGACTGTCCTCCTGTATGTTACAGGAAGTTTGAGCAGCCTGCCAACACATCCTGCTGAGCTGTCATTTTGCTCTGCACCCTCCCAGCAACCGGAGTCATGGTTGGAGGCACCACTTGAAGAACTTTTCTCACTTGCACTTTCACTCCTGTTTCAGGAATTGGACAGAGCTTCCATGTGACACCTGTGGATATTTTGGCAGTGTTTCCTGATGCATGAAAGGTACCTGTCAGAGCTCATGATGGAGCAGGAGGAAGAGGAAGACACAGACACAGCAGACTTGAACTGGCTGATGCTGTTCATAATACTTGGTATAGCTGCTGATTCCCCCTACTTAGACTGGCACTTCTTGAGCAAGATCATGAGCACAGTCTGGTGGAACCACATTGTCTTCCAGACCTGGGATGACAAGTTGTGGGTCCAGAACTTTCACATGAAGAAAGCCATCAATGTAAAGAGACACACATGACAGTGTCCAAGGTGTTCCAGAAACAGGTTATTATAACTCTGGAAACTGGTTACCCCAGATTGCTGTAGGTCTGATGCCAACCAGTTGACTCTGGGTAAAGTGGTGGCTTGAGATTTTTGAGGCAATCAGATGTGTGGTTTATCCCAAAGTGGCAGCTATAAAGGATATTCCTAAGGTAATAGCTATCTTTGAGAGAATGGAGTTTCCAAACACCATCCATGGCCATTAATGAAACTCATCTGCCCATAGTTTGCCCTCAATAAGGAGCACTTAAGCATATAAACTGAAAAGCATACTACTTCATACAGATGCAGGCATCTGTGGACCAGAGATGCTGATTTATGAACAGCAATATAGTTTATGATGCCATAGTTTTTCATTGATTGGGTGTCTACATTGATGGATAGTCTGGGACACTATTCTCACCTAATGGCATTGTCATAAAAGGAGTTACTGTCCTCACCACTATTCTGGGGGATGCCATGTAGACCCTTTTGCCTTGGCTTATGAAACCATACTCTGATCTCACAGGTTCTGGAAAAAGAATGTTTAATTGCACTCTCAGCAGATGTAGAATGGTTCTTGAATGTGAGTTTGGCAGATTGAAATGCCATTGGAGATGTCTACAGACCCGTTTGGATTCTAGAATAAAGAATGCAGTCTGCATTATTGTGGCTTGCTAGGCTCTTCAAACTCCAAGAGTTAGCCATTTCCCCCTGAATGGAACTGTGACAGTGATGGACTGCTGAACCAGCCAGAAAGCACACCGACCACAGCTGAGACTGTATGTACTTGGGCAACAGAAATCAGGGATGCTTTGTGCTCCAACACTCTGGACTTGCATGGGCCATTGGAAAAGGGATAATAGTACCTTTATAAATGTGCTTGGGTGGGTGGGGGTGGGGATAGATTGCTTGAGGGAGTGATATGATTGTCATGCAATGTACTTATGAATGTCCTGACCACTAATCAGATGGAATGGGGGAGGAGGGAGGGTTGGTTCACAGTGTGGGTTGATGTAAATAAGTGATTGATGTATGGATTGATGTAGCTAAGTGTACTGAGAAATAGTGTTTGCATATAAATTCCCAATTGTCCCTGATTATGTTTATACCTTTATTATTTGAAATACACATTCTGTAAATTTTCTTAATCAAATGAAAAGATTTATTTATAACAATGTACCAGAAAAGTACATTAACCTATTTTCAGCTGCCATTAACACAATAAAACATCAGTAACAACAAACCCTTTAGCAAAAGGAACAAAGTGCATGAACAAGTGCAAATAGTGAAAATACACAAGACAGACACCCCCTACTGTTGCATGTCTGCTGCCCTCTCCCCATTCTCCTTTCCCTTCCTTCCACATTTACTACACCCTTGGTGCCAGGGGAGAGAGGTGGAGGTGTCCATGGAGGAAGGATTTAATATGGAGGACTGCATAGTGCAGTCTTTAACTTATCCTTTTTAAAAAAAACTTACTGCTTTTAGCTTACTGCTTTTAAAAAAAATATTGCAGAACAATTTGGCTTTGAGAGAGTGGTCAGTGGCCATGCTAAAAAAGCATTTCAGGTATCCCACATTTTAGAGGACATAACAGTTCTTGTAGTGCCTGAATGACAAAGAAGGGTGTTAGTCCAAGCTGACAGTGGGAAACCAGCAGTGTATGCTACCCAAGTATTCAAATCTATATTGACCGAACAGTACATCTGTAACTGGAGTGGGCTGGTCAGCTATCAAGTTGGCCCAGGAAAATATGTCCTTCCTCAAAATATGACTACCCATCTGGAGTTCCTACTTCAGGGAAAGTTTGTAGCTGTCAGCACCTATGACTGGGTTAGAATTCATGTGAGAATCCACAGAATGCTGTGTTAGCTTCCAAATAGTTTAGCTTGTTATGACTGTGTGCAAACACAGAACTCCACTGCCATCTTTTTTATCCCACCCCCCAGCACATTTCTGGACAAAATTTTAAACCCCAGTCATATTTGGGACAAATGATTTCGTCACTTGTGCATTGCATGGACTGCATTTACATGAACTGGCCTAGATTTGTAAATGGAACACATTTCCACTCTCCCCTCCCCAGTCCCCAGTCCTGTTTTCAGGAGGTCCGTTACAGCGTTGAGTGGTTCAGAGAGACATATCGACAGGGATGGTAATATAAGCTTATTATTTTTAACAAAAAGAAATGTGCTAATAAAATCTGTGCTTCTCCAGTAAAAATTCACTTTTAAAGGTTTTTTTTAAAAACATTTGCCTTTCCCGGTCGCCATTTTGAATTTGGTGGCAGCAGGAGGACCCCAAGGTGCTGGGATACAATCACCATTAATGTATACACACTGCTTGCTGGGGCTTGTAATAACTTCTGCATTGCTTCATGTACAGAAATCCCTCCCATTCCCATATTAATAAACACTAAAATGGTGCCAGAAACTTTCCAGGCTTCAGGGTGGCTTCTGCCTCTGCCATTTCTGTTGTGGGTTCCATGATGGGTCATTCCTCAGGATGGGCATCAAAGATCTCCTCTGAGTGCAGCCCCATGATATGTTACAGCTGATCCTGTGGAAAACCCTCCTCTGGAACTGGGGTCGGCAGCAGAGTCACTTTGGCTGGTCTCATTTAGCACCTGCTGCTGGATCCCATCATGGTACCAGAAGGTTGTCATCTCAGGTCACTGTGGAACACACTCAGCTCAGTACCCAGCACTCAGTCAAACTCATCATAAAATGGGCATGTGGTACAGTTCTGGTCTCTGGCTTTCCGGTAGTTGGTCTTGCGCCACTTAATCCACTCCCTGTCCTGTAAATTTCCAACACTGCCATCTTCTTCACTATTTGCTGGTCTGAATGGTCAAAACTGGCTCTCTGACTAAAAGTCACTGTTTTGTTGGCCTTGCACCACGGACTAACCAAAATCTGAATATGCTCTCTTGATCATGAAGCAGTGCGCTTGCCCAAGGACTTCTGCTAGTCCATTGCAAATGCAGAAGGTTCTCAGAAGATGTCTTTGTTGCTTGGCAATCAGAATAAAATGGAAGGGCTCACTCATCAAGCTACTGAACTACAACTAGGAAGGTTGCTTCCATTTGCCTGGAATCAACTGGTAATTCTTGGGAGAGAGAGAACAAAGGAAGTTGGTACATGGGCTTGTGGAATACTTTTGGCAGACTTCCAGGACCCAAGACCAGGGGGTCGTGTCTACACTGAAAAGCTATAGGCTTGAGCCATGGGTTCTGGCTTGATTCGAGTTCAAACCCTCTATCCTTGCAGGCTCCTAGGACTCTGGGTCTAAGACTGAGTTTGAGAGATTTGTGTGCAAACAGAAGGTGGTTTGGGCTCAAGCATGAGTCGGAGCCTGGGTTTATATTGTAGTGTAGACATACCCTCAGAAACCTAAATAAATGTCTGGATTTTTAAAACAGCTCAGTTCCCATTTAGGAACCTAAATGAAGTGAGTGGATGTACAAAAGTGAGCAATTCCCAGCAGCTCATAAGAAAACCATGGGAGGTGGCTGAGTACTTTTGAAAATCCCTCCTTATAATAATGAGAGTTTATGTATATTATTTAATAGCAATTCATTTACTGGACCCCAGTGAATTCTACTTTTTTGAGATCTTGGAATGCCTCCCTTTGGATTTTTTCTTTCCTAGGGATACACAATCTGAAAGGTTTAGCCACCTTCCCAGACATGATATGAAATGAATCTTCTATTACCTCAATTAAGAATTTTCTAGACCATTTTCAGCATTGAGAGAGAATGAAATTATATACCTTTGACACAACAGGCTCCTCTAGCCTTTCCATGTGCTGAGCCACCTTTCAAGGCCAAGTGGAGATTCCAACCAAATAGTTATAAATGATTAATTTGTTTAATTCAGAGCTATTATTTTCTCACTTCACATAGGACTTACATGCTTTTGTTATTCTATTTCAGGTGGTTTCATATTTGGTTTATGCCCACAAAAGACAAAAGGAATGAAGATGTTACAATCAGGTCATTACCTTGTAATTCTCTTCCTTGCCAAAAAAAGAAAGAAATTGAGTGGATCAATAATAGAGGGAGTCTCTTAAACTTTATATACATATATATATATATATATATATATATATATATATATATATATATATATATATATATATATATATATATATATAATTTATCTCCATTAATGTGCATAAATAATAAGGGTAGAATCTAGACCTACTCATCAGCAACACTAAAGGATCACAGCAGAGTTTTTCTTTTAATTGTAAGTTTTAATGAAAACATTACATTTTAAAGTTGTTTTACATTTGATGGAAATTTTGCTTAAATATTTTTAACTCAGCATAATCACAGCAGATATACTGATGCAATATTTCCTACAGGAAAACATTAATGCATGCTGGAAAAAGTGCTCATCAGATTTGTATGCTGCATGGCAAGAACAAATGACATTTCTCATGCCTTCAATATAGCGTAATTGGTAAGTGACATAACATTGACACTGAGTGCTTTCAAATTATCTTTCATATTTAGGCCTTCTATATCTACATGATAGATAGTGTGGTATTAAATACTTTCTCAAAACAAAATTAGACTAAAAAATAGCTGTTTTCTGTCAATATATACTTTTGGAAATGACAGTTTTAATCTTTTCAGGGTGTGCTGATAATGGATGTTTAAAGATTCTTTCATCAAAAGTGACCTCTAGACCTCTGGATTCTAAACCGAGAAATTCTTCAAAATAAGAAACATTCATCTGAGCTGAAATAATAATGAAATAGTGACCATTAGGTCAATCAGCTTAAAAAAACCCCAAAGCTATGTCTTGCCTCCTTGTCATTTTGTTTGGCAAAAGCATAGTGGGGTGGGTTAACCTCAGCTTTACTTTTCAATAAATGCATTAATTACAATTGGAGAGATTTATTTCATTCCTAGGTGTTCTTATGTATTTTTTATTTATTTATTTTAGAGCTCAGTCCCTCTGTAAGATGTGGTTTTCAAAGTCTGCAAATTGGTATCCTTAGCCACCTAATAAAAGGGTTAATTATCTCAGTGTACCAGAGTTGGCTGATTTATTTAAAAATGTGATTAGTGAATACTTTTAGTGAATAAATATGGTGATTTTTATTCATGGAATCATCTTATTAATTGTTCCTCAGCGTTCTGACGTAGGTCATCATTGCCATGACTGGCTGATGTGCTTCTTTACCAATGGGCACACTTTTGGCCAAATGCCCAAGGTATGGCAACACGCAAAGGTCACTGCCATCCTGAAACCAAGGAATGCAGCTGAGGATCTATAGTATCATTACTATGCATAACATACAAGTTCTTCCAGAGCTGCTCTAGAAACTTACAACCATCTCTGAGGGCTACATTGCTAAAGAATATTTTGTGTTCAAACTGGGGCAAAGCACCTTTGATCAGATAATTATACTAATAAACTACATAAAAGTTGGCTACCAAAGCACTCTCAAAACAGCAATGGCCTTTGTAGACCTGTCCTTGGCATACGATACAGCTTGATGGGATGTTCTGCTTCTGAAAGTGTTGAAAATATTGTGTTTCAGAACAACACGTGCCTACTGACTGTCATGCTCACCCATACGTTTCATGTACATCTAATGGAATAGACCAGAAGAACTTATCTATTGAGCAACAGGCTTCCACAGAGCTCCACCTTGGCACCATCACTATTTAATATTTATAGTAGTGACATGTCATTGACCCAGTGATGGAAAAGCTACACCACTCATCTTAACATACATAAATAAATAAATATATATTCCCAGCATAAAGCTAGGTAAAATTATGCATGTTAAACTGAGTTTCCCTGTGAATTTGTGCATTCTGAAACATCAAAACTGAAAATGAAATATGTGGGGAGAGAGAGGCAAATCCATGTGGACTGAAGCTAAAAAATGTGGCCCGACAATGGAACGCAGGCAGTTGACATGACAAAAGATAAAGAGGGCCAGCAGCCTAGATAGGTCTGCAAGCACTGGTCATGGTAAGTGTAGTGATACTACATCATAAATATAAAATTAATGGATTTTAAGTCAATAAGTGAACATTTGCTTGCCTAGCCTAATCTCCTGCATAATTCAGGCTATGCTTCCTTTTCCACTTCCACTGCAATGGCTGCACCAGTATTTAAACCCGGGACCTTTTGCATCATAAACAAGACCATACTGTTAAACTCCCAGTTTTTACCACTTTTTAACAGATTATACAGTATTTGAACATGCAACCACTTTTATGAATGTCCAGAAACATTCCACAGCTCTACCAGACCATTCTATTGAGCTAGTGCACAGTAGCTGTGACTACGACAGAAAAATAACTCTCAGGCATATGTGGACTGAAAGAGAGTTCATGCATATTTTTATAAAATTTCTTCTGCATGAGCTATGTCCTTCCCTACTTTAGAAATAGCTGTGGTGAGGGAAGAGAAACAGGCTACTCAGAATCTCACATCCTCTCTGCTCCAGCTTTACATCACCAGTTCCCAAACCATCATGTTTATTGTTCTCCTATAGGATGTGCTATTACAGACAAGTTTGATGGCTAAAGATGCCAGCTAAAGTAAAAAAAAACAAAAAACCTCTAGTGACCTTACTTGCTAGTTAGAAGAGAGGGTAAATAGAATTACATCTTGAAAAACAAAGCTTGAGTGCCCAAGAGGCCTGGATTTTGAGAGGCCAAGAGGCCTGGATCCCCCATTATCCATCACCACCAGCAGCATTGACTTTACTCAGGCTCACATCAGTGGGGTTACACTAACAAAGAATTTGGTCCCAAATGCTCTCTCTAGAATTCTCAGATTACTGCAATTTCAGTTTTTCTGCAAAAGTTCCACAGAAAGAAAATAAAAATTTTATTCAAATTCTATTGGCCTTATACTATGTTAAATGAGTGCTATAGTTCAAGGGATGAAACCATTCATGGAGTATTTCATTCTACTTTGTTGTTTTAACACAGATTGTGTTAAGTCATGACTGATTGGATAACTCATGGGACAGTGTATTATAAGTGGACAGAAACATGTGACGAGGAATAAGGGAGTGGAAATTGTAAAGGGGAAAAGGTTAAAGGAAAGCAGTGTTACCTTGGGCCAAATTGTGGCTCGTTAGTCCTGCTGGTGAGCCATTATGACTATCATGCCAGTAACTGCTCACCAATGGGAGCAATGGCGTCACGCTGGCTTTTGCCTACTAGAGAAGTAGTAAGACTTTTGTTTTGCCAAGACCCCATCTGAATTCAGCTTTCAGCCCACAATTCTGCCCAAGGAAGGATACACAGATTAACAATAATCTTGACATTTGGGTGGAGATTTTCAAAAGTGCATAGGGAATTTCAGGAGCTCAAGTCTCATTGACTTTCTGTGAGAACTTTTTTATTGTTAACCACTTATATTGCATAGGACCTGGAGGCATCAGCCAAGTTTAGGCTAGACACTTTTAATATAAGGCCAGACTGTGATACCCTGATTCCAGCTGTATATACTTTACTGAACAAAGAGTCCCACTGATTTCAAGGGACATTTGTGAAGTAAGGAGTTATTTTGCATATCATGCTCTGGCCCATAAGGCAAATAACAATCTCTGCTCTTAGGACTCTATAAGACATGACAATGTACATGGATGACAAATATCCAAGTGTGGGATCCCAGGAGGAAGAGATAACAATCAGATGCTGTAGCATAGATTAGCTATGTGCACGATTTATAGCTTGTCGGCAGCAGTAATCTTAGCAGTTTCAAGTCACCGCTTGCTTTGCCATTTTCAGAAAGTAATTTTCTGTATGAATTTACAGTAGAAGTAAGTTTTAAGAAGCGACTCAAAGGTCAGGATGGTAGAGGACAAAGGTCAAGAGGTAAAGATGTATGTTTCAATCTTCAGTGACCTACCTGAGCAAATTCTACATCTCTTCCTGCAAACTGTGGTCAGAATGGGTAACACTTAAGCAAACACTTATTTGTGCCATAGACAAGGTAACAAGGTGGAGGGAGGGATAGCTCAGTGGTTTGAGCATTGGCTTGCTAAACCCAGGGAGTTTAATCCTTGAGGGGGCCATCTGGGGCAAAAATCAGGACTTGGTTCTGCTGGTGAAGGCAGGGGGCTGGACTCAATGACCTTTCAAGGTCCCTTCCAGTTCTAGGAGATAGGTATATCTCCAATTATTAATTAATAGGTAGCAGAATCAGGCTGTTGCAGGGCAGAAGCATTAACATCTTTGGCTAAGCAGCATACCTAGTTCTGCACACTGCAGTGACTAGGAAATACTTCTGCAGTGACAGCCAGCAATAGGAAGGACAGCTGAGGAAGGTGTATACATTTGTCACTGTGCAATGGGACAAAAGCTAATAAAATTGGCAATAGCTCGTGTACTGGTATTTAGCTCCAAACACCAACCAAAGAAAAAGAGAAAAAATGATTTGTTCATCCATCCTAGGTTCCTTTGTCCAGTGGAGAAGAATTTCTGGAGTTATTCCAGAATGATGATCTCCTGCCTGCTTGTGTTCAGTGCTATCAGCAAGTCCACAAGGACTATTTGACTTTTAAAAATATCCTGTAGGAGTGTGCTCTCAGACATTGCAGACCCAAATGTCTGCTGGTTAAGAAAATTAGCCCAATGAGCTGTCTTTGTATGTGCGTATATATGAAGTATCAGAGGGGTAGCCGTGTTAGTCTGGATCTTTACAAGCAGCAAAGAATCCTGCGGCACCTTATAGACTAACTGACGTTTTGGAGCATGAGCTTTCGTGGGTGAATACCCACTTTATCAGATGCATATAGTGGAAATTTCCAGGGGCAGGCATATATATGCAGGCAAGCTAGAGATAATGAGGTTAGTTCAATCAGGGACGATGAGGCCCTGTTCTATAGCAGACCTTAAAGATGGCCAACCTGCAGCAAAAAAACTTCAGGACCAGACTTCAAAGAGAAACTGCTGAGCTTCAGTTCATCTGCAAATTTGACAGCATCAGCTCAGGATTAAACAAAGACAGTGAATGGTTTGCCAACTACAGAACCAGTTTCTCCTCCTTTGGTTTTCACATCTCAACTGCTAGAACAGGGCCTCATATATATACCTGCCCCTGGAAATTTCCACTACATGCATCTGATGAAGTGGGTATTCACCCACGAAAGCTCATGCTCCAAAATGTCTGTTAGTCTATAAGGTGCCACAGGATTCTTTGCTGCGTATATGTGAATCTCCCTGTTTCATTCTCCTCCACTCTCACAGCAGAGGAAAGAAAATAAATTGTTATTTTTCCCCTCTTTCCTCTTCTAGTAGGTGGTTGTTATGGACCGAACAGGATATATGTAAATGCAAGCTATTATATTTGTCTAACTCTTTTTAGGATACATTCTGAACTACTTAGTTTTACTATATCAATATTTAGGCTTCAAGCCAAATAAATAAGGAATTCAGGATTCGTAATCATCAATATTATTATAATCATAACATTTTTCATGATAACCATTTTACCTGTATATAGCAGGTGGAATCCTGTCCCTACTAAAGTCAATGGAAGTTTTGCTATTGACGTCAATGGGGCCAAGATTTCACCTAGTCTCTCTCTTTCTAGAAGCATTAATACAGACTATAAACAAGGATCACTTCATCCGACACTGAAGTGCAACCTCTTATGGGGTGAAATTGAGCAGCAACTGTTTTAACAGTGTATTATAATGCTTCACGAGAAGTGAAGAATGAATTATTCATTAAAACCTCAGTGCAGGAAAAGAACTGTGGCAAATCTTGTCTAAGATCTGCAGATGAGTTTAGGGCATATGAGCCCTGATTCTGTGACTGATAACACATGGTCTGGCTGCTGCACATACTCTGTTGCTTTCAGTGGAGTTCCATGTGGTGCACAGTCAGTCAATGCATTATCATGTGCAGGATCAGAGCCATAGTTCGGTCTCATCTACACTGAAATATGGCAATGAGATTTAACTATGTTGTTACATTGCCATGTGGCACTAGATCATTTACCAGTTTAGTGTAGTATAAAGGGGACCTAAAATATGCGCATCATTCTCTTTACTTCTACAGCCCTCTTATACTGGTTCTAGAGAACAGCACTGGGCTAAACTGTACTATGACACAAAAGGATCAAAAGTGTAGTGTAGTGAATTTAGATGACTGTCATAGTTTGATGAGCTACATCTTTGGTAGTATAATCTCAGTACAGAGGTCTCCTCTTGCATTTTGTGCACTTCTTCTTGATTATGGTCCACAAATCAATTTACCAAAAGGTCTGTTTTGTTTTGGTTTTTTTGGGAGGGGAGGCTGTTTGGGTTGAATTTTTTGACCCTTCATGATGATGGAATGTAATGAATTTGTAATTTGAGGCTGAACATGTACATCTAGTGACAGAGCTGAAATTGCCATTGGTAATGTGAACAATTTGTAAGCCATATTTGCAGCATTGCAGGGAGACTGTAAATACACAGGGGGAAAAACAACAACCCTGAAGTGTTTATTTGAAGAAAAGGGCAAAATGTACATTTGAACAGTTTGTAAGTCAAAGAAAGGTAAACATCTTCTCAAAAACACATGGTTGCTTTAAAATTAAGGGGAGGGAGTAATAAAGAGCTGTCAGCACAGGGCAGATGTTGATCCTAATGATTTTACCCTTGCTTCCATTTGTGAACCAATTACAAAATTTGAGTACAGTAATAATAAGAAGAAGAAGTACAATCCATCATATATTTGTATTGCATATTTACATTGCATAATATTGCACAGTTATAATGAAATTTTGCAATTATTTTTCAGTGTGTAATTATAAACAATTCATCAATATTACAATAGCACTCAGAAGTCCTAGTTGATATCAGGGCCTCCTCACTGCACAAATATATGAAAAAGGGGTTCCCACTCCAAAGAGATTACACATTATACTCATTTGAACATCTAGGGCTAACCTATGGGATTTCCACAAATCTTGTGCATGAGACACTGGGCAGTTGCATTGCCTTAGGAGTAGCATGTAGACTGCATTATATATCTGTATTATTCCCTCCCAGATTTCTTCTTGCTCTATAGTGGGAGTAGCAATTTGCTGCGGGGCTGGTTTTACCAACAGCAAATTTCAACATCCTCCACACAAGCTTGAAGCTGCTACTGGGCTGGAGGTGACAAAGGGGTGGTGCCAAAGTTCCAGCCGTTGTCTGTAATTGCCCATCCACTCTCAGGATATGTCTACACTACGGGATTATTCCGATTTTACATAAAACGGTTTTATAAAACAGATTGTATAAAGTCGAGTGCACGCGGCCACAATAAGCACATTAATTCGGCAGTGTGCGTCTATGTACTGAGGCTAACGTCGATTTCCGGAGTGTTGCACTGTGGATAGCTATGCCATAGCTATTCCATAGTTCCCGCAGTCTCCCTTGCCCATTGGAATTCTGGGTTGAGATCCCAAAGCAAAAACAGTGTCGTGGGTGATTCTGGGTAAATGTCGTCACTCAATCCTTCCTCCATGAAAGCAATGGCAGACAATCATTTCGCACCCTTTTTCCCTGGATTGCCCTGGCAGACGCCAGAGCATGGCAACCATGGAGTCCGTTTTTCCTTTTGTCACTGTCACTGTGTGTGTACTGGATGCTGCTGACAGACACTGCTGATAGGTACTGCAGTGTGATACAGCAGCATTCATTTGCCTTTGCAAGGTAGCAGACGGTTACTATCCCTATTGCACCGTCTGCCATGCCATTGTAAATTGGTGATGAGATGACGGTTATCAGTCATTCTGTACCGTCTGCTGCTGTCATGGGTACTCCTGGCTGGCCTCGTTGAGGTCTGCCGGGGCTCATGGACAAAAATGGGAATGACTTCCCAGGTCATTCCCTTCTTTATGTTTTGTCTAAAAATAAAGTCAATCCTGCCTAGAATATGGGGCAAGGGTACTAGAGAACCAGAGAGCACAGTTGCTCCATGTCAGAGCCCCAGAGATCCCACAGAAATGATGAGCTGCATGCCATTCTAGGGGGTACCCCTGCAACAACCCCACCCATTGCTCCCCTCCTCCCCCAACCCCCCTGGGCTACCGAGGCAGTGTCCCCCCATTTGTGTGATGAAATAATAAAGAATGCAGGAATAAGAAACACTGACTTTTTAGTGAGATGAAATGAGGAGGAGGCAGCCTCCAACTGCTGTGATAGTCCAGGCAGTACAGAATCTTTTCTTTAGACATGAAAGGTGGTGGGGGGGGCTGATAGAGCTCAGCCTCCAATTGCTATGATGAGGATAGTTACCAGCCATTCTGTACTATCTGCCGAGAATGACCGGGAGTCATTCCCATTTTTACCCAGGTGCCCCGGCTGACCTCATTGCGGCCAACCAGGAGCACTCATGGGCTGATGATGATAATGGCAGACGGTACAATGTGACTGCTATCCACCAGGAAGGGGATGCTGGTGTTCAGTGCTGCAGCACTCCATTTACCAGTAGCATGCAGTAGACATAGGGTGACATCAAAAAAAGGTGAGAAACATTTTTTTTCCCTTTTCTTTCGGGGCTGGGGAAGGGCGTAAATTGACAACATATACCCTGAAACACCTGGGAAAATGTTTTTGGCATTGGGAGATCAGCCAAGAATGCAAATGCTTTTCGGAGACTGCGGGGACTGTGGGATAGCTGGAGTGCTCAGACCCCCCTCCCTCCCTCCAGGAGCGTCCATTTGATTCTTTGGCTTTCCGTTACGCTTGTCAAGCAGCATTGTGCTGTGGCCTCTGTGTATTATAGCCTAGAGATTTTTTCAAATGCTTTGTCATTTAGTCTTCTGTAACAGAGCTCTGATAGAACAAATTTGTCTCTCCATACAGCGATCAGATCCAGTATCTCCCATACGGTCCATACTGGAGCTCTTTTTGGATTTGGGACTGTATCGCCACCCGTGCTAATCACAGCTCCACTCTGGGCAAGCAGGAAATGCAATTCAAAAGTTCGTGGGGCTTTTCTTGTTTACCTGGCCACTGCATCTGAGTTTGGATTGCTGTCCAGAGCGGTCACAATGGTGCACTGTGTGATACCGCCCGGAGGCCAATACCGTCGATTTGCGGCCACACTAACCCTAATCCGACATGGCAATACTGATTTCAGATCTACTCCTCTCATCGGGGACGAGTATAGAAACCGGTTTAAAGAGTCCTTTATATTGATATAAAGGGCCTCGTTGTGTGGACGGATGCAGGGTTAAATCTGTTTAACACTGCTAAATTCGGTTTAAACACATAGCGTAGACCAGGCCTCATTCAACCCGCTCTAGAGGAGATGGGGAATACTGGGAGCACATTGACAACTTATGGCACTAATACATGCTTTTAATTTCATTTTGTTTCAGTTTTCTTAGGAACAGTTACAGTTAGATTTGGCAGCAAGTGAGAAGTTGTGCACACATCACAAGGGCCTCGGCGTTCAGCTTTAGAACATCAACCAATGTAAACAACTGCTGTGGAAGAAACAATATCATTTATTTATCCTTTGTCTTGGAAACAAAACAATACACAGGCAGATGGTAGCTAGAATGACAGACAAAGACTAGAGATAAATAGCATTTTCTAGGCACTGGTGAGTAATTTTTAGAAACCAGAAATATGTACGAAGTGCCTAATAATAGAAGCTTCCTGTACAGTAGAAGCCAATGTTAAAAATATAATGAACCAGCCTGCAAAGGCCTGGAGCTGGAGGAATGCAAAGGTGGCATACAACATAGGTCAGCCAGGTTCAGTGGTACATAAATAGCATTTGCCACACAGAGATACCAGTTTTGCCATAGACCTTGACTCTAGAACAACTGTTGATATTATGTGGTATCTCTTGGCAAATATTAACATTTAATGGCAATCATTCTAGATACAATCTAACAGAAGGCCTGTTCCTGTTTCCAGTGAAGTTAATCAATATACTTATTATCATTTGTATTGCACTAACACCTTGAGTCCACAGCTAAGACTGGGATCCCATTTTACTAGATACCAAAGCACATGGGAAGGGACAGTCCTTGTGCTGAAAGTTGTATAATCTAAATAGATAAGGCAGTGAGAGAGAGGATGTGTTATCATCCTTATTTTATAGATGAGGGATTGAGCAGTTAAGAGATTTTCCATAGATTACACAGAAAATCTGTAGGAGAATCAGATACTGAAGCCAGCTCTTTGGTGTTCAAATGCAGTCCATTAACCACAAGGGCATCCTTCCTTTTCACTGACATCAAAGGATGCAGGATTAAGCCCATATTATCTTCAATTTAACCAACTTCTTTGTGTAATGAAGGAAAGGCAGGACTGGCACATCCTGGTACATAACTTATAATTCATAACCATACTCACACTTGGTGGCTTAACCAGAGTAATTTACAGCTAACTAGCTCTAAGAAAAGTTGGCTTTGTCACAGAGATTTGTATTGTACAACATTAAGAATGTAGGGCAAAATGTGATCATCTGCAGCAGATCAGGAGCACAAGGCCTAACCACCACCTATGTCCCAGATAAGGCAAGGATTTTTGCAGGTCTTTTGTTGATAATGGGCAGCAGATTTAAAACAAATAAAAGGATGTTCTTCTTCACACAGTGCACAGTCAACCGGGTAACTCCTTACCTGAGGAGGTTGTGAAGGCTAGGACTATAACAGGGTTTAAAAGAGAACTAGATAAATTAATGGAGGTTAAGTCCATTAATAGCTATTAGCCAGGATGGGTAAGGAATGGTGTCCCTAGCCTCTGTTTGTCAGAGGATGGAGATGGATGGCAGGAGAGAGATCACTTGACCATTACCTGTTAGGTTCACTCCCTCTGGGACACCTGGCATTGCTCACTGTCAGTAGACAGGATACTGGGCTCGATGGACCTTTGTTCTGAGCCAGTATGGCCGTTCTTATGTTGTTTTTATGACTGTTGGATCAGCTGTGAATTTGACTTTTAACCCAAAACCTGGAAGACTGAGCTTCCACAATACTCATTAACTTCCTTAAAAGTTGTGGGTGCTCAAGACTACTCAGATCAGGTCAATCTATCACAGGGTTTCTCAAACAGGGGTCACCGCTTGTGTAGGGAAAGCCCCTGGTGGGCCTGCCGATGTGTTTACCTGCCCCATCTGCAGGTCCAGCTGATCGCAGCTCCCACTGGCTGCGAATCGCTGCTCCAGACCAATGGGAGCTGCTGAAGAGCCACATTAAACTTTTATAGCTGTCTTGGCACACTTGCCTTTCTGAATGAAGCTTCATTGCAACAGAGTGCTCTATGTGCTGCTACATAAGGCCTGGCCTACACTAGGAAGTTAGGTCGGTATAACTACGTAGCTCAGAGGTGTGAGAAATCCACACCCCTACACCAACCTAACCTCCAGTATAGACAGTGCTAGGTTGACAGGAGAATTCTCTAGTCAATCTAACCACTGCTTCCTGGGTAAGTGGAGTATCTATGCTGACAGGAGAAGCCCTCCATCGCATAGGTAGCAGCTTCACTGAAGTAAGTGGCACCACTGCAGCCTTTTAAATGTAGACGAGCCCTAATGATATTTATATAAACTGGGTTTTCTTAGTCCTAACATTTTTTTTATAAATGTATCATAAATGGCTCAGAGTTTTAATATCAGCTGAGATTTATCATCACTGAGAATATTGTCCTCAACAAGGCACAAGATTTTGTTTGGTTTAGTTTGGTTTAAAGTTAAATCTGAGGACAGTTACTGTTTAGTAAAGAAAACATTACTGGTTATATAAAAGAGAGAGCTAGGTCATCCTGGGTGCTTTAACTCACTAGCCAAAATACAGGCTGTCCTGCTACAGGACTGCTAAACAAAACAGAAATTCGAACACTTCAATGAGAGAGAGAGCAAGAGAGAGAGAGAGAGAGAGAGGATTTCCTGAAGGCCTTACTTTTAGCAGGGGAAGAACTAACTGTGTGTGAGTGTGTGTGTGCACATGTGGACGTGTGTTGATGAAGTAGGTTGCATTCCTATATTACAAATGAGGGTGCGCCAACAGGGAGGGACTGCTATCTAGGGCAGCACCTGGTTGATCAAAGTGAGATCACACAGTTCAGAGCTCCAGGGGTTTAAGCACTGATAGCAGGCTGATGTGATGGGGATCTTCTACAAAGGAAACTATTACTAGAAACACTTCATAAGCTGTGAGGGGGCTAGGGAAGGAATAAAGAGAGAGAGAATGGTAAATAAGTGATTAATGTTACGCATAATCTGTATTTTCCTTAATATAGAATTATCTTTATTAGATGCAGATAACTAGCTCCTTTCATATTAATGCCCTCCAGACTATGTCTGTGTCTTGTAAAGGAACCTCTTAATAGTAGCCTCTGGGAATGGGCACCATGTTGACTTATTTCTCCAAATGTCCCATCTATTATTTTTATTCAAGTCTAGTATCACTAATATTCTGGTTCTATGTCTACTGCTGAGCACTTGCCCCTCTGCAAAAGTACCTAGAAATGCTTGAACCACTAGGCCTTTTTCTCTCTGGTACCAGCCACAACTGGGAGACTGTTTGCCAGTGTGGCTAGACCAGTGGTCCTCAAACTTTTTACTTCGCACACTCCCTTGCCCCTGTGTGCCCCATCCCAGTTATGGTTGGAACCTGGGATTGGCTGGGGCGCCATGGTTGGGGCCGTGGCTGGGAGCAGGGCTGTGGTCACGGCTGGGGGCTGAGGCAGGGGTCAGAGTCTTGGCTGGGCTAGGAGCCAGGGACTGAGGCTGTGGCCATAGCTGGGGGCAGGTCTGTGGCCAGCATCAGAACCGGGAGAGAAATTCACAGCCAGGGACTGAGGCTAGGGATAGAGATGGGTGTAGGGTGAGGGCCCAAGGCTTTGGGTGGGGCTAGGGCCATGGAGTGGAGTGGAGCGACGGCTATGGTGGCAGCCTGGACCACAGCCAGGTGCAGAAACACAGCTGGGCAGGGAGTGGAGCCATGTCTGGGAGCTGGGTCCTGGGCCACAGCTAGGGGTAGATCAAGACTGGGTGGCACTCTGTCCTCACCCCTTGTGGGGGCTGGCCTGGGCCCCATCATGTCCCCTCAAACATTTCTCTATGCCCTCCTAGGGGGGCACGGCCCATAGTTTCGGGACCACTGTGCTAGACACACATATGCTAGCTCTGCTTGAGCAGTACAGACAGGGTCGCACAAGTGGTAGCTTGGGCCAGGAGGACTGGGAAGGTTTATATTCAGATGGGTAGCCTGAGATTCTACTTAGGCTACCCTTGGCTACCCTACTATTTTTAGCATGCTAGTTTGAGCGGAGCTAGCACATGTCTGTCTCCCTGTACAGAAAAGCATTCTCCCAGCTGCAGTGTAAACGTATTCTATGGGAAGGGAATGAAAAATGCTTCCAGCACTAATCCCCTCCATAGGGATAAGGAAATGGATGGTGCCAGAACCTCTTGGTAGAGGCCAGGAAAACAGTATGCACCTACCACTGCTGTCTCCACAAGAAAACGAGTAGAGTTGTGTTCCACCCACAGACTTGTTGAGGGGATAGGAAAAGAACCTTCAGTCATTGGAATCAATATCTTTAGCAGCGGTCATTCCAGCTAACCTCCCAATAAGGCAAGCTGAGGGGGAAAGAGCTAATCTACTGCTCTTCCAACTATTGGGAAGAAAAGGCTGAAGAGAAGAAGCCAGCAATATTATCTGGGAAAGGTGAAAATCAATTATTTTGAAATCTGAGTGATGGACCACAAATTTATTCCTCAAGTCTAAATGTGGAACCCATTCATATATATCATATGAAATTCAAGGTGCTGATGGCTTTTGGTCTACAAAATCCTTTATGGCTTACCTCACTTCCCATGTACGACTATTAGATAGGCAAGATGAGTGAGGTAATATCTTTTATTGGGGCCCAGGGTCATCTCTTTTCATAGGGTATTACCTGTGATTTGTAGGGCTTACAGGGTGGTGAGTCAGTATATAGAGGAGTCTCTTTTATATATCAATTTTGAAGCCTGCTTAACCTCTCTGTTACTCCTGTTTTATGCCAGTTTAGCTCTTTTTAAATCAATAGAGTTTCATGGGCTGAGGTATAAACTCCAGCTCTCTACAAACTTCACCAAGCTGGACCTTATTGTAGCATTTCCTGCTCATGTTTCCAGCTTCTAGTTCCCATTATATCCTCTCTTTGACGTCAATTGTGATCATGCCGTACAAAATCTCCTGCTAAAGTATAAGCAGCAAAGAGTCCTGTGGCACCTTATAGACTAAAAGACGTTTTGGAGCATGAGCTTTCGTGGGTAAATACCCACTTCGTCGGATGCATGTAGTGGAAATTTCCAGGGGCATGTATATATATGCAAGCAAGAGGCAGGCTAGAGATAACGAGGTTAGTTCTATCAGGGAGGATGAGGCCCTCTTCTAGCAGCTGAGGTGTGAAAACCAAAGGAGGAGAAACTGGTTTTGTAGTTGGCAAGGCATTCACAGTCTTTGTTTAATCCTGAGCTGATGGTGTCAAATTTGCAGATGAACTGAAGCTCAACAGTTTCTTTTTGGAGTCTGGTCCTGAAGTTTTTTTGCTGCAGGATGGCCACCTTAAGATCTGCTATTGTGTGGTCAAGGAGGTTGAAGTGTTCTCCAACAGGTTTTTGTATATTGTCATTCCTAATATCTGATTTGTGTCCATTTATCCTTTCCCATAGAGACTGTCCAGTCTGGCCGATATACATAGCAGAGGGGCATTGCTGGCATATGATGGTGTATATTACATTGGTGGACGTGCAGGTGAATGAATCAGTGATGGTGTGGCTGATCTGGTGAGGTCCTGTGATGGTGTCGCTGGTGTAGATATGTGGGCAGAGTTGGCATCGAGGTTTGTTGCATGGATTAGTTACTGAGCTAGAGTTACTATGGTATGGTGTGCAGTTACTGGTGAGAATATGCTTCAGGTTGGGAGGTTGTCTGTGGGCGAGGACTGGCCTGCCACCCAAGGCCTGTGAAAGTGTGGGATCACTGTCCAGGATGGGTTGCAGATCTCTGATGATGCTTTGGAGGGGTTTTAGCTGGGGACTGTATATGATGGCCAGTGGAGTCCTGTTGGTTTCTTTCTTGGGTTTGTCTTGCAGTAGGAGGCTTCTGGGTACACGTCTGGCTCTGTTGATCTGTTTCCTTATTTCCTCATGCGGGTATTGTAATTTTGAGAATGCTTGGTGGAGATTTTGTAAGTGTTGGTCTCTGTCTGAGAGGTTAGAGCAGATGCAGTTGTACCTCAGTGCTTGGCTGTAGACAATGGATCGTGCGATGTGCCCAGGATGGAAGCTGGAGGCATGAAGGTAGGCATAGCAGTCAGTCGGTTTTCGATATAGGGTGGTGTTAATGTGACCATCACTTCTTTGCACCGCGGTGTCTAGGAAGTGGACCTCCCGTGTAGATTGGTCCAGGCTGAGGTTGATGGTGGGTGGAAGCTGTTGAAATCATGGTGGAATTTTTCCAGAGTCTCCTTCCCATGGGTCCAGATGATGAAGATGTCATCAATGTAGCGTTGGTAGAGAAGGGGCGTGAGTGGACGAGAGCTGAGGAAGCGTTGTTCCAGGTCAGCCATAAAAATATTGGCATATTGTGGGGCCCTGTGGGTGCCCATAGCGGTGCCACTGATCTGGAGATATATATTGTCATCAAATTTGAAATGGTTGTGTGTGAGGGTAAAGGCACAGAGCTCAGCAGCCAGTTGTGCTGTGGCATCATCAGGGATAGTGTTCCTGACAGCTTGTATTCCATCAGTGTGTGGGATGTTTGTGTAGAGAGCCTCTACATCCATGGTGGTTAGGATGGTGTTTTCTAGAAGGTCACAAATGCGTTGTAGTTTTCTCAGGAAATCAATGGTGTCATGGAGATAGCTGGGAGTGCTGGTGGCATAGGGTCTGAGTAGACTGGACAGTCTCTATGGAAAAGGATAAATGGACACAAATCAGATATTAGGAATGGTAATATGCAAAAACCTGTAGGAGAACACTTCAACCTCCCTGGCCACACTATAGCAGACCTTAAGGTGGCCATCCTGCAGCAAAAAAACTTCAGGACCAGACTCCAAAGAGAAACTGCTGAGCTTTAGTTCATCTGCAAATTTGACACCATCAGCTCAGGATTAAACAAAGACTGTGAATGGCTTGCCAACTACAAAACCAGTTTCTCCTCCTTTGGTTTTCACACCTCAGCTGCTAGAAGAGGGCCTCATCCGCCCTGATTAAATTAACCTCGTTATCTCTAGCTTGCTTGCATATATATACGTGCCCCTGGAAATTTCCACTACATGCATCCGACGAAGTGGGTATTCACCCACGAAAGCTCATGCTCCAAAACGTCTGTTAGTCTGTAAGGTGCCACAGGATTCTTTGTTGCTTTTGCCTTGGGTAGGAGGCTCAGGGGCAGGGACACAGCTGGGGGCTGCTCTCAGGGTCCCCCACCTGGGGCAGATGGAGGAGCCCAGGCTATAGCTTCTGGCTTGGATGGGCAGTGGGGCCTCAAGGAGTAAGTCTCTGGAGGGGGCGGGAGCTTGTGCCCCCACCCCACACTTCTAGGAAGAGTCCGTCACCAGAGCCCTGTAAATCTGCAGATATCTACTTCATATCTGCTGATCATTTTTGTGGAAAGTGGATCGGATGCAGGTACAACCATGCAGGGCTCCACTCATCAGTGGCGCCTGGCCCATGGCGCCCAGCTCGGGCAGCCCCGGGGGGTGCAGTGCGCTCAGGGCCAATGGCTGGGTCTCGGTCATGGGTCAGAGTCAGAGTTGTCCAGCACCTACTTGCCATGATGCTTCCTGTCCAGCAGCTTGGGTCCCTCAGACAGCACCAGCTTCCCCACTATGGCCTGACCTGACAGCACTGTCCACGCTCCCAGTCCTGGGCCCAGCCCCGCCCAAGGGGATTGGAGCGGGTCTGGCCCTGTAACCTCACTCCTCCTCCCCACTGTGATGCAACATGCACTGCTGCTACCATGTGCCATTGCTTGCAACCCCCCAGGAGCAGCACACGATGCGATGGCCCTTCCCCCCAGCCCTCCCCTCTGTATCACCCCTTCTCCTTGAGACCCCGCCCCTGCGCTGTCCCTTACCCCCAGTCCCCACCCTCATGCTGCCTCTTCCCTACAAGACTCGGCTCCTCCACCACCCCACTAGCCCTTGTGAGATGGTTTGCTGCTGCAGATGCAGATAGAGGTAAAAGACAGCTAGTGGATCATAAGTTGGATCACGGGTTGATCCTAGCAGATGCAGATCCACATTTTTGTATCCGCTCAGGGCTCTATCCATCGCCCCTGGTCTACACTGCATCTGGGAACGAGCGTCCCACTCTGGATCCACAGTCTTATGCTAGCAAGGATACCTCCTCTTTAGTTACTACAAAATAACTTTTTCAGTACAACAGGTTCAATTTCAGAAGAAAAGTATTTATATTAATATTGCAATGAAAAAACAAATTGGTTTAACTCTCAATGATTTCTGTAAATACCAACTGGTGGAGTTCAATATCTGTAGCTGTGAGAGAGAATTTTATTGTAAATCAAAAGAAACAGGAAGGGTAACTGGTATTTTGTACAAAATAAACACATTAGCAGGTAAGTTTTCTGCGTAGGGTTTAATCATATTTTTGAAATGCATTCCAAAATGTACTGTCCCCACCATACCCCATGTCCCCAAATTTCCTGTTATAATGTCTATGCTGCATAGAAAAAAAAAACCATACAAGACTTTAAGGGCAAAGTGGACTTTTTTTTTCTTAAACATAACAATACTATCATGGACGTGAATTTGCAAAAGTAAAAAGAAATGAACTGAATCTGCTTTAAAGAGGGAGACTCACGCAACTTTTTCATCCTTTTGGAACTCGATTTTGCAGAACGTACTTTGATCCAAATTTCCTAAATAATGACAATAAAGGGCTAGAGTGTGACTAGGATTTCATGCCACACAAGGGTGAAGGGATATAACTTTCCTTAAGCTAGGTTACCCAGGCCCTGGGTTCAGGTATGTAGGAATAGCCAGGTACTATATGTCTGCTTACTTTCATCCTGGAGCAGGGGTATGGAATGGGTGGAGCCTGGCTCCAAACCTGTTTCTTCCTGCTTCACTCACTGCCCAGCACAGCTAAATAAGTGTGGGGAAAGCAGCAATTTACTGCTAGTATATGCCAGCAATAAATTACTACCCCTTCATTGGATACAAGCTGAAAATAGGGAAGGGATTTTGCCTCTGGGTGTGTCCCCTGGAGCCACTCATAGGGAGAGGCAGTTTACACACAACTCCGTGCTCAGGACTGCATCTAAAATCAGAATTTGGTCCAAAGTGAGCTAATGATCAAAGCTGGCTAAATCAATGGGACTTGCAGTTACTCAGGATCAGGCCTTCTATTTGCAGGCAAGCCAGCTTTTGATAGTTCATACACACACATACATTCAGCCACAGTTCCTCTTCTGAGCTCATCCCCCAGGCACCGAGCAGCTTCTGAGGCAGAAGGCTTCTTTGGAACAGAGGCCTAAGGTTTTACATTGACTGCAATAACTACAGTGAAGATTTTGCCATTAAGCCATGCTGAATTTTTCCAAACATGCCACTGAACTCTGTTTAAGCATTCTTCATGTACTCCCTTTAACTGTAACAGTGCCAAGACTGAACTGGGAGCTCTGTCCTTCATTACACTGCTTGCTTCGCTGCTTCATCCCCTTCAGGAGTTAGCCTGCACCCAGGTTCCATTTTTTTTCTCCAGATAACGTAGTAGGTGAGCCTCTTTGTGACATTGCATAGTCCATATTTTCTTTACTGGAGCCTACTACAGTATGGCAGAGTGTAATTTGCAATTCTCAGTCTCCAGTGAAAATGAATAGTTTGTCCTGCTGTGGCTTTCAAAAAGCCTTTCCCATAGTATTTTAAACTTGATTAGGATATATTAAATCCTCTCAGTTTAGTTTTAAGAGAAAAGGAGAAAAATATTAAAAGCAGTTGGAGTGACAGGTGAAAGGTGGCTGAATTTCACAAATGTTTCTATTTCAATACAGGCGTGTCGGTTTTTCATGGGGAGATGGATTTCAGTAGCACTTCCCACCTGTGGACATTCTGGTGTTCATTTTTAACTCTGAATTAAAACCTAAACCAATAATATTAAATCAACAATGTTAAACATTTTCGGCCTCATTCCCATTTAGACTAAGACCCCGCTACACTGTTCCATCCATGTCCAGATTTAATATAAATGAGCATCAGGCCTTTCCCACTTTAATTTTTAAACGTAAAGACCAAAAACTTAATAGTAAAATGACATGAATGAATATCTACTTAAAGATCCAAATATGTCTGGTGATTTTCAGTGCCCAACTTGAGACACCGTAGAGGAGCTTAATGTTTGTAAAATGTTGAGGTATTGTTTGACAGGCTAGCATCATTAATATGTCTCAGAAATTTCCCCAAAATTTTGAAGCACCCCAAACCGACTCATCACCTGTTAAAAATCTTAGCCTGGGGCTTCTGAGTCTAGAGGAGGGGTCAGCAAGAGGTAAGATCCTAAAAGCTGTGCAAAGTAATATCTAATACAATATCTAAATTTGAGTAATATTAACAATAATATAATTAATGAGCAAACAGACTGAAAGAGTTAGATATTTTTTGCAATACTCATTTATCAAAGTCTTGTAAAAGCAGCATGTCTGCTTACACTATCAAGCATAAAACAATAAAAGTATCTTGCTTAAAGGCATGAGCTGATCACCAGCTGTGGTTGGTAAGAAGTTTACCCCAAGGTATGGTCCTTCCTAAGTCACATACATTGTGGCATTAATAAACTTTCCCTTGAAACATCAGGAATTAGTCATAGTCATCGACAGAATGCTAGACTAAATGGACCATTGATCTTTTTCAGTAAAGCATTTCCTATGTCCCAAAAGAAATTTAAACTTTTAATATGAATGAGGTCATCAGGTAAATGTGATTAGGAAAAATTCTGTCAATTACCATTTATGATAATAGTATCCCTTCACATAGGGCTGTATCCAGCCATGCTGCTGCAGGATTTGTTGGTGGTTGGGGATGGGAATGCAAAAGGGAACGTCATGAATCCATGTTCTGATAACACATCAGATTCATAAAGTCATCAGTTGAACACATGCAGTATCAGGGGACAAAATTGTTGTATCCTTGGGGGTAACAGTTTTAGGAAGAAATCACTGGAGACATAGAGAGCTGTAAACCTTACAACCAGTCATTTATTGCCACACACTGAACTAAACAGGAATTAGCCAAAACTGGCTGAGCTATCCCCTAATAATCTAACTCAGTTGCCATAGCAACAACAAAATTGTATTACCAAGACAACAAAATACACAATGTATTTCTCCCCCCTTAATAAGAGCATACCCTAAATAAAACAAACACTAAATTAGAGAAGGAGGGTAGACTGCCTCCATTCCCGGCTAAACCCCAGGGATTATTTACCCCTATAACCTTGGGTTCACCCTAGCTAAAGATCCAGCTATTGAGGAGGCCTTCTATCTCTAGTCAATTACAGCGGACTTCTGGTCTTGTTGCACACGAAAGTGTCCTGGGTGCGGACCTGACAATGGGTGTAGGGCAAATGGGTAAGAATGTGTTATCAGTTCGTTTCGGGCAGAAGGGTTTCTCTGTCACCAGCAGCAATGGAGGAGAAAAGTCAGGAACAGGTGACTTGATTCTGTGTCTCGTTGGAAGTGGTGAAGTCAGACAACTCAACTGCAGATGTGTCCTGAGGACCAGTATGACCTGGCAGCAGCTGATCTACATGTCGCCGCCAGATGAGCTCCTCTGTAGTCAGGACTGTGTAGGAAATGGGTCCCGTCTGAGTGATGACAATGGCAGGGACTCATTTAGATCCAGAAGTATAACTTCTAGTCAAATCCGGCTGTCCCAGGCTAAAGGTTCGGTCTTTTGCTCTGGGTGCATGCCTGATGACTTGATCTTGCTGCTGACGTTGCATAATTTGTCAGGGTTCAGAAGGTTTCAGCAGATCAAAGCAAGTGTGCAGCTGTCATCCCATCATTAGAAAGGCCAGGGATGCCTTGGTCGTAGCATGAGGTGTATTTCTGTAGGATACTAAGAAGGTGTCCAGACGCTTTTGAATAGATAATTGTCCCCTTCCCGATTTCAAAGCTTATTTCATTGTCTACACAAATCTTTCAGCTAATTCATTGGTGGATGGATGATATGATGCTGAAGTGATGTGGTGTATCCCATTTGCCTTTATAAAATTTTGAAATTCCTGAGAGATGAACTGCGATCTGTTGTCACTCACAAGTTGTTCGGGCAGACCAAAATGACTAGAGTCCTTGTAGTTCTTGGATAGTACTCTCTGCAGTAGTGGACTGCATTATAGAGACTCTGGCCATTTAGAATGGGCATCTACCACAATGAAGAACATACTTCCTTCAAGTGGGCCATTGAAGTCAACGTGAATGCGTGAATGCGTTGCCACAGGTTTTCAGGCCAGTCCCACAGGTGTAAGGGTGCACATTGGGGTGCATTGGGGTGCATTCCTCACACTCTGACATGACGTACAAGCTGTTGCCTTCTCTTCAATAGCACTGTCCAATCCAGGCCACCAAAAATAGCTTTGTGCAATTTCCTTCATGCGCACTATTCCACATTTTAACTGTTCTAACATCTGTGATCTCAGTGGTGGTGGGATAATGACACATCTCCCCCACAACAAACAACTAGATTGGATTGATAACTCCGTCATCCTGAACAAGTAGGTAACAAGTCGGGTAAGACTAGAGAGGTTCGTTGAGATGTTCCACACATCACCAGGTCCATAACTTGGGACAATACTGGGTCAACTTGAATTGCCTTCTTTACCCAAGTAGCAGTGATTGGTGTATTCTCTACCTGTTCAAAGTAAAAGATTTCCTTCTGAGCAATATCTTGATGTTTGACTGGCAAAGCCTTGAGAGACCATCTGCATTGATGTGCAGAGTGGATTTCCGATATTTGATTTCATAAGTGTGCCGGAAAGTAACAGTGCCCAATGTTGTATACAACTAGCAACTAATGGGGGAATGCCTGTTTGGGGTCCAAAAATTGAAGTCAGGGGTTGATAGTCTGTGAGAAGAGTAAACTTCCATCCGAACAGATATTGATGAAATTTCTGAATTCCGAAAACAATTCCCAATGTCGCAAGTTCGATTTGGGCATAGTTAGTTTCTGCTCTGCTTTGAAGCAAAAGCAATAGGTCTCTCTTCTCCCGAAGCCATAATGTATGACACAACTGAACCCACTCCATAAGGAGATGCATCGCAGGCCAACTGTAGGAGTAAGGATGGATCAAAGTACGCCATAACTTCAGAATTTAGCAATGCATCCTTAGCTTTGTTAAATGCAACATCAGAGGCATCAGTCCATTTCCAGGCCTTGTTCTGCCCAGTGAGCTCGTGAAGTGGTTTTAGCATTGAGGCTAACTGAGATGAACTTTCCATAATAGTTCAATAGTCCTATAAACAAGCAAAGCTGGCTAACATTTTGAGGAGGGGGAGCCTGCACAATAGCTTTAACTATTGCAGGGGCCTTACAAAGACCTGTAGCATCAATGATGTGTCCCAAATATTCACCAGAGGGCTGGAAGAATTCACACTTGTCTTTGCAAACTCACAAGCCATACTCTTGCAGTCTTCATAGGGTAGCCACTAAATTCTTTAGGTGATGCTCCTCATTCCTTCCAGTGACCAGAATGTCGTCCAGATAGCACTGGACTCCTCGCAAGCCACACAAGATCTGGTCTATAGCCCTTTGAAACAGGGCAGGAGCAGACATTATTCCAAAGGGTAGATGAAAGTATCAATAAAGCCCCTTATGCATCATAATAGTCAGCTGCTCTTGGAACTTTTCATCGACTTGCATCTGTAAATACGCTTGACTCAGATCAATCTTACTGAACTTTTGTCCCTCAGCGGGGCCTGTGAAGAAGTCATCAATGCGGGGAATCAGGTATTGCTGTGCACACAACACTGGGTTAACAGTGACTTTAAAATCACAGCAAATCTGGAGGGACCCATCTTTGTTCACGATTGGAACAAAGGAGTTTCCCATGGGCTATGGGTAACTGGTATTAGGACTCCATTTGTGACCAGGCGCTACAGGTCCACTTCAACATTCGACCTGATGGCATATGGTACAGTTCTGGCTTTCAGATATTTTCCTGAAACTGTCAGGTTTAATATTCAATGTCACAGAGATTTCCTTCATACTTCCCAGATCCTTTCCAAAAACAGAAGCTTGTTTCCTTAGTAGAGCAGACAAACTAGTTTTTTCTTTAGTTATTCGGTGCACTTCTGCCCAGTTCAGCTGGATCTTCCTAAGCCAAGACCTACCCATTAAGGCTTGGTAATTACCTCTCACCACAAACAGTGGCAATTTAGCAGCCTGTCCATTGAGCTCTATCTTAACAACAGTAGTGCCCAACATGGTCACAGCTTCTCCCATATATGTCTTCAGAACTGCTTTAAAGCAGAAGATGCTATAGCTTTTCTTTATACACAGTCTCAGAGATCAGTGAGTCAGCTCCATGTTCAGTTCCATGCCTATAGGTTTGCCGTCCAAAAATGGGATTACCCAGTATTCATGTGAGCTCGCTGCCAAAGACAAAACATGGAGTGGCTCTTCTTCTTGCGATGGGGTGTCTCCTTGGTCATCCTGGGTCTGCTGTAGGGTATGCAGATTTCCTGTTTTAGCTGGCCAGACCGCAGGCCTCTTTTTCTTTTGTTTACAAGCACACTCAATGTGTACCTTTTTGCCATAGTGTCGACACACCAGGTCCTTAGATCAGCATTCTGATGCATGGCGACCCGGCTTATCACAGTGATAACATTCCTGACTCCCCACAGTTTTGTGGGTAGGTTCTTGTGACACCTTACACACCCTAGGAGATGCACCGATGGATTGCATCTCCTTTGTTGCCAGTTCTATAAAGACAGCAATGTCAACAGCCTTCTGTAAGATAAGCTGAATCTCTGTCAATAGGCGCTTCTATGTAGCTTCACTGTGCAGGCCACACAATAACCTGTCATGTAGGGTGTGATTTAGTATCTCCTTAAATTCACAGTGTTCTGCAAGTTTTCTCAAAGTTCCTACAAATTGTACAACCGTTTTGTCTTCTTTCTGGTCTCTTTTGTGGAACCTATATCTTTCAGCAATTTCCAGTGGTTTGGGAGAAAAATGGGACCCCAGGATTTCCACAATGTCACAATAAGATTTGGTCTCTGGCTTAACAGAGTGTAGTAAGCTGCATAGAAGGGAGTAGGTCTTAGCCCATACAGCATTTAAGAATATTGGCACCTTCTTCTCTTCTGTAATGTCATTTGCAATAAGAAAAAAAAAAGCTCAAAACTCTCAGTACATACATGCCTTTGCACTATAGTTTCCTCAAAAGGTTCCAGTGGCCCTGTAACTGTGGCCATTGTTTTAATTTCAGTTTGCACAGTCAGTGCAAACAAGCTGTTTTCACCCCTTTCCAGGAGCAAAAAGGGGTTTTTTTGTACCTTGACTTCTACTTCCTTTTGTTGCTGGGGCAGCACAAACATCCCACCCTCATCGCCACTTTGTTGTATCCTTTGGGATAGCAGTTTTAGGAAGAAATCACTGGAGACACAGAGAGCTGTAAATCCTTACAACCAGCCATTTATTGCCACACACACTGAACTGAACAAGAATCAGCCAAAACTGGCTGGGCTATCCCTAATAATCTAACTCGGTTGCCACAGCAACAACAAAATTATATTACCACAACAACCAAATACACAACAAAAATACAGGAACACAGAACCCAACAGTGAAAGAAAGCCTTAATCTGTGATTCCAGGATTGTAGGGCTTGCCACTTTAGTTCTTCTCTTTTCTTCTGCCTTTCTTCATATTTTGTAACCATTTTCTTTCTTCTCGCCTCTGCTTTAGTTCTTCTATTCCCATCAACTTCCCCTTCTACATGATTTCCCAGTAACACATGTTCTACTGTATGAATCAGCAGCAAATTGACTTGATTTTGCCATCTTCCCTTGCATGCAGGTGTGAAAAGCAGTGAAGCCTTGCATTATAACAAGGCAGATAAAAAATTGCAAATAGCAAAATGCTTAGAGTTCTGAGTTTGTGCTGTGGATGAAACTACCGCATATGTTTCTAGGTCAGTTTTATTTCAGGAGATGGAGCTATGTTTCCAGACTACACTAGTCATTAATCCAGGGGTCAGCAACCTCTGGCATGCGGCTCACCAGGGTAAGCACCCTTGCAGGCCAGGCCATTTCGTTTACCTGCCGAGTCAGCAGGTTTGGTGGACCGCGGCTCCCACTGGCCGCGGTTCGCTGTCCCAGGCCAATGGGGGCAGCGGGAAGTGGCGTGGGCGAGGGATGTGCTGGCTGTGGCTTCCTGTCACCCCCATTGGCCTGGGACGGCGAACTGCGGCCAGTGGGAGCTGCAGTCCACCGAACCTGCCGGCACGGCAGGTAAACAAACTGGCCCACCGCCAGGGTGCTTACCCTGGCGAGCTGCATGCCAGAGGTTGCCAACCCCTGCATTAATCCATTGTATCATGCAGTTCTGATAGCACACAAATGTATTTCAAAAGTTTGCTCACCAGTACCACCACATTGTCTTCCTTTCTTTTGTCCTCATGTTTAAAACACAAAGCATTCTCCCAGAGACTCATCTCTACTCATTTTCTTCTGTCAGCCACTAATTTGTCTTTCTAATCTCCAATGTTCCTTCTCAGACTGTCAATATCTCTCCTTGGACCTTAATTTTCTAACAAAAGCTGTTTATTGATGTATTATTTTTTTCTGTAGAGTATCCCATCAATATACCTGTGTGATAAGAATATAAGGAGTGATGGTGTCTCTGATTTTTGTTGACTCAGGGCTCCCATGGTCTCTACTTTGATAACTCTGGAGTTTTAAATTTGAGGATTTTTATACAGTTAAAAGTATTTAGTATTCTTAAAGTTTAGACTCCAGAAGTTTATTTTTAAAAATTCAGATCAAGAATCTTATTGAAATACTTTAAAAAATATCCAAATTCAGTTAAAGTATGCTTGTTGGTAGTACTGGTGGTGGAGACTTTCTGAGACTTTATTTCTACATTACATTTACAGCAAATAATACTTTCACCCACTAAAAGTCATATTTCATCCGAATCACTGTGAGTCATTGACTTTCTTCATCCAGTGTGAAATTATCAGGTACCCTGTTTGACTCACTTAATGATTACAGTTTTATATTTTTTTTGGTTTGGACCTCAACATAGCCCATGTTCTGTGAAAAACAAGTGTGTTTTCCTAAACACATCAGTCAAAACTGATGGACTTCATAAGATCCCAGATGCAGATTTACTAAAGGGATATTTTGATTCAGAATTTTAATAAACTTGAGAATGCCTTTGTCTCCAGTGCAGAGTTAAAACCAAATATTGGTCTTAGCTTGCTCCTGAGTTAATTATAATAATGAAGCAGCACAGTGTTGTGGAATAAGACATAGAGTGAGAAGCTATGTCTATATTACCCTGCAGTTTGGACTGTGGGGCTGTGAATAGCAGTACACACTAGAGTTCTGCATTATAACTCCTCTGTGTGGATGCTGTGGGCATGGATTGAAAAGGTGTTAGTTTTCATGAAATGTCATGCTGTTTAAAGAGGACTAAGTTAACACAGACTAGGAACTTTTTAGTTCTTGCCCACAGTGTCACACAGGCAGTTATAGCACAGCACTTTGGTATACACTGCCATTCAGACACCCCGCCCCATAGTACAAACTGTGGGGCAGTGTAGACAAGCCCAGAGAGAAAGAGAAGGAAGGGAGAGATTGGAAATGTTCAGATAAGGCCCAAATGAAAATCCATTGAAGTGAATGGAAAGATTCCCATTAACATTAATGAACTATAGATCAGTTCTATATTGCATTATGTGCTTTGGTATCTATAAAAGATATAGCATAAAAGTAATATTCAGTTAAAATCAATTTTTCAATGTAAAAAACAAGACAAGAATACTGGGAATCTTGGTAACCTAGAAGTATTCCTTTTTTTTCTACTGTGGTGCTGTATTATTTATGTATTATAACACTGTTGTGCATTGGAAATGAATGATCAGGCAGCAGGTGGGCACCAATTAAAGACATTCACATAGCAACCGAGTAGGATTAGAGGGATAGTCATGAGAAGACAGGGTCTTTGGATGCACAGCAGTGGCAGAATAGTGTTGTAGGTTGTATTAAATCTTATTGAAACTGATGGGTGTAACCGCCACCCTTGATTGGGATAATTGAAGCAGTTAAGTTCCTTGATGGAACTAGATAGCTGAGACAATAGCAGCCTCTGCCCAAAACAAAGCCACCTGCAAGACACATGTGAGCAGATGGGTTTTACTGGGTATTGTTTTGTGAAGGTTTGTGTATCTGTAAAAGAAAGGAAGAAAAAAGACCAGAGAAAGCAGAGAGAGAAGGTAGCAAAAAGGCAGCAGATACAGCCACAAAAGTACTGGTAGAATGGCCCTAAGGAAAACTTAAGACAAGGAGCTTGTGGGCCAAATGCTGGCTAGAAAAGGGCTTAGAGATGTGAGCAAAGAAAGTCTCCTACAGTTTGATTCCTCCTGTGTTCAGGGAAACTGGACTTTGTACATTTTGTGTAATTAAACAGTATTGGATCAATTAAACATTTTGTGTAATTAAACAGTACTGAATCAATTTTTCCTCCTAATCAGAACCCGCTGAACCCCCCAAAACTGGCTAACAGCTCATGTAAAAAAGGGGTAACAGTAGTAACCTCTGATCTCAAATGTTGAACAAAATATTAGCTTAACAGTCAGGTATGACCAGGATTTAACAGAATAATGGAAATGTAGGGCTGGAAGGGACCTTGAGAAGTCATCAAGTTGACCCTTCTTTATACCTAGAACAGTATACCTAGAGCATCTCTGACAAGTGTTTGTCTAGTGTCTATTCTTAAAAAAACCCAGTGATAGGGATTCCACCACAGACACCGACTCTGAGGGTGTTCCAGGGCTGGAGCACCCACAATGAGCCAAGTTCCTCTCACCTCCCATCCCATCTCACCTCCTCTCCCCCCCCAAGCATGCTCCATCCCCGCTCCTCTGCCTACTTCTGAGTGCTTCCGGCCTCCAAACAGCTGTTTGGCGGTGCTTAGGATTTTCCAGGAGGCAGGAGCGGGGACACAACACACTCAGAGGACGGGGGCGGAGAAGAGGCGGGACAGTGGCAGGGACTTGGGGGAAGAGGGTGGAATGAAGGCGGGGTGAGGGTGATGCAGGAGCAGGGCCACGGGAGGGAGTGGGGTCGAGCCCCTATCGGGAACAATGGAAGGTGGCACCTATGTATTCCATAACCTCCCTTAGGAGTCTATTCCAGATCTTAACTACCCTTATAGTTAGAAAGTATTTTCCCAATAGCTAACCTAAATTTCTTTTACTGTAGATTAACCCCATTACTTCTTGTCCTACCTTCAATGGAGATGGAGAACAGTTGCACACAGTACTCTTTATAACAGCTCTTAATATCTCTGAAGATTGTTAACAGGTCCCCCCCTCCGTCTTCTTTTCTCAAGACTAAACACACTCTATTTTTAACATTTCCTCATAGGTCAGGGTTTGAAAACTTTTTTTTATAATTTGTATTGCTCTTCTTTTTAGTCTCTCAATTTGTCCACACATTTCCTAAAGTGTGGCACACAGAATTGAATACAGTACTCCAGCTGACAATTATCTCCTATGTCTTACAAACAACATTTCTATTACTAAACCAAAGAATATTAGCCTTTTTTTTGCATCTGCATCACAGTGCTGACTTGTATTCAATTTGTGATCCACAATAACCTTAAGATCCCTTTCAGCAGTACTATCACCTTGCCAGTTATTCCCCATTTTGTAGTTGTGCATTTGTTTTTTTCCTTCCTAATTGATGTCCATCCCACTTGTCTTTGCGGAATTTCCTCTTGTTGATTTCAGAACAATTCTCCAGTTTGTCAAGGTGGTTTTGAATTCTCCAAAGTGCTTGCACGATGTATCTACTACTTCTTTCCTATCCACTTGGCCAGTAACTCTATCAAAAATGGAAATTAGTTTGGTTTGGAGTGATTTGGTCTTGACAAAGCTGTGCTGGCTATCTTTTTTAACTCTATTATCCTCCAAGAACTTACAAATTGATTGTTTAATATTTTGTACCAGTATCTTTCTTTCTGTATCTTGCAGTGTCTAAATTAGGCACTTTAATTCCCTACATAAGAACGACCATACTGGTCAGCCCAAAGGCCCATCTAGCCCAGTATCCTGTCTTCCAACAGTGGCCAATGCCAGGTGCCCTAGAGGGAATGAACAGAACAGGTAATCATCAAGTGATCCATTCCCTGTTGCCCATTCCCAGCGTCTCACAAACAGAGGCTAGGGACACCATGACTGCCCATCCTAGCTAATAGCCATTGATGGACCTATCCTCCATGAACTTATCTAGTTCTTTTTTGAACCATTATAGTCTTGGCCTTCACAACATCCTCTGGCAAAGAGTTGCACTGGTTGACTGCATTGTGTGTGAAAAAATACTTCCTTTTGTTTGTTTTAAATCTGCTGCCTAATAATTTCATTTGGTGACCCCTAGTTCTTGTGTTATGAGAAGAAGTAAATAACATTTCCTTATTTACTTCCTCCACACTGGTCATGATTTTATAGACATCTATCATATCCCCCCTTAATCATCTCTTTTCCAAGCTGAAATGTCCCAATATTATTAATTGTTCCTCATATCGAAGCCATTCCATATCTCAATAATTTTGATGACCTTTTCTGAACCTTTTCCATGTCAATATATCTTCTTTTGAAATGGGATGACCACATCGGCATGCAGTATTCATGATATGGGTGTACCATGTATTTATATAAAAGCAATATGATATTTTCTGTCTTATTATCTATCCATTTCTTAATGATTCCCAACATTCTGTTCGCTTTTTTGACTGCCACTGCACATTGAGTAGATGTTTTCAGAGAACTATCTACAATGATTCCAAGATCTCTTTCTTGAAGTAACAGCTAATTTAGACCCCATCATTTTGTATGTATAGTTGGGATTATGTTTTCCAATGTGCATTACTTTGCATTTATCAACACTGAATTGCATCTGCCATTTTGTTGCCCTGTCACCCAGTTTTGTGAGATTCTTTTGTAGCTCTTGGCAGTCTGCTTGGAACTTAACTATCTTGAGTAATTTTGTATCATCTGCAAATTTTGCCACCTCACTGTTTACCCCCTTTTCCAGATCATCTATGAATATGTTGAATAGGACTGGTCCCAGTACAGACCCCTGGGGGACACCACTATTTACCTCTCTCCGTTCTGGAAACTGACCATTTATTCCCACCTTTGTTTCCTATCTTTGTAACCCATTTCAAATCCACGAGAGGACCTTCCCTCTTTTCCTGTGACTGCTTACTTTGCTTAAGAACCTTTAGTGAGGGACTTTGTCAAAGGCTTTCTGAAAATCTAAATATGATATATCCACTGGCTCCCTGTTGTCCACATGCTTGTTGAGTCCCATCAAAAATTCTAGTAGACTGATGATGCATGATTTCCCTTTACAAAAAAACTATTTTCACTCTTCCCCAACAAATTATGTTCATTTATGTGTCTGACAATTGTGTTCTTTACAATAGTTTGAAACAGTTTGCCCAGTACTTAATGGCCTGCAATTCCTGGAATCACCTCTGGAACCTTTTTAAAAACTGTCATCACATTAGCTATCCTCCAGTCATTTCGTACAGAAACTGATTTAAAGGATAGGTTACAAACAACAGTTAGTAGTTCTTCAATTTCACACATCAGAACTATTGGGTAAATGCCATCTGGTCCCGCTGACTTATTACTGTTTAGTTTATCAATTTGTTCCAAAACCTCTTCTAATGACACCTTAGTCTGTGACAGTTCCTCAGATTTGTCATCCTGGGTCCTTTTTGTTCCCCTTTTAAAAGGCAGGTACTGTTTTCTTTTCTCCAGACCCATCCTCCTGGAGTTCTCAAAAATGGTTCCAAGATTGCTTCAGCTAGTTTCTTAAGTACTCAAGGATGAATATCATCATTCCGTGATGACTTGAATACTTCTAACTCATCTGAATGTTCTTTAAACTGTTCTTTCCCTATTTTGGTTTGCATTCCTTCCTCCTTGTTGTTAATATTGATTATGTTGAGTATCTGGCTACCATTAACCATTTTATTGAAGACTGAAGCAAAATAAGCATTAAACACCTCAGCCTTCTTGGAGTCATTAGTTATTAGCTCTCCTCCCCCACTAAGTGGAAGACCTACAGTTTCCTTTGTCTTTCTTTTGCTCTTGCTCCTAATGTATTTAAAAACCTCTTTTTATTTCCTTTTATGTCCCTTGCTGGGTGTAAGGCATTTTGTGCTTTAGCCTTTCTGTGCTTTTTGTCCCCACATGCTTGTGCTATACTTTTGTACTTCTCCTTAGCAATTTGTCCTTGTTTCCACTTTTTGGGGGATTTTCTGGTTATTAAATAATCCCTAATGCAGCCATATTGGCCTCTTCCTATTCTTCCTATGTGTCCTTGTCATTGTGATAGTTTGCAGTTGTGCCTTTAATACTGTCTTCTTGAGAAACTGATAGGTCTCCTGAATTCCTGTTTCCCTTAGTTTTTCTTCACAATGAACCTTATCTATCATATCTCTGAGTTTATCAAAGTCTGCTTTTTTGAAATCCATTTCCCTTATTCTGCTGGTCTCACTTCTTCCATTCCTAGTAATCATGAAATCTATCATTTTATGATCACTTTCACCGAAATTCACTTCCATCTTCAGATTTGCTACAAATTTCTCTTAGGTGGTCAGTAGCAAGTCTAAAATGGCTCTCTGGTTACTTTCTCTGTTTTCTGAAATAAAGAATTGTCCTCAATATATTACAAGACCTACTGGAAATGTCTAGGTAGTTAAAGTCTCCCATTACAACAAGGTCTTGTATTTTGGATATTTAGCTTGTTTATTCTAGAAATGCCTCATCCACCTCCTATTCTGGATTTGGCAGTCTATAGTAGACCCTACCCTGACATCACCTCTATTTTTTACCCCTTTTATATTTACCCAGAGACTTTCAACTGGTCTGCCTCCCACCTCCTTCTGGACCTCAGAACAAGTATATATGTTCTTAATGTATACTGCAAAACATCCTCCCTTTTTACCCTGCTTGTCTTTCATGAACAAGCTATTTATGATGGCATGGCAGCACGTGATAACATACTGCAGAACAGGGCAAAATGTGGTAGCTGGTCTGGACATAGGAGTGAGATGGAACTAATCTCTGCCTTGAAAAGTGGAAAAGAGGATCTCATAATCAAGGGAAAGTCTTTTAGCTATTGAAAATAGAAAACATCAAAATTGTGCATTAAATGAACTACTGATCTGGGCTGGGAAGAGGGGGATAAAAATAATGTTAATCTTTGCATCATTTTTTTCCTTTCTTTAACAGCATTGTTCTTGTGAAAGTGAGATCCCTGCAAATGTCAGAAGAGGTTGGAAGGAGGTGCACCATTCTATACTTCACTTTAATTTGTGATTTTTGCACTGAGCTATACAAAGTTCAAACTTTAGCCCATTAGGAACTAACCTTTTTTTTCCCCTTCAGACCTGAAGGGCAGCATTTTTAAAAGGAAGATATAATTGCAAGAGAACCATTTATAGGAGCTGAGGAATGGGGAAATCCAAGGTCCAGGTTAGAAGGATCATCAATAGACTTCATGATGGTTGGAGGTAGGAAAGAAGGTTGGAGGTATTGATGACAAGCATATTATTTATGAATAAATAATAACCAGTTTAACACCTAGATTCCCTGGTGAGCAAAAGAAGAAGGCTCAGATAGATTTTGCTTAGGAGGAGGAAGGGAGAAGTGCACAGAGAAAAGAGTAAGTGAAAGAGAGGAGCACAAAAAGCTTGCACATCTCTGAATGAGCTTTGAGTAAGCAGTTCAGCCTTTGGATATGTGCTATATCTAAAATGAACTGAACCAGGGTATCTTGCATGTTAAATAGTCCTATTGACTATCCAGGGATGCTATGGGCTCCCCCAGGGCTCTAAAATTGGCAGTGTCTCACAGTAGGTCTACACTGGAGAATGGCGATGAAGAACCATTTAAGTTTAATATTCAGTTTAGACAAGTTTTCTTAACACGCTGCGCACCAGGTATAAGACATTTTGTATGTATATTTCCAGCTCCCTGCTCTGTGCATCAGCTGCTTCTTTTCCCCTCCAGGTGCAACACAGATTAATCACTCCTATTCTGCTGAACAGGGTACTAGGACTTCCATCCATGCAGTCAGAGTAGTTGAGCAGGCTCTCCTCTAAGCTTTACCTCACCAGTTAGCAAATGGAAAAGACAGAATGCCTTGTCTACACTAGACTTTTCAAATGTATTAGCTAAAACAATCTACTAATACAACTTTAAATCATAGTCTAGCCTGATATATATGAAAATGGTGAGAGAGTGTGTGACATTGCACTCTATATGATTTTATGAAAATATGCTAATGAGTGTGAATATAATGTAACTGGAATATGCTTCATTCAAAAGATCTCTTGTAAGGTATTATTACAAAACTTATAATCTACTGAGTGGGTCATCCTATTTGTATAAATGTATCACTCTTGTATTTGAAACTAGAAATATGAAATATAACTCTGAGAGCCTATTGTAATTATGCAAAGAGTGGGCCTTTAAAGGTGGTTTGGAATCTTGATGGCTCCCATTAACCAGGACAATTGACTGTAGATGGCTCTGTTTACTTGTAAGTTTTCCTGTATATGTGTGTGCTGGCAAGTGTGCTGTAAATGAAGCTTTACAGTGACATGTGATCATGTCACATGAACTGGAATCCATCTTTAAACTGGTGCTTTTCCATTTAGAAATAAGGGTGGGGACCCAGAGAAGGACAAAGGAGTCCCACCTTGTGCAAAAGATATATAAAGGTGGAACAGGACAAAAGGTGGCTGCAATCATGAGAAATCCCCTGGCTACCACCTGAGCTGGAAAAAGGACTGTACCAGGGGAAGGAATTGGGCCCAGACTAGAAGGAGGCTAGTCTGTCAAAGAAGTTTATTGGAACATCTCTGAGGGTGAGAATTACCTGCATTTAGTTTTTACTGTATTAGACTTAGACTTGCTGTTGTATTTTATTTTGCTTGGCAATTCACTTTGTTCTGACTGTTATTACTTGGAACCACTTAAATCCTACTTTTTGTATTTTATAAAATCACTTTTTTATGTATTAATACTTCGGGGGTGGGGGCAAACAACTGTGCACATCTCTCTATCAGTGTTATAGAGGGCGAACAATTTATGAGTTTTCCCTGTATCACTTTTATACAGGGTAAAACAGATTTATTTGGGGTTTGGACCCCATTAGGACCTGGGCATCTGAATGCTGGAGACAGGAGCACCTCTTAAGCTGTTTTCAGTTAAGCCTGCAGTTTGTGGGGGCATGGTTCAGACTTGGACTTGTGTTTGCAGCAGGCAAGTGTGTCTGGATCAAACAAGGCAAGGTTCTGGAATTCCAAGCTGGCAGGGAAAATGGGCTCAGAAGTAGTCTAGGCACATCAGGTGGGAGTCCCAAAGAGGCTTCTGTGACAACCCATCACAATGGGTTCCCAAATTTGGTTCGCAGCTTGTCCATGGTAAGCCCCTGGTGAGATGTGAGACTTTGTTTACTGTGGCCACAGTTCGCTGTTCCCAGCCAATAGAAGTTGCGGGAAATGGTGACCAGCCTGTGCTACTTCTGGAAACTCCCATTGGCCAGGAACGTCGAACTGTGGCCACTGGGACCTGTGAGCGGCCGTACCTGAGGATGTTCAGATAAACAAAGCATCTCGTGGCCCGCCAGGGGCTTACTCTGAACAAGCCACGAACCAAGTTTGGGAACACCTGTTCTAGCACATATCGATAACTCTTTCCACTCATGCCATACAAATTTTATAGAAGCACATTAATGATCAGCAAGTTATTCATTTTCCAGTGATCTATTACATGTCCTCTTTTGAGTATATATCATGACAACAGTGTGTTGGTGGTGGTGAGTATGTCAGGAGAAAAGCTGCTGTCATCGAGTAGTGAACCACCAATGGGCCTCGGTATCACAGTCAGGTTGTTCTGGCTCACCATGCAATAGCTTGGTGACAATTATATACAGAATTTCAGAATGTTGGTTGCAGTTATTTCTTTGATTGGATCACTCCAGAGACTTCTAAACAACTGGTGATAATATTTCCTGCTGCCCACTTGTTGTCTGACCATTACCAAAATGCCATAACAGGAAGCTTCCTTTCCCCCTACTCCCCCAGCAGTTTATCTCTGGAGTTTCTTACCCAATGATTGTCAAAAGTTTTCTGCAATTCTCTATTTTTAAAATCTCAACTGATTGGGGCTGTCTCTCCTTCCCACCCCCATAATTCCTTCTTTTATAATTGCTAGCATAGCATCAAAAACAATTGTTTCTATGTACTTCTTGTAGAATGACTAACTCAGAGAATTTGTAGTAAATTGGAGAACTGCAGATCACTAGCTTAAACCTGGCCCAGGTTACTATCTGGCAACTCTTTGGGCTATGTGATACTTCTGAGGGCATTCTGTGCCAAAAATTTAAAAATTCTGCACACAGTATTTTAAAATTCTGCAAATTTTAATTGTCATATAAATGTGGAGGCTCCAGCATGCATCAGGAAGCACAAGACCACTGGGTGCACAAGGGTGAGAGATCATTTGCAGGTTCCCCACCCAGGACACGGATTCAGCGATGAGGCTGCACTCCAACCCTGACACAGCCTGCCCTAGAAATACCACAGGGCCCTGCCCCTCCGTGCCAGGTGCACCAGGTGTGGTCAGGCAGGTTCAGCAAGGCAGGATCCAGGTGTGGAGCGGCTTAGTGTGGGGGGATCCAGGTGTGGGTTGAGAGGGTTTTAAGTTTTTGGCACAGAATTTTTATGTATTTGAGAGGGTTCTGTGTGGGGCAATCTGAGTGTGGGTGACTCAGTAAGGGATCTGGATACGGGGGTATCTGGATGGACAGGGGCTTGTTGAGGGGGTTATGGGTGCAATGGTAATGGGACTCTGCAGGGAGGGTCCAGGTGAAGGTGATTGGGGATCAATGGGGGAGTCTGGGTGTGTAGAGGATAGAGCTTGGCAGGGGGTTCTGGGTGTAAGGAGCTCAGTGGGGGGTCCAGTTGCTGGGGGAGTGGGGCTCAGTGGGGTGGGGATCCCGGTGCAGCTGTTTGGGTCTTGGTAGAGTTGAGACCCAGGTGCAGGTGGCACATTGGGCATGGTCCAGGTGCTGAAGGAGTGGGGCTTGTCAGGGGGTTCTGGGTGCGGGGTGACACTTGGCAGGAGGGTCCCTGAATGCACAGGAGTTGGATGGCGGGAGGAGCAGGTCCCAGTACAGTGATCCCTCCCCTTTCATTTGAGGAGTGATGGGTGCAGGAAGTATGGGGAGTGGACAGTTTGCAGACCTTTCTACATCTGAGGGAGAAATTTGGGGGTGGGTCTAATACAGCCCCAGTTGCAGTGTAGAGGAAGAACTCCTGTTCTCCATAGCCCAGCCAGGAATAGCAGCTGAGCCCGGTCCAAGGCAGGAGCCACCAGACTGGACTTGCCAAGTCCTGCCCCCTACCCCACAGTGATTTACCACTCTTCAGGTTGCCCTGGGCACCCAAAACATACTGCTTGGGAGGGTTGCATGACCAGTCTTGCGGCTTCCCTTTGTTTCCTTGTCAGAAAGTCATTTTTCTGTGGGAAGCAAAGAAATATGCGGGGGACATTAATTCTGTACATGTGCAGAATTCCCTCAAGAGTAATAATATGAAGTGAATTGATTATCTCAGTTTAATTCCTAGATGAAAAGATATCTACTAGAGCTCAGTGAATGACTGTTTTTGTCTGTTTGTTTGTTTTTTAGTTTACTAAAAAATAATACATTAATAAATGGGTTAGACGAAAACTGAAACTGAAAATTCCAAAAATAAATTGGCCAAATGAAAAGCCACAGTCTGGGCCAGGGCTGCCGGAACACTAATGGGGGGGCAGGAGGCACAGGGAGGTGGGACCATAATTTGGTCCACATGCTGGGGCCACGGTCCACTTTTAGGGAGCTTCTGTCTCTCCTGGTCTAGGCATTTTGCACCCTCCCTCCACCAGCCATTTTGTGAATTTAGCCAGGGCCGGTGCAACCATTTAGGCGACCTAGGCGGTTGCCTAAGGTGCTGGCATTTGGGGGACTCCATTTTCTTCACCAGAGACCGCGGCGGCCGGATCTTCTTCAATCAACTTAGGCACCGCAAGCCTGGGAGGTGGGAGAAGTAAAGCAGCAACGGCGTGCTCGGGGTGCTCATGCTCTTGTGCGGAGCAGGAGTGAG